>NC_068558.1:4937500-5562500 GCF_022201045.2 Citrus sinensis
TCAGGTTAGCAGAACTATAGACAGAAAAATGCAGAAGAAAGAAATCGTAACATCCATCCTAAACCATGCAATGTCATTCCACAAAAAGCAAATATTCATAACCCTAGTCTTTTTCTGTATCCCCTATAATACTCGAGTTGATACAGGAGAAGAATTCAAACAAATACTTGTAAATAGCAAGATTAGAATCAGTGATCAACCAGGCTCCTAGAGCTTCCAAGTGGCAGGAAATCAATGTAAATGAAAATGCTTACACAATTTCAGCATTTCATCGTAGGGAACTATCCAATTCATCAGCTATGGAACATCGAAATACGCAAGAATCAAATAGTATATTGTGGATAAGTGATAGCACATTGATTGATATGATGCCAGAGAAATAACAGAACTACCGAACATTAGAAACTCAAAAGATTCAAAATTTTACAAAAAATTTAACAGATGAACACACACAAAAAGCAAAACCATACAGTCACCGAAAAACAAAGTGACAGAAAAATGACGCATACACGGTTTCTTAGCTAGAAAATCTCGATGGGTTTTTCCATTATCAGAATTAAATAAACCTCCCAAGTTCATTCTTTTTTTTTTTTTCCCTTGTGCGGGGTGGGTTTTGGATAGAAACTTATATCGATAATCCGTAGTGTGTGTGGGTGTGTGGGAGTGTTTTATGGTGATGGCCAAAGGGCGGGTTGTAAAATAGTACCAAGATTGACGAGGCCGGGAACACCGATACCAATACCACAACCGATGCCAAAGCCTGTAAATACTTGAAGTACTTTGAAAGAAAACGGATTCTCCAGTCTGATTCCTTCAAAAGCTTTTGTTTGATTGTCAATCACCATCATGCTACTTTTACTGCTGCTGCTCCTGCTCTCCATTCTTCAACAAGCCCCCTCTTTCTCTATCTCTACATGTTCTTTGTCATCCTTCTCTATTACTCTTGTCTAAAACTAATAAAATCATTTGTTCTGTATATTGTACTCCTCTTCTGAGTTCCGAGTTCCGAGTTCAGAAACATTTGGTGGTGGAAGTGAGACGAGACCTTACTCCTCAGGTGTAGCTTCACTTAATGGGCTGGGCTTCATGGGTTCCAAGCCATTAGGACCCATTAAATTTGGACAAGCCCAGAACTTTTTTTGCTTTTGGACAGTCAAATTGGACATTTTTCTTATTCCACTCATTGGGACCTAGGGTGGTTTTGCCCAGAGAGAGAGAGAGTGTGTGTGAAGTTTTAAGACTTTGCACAAGAAACCTTATTTTCCCATGTGGAAAGGGAAATCAAGTCTTCGTTAAAAAGGTGGGAACAAGCAATTAATCATCATCAAACCATACATCCACCAACATATTTGCTTTATTGCTCAAGATTTTCAATAACGTGGCCAGCAGACCCAGTTTGATTTGTAACTCCAAACACCACTGAGGCTGTCTGTAGTCTCTAAATGTTTACTTTGAAAAGAAGCATGTGCATAAGCTAATGCCGAGGGCATATCTGTCAAGTGAAAAAAATAGTAATTAAACAATCATTGGCATTTCCCTAGAATGAGGGGCAAACAAGGCCAGCATTGTTGAATCTTCATTGTGAAGATCAAATTTGCCTCTCAATTGCTAACTGACTCACTATCAGTGTCAACCATCACTTTATTGTATAGCATAAGCAATAATCCAACACCATTCTTGAATCTCCATTATGAATGAAGAGCTAAAGATATGGCAATGGCCCATTGCGGCCCTAAATAAATAAAATACTATGTTTGAAAAAGTACCCATTTTACTAGATAGTCAGACACTGATCACAATTAGAGCATCAATGCCTTTACCTTCTGAATCTTTTATAACCCAAATTAATTAGAGAAAGATACATCGCATTAAATGCCACAATTATGCCTTTTTCATCATTCAAATACAGAAGCAACAACAGAAGAACAAAGTGTTACAACACCAATTTACATGAAATCGTGAGAGCTATGCTCAAACCCTCTTAAATTAATTTCTCACAAGGAATTGAGACAATAACATTAAGTTCACAAGTACCCTCAACAGAAGAAGATGGAGTTGCCATTACAAGTCCATCACAAACTGACCCAATCCAGTTTGTAACTCTAGCAGGTTTGTTCCCTTGGCCAAAAGCAATCTCATTGGCCCCCAAATCATCCCATCTTGCAGTACTAATTTGATTCTTAAGCTTCAACTGTGACCCAACAAGCTCATTTCCATGTTTTGTACAACTTTCAATCTTAAGCAAATCATATGATCCTCTAAAAAACACTGGAAATTTTGATGCCATTTTGACGCCAACCTTGTGCTCTGCATCCTCAACACAGACCAAAATAAGCTTTCTGCCGGATTCATTCTCAAGATTAATATTTTGATGATCAGAAATCTTGAACATCATGGTTTTGCCCCAGGTTTTGTTTTGGTTGGAGCTGCTGGGGTAAAGAGCTGCCGAGTAACTAGGCTTTTTGAGATTAGGGAGATAGAATATGGGAGTATTTGGTCCATCATTTTTGGCGAGCTCAGCACTGTGAATATCTGCCCATTTCTTGAGAAAATCTTCCTTAAGTAATAAATCAGCAAAAAGAATGCTGCAGCTAATCCCGACGGAGTGTCCCCCACACTCAAAATTGGTCACCTGAAAACAAAAAGCAACAAACATTTTAACTACTGAGATGCAAAATTAATTAGAGGTAGCATAAAATATTAATTAGTACATCAATTTAATCACCTGAACATAAAACAGTGGAGAGTACTGAGGATTCTGTTCATCAATATCCTTCCAAAACACAAGCTCAGCTTCAGCATCTTCACTTCTTTCTTTTGAACCAAGAAACTCTGACAAAGTCATAGCCATCTTGGCCTCAATGAGCCTAGCTCCACTGTCATTGGACACGACCTCTAATTCTCCATTGCCGTCTTCACGTCTTCTTAGCCTGCCACCGAGCATTGGTTGCTCAGCCAAAACTTTAGAAAGAGACTCCTTGATCCATCCTGCTACTATCCAACCAGAATCCTCATCCACCACCTTGTTGTAGTACAAAATTAAGTTAAGGCACGTCCGGAAAATCCCCGAATCTGCCGGCTCCGTGACCGACACTCGAAGTGTCTGCCTGGGATCGGTGGCCTGAAATGGAGTCACAGTTAGCACTGCTTCAATCTGTAACTTGGTGGAGACCAAATTTTGGCTCGCCATACTGAGCAATATGTGGAATAATTCATCGCTTACTAAGGGTATTTATAGAAGGCTACGTGACGTTACAATTCTTGGAGAATACCATTATCATACTTTTAAATCACAAAACTACCCCCCAATAATTGTGGTATAATATGAAAAAAGAAATGGCCTGATAATGGTCTAGACATTTCTATTAATTTAAAATTAGGTTTGATTTTTCTTATTTAGTATTTTAGATAGTGACTGTAATTTGTACGAGATTGGTGTGCTTTGGTGTACCTAAGGTACTTGGATAAGTTGTTTAAGGAAAGAAGAGTGTGCCTTGTGCCCTTGCATGAAATTTTGGTAGTCAGACAAGAACTAATCTTTCTGTTTCTTTTTTTTTTTTCCCTCACCTTTCCTTTTAATGGGAAAATGCAGTCACTTGGGCTTTAACCCAGTGGTGAACCGTTGCCTTGAAAGTTAAGCATGATTTTGAGGTCAATGATTCGAATTTCTATAAATTCAAAAAATTTCTCTCAATTAAGCTTAATTATGTAGAGCTATTTGTACAGTCTTTTTCCATTGCGGAATGCGAATGGAATAGAGGCACCCCTCCTCAGTGAGGGTTATTTGCAATGTAAACCCAATGTTTAAAATATGCGAGTGGAGTAGAGACACCCCTCTTCAGTGTAGTCTATTCTTTTTTCCTTTTTTTTTAAACAACCTTCTATATTTAGTTTTTTTTTATTTGATTACAATCTTTGATGAGAATTTAAATCCATATATTTATAACACAGCATAAAAATCTACTAAAACTAGTTCAGAAATTTATTCCAACCATCTTAACTCACAATTGTTAGAAGAAAAATATTTTGAGCGCCCATGAAAATTAAACATATAATCTCTACTTTGTTGATGGACTTAGTGGATCTTTAATATAAATGCGCACAGGAGCAAACATGCAATAAATTCAGCGACTTTGTTAGCTGTCGGGCTTCTGGCCGTCCAATCCAAGTTGAAGATATTTCGCAGTCGCACACTGGCCGAGGCTAGAAAGCTGGTCTCTAAATTAATTATGGGTGGCTGGTTTTTGCAAGTGTGTTCACCGTTACGGTGTTATCAATGCAGCAAACAACCGCCTTGGTCTTGATCCCGCGAATTTGTGCGTTTGAAATTGAGCTGTTATAATTTTTAAGTTATAATTATTATGAAAAAAATTATAATTATAAAATAAAAATTAATAAGATGTAATAAATATAAAATTAAAATAATAATTTTAATAAAATTATTAAAAATATAATAAATTTTTTATTAAACAAGTGAAAAATCATATTAATATATTTTCTAAACTACAGCAGTTAGTGTTTATCAAATATTTTAATACTGTAACTTTTAAGCTACAACTACATAACTTCAATTCCAAACACACCCTCTGTTATATACGATATCTTTCATCTAAACAAATGTGGCAAATTTGTTCAATTTAGACATATATAATTACATTTTTTGGGGGAAAAAAAGGCTTAAGCTTTATTAAGTGGTGGTAACCAGTAAAATTGCAAGAGACATTCCAACGTGATTAGAACTATTATATTTTTCTTGTTGTGAGTTTTAAAATGATATATTATATATCCAAATATAATATCAGTTGTTTAATTATATAACTTTTTTTCCAAAAAATATATTGTATTCTCGTTTAAATAAGCGTAGTCAAGGAGTAAAAGGGTTTGTTAAACCACCAACGGTTTCCAATTATTATGGGAGCTACCAAATGATTTTACCCACTTGAATCATAACAAATTGAAGTTTCAATATATCATTTGTTTATACCAAAAATCTCGTAGCAGTAACGACATCTTGCTCAAAATGCCAAAAGTATTGCACAAGGGTTCGCTACATGACCTAGCATGTGCAATTCATCAAGACATTAATGAAGTTGCGAGTCTCGCATCGCGGCCCGATTTGAATTGTACAAAGGCAGCAGGGGGTGCCACCAGGGACCCGGGATTTTGCAGACGATAAGGGTGGGTGCCGTATCAATGCAATGGCCGACACATACCAAATATTATTAAATTTACCTAGAAAAAATATTTATTGAAAATAAATGATATCTGGCCACCCCAAAATACCACCATGACAAAAACAATATTATTGTAGTGCAAGTAATGATGTCGCCCAGTGTGCTATGGTAGTTAAGGATGACAATGGGGAGTGAGGGGAGGGGACCGGCATCTTCGTACTCATTCATGATATTTTACATATATCCCCATATTCTTCTTGTCCCCGTTATAATTACTTGAAAGTATCATCATCCCCTTCTTAAATAATAAAAGGAGATTTTTTAGAGTCCTCAATTCCCAAATAAACTAATACGTTTTTAGTTTTTAATTTTAATTTAATTATATTTAAATAAAAATAGAGTTAAGACGGTTGCTAGCTGCTATCAAAAATTAGAAATTAAGTTTTACGATTTTTCTTTGACTTTTATCTTATTAGATAAAAGTTTAAAATATTTAACAAATATTATAATTAAAAACAAATTTGCGCCAACATAATCTTGTCCAGCCTTTTAAATGTCTTGAATAGAAATTTAAGATTACAACTAGTCAACTAGGCCCAAAACCTTATTAATATAAATATTTTGATATTTGTTATTTATATCAACATTGAATATTTTACAATTCAGATTTTATTATTTATTCACTAATAATTTTTAAAATTTAAATTTAAAATGGATAAATAGGGAGGGATGTGGATTCCGCCTCATTCATGTCATTTTTCCTAATAAAAAGTTGGGTAAAAAATTATTCTTGTCCCATCCCTAAATAAAAAATTAGGTATAAAATAGTTTCCATACCGTCTATGAATAGGGAAAATCCCCGAAGATCCCCATTTCCATGAAGAGCTTTGTCATCCCTATTGGTAGTACTGTAGTATAAACAATTTATTATTATTTTTATTGATATTTAAATATCAGCATTTTTTATTTATATATGCAATGCAGGTACTAGTAATACACTCACGGACAAAAGTTATGTTTGTCTGATGATAAAAAAAAAAAGAGAAAGTTGTGGGTGCTCCAAAGGTATTGCTATTTGTTTGTTCATGTGCTGTGTGTATAAATATTTTTTATAAGAATAAACATTAATTTACCTCAACTGAAATGGTAGTGTTCAATTTATCCCTCAAAAGTGTGAAAATATTAATTTATCCTTATTTACTGTTAAGAAGATGAAAAAAAAATCATCAACGGGACCTTTTTATTCTTCTCTTCCGAACGAAAATAGAATAAATTGAAATTTTAAGATTTTTGAAGAATAAATTGAAGATTATTATTTTATCTGAAGGATGAATTAAAATTTGCCCCCTTCATAATTAATTGAAAGACACGTATGACAATAAATGTATAGAAAAAATAAATAAATAAAGCAATACACAGGTTTTAATCGGGAGATGAGAACGAAATTTGATGAGTGCATTTCCAACCAGACTTGTCTTACTAGAAGAATCCCACTTGTGTGCAGGCCATTTCATGCTTCAGGCCCATAGCCCAAAGAAATGGGAAACCCATTAAACTCTCTTTTCTCGGGGAAAATTGAGAAATTCTTCTTCCTTTTTTGAGGAGGAGAAAATTGAGAATTTGGTTGAACATTAACCTTTTATATTTCCACCAGCCACTTGTTCCCATAGCCGACGTGCTCATTTCGTATACCATCAATCACAAAACTTTTGATAACAATCACTGAGCAGCAGCAATGGCTCCTCTCTGCTTGAACTCTTCCTTTTTACCATCCTCTTTACATTATCTTCATAGTAGATCATTTCACTGTCCACAGAGCTCTTCTGGGTTTTGTTTTCAAACAAGAACTAGAAGCAGAAGCAAAGCCATTCGTCTATCAATCGCCAAAGCTGAAGCTGATGTCAGGAAGGAGGATATTGTCATTGTGGGCGCCGGGATTGCTGGGCTAGCTACTGCAGTGTCTCTACAGAGGTCAGATACTTAAAATTAAGCCGGAGCCCTTTAAAGCGTCTACATAAATAATTGAGCTAATTCTGTGAGGATTCCTTCTTCCTGTTCATAACACCTTTCCTTGAGAGTTGGGTCCTCTTAATGCAACCTCAGAAACCTTTTAAAGCTAGGAGTTGTTTCTAACTAATTTTAAAATTTGGATTTATTAGGCTGGGGATTGGGTCATTGGTGATTGAGCAAGCAGATTCACTTCGAACAGGAGGAACCTCTCTTACTCTTTTCAAGAATGGTTGGTCGGTATTGGACGCACTTGGAGTCGGAAGTGATCTCAGGAGCCAGTTCCTTGAAATTAAAGGGTATATCTTGTGTTCCTTGCTCAATCACTTTCTCATAAAAATGTGTTAATTCTTGGACATAAGATCTTCACCTTTTTTTTTTTTTTTTGTATGTATGTACGTCATTGAACAAATTTTATTAAACTCCGGATGTTTAAGTGTTCTCAATTTCCCCTGAAGGATAAATTATGTGTGATTTCATCATACAAGTAAAACTTTGTATGGTTGGTTTGTAGTCTGTAATGGCGTTATTTGATACATGCAAGCCTTTTTGAGTTGTAACTCCTCCCTGAACGTGTGCCTGTGATCAGCTGTGCAGGATGGCAGTAAAGTCAGAAGATGGAAGAGAGCTGCGCTCCTTCGGGTTCAAAGATGAGGATGCAAGGTAGATTTTCCTCTTTTGTTGGCAAGTCAGTCGTGTTGTAAGTTTTGAATTTTTCCCAGAAGTTAGTAATTACAAGACATTGCAGCCAAGAGGTCCGCGCTGTGGAGAGGAGAATTCTTCTGGAGACCCTTGCCAATCAGCTGCCACCAGAGTCTGTCCAGTTTTCTTCTGAGCTGGCAAAGATAGAAACTAGTGGGAACGGGGTAACTATTTTGGAACTGGTGAACGGGACTCGAATATATGCAAATGTTAGTTATTTTATGCATTTTCAATTTCATTGTTAGCCTTGACCACTTGATTGTTGTTCAATTTGTTGGCTCAATGATGATATTATCTGAGTTTTGGTGTCTAAACATAATCTGTCTGCAGATTGTTATTGGCTGTGATGGAATTCGGTCTCCAATAGCTAAGTGGATAGGATTTTCTGAGCCTAAATATGTGGGGCATTGTGCTTATAGAGGGCTTGGATATTATCCGAACGGACAGCCATTTGAACCAAAGCTTAATTACATCTATGGAAGAGGAGTCCGTGCCGGATATGTTCCTGTTTCTCCTACAAAGGTTTACTGGTTCATCTGCCACAACAACCCCACACCAGGTTACCTTGCTCTTGTTATGCTTAAGCATATTTGGATGCGCTTTTATAGTGCAAAGAATTAACAAGTTGCCTCTTGTAAAACCTAATGCTGTCCTTATCTGTGACTGATAGATTGTTAGTTCAGCTTAAATCTAGGAAACATTATAAAATGAGATAACCAACTGATAGAATGTCCTACGCAGGCCCAAAAATTACTGATCCGGTTGCATTAAAGAAGCAAGCTAAAGATCTAGTAAGGAACTGGCCGGCAGAGCTATTGAACAACATAGATCTTACACCAGATGACACAATCATCAGAACTCCCCTCGTAGATCGCTGGCTGTGGCCAGCAACAAGCCCTCCAGCTTCAAGAGGTAAAGTTGTACTGGTCGGAGATGCATGGCACCCCATGACTCCAAATCTTGGGCAAGGTGCTTGTTGTGCCCTGGAAGATGCAGTAGTTCTTGCCAAAAAGCTCGCAAATTCAACCAAGTCTGGACCTGCATTTGCGGAAGAAGCTTTCAGATCATATGAAAGTGAAAGATGGCCCCGTATCTTTCCAATGACCATACGTGCAAATCTCGTAGGATCGCTTTTGCAATGGGAAAACCCAATTGTGTGTTCTGTGCGAAACAATATTATCGTACCAAAACTACTTAGGCTAGGGCCCGTATTGGAACACACAAATTTTGAATGTGAGCCTCTAACACAAGGCATAAAAGTACAAGACCTGCACATTCATCAATCATCATAGCGGCAGAATCCTCCACGACCTTGAAATATATATAGATGTATATATTCTATTCCAATGTATAAAGACTACCCATTCATCATTTTTACTTGTATGCAGTCTTGTATACTTCATCATTATCACTGCTGCTAATACATTAATACCTACACTCTACGATATGAGTCTATAAAAGCTCGAGTCACTTTAAAAAATCAAACCATTTATAAAAGAGCTGCTAACATGAATGAATTTGTAAAGAATTGAGAAACCTCTCTTCACAAAAAGCTTGTAACCACATTTAAGCAAGTATTATCTGCAGGTGTAGAAGGATTCTTTCTTTCTACAATTTAATTCAATGAAACTATTGTCAAAGAATAGAAGTGATAGGTAATAACTACACGGATCAACCAATACATTGATAAATTCATAAATAGATTTCAACTTTTAAAAAATACACATAAATAATATTAATTTGCTATATAAAATTAAAATGGTGACCTCGATTCATTTTCTTTAATCTCGCATGGTCTTCAATGCACAGCCTCTTTTGTTGGATGAAAGTCTATCATTTGTCAATACTAATCATCAGAGCCTTGATTGTGCCAGCGATTCAATCCCTTCATCGATTCAACATTCATATATACAATATAAGTAAAGATAATGATTTTTCATTTTTTTAAAATAAAAAAATAAAAGAAAAGAAAAGAAAAAAATGATAAAATTAATAGAATTGCGATTTGAATCGTACCGGGTTTCGAGAAGAACCAGAGGACCACGGCGCAGAAAACGAGAAGGAGAGGGATTGCGTGGATAGCGTTTTCGGCGAATCTGATACGAGACCGCTCTTTCTTGGCCACGTCTGATCGTGGATCGTATGTTGGTAATTGCTGGTCTGTGTCCGTGTTCGCTCGCTCGTTATGAGATGGCGACGGTGTTGAGTCGATAATCAACCGTTCCGCCACTCGCGAACTGTTAGTTGATCTCAGCATTTTTACTTGTTTTGCCTGTCTTGAGAGCGTTTAATGCACCTTCTTTTTCGGATCAACGCCAACCAACAAACCCATACCCTCAGTTATTAATCTTTAAAAAGCCCTCGTCTGAAAATTAAGCATAAACCCAGCCATTTATTTATTAAATAAGTTGTTTCATAAATTAGAGAATTTTAGCGTCCAGCAGAGCAACAGCAATTGTCATTTTATTTTCTCTAAAATCTTTTTTTTAATATATTACTTGAAAACTATAGAACTATTGTAAACAAAAAATTAAAACAAATTAACACTATTTGCTTTTTAAGAGATTCTACTCAATTGACTGTTACTGTTATTCATTTTTTTGAGAAATTATTTTTACACCACATTTTTTTGTTTTATGTATATCTTATTACTATTAAATTTTGACATGTACTTTGCACCACATTTATTTTTAAATTTATATTAATCAACCACTTTAACGTTAAAAAATAATCATTTTATCCCTAAATGGAATTAAGAGATCATTTTATTTTACAAAATTTTAGAAAATGAAAAGACTATAACTGTAAGAATATCTCCTTATTTTAATAAAAGAAATAAATCTTAAATCCAATATGTTAATTTTTTATAATTATAATTTCATTTTAAAATTATATTTTAATTTTTTATAATTATAATTTCATTTTAAAATTATATTTTAATTTTTTATAATTATAATTTCATTTTAAAATTATATTTTAATTTTTTATAATTATAAATTCATTTAAAAATTATCATATTAATTTTTATAATCATAATTTCAGTTAATTTGTACGGTGAAGTTTCTTAATATTAATTATAGGAAAGTTTACAATAATTATTCGGAACTTTTCTCTTCATGTTAATTTTTGTAAACTTCCTTATACTTAATTTAATTACAAAAATTAAATAAAAATATAATTACAAGTTGTTATTTTTTATAATTATAATTTCATTTAAAAAATATCATCTTAGATTTTGAGATTTATTTATTTTATTGAATTTAGGGGTATCCTTATAATTATATTTTTTTATTTTTAAAAATTTTATAGTATATAATAGTTTTTTAATTCATTTAGGGATAAAATGATTATTTTTAGTGTCAAAGTGGTTAATTGATATAAGTCTAAAAACAAAATTTGTGCAAAATATATGTTAAAATTTTGTGGTGATTAGATGTGCATATGACAAAATAAAGGCGATGCAGAAATAATTTTTTTTATTTGTTGACAAATTTTCATAAATTGTGATTTTTTTTTCTTTTAAGTTCAGATGGAAATAAGAAATTTTACCTACTAAATATTAGATACAAACTCATTTTAGATATAGAGAGCATTTCCTACCAATTGATCGACACTTAAAAAAATAATTATATTTAATAATTTCACATAAATGAAGAGATGCACAATTAAAGTACTGGATTGAAAAAAATATATATACTATATCATTTGGAAAAAAAAATTACTGGATTGACTTATACTATATGACTTAACTTATACTATATCATTTGAAAAAAATTATTAACCGTAATTCGCTGTATGTCGTGATCATAATTTTTCTAACAAAAATATCGGTAAGAGGTTAGCATAAATTATTCTTAATAATATTATTATTATTTAAAAAATGTTATTTCATATTTCGGCGTCCTGGTTGGTCGGGCCATTTGGACCCGATCAGCGGCAAAAGCGAAGTTTTCTTCATCCTTTGGAAACTGTACGGTCTTGATTCTAGGACTCTTTTAAAACTTTAGCTGTCATTTCTGACCGCTTTGATAAAAGATTCTTACGGCACGCGCCTCTAATGAGATTGTTTGAAAATTATGCAAACACCGAACAAATCAAAACAAAACGTGAATCAAAGCGATCGGTTTTGTGTGGTCCCGTCTGGTGAGTTCGTGTCAAACGCGCTTTCAAGGGCTCCGTGGTACTCCTTTCCAAAAAAAAAAAAAAGGGCTCCGTGGTACTTCATGCATATTTACACGTGAGGAAACACCCAGCTTCCTGCCTCCGTCCTCCGCCACAAATTGCGAAAGCCTGAATATTTTCACTGTGGCCCAGGAGGTGACAAAAATACCCTTCAGCAACCAACTAACAAAGTCGCATGAAATTCATTATACTTGACGGACCTTGCTACGTTACAGATTCTGTATGTAACGCAGCAAATGAGGAGCATCCACGCGTTGCAGGAGAGAGGAAAAGTTGTTGGAACTTAGCTGATACAAGACTAATTTTCTATTGAGCTGTTACATACAGAGTCTGTAACGTAGTTTTGTCCTATACTTGTATTCACCGTATTTCTTGTAGCTTAAGGCAAGTTTAATAATCATTAGTAGAGGTGAAGCAACTAATCAACCATTAAAATTAAAAGTTATTCAAGTGGATTTTATCCATATAAAGGAGAAATTATAGAATATATCAGAAGTAATACAATTAATTAATACATATATAACATGTATAATTAAATTTAATGTAACCACCAATTGCATATTAATTTTAAAAAATAAATGCACATATATTATATTATTATCTACTTATTGTATAACTGACATGATTATTATGATATATTATAAAATTTCTCAAATAAAAGAATATCATATTAGCCATCAAATTGGTTTCGTTATTGATTGAACAAGTGATTTGTGGAATTGATGCCTTGCTTCTTACAAAGAAGATAATGATATTGGATAAGTATAAGAAATCGTTGAAATCCATTGGATAGTTAATATATTACTTATATATCCACTGGTTGGTTAATATATTGCTTATCTCTATTAAACCTTTGTTATCTACAATTTTTGAAAACTAAAGTGGCCAAGCATACTAACTGTTGATGCTGAAATCCGGTTAAGTCGGTTAGCGACTTAATACTAGACTTTTGCACTAACATTAAATTTATTTGTTGGGGAAGCGGCTTACGATCACTAACAGATCACTTGTAAACACTTGAAATCACAAAGAATGATAAGAGGCGACGAAAGTTTTTCCTGCGTGAACCCTCCGATGCCCAAGTCAATTTATTGGTTTACGGAAAAAAATGTTATTTCTAGTTTTTATGAATAAAATAATCTCATATAAATATAATAAAAGAATCAAAATTGTTTAGGAGAGTTTTTCATTCTCTGAACTTTTCAATACTTTTATAAGCATCCGAGATTATCATACCATCTTCAATGTGTTGGCGTTGCTGGATTTAATGCGCCACTTTAACTATGAGTTAATGCGCCCATTACAGAGTAGTTATTGAGCTGCATATATAGTAGCTGGATTTAATGCATAGTCGTTATGGCTGAATTTTTGGAAAGAGCTTGACAATTTGTGGTTGGTTGAGGTTTTTGGAACAATTGACTTGGTTATGGTCTTCTCATGGTATTCTGGTTGAGTTATCTGCTCATATCCTCAAGAATTACCAACTGGTGCTCATAGCCTCAAGGAATGCCACCTGGTCGAGGTGTTCTGCTCATGGTCATTAAGATTACAATCTGGTCAAGTTGTTCTGCTCTTGGTCATCAAGATTACCGCCTGGTTAAGGTGTTCTGCTCTTGGTCATTAAGATTACTACCTAGTCAAGTAGTCTGCTCAAGGTCACCAGAATTTTCTCCTAGTAGCCTATCAACCATTTGCTCATTTTTTATCTTGAGGCGATCATGATCACCTTATTTTATTCCCCAAACACTAACTATATTTTCTCAGCTTTTTAAATGTTTTTTTCCAGATTAATGTGTTATTTCTAATAAATAAATAAATGAGGACAAGAGCATCTTGACATACTTTTCAAATATATAAGGGCCAAATGAAAGATTAACTTAAAATATAAGAACTAAACTATCACTTATACTTTTTAAATTATATGTCTTAAAGACTTAAAAGATAATAATATATTATTTTTCAATAAGGCTGTGAATTATGGTAAACAAAACCTGAAAATAAAATAAATAATGAAAAAAAAATTACATACATTTTTGTACTAGTGAAGATTAAATGATATTTGTGAATATCACTCATCTCCAATTCTTAAACAAAATAAATATATTTATTTTTTTTAAAGAGATGTGAAATTCAATCTTCTTTTATCATAACAATTGATTTTAATATTTTTTTAACACATTAAAATTTAAATTCATTAAAACAAACACATTATAGCAATAAATGTAAAAATACTAAGGGGTAAAAAATACCCGTCCGATCCAAACCTGGATCGTACCCAGGCGATGCTAGATGGGTAATACCTGATCTGAGGATGGGCCCGGGTATATATGAGGCCAGACCGATCTTGGTCATTACTTGATAAGCTCGAGGTCTGGCTAGAATCCAGATTTTATAAAAAAATTATAAAATATAATCTTATTTTAAGTAATTATATTTGTTTGACCCATCAATTACATATTTTAAAATCTTAAACATTTAAAATTCATATTTTTATGTCCAATTTCATTAAAATAAATTTAAAAATTATAAAATTATAAAATAAATTAAAAATATACATTTATAATATTATAAAATATAAAATCTAGACTTAAGAATCCATATTAAAAAACTTGGACCGGGTGTTGAAAAAACATATCCAAGCTAGGCTTGAGCATTGCCATACTTGGGCCCAAACCCTTTTTTACATCCCTAAAAAATACTATAAAATCCATTTATAATTTGTTATAATAACCAATGGGTCAAATCATTGAATTTTTACATTGAAGATTGAGAAAAAAGTTAGTGGAACAGAGATATCTTTACGAAGAATATCTCTACAAACAAATGTCGTTCACAATATTCGATTTGAGATATAAATTATGTCTCATCGACTCTTTCAAAACATTCTCCTTTTTAACACATTTGGTTCTTACAATTGATATTGTGATAGATTTTTTTTATAATGATCCATAATTATCACAATGAAACCTTCACAATAATCTCTAGTCTAAAAGAAAATCACACCATGATACACACACGCACACAAACAACATAAATAGAAAAACATATATAACTATCTTTACACAAACTGAAAGAATTCAAATAAGGAAAAAGAAAAGAAACGAAGGAAAGAGATTTAATAGTGTAATGCTACACTTAAGAGTTTATACAAAATCTCACTCTCACTCCTTAAAAGAGGTAAGGGGTAGGGGTGGGCATGGGTTGGGTTGGATAGAATTTACAAAAACTCAACCCAACACATTATTGAATGGGTTGAGATAAACTAAACCCAACCCAATTAAATAAACATGTTCAACTAAATCCAACCCAACCCTTAAATTATCGGGTTGGATTTGGTTGGATTGATTGGGTTGAAGATTTGAAGTCAAATTAACATTAAAAAATAAATAAAGAAAAAGATATGAAAGTTGAAATAAAACTTATTGAAATCAAATATAAAAATATTATATTATGAAAATTCTATTCACTATCTAGTATTTGATAAAGAAAACTAAAAAAATATAGAATGAACAAAACAGAAAAGTACCTTCATTAGTTTTGGAATTAGAGTTTAGAGGAGTAGATACAAGAACAAAATAATTTCTTTTATAAAAGAATTAAAATATAAATTAACCGTTTCAATTTTTAGGATTTTGCAATTGAAAATTATCTTATTATTATTACTATTTATGTGGGTTGGGTTACATGAGTTCATCATAGTTGACCCAACCCAACCTAATTATTGATTGGGTTCTAAAAAATTGACTCAATTAACCCATAATAATCAACTTAACCCGTTAAAATTAAATTGGATTGGATTGTGTTGGGTTGGGTCAATTGGGTTGGATTGGGTTTGCCCACTCCTAATTAGGGGTTCAAGTCCCGTTCTCGTATGAAGCCACCATTTTGGCCAGTACTTGACCCCTTACGGGCCGACCCGATGCGAGCGATGATTAGTCTAGGTTATAGTACGAGCTTAAAGGTAGCTTCCACAGTTGAGGCCTACTCAGGACTATCTCGTGGTTCAGACAAAAAAAAAAAATTGATACAAAATTTATTTCTTAACTAATAACTAATGTGTAATGTACATTACAAATTACTACCATTGAAATGATAAGATGACAACATATAATTATGTCACATTAGAAACTAGTTCGGTTGAGATTGGAGAGCACAGTAATAATATAATATTATTGCAGTCAAAGGAGTCCTCGTCAGTTATCACAGTTTTGATTCCAAATCGTACCATCACCATTCGTGCACTACCAGAAGTTTTATATGTTTAACCTTTTAAAATACACGTATTAGACGCACTTTGTAAGGTTGGTAGCCTCTGGTCTGAAGCAAAATAGAAGCTTTAAAGAAAGCAGAAATTGGTTGGGGAATAAACGGAAAAGAAAATGCAAATGCCCAATTTCGTCATTCAACTAGATGGGCGCAACACGTGGCGTCATCTGGTTCCTGTTGCCACGTCACGCCACACGAAACACAATTCCTTTCACGATTCTTAGATAATAAAAAAATATAAATTAAATGGAAAACACCTCCGCATCCTTTTTAAACACGCTCTGTGTCAATTTCTCCAGTTTCTCTCCTCTTTTTAAAATCTCCATCATCTCTCCCTACGGCGAAGCAGTTTTCATTTGCGATCAATTTTTCTTGCCGGAAATTAAAATTTCTCATCATCTCGTCGAAGCTTCTGTGATTCATTCGATCCAACGCACGACACGACCATGAATAACGAATAGTGAGATTTTAGATTAAGTTTGTTGTAATTCGTCTGGATCTGTAGTGAATTTTCCGTATAGTTTGTTTCGTTTATTTAGTTATCATTCTATTTATTGTTTTGGATTTAGTGTTTTTTTGTTTTTTGCTTTTATTTGGCGGTTAATGAATTTGTGTGGAGGTGATACGATTGTTGATTCAGATCTTGTTGATTTGGTCTCAGATCCCGTGTCGTTTCGCTTTGTTCTCATATTTTGATGATTTATTGTGTATAAGCAATTATATCATTTTAAAATACCTGTAGAGGAATTATTTGGAGCTGTTTGCGAATTTACCTAAGATTTTACAGAAATTTGTTAAAATATAGACAACCAAGTATCTATTGGCTGCTTTTATTACTCTTATAGATTTACCGCGTACCGTTATTTGATAATTAACTAGTTGAATTTGGGGCATATTATGTGTGTGATTGATTTACTTATGTGTATTTGCAGCGATTATTTGTTTAAGCTTTTGCTCATAGGCGATTCTGGTGTTGGCAAATCGTGTCTACTTTTGAGGTTTGCTGTAAGTTCTTGTGCACTGTTGTTTTAGCTCCTATTATTTTAATTGAATTTCAAAATCTTGCACTGCTATAACTCTAGCACAATTACAAAAGTAAAATATAAAATGAAACAGGGATTGATGCTACCAGCTCGTTACAACGTATTAATTGGAAAGATTTCTCATGGCTTTGTGTTTTTCACTTAACAGATTAATTGCTTGTTAATGTCGGTTCATTCTGTTTTGTAAACCAGGATGATTCTTATCTGGAAAGCTACATTAGCACCATTGGAGTTGACTTTGTGAGTAATCTGTTTATATGGTTTTGATTTTTGGCCTTGATTTGTTAAATTCTATGTAAATACGGGAATTAATCTTTAATCTCATTGCATATGCAGAAAATCCGCACTGTGGAACAAGATGGCAAAACCATTAAGCTCCAAATTGTGAGTTGCCATTTTATATCTGTTTAATTATTAGGAGCTAAATGGTTGTTAGGCTTATGGGTTGGCCGCATTCCAGTTCTACTGAAATTTCTAAGTTCAACAATTGTGTTTCGAACTGAGTTGGGTGTAATTAAGATAGACGGCTGGAAGGGTTGTAGTTATCTTAAAATTCTTATCACAATGCTCTTTAAGTTTCAGATGATTTATTCAAAACAATTTCCTCTTTCTTGAGCATAAGTGTCTTCTTCTTTTAAAATAATTGACAATGCATTTTCTTTTAGATAATCCTATGTCTTGCATTTTTCTTTATTTCCCCTTGTTTGATATATGAAGAACTTTCGTAATAATGTATAGCATATTTTTAGATTTTGTTTCTATCTGATTGTTTTGATGCCTTTTCCTGGACAAACAGTGGGACACTGCTGGCCAAGAGCGTTTTAGGACAATAACCAGCAGCTACTATCGTGGGGCTCATGGCATCATTGTAAGCATTATAATTTCTATAACTCGTTTTCTCCTTCACTTGCTAGCTACTCATAAAAGTTGGCCTCATGCTGGTGGTTTTTCCTCAGGTTGTTTATGATGTCACAGATCAAGAGAGCTTCAACAATGTAAAGCAATGGTTGAATGAAATTGACCGATATGCAAGTGAAAATGTGAACAAGCTTTTAGTTGGTAACAAGTGTGATCTCACAGCGAACAAAGTTGTGTCCTATGAGACAGCCAAGGTAAATACTAGTAGTTTGGTTTAGTTTGCATGTTTATTCAAAATTGATTTCTTACGCATCATAATGGTAATTTTTCATGTTTTCTTTGTTAAGGCATTTGCGGATGAAATTGGGATTCCTTTCATGGAAACAAGTGCTAAAAGTGCCACCAACGTCGAACAGGCTTTCATGGCCATGGCTGCTTCAATCAAGAATAGGTACTGGTTTTATAGTCCACTGCCCTATTTAAAATAAAATAAAAATGAGAAATATTGTTGTATTATGAGAGTATTTCTCATATTGTATTCTCTGATTTCAGGGAGATGTTGTTGTAGGAAATATTTTCTCTTTCTTTGTCCTTTTTCTTATCATTCTGATATTTACAGGATGGCAAGCCAACCTGCGTCGAACAATGCTAGGCCGCCAACAGTGCAGATCCGAGGACAGCCTGTCAACCAGAAATCTGGTTGCTGCTCCACTTAGAAGGGAATTAGTGTTGGTGAATTTCTGATGTTTATCAATGTTCTTTGTGGAATGTAACACTAGTTCTCTCTTCTTATATGCTTTGATATGAAGGTTTATTGTCATGATTTGCTTTTCTTGTCAGTTGTTCGTTACTTTACTAAAGTTTCCATTCTTTTCAAATGTATTGGGTTTCAAGAAAACATTTGTACAAATTAGGAATATTGGTGAATAGCGGCATCTTTCTTGCTGTCCTCTATTCTTTATATTGTTCGTCATCGATGTAGCTAATATATCAATTGTTCTCCTCTTTCTTGTTCCATGCTACCATTGACATCTCCATCCGTCTTCAGGAATGATCCTCTCTCCAATCTCTGAAGTGACTTGAAGGCAAATGTTTACAATTTTAACACTTGCTAATTTCATGTAAGTGGATATTGTCCTCGGATTATGTTTGATAAACTCGTAATATTTAGATTATCTCGCTCGGAAAGACTACGTTAGAGCAGAAAAATTGATAGAGACTGGATTTTGAAATTCGAAACATGGTTCTGGGTTCTAATACCATATGTAATGTTCTCCCTTTGTTATATTGTCAAAATTAGTGTGAGTTGCTAGTAACACAATTTGATGCTTTCAAGTTCCAACCACCATATCGGACTTTACAATCGTCTTGCGGTCTTAAGGCCGACCTTTGCCATTCTTCTCAAAATCATGCCGCGGAAATTCAAGATCCAATGCACATTTAGTTGATCTCTTTCTTATCATTCAGGTGTCATGCATCGGAGCTGATACTTGATGGCAACTGGTGTATCTCTTCATCATTAACTGGCAACCCCCTAATCCCATAATATGCCACGAAGTATTCCACTTTGTTGCTGCACGAAATACTTTTCTCTCCTTTCTCATCACTGAATCGACATCAGCAACAGCAGGCTCAAACATCAGTAGTAACATTACTAACCGACTGTTGGCACCAATTTAACATTTGCTAACTTCTATTCGGTTTTAGAAGTATTGCAAAGGATTTAAAGATGAAGAAAGTAATGGTGCAAACTTTTTCACCATCCTAGTTCCACGTGCTGGGAATTTTTGACTGACATTACCTGCTCGGCAAAGCCAATCACGTGAGAACTTCCTCATTGAGCATTCAAAAGGAAGAGACTTGTTTGCAAGCTTACCAGTAGTCGCCGCAGGAGCAAGTCCCATCTTTAAAATGATGAAATCTCGTAGTATCTCTCACGATGATTTCTCTTTTTTCTATTGCTGATATGTACTTGGTGGCACGATGGCAATCCCCACATACTCTCAAGTTTTTGAACACTCGAATGGGAGTACCTAAAGGTACTTTGATAAGCCCAAAAGCAATTGCCAGCTTTTCACTGTGAAACAGCAGAAGTTGCTCTTTTACTTCTTCCCCTACAGCATGTAACACAAATTCAAGGTCTGGAACATACCCCGCCAACTTCATTTTTTTCTCCAACTCTTTCAGTTTTTCATGAATAGAAACCAACTCTGGGTGCACCCTATCACCTGATCTAAACTCATGAACAACAGTTCCCACCTCGATCCAGCTGTATCCAGGCATCTTTACCACATTATTTTCTTTCATTGACAGTCTAATCCTAGCGACATGGTCCCATTTTTTCATTGCCGCATAAATATTTGCAAGTTGGACATAACAACCAGCTGCATTTGCTGGATTAAGGTTAAACAAATTCATGGCAGCAAACTCAGCCAGATCCAATCTTTTGTGGACTCTACAAGCACTCAACAGGGTCCCGAAAATGGCAGGTTGTGGTTTAAAGGGCATTTTCTTAATCAAGTCCACAGCTTCAACTAGCTTCCCAGCTCGACCAAGAAGGTCAACCATACATGTGTAGTGATCTGGCTTAGCTGCAATTCCATAATCATTCACCATCGAATCAAAATATTGAATCCCAAGATCTACCAGTCCTGCGTGGTTGCAAGCTAGCAATAATGCAACAAACGTGATCGAATCCGGCTTCATTCCCTCATCCTTCATCTTATCAAACAAACGCAGAGCCTTTTCACCTTTTCCATGTTGAGCATAACCCGAAATCATTGCATTCCAAGTCACGACATCTTTACGTTGTATCTCAAGAAACAACTTACAAGCATCTTCTAAATCCCCGCATTTACAATACATACTAATCAGCGGAGTCAATGCTGTTGTATCTTTGCACAACGGAGACTTACAAACCAGCTGATGAACTTGCTTACCCAACTGCAAGGATGACAAATGACTACAACCCAATAAAACACTACTCAAACTTGAAGCATTAGGCCTAATCCGTAGTCCTATCATCATTCTAAGCAGCTTCAAACCATCCTCGGCCCGCGAATTCTCAACATAACCTGCGATCATAGCATTCCATGTGACCAAATTCTTCATGGGCATTTCATCAAATAACTTTTCCGCTAAATCAACCTTACCAAACTTCATATATCCGCTAATCATCGCAGTCCAAGCCACCACACTCTTAACTGGTGCAGCTTTAAACAACTCTACAGCTTTATCCAATTGCCCACATTCAATATAGCCAGAAATCATAGCACTCCAAGAAACACTATTCTTCTCCGGCATTGCCAAAAACAAATCGCGAGCCTTGGCCATGTTCTTCTTCTGAACAAAACCTGATATCATCGTATTCCACGAAGCCGTATCTTTAATGGGCAATCTCTGAAAGAAATCAAAAGAAGCTACTACATCATCAGAATTAAGTAATATACAAGACAACATGATGTTATAAGAAACCACATCTGGTTGAGGAATTTTATCAAACAATTCCTGTGCGTCCTTAAGTTTCCCGCGCTGCTTGGCAAACCCAGCCAAAACTGAATTCCAATTAACTGTCGTCTTAACATTCATGTTATTGAATACCCGGAGGGCAGAATCAAAGTTACCAGACCTGATGTGGCTAGTGATAATCTTGTTTGATGAAATGTTTTCATTGAAATGATGTTGAAAAGGTAATGCGGCAGGGGTGGGCTTCTGATTGCTTCCATTCGAGGAGTTTGAGACCTTGTTTTGGTTGGTAATACTAACATACGGCTCTTTGATTGTGAGGGTTGAGAGATGACGACACCAACAACTTTGACGGTATTTTCTGGATTTAATTGAGAAAATCCGTCGTTGGTTCCTTTTGTTTCCGAAAGAGTGCATCTGTGACCGCGAGTAGAAGACAGAGAAGCGGACGTTGAATTTTGGAGCGTTAAAGCTTAGAAAAGCTAGAGAAAAAAGAAGGGATCGGCATGTCTCCCCATAATCATATATTGTTCAGTTCCCTACTAACGAAAACTTTGTTACAGATTTAATCAAAAGGTGGTCCTTTTTATAATAACTGAAATTATGTTGTCATATTTCAATAACGCATCAGTTAAGAGGAGAAAGTTCAGCAATCTTCCGTCACGGTTATTAGTGTAATTCACATGAGGATAAAGCCAAGTAGAAGAGAGAGCGATACAACAAGATGATGTGGAAAAAGCCCGGTACCTGAAAGTTTAATAGGAATGAATGAGAAAGTGAAACCACTGGAGGGAGCATCGTACATGCCCAGTCTGCCTAGCAAATATTTAATATTTAATTGCAAACCATTCTCACTATCAATTGTGCTGGAAAAAGAACATAAGGGTGAATCTTGTCTCATAAGAGAAACAGCTTGTACTCGGTGCCTTCATCAAAAGGGAAAAAAAAAATGCAGGAAATAAGAAAATTCAAATTCAAATTTGAAAGGACTAATAACCTAGTACAAACCAAAACTGATGCCACTACTTAGTTCAAAACATAAATATGACCCATGTGCCCTAACTTAAAGCAGAAAAAAAGAGGGGAATTTAAAAAAAAAAAAAGGGTATGCATAAATGTCAAAGACTTAAACATGGGTAAATATCTAAAATTCACACTCAAAAGACTTTAACATCAACGATGGTTCCTTTTCACAGGAAATTATCAATTCCCTGTTAAATAGCCTTTGACCTGACTCTTAAATTCATCACAACGGATTCCAAACAAGGAAGGACCATGGTCTGCTCTTTAATATGTCACTTGCCACCCAAGGAGGGGAATTGTCCAGGGTCTTCAATTTTAGGAGCTGCTGCACTGCTGGACGTGCTACCACCATATCCACCCCTTGAACCACGGCCACGTCCACGTCCACGACCGCTTGGGTTAAAGTACCTCTCTCCTTCAGCAGGCTTCAAGAACTCGTTTATGCTAACAGACTACAACATTCAAATAACAACCACATTAAACATATGAACAGAAAGATCATCGAGTAACATGATAGAAGTCTTCAATAATAAAAATGATCAGTTTTTCAAGAAAAGATTGTTGAAACTAATAAGACTGTCATTATACTAATGCAGTCCCCTGGACACTCCAAGTCTGCTAGCATTAACACCAAGCTTCTCATAATCACTGTTAAGGAGTTTTCCAAGAAGCAATGAATAACAGGAAAACGCCTTGAGAACAGGGTGCAACTTATGAAGTCGCAAGTGTTATAATAACCAAAGCGTTATCTAAAACTTCTACCAACAGATAAGTAGACAAGCTCAAGTTGTGGGACCAAAGGAACTGAACAATAAAATTGTATACTTCATTAGACAAAGAAAGAAGCATTAATTCTACAGCTCTCAGACAGAAATAAAGCATAGAAGAAATATTCTGAGGAAAAAAGCAATCAGTGTTAGTTATCAATGATTAATGCAATCATTAATTAATTTAAAATAAATTTGGAAAGCTTTGCAAACCATAAGAACTGTTTATCTTCTAACTAGGTTTAGGTGAGAAAGACGCAGACCTTCTTGGCTTTCTCTTCCTTATCAGCAGCATCTTTGCGTTTGTCCTTTTCAGATCCCTGAGAAAAAGGGTGGAAAAAGGTTAACGCACCAGCAAAACATGGCCAAGTACCATAAAAAGGGAATTTAATGGTTCTTACCACTTTGATAAAAACATCATCATTGCTCTTCTTATTTGAAAGTGGTTGCATGGACTTGAACTCTTCGTCCACGTCAACCTTCCTTTCCTCAGCAGTCTTTAGGGCAAGCAAAGCTTTCCTCTTCTCTTCAAGTACCTTTTCATACTCCTCCAGGGTCATCTCCTTTAAGAACAGAAGATTAAAAAATTAGGATAAATGAAAAATACAGGGGAAACACAAAACACCAAAAAAAAATCCTACAAGCCACACTGGGATGAGAAACACCAAACATGGAACAAAAAATAGCTTCACCGTGCCGCATAATTTGGGTCACTTGAAAGCACATTTCACACTGCCATTTTAGTTCTACTGTCCTTCCCTTTACAGTCTCAACTGACACATACAATTATTATAATTGCTGGCAAAGTACTAAATTGGGTCACAAAATACAGTAAAACCTCTATAAATTAATAATGTTGGCACCATAAAAAATACCTATTAACTTAAAGAGATATTAATTGATAAATTAATAAATTTTTAATTTATAGAGTGGATATACAATTCACTGAACATAAATTATAATTAACTAAAAATTATTGTATTTTACCAATCTAATCAACTAAAAATGAATTAATCCACTAAATATAAATTAAAATGACAAAAAAAACTTAAAATTCTTGCAATCCCAGAAATTCTAGAAGCAATAAGAAAAATTAGAGATGAGATCCAATTATATTTAAATTTCAAGAAAAAATAAGTAACAATAAAATCATATTTTATTTGATAAAAAATATCATAACAATCATATTTGTTATTTTAGCAAATTATTAATTTATGATAAGAATGGGAACACATAGTTTTATAACGATTTTCAAAAAAACTATTATCCTATTTATTTATTGAATTTATTAATTTAGCCCATTGGCCCAAGTCAGGACAGAAAGAATTACCATATAATAGAGGTTATTAATTTGTCAGTATTAAATTATAAGGTTTTACTGACGAAAGCTTGATACTTAGAGCTCTTTCAACGTATGAAAATCCAGAAAAATGTCATAACATAATATGCAAACACTGAAACTCAAGTGACAAGAAAATTCAACAAGCATTAAACTCGATAAGCTCACTAAATGCAATGAGATTTAGAAACATGCCTCAACAGAAGTCACGTCCAGATACCAGAATATTGATGGAATTTTTAGGAATACAGTTCTGTAAACAGCTACTATTTTTAGTAAAGATAAGCACAAGGGAATGCCAAACTGTTTTAGTTATTCTAGGAAATAAAGATTTTCTAGGCAGCCAACTATTAAAAATGTAAACCAAAGCAAACAAACATTCCATTAATGCTAAAATAAAAGTGTACCTTCTCCTCAGGCTCCTTCTCTTCTTGCTCATCCACAGGATTCTCCTTGTTGGCATCTGCAGCATTTTCCTCTCCAGAAGGCTTCTCAGCATTTGTGTTCTCAGTTTCAGCAACAGGTTCTTCAGTCTCCCTAAAATTGGCAAAATGAGGGAACATGTAAACAAGAAAGCTTATTCACAATTTCAACCACTATAGGAACTCGAACTGTTTAATATCCTAGACTGCTAAAAGAGGCATAATACGCACTGAGCAATTTCATCAGTTGGAGTTCCCCAATTACCACGACCAGCCCCATCACGTTTAATCTCATTCCTGAAACCATATAAAATCAATAATTTTACCTCCCCAAAAAGAAAAAAAAAATCGTAGTACTCTATCAGCCAGTTGGAGATGAACATCTCAAATCAAATTAATACTAACCCACGCCCTGTTCCACTGCGGCGTTCAAATACCCTACGTGGACGTTCTCCCTCTTTAGATTCTCCATCGTTAAAACCACCTCGGCGACCACCACGGAAAGAACCACGGGGTGCCCCATACCCACGTCTTTCTGAGAGATTCCCTCCTTCTCCCTCTTCGGAAGGCCTATATCCTCCAGAAAGCCCATTGTTGCCACCGAACGTGTTATTATTGCCTGAATCACGATCAAAGCCACGGCCCCCTCCACGTCCAAAGCCACGTCCACCACCGCGGCCTCCCCCACGTCCACCTTCATTCCTAGCCTCCCTCACTGTTTAATGAAGGCCACCACATAATTAGATATGGTAGAGAGGAAAAAATATTGAAATAGGAAGCCAATAGTGCATAGATGCTATTGAAAAACTCCATTTCCTTCATACCGTTCTTTGCCACCAATCAACAAATAATTTAAATACATAACATGCACATTAAAACAACCAAAAAAACAAGTTTGTAGATTGCTTATGTTGAAAATGATGGACAAAGCATGTCTCTACAATTTCAGGAATTAGACTAACAGAAATTGAAAAAATGATAAAACTCCGAAAAAATCCCAAAGTTATGAACTTAATTAGTAAGCTTTCAACTTATAAAAAAATCAAATGTTTTGCTGAATAACAACCTGAAGCTGTCATTGCATTTGATTAAAAAGTCATAATTTTACTAAAGTGTAAAGACAGCAGAGCGACAGTTGTGTGACGCTCATCTTGACTAATGTAATGTCGATTCCTCTGTCTTTGAATCATAAAATGATACCAAAATAATAATAATAATAATAATAATAACAATAGTAGTAGTAGTAATAATAATGATAATGATGACGACGATGATAATAATAATAATAATAATAATAATAATAATAAAAATAAACAACTTTCACTTGCATCAATTTTCTTACACTTGCAGGCAAAACAAACAAACAGAAGGGCTGTATAATAATCGAAGTTATACAAATCCAAATAACAATCAAATCAATAGAAGAAACGAAAGGAATAGAGTTGATAATAGAATATGCTCACCAGCTTGAGCGGGAGGAGGCGGCTTGTTGGGGAACTTAGCGGCCGGAGCCGGCTTGGATGCAGGCTGAGCTTGAGCCGGAGCCGATTTCTTCGGCTTCTCGGCGAGCTTCGCCACTCCAGCAACGACGAGTTGACTTGGGTCTTCAAAATCATTGTCACCCAGTAGATCAAAGGGGTTGACGGTCGTCATTTTGTCTCGATGAATCTGGAAACCACTGATGACAAAAACTTGCAACTTACAAGAAACCCACGTGGCCCTTTTCTTATTGCTGATTCAAAGCCATCGGAATAATTGAATCGAAGTAAGATGTGGTTACAGAAGAGAAGGGTGAGTTTGGAAGCAGAGAAAGAAACGAATGAAAGAACTGAAAAGAAAACCTAGCCACTGCGGCTGAAGTGAAACTGAGAGCAACTGAGCGTGAGGCTTAACCTAATCTTAAAAACCCTACTTGCGTTGTGTGTTAGCCTACGGCTGGGCTTTTCTTAACTTTCTATGTTGTTCATTTCTTTGGGCCGCTTGATCTCAATGAGATTTTATTCTTGTTTTGTTCTTTTGTCATCCCTTTTTTTAGCCTTTTTTCTTTTTCTTTTTAAGTATACAGTGTTAACGTTTTAAACATTTTTATATAATGTAATAATTAGTATGGAATTATTAATTATTTTGTTGTTTCAATTATATGTATACTAGAGCCAATGAGTTCGTAGCCCATTCGCAACGAGTCCCAGCAATTATTATAATTCGACTCCTTTTTTAATAGTGGTTTATTTGGTTTTCCATCTTAAAATAGAATAAAAAATTTCTCTTTCAGTATTAACAGTAGTTGTTCCAGTTATGTGGTTTTGTACATTATATTAAGTGACGGTCGTTGTTTCGACTTTACCATACTAGCATTATGAAGGAGAGTTCTAATTACTTTTTGATTGTAAATATCAATAGAATTTTAATTGTAATATATAGTATTTAAAAAATAAATTATATATATACTAGATGAGATGGATATCTTCCGGCACCCTTATCTTATTTGCACTAGCAAACATATTCAGTAGAACATTAATCTCGAACATTCGCAAACATTATTTAAATAAAATTAAAAAAAAAAAGGTAATCTAAGGATAAGGTTAATTGGCAATTTGTGCTTTATTTACCAAAATAATGTTACGATACAAACTCTACCAGTTAAAGCTACCAACACCGCGTGCTTTCCTTCTACTTTCCCAAAAAAACTTCAAGAAAGTGGTAACCCCGGGTACAAACTTTTAGTTTCGCCCATAAATGCTACAGCGATATAAATCTGGACCCGATTGATTGATCTAATATGAATTTTTTTTTTACATTTTTTGATGGGTTGCACCGCCGTTGGGATCTTCTTTATTATCAGGACCCGAATTTTAATTTGTAAATTTTGATTCTCCTTTTATAAAATTTATAGTCCATTCGTATAAAATAATAATAATAATAATAACTTTTTTTTTCTTTTTTTGAGAGAGAATAATAATATAACTTTGATATTTATATTTCTCACTAACATTTCTCGGATACATAATAATATAGTGTACCGTCACCGAACCATGAAATATATACTCCATCAATATTCCCAGTAGTTATAACCACACGATCTAAATAATTCACCGCCATTATTCCATGCTTTCAGATCTAGATAATTAATTTTACGCTAATTTGAAAGATCAATCACACTTTTGTAGTTTAGCAAATGGTCTTTAATTTCAAATCAAATTATGTCGGGAAGGGATAATCAACTACAACTACCGCTTGACATGTCGTTATTATCATACTAAATTAATAACAATAAATGTTTTATAACTATAATCTATCAATTGATGGGTCAAATGTAAATAAATCATGTTTCATGGTGATAAGGATGAACATGAGATGAAGAATTACCTTCATTGGTTAGTGAGCAGCCTTTTCAAGATTTAAAGTTTGGATTCGAGTTTCATGGAGCGTTAATGTTTGTTTAATTAATGATCATGAGCATGGATATATGGTTTGGGTTGAGTTGCTTTTAGGACCAGCCCATGTTTCTCCGAGCCCTAACTAAACCATAATAAATCGAATGGTTTAGCTTAGAAAAGGCTTAGCCCAAAAAGTTCTAAGTTTTACCTTCGTTTGTGTCTTTTTTTTTTTTCCCAATTTGAAATATAAATTGATTTGAATTAGTATGAATTCTTAATATAACTAAATGTCTGAATCTGAATAGTATATATATATATATATATATATATATATATATGTGTGTGTGTGTGTGTAATTTTTTTTGTCTGAATCTCTAATAATAAATGTTAAATTATTTTTTTTGAATTTAAAATTCTAAAAACTAGAGCGCTTCTTATTCTTTTAAAAAATAGAATGAGCATTAGCTAGACACCCAAAATGGAATGAAATATTGGCACGGGGTTTCGGCAATTTCAATTGAAAATTATCTTTATACGTTGGTTGAAGCTGGTATAAGAGGTCCGTATAGAGAGTAGACAATGAAACATGAGCTTCTGAGAGTAGATTTGTAATATAGGAATATGCATAAACTGTAGCTCAAAAGAGCTTATCTCCCCACTTTCGTGCCCCTGGCACACGCATGCCTCTATAAGAGGAGCGATGGGGTTCAAACTAGGATCTTCCATCCTTAAACTAGCTTTTTACAATTGTGCCCCTATAAATCGTAAATATTAAATAAATAATAAATATATCAACGAACATAAATGAGATATTATTTTATTATATTATATATCATGTTCAAGTGAATAACACCCTTTAATATTTTACATTAGAAAATATTAATCAAATTTATTGTAGTTTATAATATATTATATAAAAAATATTCAAAAAATTTTGTAAAGATAAATAATGTTAATTCGAAAAAAGAAAATAACAACAACAACAACAACAACAACAATAATAATAATAATAATAATAATAATAATAATAATTTACTACCATATTATCACAGGTTATGGAGATAAATAATAATGCTAATTAATAAGTTCATTTGGGTAAGGACGAAAATAAATTATTTACATAGGGATGCTTTTAAGAATCACATTTTACTCGAACTTTTTAAATTAACTAAAAAGTTCCACTTAATAATTTAATGGCTTAATGATTAAAAATTTCATTAAATTAAAAAATAATCTGATTTAATTACTTAACTGATTAAAATCAAGTCAATTAAGTTATGAAGCAATAAAAACAAATGTCCCCTTGCCATCGTTAGTAAATCATGATCAGATATTTTTAGAGTGATCGAACTTGACCCATAAAACGGTACATCTACCAAAAGGCGATTAGGCAATTGAGCTTCCGATTTGATTTAAAGCTTCGGGATACATTGGATCTTTATCATCAAACGACTGTAAGTGTTGATGCACTGTACTAACACCACTGATGCATATCCGTCGCCAATGTACATCAGGCCGGTGGCAGGGCAGCACCACGTTTCATCTTTTGACGATGAAGATCCAATCTATATTATACACTGAACTAACTGGTATATTTGGTAGCAATTAGGAGCTTTAGAGACTAACAATTATCATCCCATATTATGATCCCATTACACAAATGAAGCGATGACCATTCCAACAGTATCGATCATCACCTAACTGTATGCCAATGATCGACACAATTGTTGTCTGTGACACTGACAAGAAAAATGTCACTGGTCTGAGTCTCTTTCGAATTAAAATTATATGAATGTGTGTGTGTGTGTGTGTTTCGATTTTGGATTGAATTGGGTAGATGGCTGAAGCTTTCCAACAACCCAACCCAAATCATTAAATTTTGGGTTATGGCCCATGGCCTCCCATTTCATACCTCATCAATTGACAGCTTGTCTGTCAGCCTTCATATAAAGAGTAGGCCTTTTATGAATAATTATCTTCATGTAATTAATTTGAGTACATAATGATCTTTTTACAATTAATTAAAGCTTTGTCTATCTCTCTCACTTTATATAATGATCTAGGAGTGGGTAAACTCACTCCAATCGAATGGACCCAATCCATTCTTACCAAACTCAATTAAATTCAAATGGGTTGTTTACTTCGAATTTTTTTAACACAATTAATGCTTGAGTTTGGTTGAGTTTATTGACATTAAGAGTAAGCCTTGCGAACCCACTTTAAATTCCTCATAAAACCAATTTTTAAATGAAATTACAAATTACTCTTAAAAAAATTTTGCGCCCCATTTCATAATCTATATTTATATTTTAATTTATCTATATATTTAAGAACCTTATAAATTTTGAGAGTCATAGAGATAGAAAATATACAATAAAAAAATAAATTATTTTGGGACTTTTATGCATTTTATAGATTAAAAAACTTAAAAGAAATACTCTTTTATAGCATCAAGTTTATAGCAAAATGGGTCATTTCAATTTATGAGTTTTTACAGGTTTTTACTTTTTTACTTTATAAATAAAGCTGAAGGTATTTGAAGAAATATAATCCAAAAGGGGTGTTAAAAGCTCCATTCTAACATTAACTTATATAATCCAAACTCCATCGCAAACAATAAAAATTATAGAAAAATTAATGTCAAGTGTGGCTAAACTTAATTTTGAATCTTTCTTCTTCTTTTTTTTTTTTTTTATGAAAAGAGACTTTTTTCAATTTTTCTTTATTAAACCTAACATTGATTGAATACTATGGACTCAAATTCATAAATCAAACTTGAATTTTCACTAAAAATTTATAGATATTCAAACACTTACATCATGTTGTTTATTGACAGATATTGGGTATAATGTCCATTGGGATTGGGCATGGACGAGCCTCGACTGGGCTAGCAAAATGAAAAAAGCAAAACGTCTCCCATCGCTTCATTAACCGGTGTAGGATGAAAGATCCGGTCCAGGATTCGAGTCAAATCGACCTTCCCTCTCATCTCAGGTGAGGAAAAAAAAGAAAATGTGCGTTGTTCAATATCTCGGCTGCTCAAGAAGTTGGACTAGCTCCTCCTCCGACCGGGAGTAGATTCTATTCTAGGAGAAGAGCAAAGCCTCGCCTTGTAGTAAGAAGGTGTTCGTAGTTTGGATGGGTTTCAAATTGGACTGAAGGGACTAGGAATTCAATACTTCAGTTTTATTGGGGATTCATCACTGGCTAGGGCTTTCGAATCAAAGCATGGGCATCTGCAACTAAGAAGGAGCAGTTGAAGAGCTAGGCCAGTAAAGTCAACTTCTATTGGGACTTTTATTTAGGGATGGCAAAAATTCCCATGAGAACGGGTACTCTCGGGGATTTTCTCTATTCGGGGAGGGTATGAGGATAATTTCATACCCAATTTCTTATTCAGGGAATGGACAAAGAAACGTTTTTACCCAATTTCTTATTCGGGGAAGAGACAGAGATGAAGTGGAATCCTCATCCCCTATCCATTTCCCAATTTTTATTTTTAATTTAATTTTAATTTTTATTTTTTAAAATTACTAGTAAATAAATAATAAAATTTGAATTATAAAATTATAAATATTGGTAAAAATAACAAATATCAAAATATTTATTTTATTAAACTTTTAGGCTTAATTAACTAATTAAAGTCCTAAATTTTTATTTAGGACATTAAAAAGACCGGATAGATTCTATTAGTTCAAAAATTTTGTTTTAATTTTAATATTCATAAATTATTTTAATAAAAAATTTTATTTTAATATTCATTAAATATTTTATTTATTTTTAGATGTAATAATTGCCCGCAACGAATCACAATTTTAATATCTAATCTAATCTAATCTAATATTTGCTCTTGATTTGCTCGGACTTAACTATTGTGATGTAAAGGAAATAGTCCACATTTATAAAGTGTTCACGCCACCATTGAAAAAGTTAATTTTGAATCTAAATTCGATTTTATTTATAACAATTTTGTATTAGACTATTAATTTGTTCATGATAGTTTGTATCTCTTGCATGCTGCGTTACTTACTAATTTAATGTATGTGACTTTTGTAATGGATATTAATGTAAAATAGATTTCGAACTTTACTTTTATTTGATTTTTTTTATTTTAATATGATTAACTTAAAATCGAAAACAAAAAAAGGTATTAGCTATTCGGGGATCGGGGACTGGGGACCCTCAGGGATGCTCTGTTATTATTCGGGGAGGGGATGAAGATTCTCTCAAGTAATTCTGACGGGGACGGGGAGAGGATGAGGACATACGCAAAATATAGGGGATGGGTACGGAGAGATTGGTCCCCTCCCCTCCCTTCCCCATTGCCATCCCTACTTCTATTGATTTGGCTAGTGGAACTCGTAGTAGCTGTTGTGCAAATTTTATTAAATTTGCAAGCACACAAATCTATCGTATAATATATTAACGGTGACGAGTGTCGATCCCACGAGGAGATAGATTTTAATTATGTGTAGAATTAATTTTCTATTAGGGTGGTTGGATTTGTGGTGAAAATGATTTGAAAAATTCTAAAATTTAAATTAGAATGGTAGGAATAAATTAAAACGAATTATATTGAATGAAGAACTTGGGCATATGGATCTGCATCAACATGCGCCATAGACTAAATATTCCTTATTAATGCCAATTAAATCATGAGGGGGGGTTTCCACTCCACATGAACCACACTCTAATCAATATGGTGCTAAGAGCTTATCGTGCCAAATAATAATAACCTTATACTAGGGAGCCGGTGAAAGCAGTGCGATATCTAGACAAGCTTATTATTATTTGTCGACGAAAAGTCAAAACATCCACAATAATTAGAGGGGGAGAGAAAATAAATTTATTAAATAAAGCCCATGGCACATGTTGGGACTTCACCTTCAACCTAAGCTTGAAAAGAAATTGGCTACTCATAATTGAACTGGGGTCAAAATGAGAATTTATTAAAATACATGGAAAATACAAAATGGAGAAAGAATTAAAGAAAATGGAACTAAAAAATAAATTCGGGGATGCCAAATTAAGGGAGGAGAGTCCCTTTTTTATAGATACATTGAGTAAATCATGGTTATCGGATTAAAAACATTTCAGACGCTCAGGATTGCGCCACGTCATCAATCAATAGTACGCAATTTGACCACACGGTTTGAACAGTGACGCAGTTTGACCACGCAGTTTGAACAGTGATGGGGTTTGGTTGTAAGTTATCCTGTGTATATGCATGTACCGTACGCATAATTTTTGGTCCACTGATATGCTGACACATCACCGATCAACAGTACATAAGAATTTTAGTCTAATAAAATCGTGACATTTCATTAGTCAATGTCACATCATCGGTCAATGTCATGTCATCGATCCGTCTATGTGAACAGTGTCATGAACAGTAATATAGACAGTAATATACATGTGAATAGCATCGTACACGTGAACAATGCTATTTTTCTTTTTATGCTGCTTCTAAGGTTTTCGACTGTCCTGAGTTCAAATGTAATATCCGTTTTGTTGTCTGAACTCTCGTTCATTGTAAAATGACCATGATGCCCCTAAAATACATAAAATACTTAATTAAAATAAAACACACATAATTAAATTACAAGAGACTAGAATATATAAAAGTAGAAGTATTAGTAAGACTTAAAATGTAAAATGATGATTTTATCATTTACAAATATACACTTTCTAACACTCAACAACAGTAAACTTGTATGAAGGGGCATTGCAGGAGATGCAGGAGCCGCCAGCCGGATCGACCAATAGGCCAGAGGGATGGGCTCATTCTACTAATCAGAGATCCCTGGCCCTACCTAACACAAAGATGTCCCGGGATTAGTTGATCGGAAAGCCCAGGCAGGAGTAGGACATTCCATAAAAATCTTTCTGATCCGCTAGCAGGTGGTCCTCTCAAATCCAATTTTTTCATCGACAGGTAGGGTGAATTCTAAGGTTCCTTATTCCGGTTGTAAAGCGGAAGAAGAGGGAGAATGGGCACAGCCCCACCAGCAGCCCGCGTTTTCGACCCGAAAGGAATTGAAAATGAAACAAGAATCTGTGTTCACTATCTATGGAGTGGAGTTACTATCCTTAATCTCCTCTTCCCTATCCCCCCCCCCCTTTTTTTTTTCTTTTCTCGCCGGCGGGAGAATCCATTTCTTTTCTTGTATTGTTTATTATGATTGATCTGTAGTTCAAGGGCACTCTTCCTAATCCGAGTTTGAGATGAAATAAGACCCAGACGTAGAGTCCCGTCGGCCGGGAAGGGATTTTTTCTATTGATTTTTTACTTCCTTCTGGCCTTACCTTTAAATAAGGGGTTCTTCTCTTTCCCCACGAGGGAAAGCCCTTTCCAGATGGAGTAGTGCATCTCTGTCTTGAAAGCCCGCCCTACAGATAGGAACTCCTATCTCGACTGCCTATCCAACCCGAGGACTCTTATTCGTATTCGTGGTGGAGTGCTTCGAATAGGATCCGATCCCATCCCAGCAGTCAAACTTCTTCCTGACCCGGCTTACCCGCCTCTGAAGCTGGAATGCCTTTCTAGAGGAGGAGGAGGTTACGTGAGGAATTTAAAAGTTTAATAACATTCAGTGTTACAATGGAGAAATAATGGTTTTTTTTTCGTATTGAATTTGATTTTAACTATCAAATAGTTTTTTTCTTTTCAACTTTTTGAATTTTTTGAAGTATCAATTTTAATCAAACTGACTGACCAAATGATTCAAAAGTTGCATTATAAACCCGATCAACCCCAAACCTCTCCCACCTCTAAATGATCTTTCTATTTCAATCGATATGAATTCTAACCGTGCTTGTTTCTCTTTCTCTTTACCATCAAACTTTTACGCAAAATCCCTTCATTTTGTTCTCCCGTTTCAGCAAACAATTTTAATTTACATCAAGGACCTTAATACCATTTATGAAATTCTCCATTTCTCCTCATACGTTGTTCCTATCTATTAATTCAATATTAAGTTATTATCTTTTTAATTACTAAATGGAGATATTCAATAAATCGCAACAATATGCGGTGACCAAATAGCCGGCTGCGTAGAAAAACAAATAGATGCGACCAGCTATTATGAATCCGGAATCATACTGCATTATTAGTGATTTACATTGCAACGCAACGATTTATATATATGGTCGTTTCTTAGGTGACCACTCAATTATCCTTGATGCCAAACAAATTGAAGGGAACTTAACATTGAATAAGATTTCCAAATACCGTTCGAGAAAATATAATTACTTGTAAGGTACCCTAATAACACAAGATGATGTGCAAATTGAAAGACGAAAAGGATTGTTACTTTGAAGTGTCCCATGAATGATGGCTGCTGCCTAACATAAATCATAAACGGAGTCAGACAGTCGGTTGGCAGTTGCTGAATTGAATGCTGATAAGTACGAAATTAAGAATAATTTCTTACAAAAGAGCAAGCCACCAAATGACCAAATCGTCAAAATTAGTGCGATGACCTGTAATTAATGAAAGGAATTGACCTTGTCAATAAGAGCTTTTGTTGATTTCAAAATATGTAAATGTTAGTCGTCAAAGCAACGCAAATTATTCTCTCCGCGAATACAAATTAAATCCTAGTTGTGTACATAAATTAACTTCCCTGAGATTTTAAATCAAAGTAGTAGATATATATATATATATATATATATATATATATATATATATATATAACGGACTATATAACATGCAACTGCAACGAAGTTTCATGTTACAGTTGTCATCGACTGCACCGGTCGTCGGTCTTACTGAACATTTCGGCGGCCGGGGACTTGACGACCAGATGAATTCAATAAGCGAGACAAGGACTAGACATGTTTGCAGCCCACGACAACGGAATATGACCTCACGTACGGCAGACCAAGCCAACGTCATCTTGAATAATTGATATTGCGTTCATACCCGACAATATAGAGCTGAGTCAAAGGCAAAATATATGCATGATTGATCAAATAAACATCGGACTTCAGACATGTAGGCAGCTTTCACTAAACAAATCAGCACTTCCCGTCTCTAACCGGCAGTATATTCTCGGCACGTCGATTTGTGTATTCGCAGCTGAAAAACTAATTAATTTTGAGTGCTATTAGGCTCTGTTTGGCACACATGATTGGTTTGGACTAAATATAAATTATATTAGATTAGATTACACGATATTGCCTTATATTTGATATAATGTCGGATTGGACAATGTTAAATTTTATTTGAATTAAAAGAATAACTATTTATGAATATTTAAGAGTATTAATTAAAATAAACTTAAAGGTAATTAATAAGAACAATAAGTATATAGTAAATTAGTTATTTGGTAGTCATGATTATAATAAACAAATATAAATTGATAAAACTATTTAATTATTTAATTAATTTTTATAAGATGTTTTAGATATATTTTACTTTATCATAAAGTTAGCAAATAATATCTATAAAATCAATTAATTACTAGTATTATTAATTTTCTTGATTATTTTTAATATTACATTAGTACTTATAAATTGGGATTACTAATTCTATAATTTAAGAACTTAATTTGAATTTAGTCCCCCCTAATTCAATCCATGGAAAGTTGCCAAACATGGGATAAATATTTTATCCTAAACTTAGTCTAATATCACACTTAGCCTCTATTTGGTACATAATTTCAAGTAAAGTTTATTTAAATGGAGCTTTTGTTAGAAGATGTTTCATAAATAGAGATTTTACTAAAAAAAATTAATTGTTAGGTTATCAATGAAAGATTTTATTAAAAATTTATGAAACTACTTTGATAGGCAAGTTTTTAAAGTTATGTTATAAAATAATAAAATAAAATTGTCAAATAAGTAGGGATGTTTTAGATATTTTAACATTTTAAAAAAAAATTTCAACCTTAACTCCCAAAAATCCAAAATTTAAGCTTTTATTAGTAGAGGCAAAATAACTTATTTAAGTTTCAAAAACTCTATTAGAAAAATAACCAAACACCAATAAAAAATTATGATAAGAGCTTATGAGATTAAATAAGCATTTATGGTCATTAAATAAGTCATACCAAACATGTATTTATATAGTCCTAACTTCCAAACATAACTTTAGTGTATATTTCTTCATTTATTATATTCTTGATAAGGATATATGGCAAAAATTTAATCAATGAATGAAAAATCTATACATTGAGACCACCCAATTCGAGAAATAATAGAAGAATTCATTGATATGACTTATGTAAAAATGACATGAGGTCATTGCGTATATCACATGGTAACTTTAATATATTCTACACTTAATTACTTTTTGTTCTTTAATTTAGTATGTTTACTGACAACACAATCATCTACCCACTAATTAATGTGATTATGCGCTTAATTAATTGTTTTATAATCGATCTGAAATATGTACCAGATAATCACTTGTGGTGAGAGCCGATGGTAGCTAGGTTGCTTTTTTTTTTTTTTTGAATACTGATTACACATCAAATTACTGCATTGCACATATATTTACAACAACTGCTAATAGCAGATATTACATTAATATTTACAATTAAATATACATGATTGAGACTTACATTATTACATTGAATTTTATGAAGTATATGTTCAGACAAATAATTCCTCACAGACGAGAGATGTTCCTACTCCACTTACATTTCACAAGGAAGAAAGATTTATAAATATTTAAGAATATGTAGCTGGGGCTTGAATCGCTGCCCTCACAAGCGTGAGAGCAGCAGCCCACCACTTTGACCAAGGCCGAAGTGGCGATGGTAGCTAGGTAGCTATCTCACTAAAAGTGGGGTCATTTTCAGAAGAATATATGCCGTTCGAGAGCAAGAAATTTTAGGTCCGAGAGAGAACAAATAAATGAATGACATATATTTGTATATAAAAAATAAACAACGCATGATCTACCTCGCTCACAGATCAATTTTATACACATAAGCTTATGCCATTTCATTTATAATAATTTGTATATTTATAATTAAGATGGGCTGGGCAGGCAACTCGAGGAGGGGAATAGGCCCTCTCTTTCAAGGTTCAAACCAGTCAAGGCATTTGCCTTACTAGTATACAACTTTTTTACATTCGATCTCTGGTCATTCAGTAACTTTACAAGACTTCTCTTAGCATTTGCTCTAAATGGACAATCTGACGCCATGAACCCATCCACCAAGTGCAAATAAGCCTCCAAGTCATGGCAACATGCAACATCCGCATTTGGCTTCAAATACGGAGACATCTTTGTGTCAACGCGTAGCTCAGTTCCCACGTGAGAATATGCCCACTCACTCTCCTCATTATTTATCACGTTGAGCATCTTTTTGATATTTTCATTTGCCACATCTTCCCCTATAAAGTTTCCTGGCACTCTAGTGATGAGATCTTGATTGTTCACAATACGCAATACCTTGACGTTGTTGGCCTTCACACGATTGGCGAATCCTCGATTGCCAACGCGAGGCCCACCGAATGAAAATACAGCAACTGGCGGGACGCTTGGCGCGCATGTGCTTATATCATCCGCTACTAACAGGGACAAGGCAGCGCCGAGGCTGTGGCCTGTCACTGTTATGCTTAGGGTCTCCCCTTTGTACAACTCCATGAGCCTACGGACTTCTTCCAATACTGATTCAGACAGGCTCGGCACTTGAGCTCCACGTGTGTTGTACAAGCTCAAGAACCCACTTTCAACTTTTGATTGTTTATCGTGAGGCATGTCAGCCAACTGGGCTCGAAAGTTCTCGGCCCATTCTAGACACGTGGCGGTTCCACGTAACGCGATGACTATGTCTCTCCTGCCCATCCGCTGGATCTCTCTCCTGTCGTCGCAGACAGCAACGTAGCCTATCCAACTTGACCGTTGAGTCATCCACCCGAGATCCGGTGCTACGTCGTCGACCCACTTGGGCAATCCGACTGATGACGTGGCGTAGAGGCTCTTCGTCACCTTGTAAGACCTATCAGACAGAGCCACGTATCTGGGTTGGGGAGCTTCATCTGCTGACATGGCCGGGTTTGAATGAAAAGAATGGTAAGCTGCTTGCACAAACTCTCCATATCTCACCACCTCTCGCCGGAGATTCTCATCGAGCGGGTCAAGTAGCCCGGCCCAATCTTTGCAACCATGATATTCACGCCAACGGGAACCAAGGTTGTTTCTTGGAGAATATTCAGCTGACGAAATTGATAACAAGCGCTGAAGCCTGTTCAAGTGTCTTGGTGACATTTCCTCCGCTGCTTTCATTTCAGGCCAAAATCTTTTAAGGCCTTCCAAAACCATGCCCTTGTTTTCCGTTGACCCCTTCTTGTGAACCGGTTGCTGCAAGTCCAGTTGACTCGGTTGCGTAAGTGGTTGTTGTTTTTGGAGAATTTTCTCGAGATTAGATAAATGTAACCTTGTCACTTCATTAGATGAAGAAGTAGTTAGTTTAAGCGTTTGAGTTGATGTAGCAGCAGTGTTAATACTTGCATTAACAGCTGTTGGGTTTAATCTGGAAGGTTGGCGTTTGAAGCTGGCACGTTTCGCCTGAAAAATGCTGGCGTTTTTTGCCGGAACAGTGGAGCTAATCTGAAGAGACTGCATAGGGAAATTAAGCAATCGAGAGAGAGAGAGAGAGAGAGAGATATTAATAACGGTCAATGAGAGTTATGATGGATGTGAACCTGAAACCAACTAAGCAAAGCTTGAATAGATCAAGCCCCGTATATATAGATTAAGTGATAGCTGTTTGCCCTTTGGGTTTTGCTTTATTTACATTCAGAACCATATTGTTGACAATCTGTGAATGGATTAATGAAATTACAAATATTAAATTACGTTATTAATTACCTCATATGAAGGGCATGACTTGTAAAATAGCGTAGGTTGACCATTCCTGTCAACGCCGCATCTGCGTGGGCGTGTTTGTAGTTTTATTATTATTATTATTATTTCTCATAATTTCCAAAAGGGGTGCTTGTATGTTTTCGCTTCAAGAAAGGTCGGAGATCTACGTATTTTTAACCTCATACGAAGGGCGTGTCTTCTTGTCTTGTCTCTGTTTCATGTTGAATAGACTAAAATGCCCCTCGACGTTCATGTTTTTCCACTGGAATTACAACTCTGCCCATGCTTGTCCTCAAAGAATTGGTTGAACTAATTTTTAGCAGTTCGCAGTATGTAGTTTGACTTTCAACGAGCAGAGCTATTTGTGTACGGGCGTGAAATGTGAATGCATGGTATTTTATGAATAATCTATCCATCATCTCAAGATCATTGACATGTTCATAAAATATGAAAACAGTTTTTGAATGTCAATTTTGGTAAGTATTACGTAAGAGCGATTTTTTGTGACGAAAATAAGTTGTCGTTTCTGGTTAAATTTTATGTGATCCATCGTAAGGTCTTTCATGTTTAAAAATATTTATTATCTCAACAGCTTCCTTGCGTGAAGATGAAAAATTGTTCTCCAAAAATATTGGAATACCGTAAGTATTTCCAATAACAATTTTCAAACTCCACTACTAGATTTTTCTCCGGGATACATTTGAATTTTGAAATTGCTCTAGTCTAGTCTAAATATAAATCCAAATCTAAATTTGCAGCTATTTGGATAATTTCAAGTCTTCGTGCGTCACATCTTTCACGTCAAAAACTTAAACAGTTAGGTTTGGTGATTGTTTCAAAAGCAGCTTTGAGCAGGCTTCATCAGGTGGAGGGGATAAAATGTTGAATTTCCACAAACACAATAAAAATTTAAAAAAAAAAAACAAAAAAAAAAAGGTTTGATTTTTGAATGGGTTTTCTATTTGAAGTACACAATCAAAAAATGAACTAAAGTCAAATTTTTTTGTCAATTGTTTAGTTGAGTACTGGAGTTCACCGACACCTTCTCCCTGAATGTACATTTTGAGTCTCTGAATTTATTTAGTTGATTTTCTATGTTGGATTCTAATTGTGGGATGATTATGTTGAACTTTGTTTATATTGTACATAATCTAAAAAAAGTCAAATATTTCTTTCTTTCTTTTTTATAAATATTTTTAACAAAACTTTTTGACTAGATGTTGGTAAAAGATTGTAACCTTTCTGGCAACACAAACGATTTCGTTTCACTTCTTAAAATGGTGTTCACACCTTATTCTCTCTCTTACGCCATTGCATGTTCATCCGTTTTCAGTATTGAAATTGCATGCACCGACCGTAGACATTTTCTTCGGTTCGGTCAGAAAGCAAAAGTAGTACTGAATACTTTTGCAATAAATGGATCCTTTTTTTTAAAAAAAAAAAATTATATTTTCTCTTTTTATTTTATTATTATTATTTTTTAAATGACTGTGTTTTTTTTTTTTTTTATGTTATAACATCAATATTTAATATTTGATGTTGGAACATATATGTAACTTTTTAACGTACCAATTATTTTTACATTTTGATAAACACATCATATTCTATTGATGGTATTAATATATCCTTAAACGATGTAGCCTACTTTTGTTGGATAGCTTTAATCAGACTGGTTGATTTCTTATCATGAAAGTATACGAGGGGTTGAATGCTCAATTTCACGGGGATATGTTTGATTTGGGGAGGGATGGAATGTAAGTAACAGGTTAAAAGTTCAATTATAAGAGATCACATTTAATTTAGATTAGGTACCTGAACGGAAAAAGATTGACTAAAACCCAAGAAGTATAAATGCGTGTTCTCGTTATTGTTGATATTATTATTATTATTAAATAACTGGTAAACATATAAAAAAAGTTAGTGACTAAACTGTCATTCTTTTTAACATAACCCAACAATAAAGTCGAAACTTTTGTTTCAACCGGTGGCATCACCACGCCTGTGACAAGCAGAACTATTTTATCTAGGGATATTATCACTGCACCATCTAATATTTTTTACCATATCATTTTACCAAGAAATTTTTTTGATAATTACTTTTTTCCACTTAATATTTCAGTTTTTATCATTTTTCCATTAAACCTTTAAAATTAACTGAATTTTTAATATAAATTATAGTAAAAGTCTATTTTATTCATAAACTGTAGAGTGTAATTTAACCATGTAAATTAAAAAATATATAAAATTAATTATATACAAGAAATAATACTTTTATCAATTGATTGTTTTGCATATTTAAAATAATTAATTAATAAAATTATAAATTTATGCCTTGTGAAATTTCTAAAATACTTAATATAATGAAATTCTTAAAATTACCCTATGACATTAGCAATTTATTAATGAAATTAATGATTTAATGGTATAATAATGAAAACCGAAACATTAAGTGGAAGAAAACAATTATCAGAAAGTTTTGGTGGTAAAATAATACGTTCGAAAACATTTGATGGTAAAATGATAATACCCCTTTTATCTAAATTCATATTTAATGCTGAAGCACTACAAGATGTACAATAATCTATTGGAAAAGTTGATGTTAATATTGATTATTATGGACATGCATATGCCATTATAATGTGATCAAAGATAATGATCCCTGGAGCACTTGGAAGACTTATTTATCAATCTTAACGTTTCGTCACTCTGCCGCAAAGAACATTGACTACGAGAATATGCAAAGAAGATTATGTAATGCGGAATCGGAAACGGGGCCGGAGGTTGTAAAGCATAAGGTTTATTATAATATCTATATTGTGCATTTGGCAGCTTCCATTACAATGTATTGCATTGTATTAAAATACTGTTTTTATGCTATTCTATAGTCAGTGGCGAATTTAGAAAAATAATTTATCGGGTGTTAGATTACATAATAGTAAAATTTTAAAACTAAAACTTTGAATGTATAAAATATTTGTTAATACATTTAGAATTATTTTTAACGTATTTTCAAGAATAAAAAAATGTTTGTGGTGATGACTTATCATTATTTTTAATTATAGTGTAGGCTTTTATAATTCTAAAAGTTAAAGTTTAAATTTTGTGAGTTTATAAATTTATAGGATCAATTTTAATAGATTTAATGAAGGTTAATTAGAAATCTTAAATATTTTTCTTTTATTCTTATAGTTTTTTTTTAGCTAGTGGGGGCTATAGTCCCCACTGGTCACATACTGCATGTGCCCCTGCCTATATTTAGTTACAATTTGGAGATACATTGCACTAAATTAAAAAGGTGATTAATATCATGAAAGATGTATAAAATAAACCCATAAGGACATAATTTAGGCTATATTACATTAGAATACTGATCATATTTTAACTATAATCATTTGGACTTTATTTATTTATTAAACTATAATAAATTTAAATTTTTAAATATTAATTTTTTTTAGATTTAAATATTTATTAAACTATAATAAATTTAAAATTTTAAATATTAATAAAAATTTGAATTAAAACAATTGTAATAAACCTAAATATTTAATAAATGAAAGATAATACATTATTTTACTTTCATTACATAAAATTATTGTAATTATTTTAATTTAAATCCGTTGAAGGTTCTTTAATTTTATTTAATCAGTTATTGTTTATTAAAATACTAAATCTAAAAATAAATTTAAATTAAACAATTATATTTGACATCAATAAATAAAAATAAGTTTATAATTTAATATTATTTTATAATATAATATAGTATTTTTACTATATAATATTAAATTATAGTTTATTATATTTTCAGCAATGATTTTGAAATTTCCCTTATTAGTTCTACCATTAGATTTTTCTCCGGGAGATATTGGAAAATTGGAATTTGCTTTAGTCTAAAGCTAAATCTATTCTGAAGTAATATATGTGGATAATTTCAAAGGTTAAATGGCTTCATGCGTGACATCTTTCATGACAAAATCTTTAGCAATTAGGTTTGGTGACTGGTTCAACAGCTACTTCAAGCGAGCTGCTAATAAGATTGGATGTAGCAAAAATTTTGAACTTTTTAAAATATCTCAATGGTTTGATTTTTGAATGAGTTTACTGTTTGAAGTGCCCAGCAAAAAGCTAAATTAAAGTCAAACAAGTCTCTTTGTTTTTCTAATGAAAAGCTTTTTGACTTGATGTTTACAAGTAAAAAGTATGTAATCTTTACCTCATCAACAAAGGCCATGTTCTTTGCGACTGTAGAAAAAAATTTATAACAATAAAAAAATATATTTAATAAATATATAAAAAAATTTATTATACAAGCGTAAAACTAAATCAACTTATTTTATAACTTACAACAGATAGTATTTATCAAATACTTTCAAACTGTAATTCTTAAATTACAAATTTTCCAATTCAAACTCGAGGAAAATTTCTTTTCATATAAACTTCTTGAAAATTAAAACGGTGTCCACATATAATTGTTGTCTTACACTATTGCATGCACACCGACCGTTTCTTTGGTGGAAAATTGCCTGAGCGGCATCGGCAGATATCCACCTGTTATTTCACGATTGACCTTTACAACAATCTATTTCAAAAATCCATAAATTAATTATATCCACTATGCTAGCAGCGAACTGGCAAGCTTCTTTTCTCTTTCTTTATTTTTTTTTAATTTTTTTTTTTATGTTGATCTCCAAGTTTTGTTCTTGACCCCTAATTCATTACATATTTATAACAAAAAATCTGGGAAAATCAATTTTACATAATAAATTGAAGGTCAAGAAGTAAAATTCCAGGGATCAAGAGAAAAAAAAACCTTAAAATTTTGAGAATTTTCAATGAAAAACTGATGAGTTCTGTAGCATAAAACGTTACATTGTGACTAGATTGCTATTAGAAGAAGCCTTAGAAAGGGTTAACCCATATAATTAAAGTCAAATAAGTCTCTTTGTTTTTCTAATGAAAAGCTTTTTGACTTGATGCTTACAAGTATGTAACCTTTACCTCATCAACAAAGGCCATGTTCAATACATCTATAGAAAAAATTTATAATAGTAAAAGGAAAATTAATAGTATATAATAAATATAATTTTTAAAATAATAAATTTAACAAAATTAATAAATATATAATAAATTTTTTTTATTATACAAACATAAAATTAAATTAACTTAATTTTTAAATTATAATAATTAATATTTATCAAATATTTTCAGACTATAATTCTTAAAATACAATTGTCCCTATTCAATCTCAGCCAAAATTTATTTTCATAGAAACTTCTTGAAAATTAAAATGGTGTCCCCATATAATTATTGTCTTACTCACTATTGCATGCGCACCGACCGTTTCTTTGGTGGGAAAGTGCTTGAGCGGTATAGGCAATTATCAACCTGTCATTTCACGATTGACTTTCTACAAACAACAAAACTCCATAAATTAAGTATTTCCACTATGCGAGTGGCGAACTGGCAAGCGATTATACGATCAAGATTATTGCTCTCCGCTGTACTCCTCATCCTCAATTTTATTTTCTCTTTGTTTAATTTTTTTTTAATATGTCGATCTCCAAGTTTTGTTCTTGACCCCTAATTCATTACATATTTATAACAAAAACAAATCTGGGAAAATCAATCATAAATAATAAATTGAAGGTTGAGAAGTAAAATTTGAAGGATCAAGAAAAATAAAAAAGCTTAAAAATTTGAGAAATTTCAATGAAAAAGCCTTAGAAAGGTTTATGCACGCGTAAAGGAATTTACAGCAACGTGAAAAACAAGATTCGGACATTAATAAATTCATAAGCCACGGTGTCTGCGTTTTCAAGATTCGGCATCTGTTGATCTCCATGATGTGACAAAAGCAATGGGTGGAAATCTCACACGCACTTTTTTTAGTTCCGTAATGTAATCCATTATGATGTCGCTGCTCATTAGAAATAGAAAACAAACTCGCATGCAAAAAGCATGTAATTATGTATCACAGCCTTATTACAATATTCAATATCCTCAAATCTCTTTTCCGCGGACTGGATAGATTTCTCCGACCTTTTTTTTTTTTGCTGATGGCCGAATCATATCACTTATTTTAAAGAGAAAAGCAAAAGTAACCACAAGGTCCACACCACTCTTTTGATATCTCTACGGAAGAACGATGGCCCTACCATTATTTATATAACGCGCCTTTTTCACATTTTTATTATTTTATTGCGATATAATATGGTGGTGCAATGGTGGTTTACTTTTAATCCGACGAGTGATCCTTCAGAGTTGGAAAGGCAGTGGACGGTACCAAATCAGCCAAGCTGACACAATAATGTGCAAAATGATTTTCTTTTTCTAACCTTAATTGTCTTAAGTTTCATTCGTATTCTCTCCTTACTTTTTCTTTTAATTTTTCCCCATTAATTTCTCACTGATAATGATAAAAACAATAAAATAATGCCTCTAAACCATTCATAACTAATATATAATATACACGTGTCGTAAGATTTTTAAAAAATAAGTAAAAGTAAGACGAGTAAAAGATCAATTTCTTTAATTTGAAGATATAGAAACACTTAACGTATGCAAATATGAGTGGTTGATGTTACAATATCTAATATGTCATGCTATATTAATTGTTATTCTTTTCTTTTACTACAAATACTTCATCAAATTTCAATAATAACCCTTTCTATCTTCTCATTCACCACCCACGTATCTTCTTCAAAAGTTTAGGGATAAACAAATAAATCGAATAGAGAAAACTGATTTTACAAATATGTATTATTTTTTTTTTAATTGAAAAATATTATCAACTCAGATCTAAAATTTTATACGATAATCATTCAAAGGAAAAAAAAGATAGAGAGGTTAATTAATTATTTTGGGTCTTTCAAATAGGGATGGCAATGGGGAGGGGAGGGGAGGGGACCAATCTCCCCATACCCATCCCCGATGTTTTGCATATGTCCCCGTCCCCTCCCCGTCCCCGTCAAAATTGCTTGAGAGAATCCCCATCCCCTCCCCGAATAATAACAGGGGATCCCCGAGGGTCCCCGGTCCCCGAATAATTAATAGTCTAATACATTTTTTATTTTCGATTTTAAATTAAAGAAATTGCCATCCCTACTTTCAAACTATTCTGAAACTGTGAAGGAGACGTGTGAGTAAAGAAGACTGCAAGAGAAACGTGATCATATAATAAGTGGGGGGGACAGCTCTAAGAGGCATGCGTATCTTCTGGTATACAAAATTATTATCGCTTGGAAAAGCTTTTGGTATAATTAAAACATTGATGAACACCAAGAGACCAACCCCACAATGTACATGCGTATCTATCTTTCACATCAGAGCTCAGAAATGTGCATGCATATGCCGGGGACTTGCATTTCTCGGTCACTCCAGTCTTCATTCTTTAGACGTTTTTCCCTCCATTAGATTTCTTTAATTGCTTCAGTCTTCAGTGCTGATCCAACACACGCATCAGTCATCACACTGCTAGTAGTTTGACCTTTGAGTTCACTCACTGACATCACCTGTTTTGTTTTAGACTTAAAAGGCAACCATTGCGACTTTTTGGAACACGGCAAAAACATCGATGTGTATAATACAGAAAATAATGAGCGTTGGACATACCTACTCTTTTTTGAAATAGTTACTGTCCGTTCGGCAATACTGAATCCTATAAAATAATACGATTAAATGATAATAAGTTTTACATAAAAGGGTGTGTTTGGCACACTGTATTGTATTATGTTATATTGTATTATTTTTATGCTAGTGTATTGTATTATGCTGTATTACATTAGTATTGTATTATAACAATGTTGTACAATGTTTGATGCTGCACTGTACTGTATTAATTTTTTTGTGATTAACTTAAATTATATATTTAAAAAATAATATTTATTAGTACCTAGGGGTGGGCACGGTTCGGTTCAGTTCGAAATTAAGTAGAACCGATTTAAATCGGTTATTTTATAAAAAGAACCGAACTCAATAAGAACCGAACTCAAACGGTTCTTTTCGGATCGGTTCGGTTCGGTTCGGTTTTTTCGGCTCTGGGCCTATTGGGCCTATTTTGAATTTTTAATTTTTTAGCCCATTGGGCCTCATGAATGTAATAATTTTTTTCAACAATTAATTTATCCTAATTTTATTACAAATATTAACAATAAATACAAAATATTCAAAATACATTTTATCACTAATATCTTACTAACTATTAATAAGATACTCCCAAAATATGAAATATTAAAATTTCAAAATACATAACCAAACTCCAATACTCCATCTATATAAACATAATCATAATGTTATAAAGAGAAATAACACATGTTTGATTTGAATAAAATCATGTTTGATTTGAATAAAATTATTAACACATGTTTGATTTGAATAAAATAAAAAAATAATTCGGTTTTTCAGTTCGGTTTTTCGGTTAAGCTAAGTGAACCGAATACCGAACCGACATTTCGGTTTTTTTTACAAATGGTATATTCAGTTTTTTAAAAAATAAAAACCGAACCGAATTAGAAAAAACCGTCTGTTCGGTTCGGTTTTTTTAACACTACGGTTTTTTTGCCCACCCCTAATAGTACCTAGAAAAATACAAAATATGGAAGTCTTAAATTTTAGAAATTTGACATTATTTTTTAGTATAAATATTAAAAAAATAATTTTTCCATAAAGATTGAAGCTTATAGCCTTATAATCGACTGCATAACATTTATTTTAAATTAATATTATTTAAATTTATTCATATATAAATATTTTTATTAGTTATATTAATTTTTTATATATTAATTACTATAATATAATTAAATAATGTAATATCAAGTTATATTCTTATTTTTATATATTATTTAAGAACTTATTAATCAATTTGATATATTAATTATTATATAATTAAATAATACATTATTTAGTAATATTTTTAATATAATAAAAATTAAAATATGAATAATAAATTATTAATTTATATTAATAATTATGATATAAAAATAAAAGAAAAGAAAAGAAAATATTATATTATATTAAAAAGTTATATTATTTATTATTATTAAAAAAAGCAAAAGCAAAAGTAAAAAAAAAAAAAAGAAGCAGCAAATGCAAAAGCACAAGAGCTAAGAAACTGAGAAATGGAGGAGAAGATGACAAACAAGAAACTGAGAAGAAGAAGAAGAAACAGAGAAGACGAAAAAGAAGAGGGGAAAAGGAAAAAATAAAAATAAAAGAAAAATGAGAAGAGAGAAACATATATGACGAAGAAGAAGAGGGGAAAAGGAAAAAAGAAAAGAGAGAAAAACAGAGAAGATGAAGAATAAGAGGGGAAAAGGAAAAAAAATAAAACAAAAAGAGAGAGAGAGTAACAAGGAAGCCGAAGATGAAGAGAGGAAAAGATAAAAAAGAAAGAGAGAGAAATAGAGAAGACGAAGAAGAAGAAACTAATACAGTATAAACCCAAGTTTCACTCGGGTTTCCATTATGCGGGGTTTCCCGCATTAATTTTTTTTTTAATGCAATACCAGAGAAGTGCCAAACATCGTATTGTCATATTTTAATGCAATGCAGAGCGCTAATACAGTATAATGCGGCATGCCAAACATGGCCAAAGGGCATATTTGGTTATAGTATTAAGGGGTATTAAAATACTGTTCACATTAAGTTAATATCAATATCATGTTTGGTAAAATTTTGTAAGGGATTAAGGGGTATGCTAATGCAGCAAACTGCCGCATTAGCTAAGCCCGACTAGGAGTCGGGAAAAGCTAATGGGACAGTTTGCCGCATTAGCTTTTGTGCTTTTGCATTTGCTGCTTCTTTTTTTTGTTTTTACTTTTGCTTTTGCTTTTTTTAATAATAATAAATAATATAACTTTTTAATATAATATAATATAAATTTTATTTTCTTTTATTTTTATATCATAATTATTAATATAAATTAATAATTTATTGTTCATATCTTAATTTTTATTATATTAAAAATATTACTAAATAATGTATTATTTAATTATATAATAATTAATATATCAAATTGATTAATAAGTACTTAAATAATATATAAAAATAAGAATATAACTTGATATTACATTATTTAATTATATTATAGTAATTAATATATAAAAATTTAATATAACTAATAAAAATATTTATATATGAATAAATTTAAAAAATATTAATTTAAAATAAATGTTATATTGTCGATTATAAGGCTATAAGCTTCAATCTTTATGGAAGTTTTTTTTAATATTTATACTAAAAAATAATGTTAAATTTCTAAAATTCAAGAATTCTATATTTTGTATTTTTCTAGGTACTAATAAATATTACTTTCTAAATATATAATTTAAGTTAATCACAAAAAAATTAATACAGTACAGTGTAGCACCAAACATTGTACATTATTATAATACAGTGCTGATACAATATAGCATAATACAATACAGTGTGACAAACGCACCCAAAAGAAATTAGATGTTTATTTGCCCTTTGTTTATAATTTAATTGACCGGAAATGTGCTTTGCAATCCGTGATCAATTGAGTTCAAGTAACAACAAAAGTTGGGTTGATGTTTAGTGAGTGAGATTTTTCATTTCATCCATCCAAAATCTGCTAAAAAAATAAATAAATGCCTAGTGTAAATTGGTACACACACAATACTAATCGAGTCATTCTTACACATTAGACCTAATGCCGAGTTCACTTACTTTTAAAACCACAAGTTTTAGCTATAGGGTATACGATTTGAGTCCTTAGAATCCGCCCCTCTTTGAGAACCCACGTTTGGTCATGTGTTCGTTTGGGTGATTTTGCAGGTCTCATATGCGGCCAAGTAGCAAGTCTTCCCCAACTTGCTCCATTTGCGATGAGAGAGAGCCCACGGATTCATAAGTTCGCAAAATAACTTAACAGTATAAACTGTAATTAAAGTCGTCACATAAAGATAACGGTGCTAGAAAGTATTGGGAGTTTCAAAGATAAAAGTGTAAAAGTTTGACAAGTTTTAATAATTAAATTATTATGACACTGTATAAAATAATATTTAAAATAAAGTCACTGACTATCATGTTGAATGATTTTATCGGCTGTAGTAAGAAAGCAATCCCTGCTTTTGTTAACGGGGAACGATTCAGGCGCGTTTGTTTTTAAAAATAAAATGTTGAATCACAGTGCGGACCCGCCAGAATTGACAATTTAATTTGTCCCCTAAAAGTTGATTAAATGAATAGCAGTTTGATGTAAACAAATATTGTGATACATGAAATCAAAGCGTGCACTCATGACCCACACGGCTGACTCGAGATCAACAGGAAGATTGAAAGCACCCAACAACCGAATTATAATTAACTAACACATAAAAATTTCATTTCTGCTGTACATTAACTGAGCTCAATGTTATTATGATCATATACAACGTAACATATACACAGTCACTATTCTGCAACATATATATTCAAGCAGCGAGTTTTCTTAATTTTGTAATTTCCATCTGCCATAGTAGTCACCAAGGAACCAAATATTATTCCTAGTTTCACTTTCATATTCCTGGGAGTAATTAAGTTATTAAAGGTGATGAAAACTGAAAACCTCAGGCTTGGGCTCAGGCTGTACGTATCAAGTTCTGCTACAAGAATACTACTAATTAATGAAAATATAGAATATACGTTTATGTACAATTAGACAATTACTTGGAAGTTGCTCAATTAATGAAAATTGACTGGAATTAATTATTTACAATTCAAACAGCTGGCAACTACGGGAACTGGCAAGTAGAAATTAATGTAAAATTTTATGTACTTAGTCTTACCTAATGAACGCATACATTATAAATAAAGTTTGGGAATGAGATTAATTCTTGAATTCACTCTAAACGAGTTATATATACGTGGAATATTAATAGAAAACGTAATTTTTAATATATATGATATACGTGAGTATTTATTAATAAAATCTGTCGACTAGCGGTGTAATCTAATTGGATAATGTTGGAGAATGAAGTAGGTATATTTTGAACACGAAGTTTAACTAACATGATTTTGGGAGCATTCAGCATGCGACTCATGAGCAGCGTAACCATTCATGATATTGATTTGTGGGAGTCAGAAGCTAATTAATTAGAAACCTGACTACTCGGAATCAACACGCATACATTATCTAATTATGTATGAAAACGATGACTCGACGAGAAATGCTAGGTCCCTTCCTGTTTAATTTCTAGCAAGGAGTCTGTTGTTTCAAGTTTCATGTTTGTCAATCACTGAAAACTCCGCCTTTGGCAGTAAGCAGTTCACACACTAATATTAAAGGAGATTAGGTTACATATATATATATATATATATATGCAGCTAGCTAGCAGCCAACCAACCAACCATTTTTCATTTAGGATTGGTAGTAGAACTAACATACGACTAAAATAATGCTTAAGAAAACAAGTATGTCACTTTCAAGAAGTTTTATAATACATCAGAGGTAATACAACCAAATAATATATGTATGATACGTGTGTTTAAATTTAAGATAATCACCGCTTACATAATAGTTTTTCAAAATAAATGCACACATGTCATAACATGATTTGTTTGTTGTATGACTAACATGATATCTCTGATTTATTTTAGAATTTCTCATCACTATCCTAGAGATTATAGAGTACCTCTGTTATATTATACTATTTTAATGTATGTGTGTGTATGGATTAAATATAACTACCAATTACATGATGATTTTTCAAAATAAATGTACACATGTCATACATGCATTAAGTGGATATAATATAACAGAAGTATCCCAAAATCTCTTCACTTTCTCCATAAAAAAAAAAAGAAAAGAAAAGAAAAGAACAAAAACTTACTTTCCCCGAAAGAAACCTAATTAAAGCATAATGAGGATGTACATAGGGTCATGATATTAATTGACCAGGCAATTCGTATTGTTGTAGTTCATCGTGTAATATATCTTGTAGCTCTATGTGAATATTAATTGTTGTAAAGACAAGTACTAGGGTCTAATAAATTGAAAATTTGATGAACGTGCCTTTTAATGATGTTTGAAAACCAATGTAACTCAACAACTTGTTGGTTGAATTGAATGAATCAGTTACTTCCTCGTCTAGTTAATTTGATAGCCAACAACTCTATAGTTACAGTTGAGTTTCCTCGCGGGTGTGATAATTTATTTCTTTGTTATTTTATTTGGTTTCATATGTGCATTAACTTCAACTTTAAATAAGTCTCAGCATGCATCTGGTTGGGCTTTAAGTTCCAGCAAACATATTAGACTATTTCCGTCAAACATTTGTGTTGTACTCTCTAATGCAATATTAAACTAAAATAAGGCATCATTTGATAAATGTACACACGGTTAAAAATACAAATCCTTGTTGTATTATCGTATGATTGATATTATTTTGTACAAAAACTTTTAACGTTACCCTTGTTTTATTGAAAATACAAGAGATTTCCCGCAATTTTATGAAAAAGCTTATAATAATTTTATGACTTGCACTTCGCTATGACTACGATTTGAAATTGGGGTGCATCTACAATTCAGATAAACCTCGGGGAGAGTTAATGAAATTAGTTGACCGGCCTTTTGTTGTACTTATGTACGACCCCAATGGGCTCAAAGTTGTTTTGAAAAAAGAGTGGAACTTTACACACCCCCAAAGATTCTAATAACACCCCGTTTGAATTTTTGAAATACTCCAATTTAGTTTATAAAATACTAGTCCATAAATGAAAATCAATCATGTTGTCATTAAATTTCGTCTTAAAAAGAACATTTATTTTAAGATTTCATCTATAAAGTACATATGAATCCTAAATCTTAACTTATTTTCTTCTTGTTACATAATATCTATTTCCGTAATTATAAATTCTTAGAAAGTTTCTAAAACAAATATATTCAATTAAAATTTGAAATAGAAGTAAAAATTATGAAACAAATTGGGTATAAAAATTGTTAAAAGATCATTTAATTATGCGATTGGGTATAAAATTGTTAAAAGATAATTTAATTATTCATAACAAAAAAGATAATTCACTTATCTTTGTTTGTTTAGCAAGAGCTTGGTTTTCTGTCTCCCCGTGCTTTACTTTTATTTTGGAGACATTGTGCACCCTCTCGGAATCATCTTCGGGTCCTTCTGCCATGCTTCATTTTGTGGCAAATTTGGAAGGCCCAAAATGCTTTCCAGTTTCATTCGCAGTCTTTCTCCACTGATGCGGTTATCTTTCAGGTCGACTCTGACCTCAGGCTCGCTAGTTCTGCTTTTGGATTCAAGCCTCCCCAACTGAAGAGAGTCTTGGGTTCTCGTATTGCGGAGGGCTTGCGAGTTACAGCTCCCCCTAGGAGGTTGATTCGTCTAATTGCTTGGACGAGGCTGCCTCTAAGGGTGGCTAAGCTGACTGTGGATGGTTGCTCTAGGGGCAACCCTGAGATGGCTCCGTCCGGAAGTACTCTTTGGGATCACTGGGGTGTGGTTTTAGCGGCTTTTGGATCCTTTTTGGGCTACAAGCTGATCTTATATACTGAACTCATGGCGGTGTGCGAGGATTTGGAGCTTGCCATTCAGCTTGGGTATTCAGTGCTCGAGATTGAGTCGGACTCGGCTATGGTGGCGTCATGGATTCACACCCAGGGTTTTGTTCGATGGAAGTATTCTTATTCTCTGCGCTGGGTATGCCGTCTGGTAACATCATTCCCCATTCAGGTGAGACATGTTATTTGCCAAGCTAATTCTGCTGTTGATTTTCTAGCCAACTGGGCGTGCACTCATCGGACTAGCCAGCATTTTTTTATCTCCTCGAGCTTTTCAAAAACTTATTTGGTATTCTTTATTTGGATGCCCACGCAATCCCTTATATGAGACGTTAGGATTTTATCTTAGAAGGGTGTCAAAAGGCCTACTCTTAAAAAATAGGCCCAGTATCTGAGTTCCAATCAATTACATGGGCTTCACCCCGAAAGTTACGCAAGCCTTTCTTCTTCCACAGCTGGTCGTGTTCTTCTCAACCTCCGTTTCTGATTTCTCCGCGAAATCTTCGATTTGGTAACTATTTTTCTATATATGTATCTATATAAATTTTTCCTTCTTACATAAATTTTTCCTTGCAACAGTCACTGCAATTCTGCTCACTGCAATTCTGCTTGCTGTAAAACAATTTTCATTATTTGAATTTTGGTTCATGTTTGGTTAATTAGCGTCTATTTTTCCAAAAAGTAATGTCAGGTACGGATGCTAATTCGTTGTTATTTTCTTCATTTATATAATTCAGTTATTAAATTCAAATTAATTCAGCTAAAAAAAATGGCTAAATTCAAAGCTGAATTAGCGTTGGGTTCAGAAACTGTTTAGCTATAGTAATTATTTATGCCTTTGTTTCTCTCGTTCCATATACTGGTCTTCGTTTCTACTCTCTAGAGCATATTCATCATCAAACTATCTCAGATTTTGTGACGCGTGTCTTGTCCTCAATTAAGTTACCGTGTTCTGATTCACTACGTGAAACTTTAATTTCTTCGTTCGATTTTAACAAAAAAGGGGATACAGGTGTTGATTGAGCGTTCCAAATGAGAATAAGATTTCTTCATACAAGTTTTAACGTTGTTTATTTATGTGTTGTTTTCTTTTTTCAAATAATTGTGACGTTTGATCTCTGGTTGCAGCTTGAATTGGAGTTGGATTGTGGACCAGATGTGCCATCAAAATTATTGTGAGCTTCTTTCCGCAGAAGAGGCAACTGCTGGTGAAGAGAGACTCTTAATATACTGCAAGCCTGTCGAACTATACAATATTCTACGTCACCGTGCTCAACTTAATGTAATGTCATGCATTTTCTTGTTCAAGCTACGACTAAAGTTGTCTTTATAAAACATTTTGCAATCTGGTAAAGTACACTGTACAGATTGTTTGTTTTGAAAAGAAATCAGTGGTTTGCCGATGCCTTTTTTTTTTTGTTTTTTTGTTTTGACGCTTTGATATTACATGTCACCTAGATGACAGCTAATTGTCGTTATATATTGTTGAGCACTAAATATTGTTGCAATCATATGTTTGCATGTAATACTAAAGAATTATGTAGGCACTCCATTTCTAGGTTTCCTTTTTTTATATTCATTCTAATATGTGTATTTTGTTCCAGCCTTCATATCTTCGAAGATGTTTGCATTACAAAATACGAGCAAAACACAAAAGGAGGTATTAACTTCCATCTTGACATGTCTTTATAATTTCTCAAGGATGAAAAATTGATACTAAAATTAATTGGATTTACCTGCTTATATATATATTATTTTTGTGCATGAGTTTGTGCATAAATATGTGCAGGCAACAACAGTTTTGCTATTGAATTTTGTTCATTGCTTCTTGGGTATGTTTTTATTATGAAAACCAGGAAAGCCTGGTGAGAGAAGAAGAGCTAATGGATGATGGCAACATAAAATAATCTGCTGAACCAAGCAGATTATTCTTCTCGAGTGTTACTTTTCTTCTTCATAAAAGATTAATCTCACTATTATCTGAACATTGAATACTTTAGAACAATCTAGCTTAAGTTTCTGTGTCAGTAACTTTTAATCAATAAAACTCGGTGGCTTAAGGAGTTAACAAACAAGGCTCTTTCTTCTCTCCCCCACCCCCCTCTCTTTCCCCTTCCTTTCCTTCTTTCTTTCTTTTCTCCAGTTTGTGGACTTTCCCACCTTTTTTCCCCCCTCTGGTTTGTTAACTTAAAGTATTCATAAAATTTATTAAGAATAGTCAAGTTTTGGCAAATGGCAGTAGTCTTCTTTTGTTTCTATGGTAATTTTTTATCACTTAATGTTGAATGGTATACTGGGGAGCAATGCTTTCATGGGTTCTACTACTAGTTCACTGTCATTGTCTATATCAATCATTCAATTGCCTTTTTCCCGTTTCGATGAAGTTAGCTCTTTTAAAAATGATGTAGCACTTGAAAATTTCTTTACTCAAATCTATTTACTGTTGCTTTAAAATTAATTCTCGTGTGTTTAGTTTATTAAAATTATTAGCTTTTCCTTTGTTATTTACTTAGAAAGAAATTTATGGAAGATGCCAGCCACAAGGTCCATTGCTTAAGGATTAAATGCAAGACTGCATGTATGTCTATAGAAGCCAGTTTACCCTTTCTATGCTTATGTCAAACATCTACTAATCCTTATTTCAATAAATGAATTTTGCACTTTATATGAACTTTCCCGTAATCTTCTAATGGAATTTATGGTTTTGTATTATGACATAATTTCTTTTCATGTCCTTCGCTTAATCTTCTGTAGGTTGAGGCCGGGAATCGTAGTTTTCAACTACAGGGACTATACCAACATGCTAACAAAGACTGAAGGTATTCTTTTGTCTTCAGGTTATTGCACAATGTTTACTCTAAATTATTTACTATTTGTTTGTGAAGTGCAATCAATTCAGTGGTTGTCTTGCTAAGCTCCTTTTATTTTCCTTTTATTCTTTGTCAATACTTTCTTACAGTTGGAAATGACTTATTTGATACTTCTCTTTATGCTATTATACGTTTTGTCTATCAAATCTAGCTTCCCAAACATATTAATTGAGAAAGCCACTGTGATATCTTTACCCATGTTCTTGGTATTGTTTTTGTCATTATCATTATAAAAAGATGAGACATTGGGTGCTAACGTGGTTGATTTGTTTATGCTAAGGTGAAAGGCTAGGTTTAAAATGAATATATATTGGTATTATGGTTAACCATAACACCTTGAGTTTGTTTGTGGAAGGGTCATTCTTTGCTATTATTTTATCTTTTATTTTTCAAAGATCTGAGCAGCTTGCAGTCTTGTTTTAGAAGTAGCAAGATGCAGGGAGAGACCTTTTATATCCCAAAGGCGTACATTTAGTATATACAAATGGATTGCCTAAAGTGGAGTTGTCTATTAACTCCAATGTAACCACTTTTAACTTTTATTGTTGCATCTGTCAACAAACATATGAATATACCTATTTACACCAATTAAATACTATCTGAAACTTGTGGTATTAACTATTAGCCAGTTTTCACTCTTTTTAGTTTTGAACAGATTCCTGATGCATGCTCAATAGTGTACTACATGATACAGACTGCTTTGCTCTCTGTCCATGACCTTTTTTGCCAATACGTGTACATTATGTACAATGAAATTGATGGTAGAATTAATTTTACTAATGTGGTAATAGTCTTTTTCAATGTGCAGTAACTGAGGACTTCTCTTGTCCGTTTTGCTTGATGCAATGTGCGTGCTTCAAGGTGGATAATGATGTAACTTTTGTGCTTGTGTTTGTCTTTCCAAGCTCAATTTGAACTTCAACCCAAAATATATATATACATATATATTTTATATTTGTTTTGCTTTCAATTAATTCATTTGCTAGATGACCCTCACAAAAGATATTTACTTAATTGTCTTGGCATTTGTTAGATATAGATCAGTACTTAATCTTTTATTGGAAATGTTCAGTCAATTAATTATGTTGATACCAGCAATGGTACTTTTGTTTCTGTTTGCAGGGTCTGCGGTATCATTTGTGCTCATCACATGATTTATTCAACTACGAGTTCTGGGTTGGTAATTTAGAATATCAAGTCAGTTGCTGCTTATGGGGACCTTCTGGAAAGACTAGTCAAGAAACATTTGTTTTGTAGGTTACTGACGATTATCAGGCAGTGAACATCTCTGTGAAAATTGATACACTGACATCTGAGGTTGGAATTCATTTTCTCCATGCTGGAAGTTCTATGGACTTATTTTCTTCTTTGATGTTATGTTGCCTTGTGCAAAACTAACATTTTCAGCAAAATTGACTTAAAAGGATATTAGATGACTGGTACCTCATTTTAACTTAGAATCCTCACAGTACGTCTTTCCCTGGACCAATTAGATTGTGGGTCATGTATAATCTTGCATTTGTCTGCAGATACTTCCATAACAATATAATATATTATGTCTAGAAATTTTTTAAAGCCCATTCACCAACGCTGTGTTTAGCTATGGGACCTGTTAGAACTTCTCGTTTGGCAGATATAATTTCTCCAACCATTAAGCATTGGTAAGCCATATGATCTTATCTCATCTTGATGTTCTTGTTACAGATTGTAGCAGGTGGAGTAGACCCACGGCTACAAACATTTTTCTTCTGGTAGGTTTTATATCATTGGGTACATTGTGCATCTCATAGTTAATATCCCTTTTTTTATGAGGATTAATAATGAGAATTACAAAGGCGAAATGAATTGTATGTGCAGTGCAAAGCCACGAAGTCGTAAGCGAAAGAACCTTGCAGAGCATGAAAAACAAGTTAACATACAATTCTTGGAATTGGACTCGCCGGGATTACCCACTGATGATGCAAATGGAGAGTTTGCTGCAAAGGATGATGGTAATAACTTTTTTCTCAAACCCTTGTAGGGTTGTTTTAGCAGATTTCTTTATTTTAAACATAGAGTTTCCAAAACAATGCAATGGTTGTGGAGGTGTTATCCATATGAACTCATTAGTTCTTGAACTTCTCTCTCCCTCAATGTCTTGATTTTTGTTTTGCTCTCCATTAGGCCGGTAGCTTAAGATAGTGGAAGAGCCATTTTTGAAAAATAAATGAAAGCCTCATTTAGGCCCTTTTAGTCATTGGCATTTTGTGGACCCACATTCTTTCTCTGCCCCTTTTCTCTTATGCTTCTTGTTTTCCTTCTTTCCTCATTTTCACCCATCTTTTACTATGTTTTACTTTGAGGGGGTTGACAGTGGGATATGAGTTGAGTTTAGTGCTTAGAACACAAGCAAGAAATACCAGTGTAAATATTCATTTATTTTGGTTTCCTCTCATTTCATGCTCTCTTGGAAGGTGGAAAACTAACGTTATGGTTCTGAAATTCTGTAAAGGTGAGAGGGATTCCAAGTTATCTCCCAGTGGAAGAAAATTGCCAAATGGAAGGGATGGAGGAATAACCTCTGGTTTTAATGGAGCAGATTGCATTGAAGGTGTTGCATCCAGTTTCAATGGTCCTGATGTACCAATTGCCATGGCTCAATCTTCTATGGACCCTGAGTGTGTTAAATCATTATCTGGAACTGATGCTGTAGCCCCTGCTATGCTGCATGTTGTAAAATCTAGGAAGTTAAGCACAGAACGGTCAGACCCTAGAAAGTATATATACCAGTTTGCCGCTTTATTTCGTTAATATTGCTAAGTGTTGATATTTCCATCTTTCCCCTTTTGATTTGTTTTTCAAAAGCATTGCTTCTCTTTCCAAGGAAGTATATTACCATGCGCATACTAAAGTCCCAATATTTTGTGCATCCTTGTTCACTTTGTACCTTTCAAACTTTATGCAGCCGTGCACTTCTCTCCAAACGCCAGTTCTATCATTCTCACCGAGTTCAGGTAACTGACAACATCAGACCAGTTTTCTATCTGCCTGTTCCTTCTGTTCAAGTTTGTCGTGCATTTTTGCATTGTTGATTGCTGAATTTTCTTCGGTATGGCAAGGAAAGACATGTATGAATGCTATATTCCTTACAGTTACTGATGAAACTCCAATAGAACTTTGGTACTTCTCAAATCTACTAACTGGTTTCTATTGAGAGTTTTCAGAGAATAGGTGTATTCTAGTTTATAAACATGTGGCTCATTACCTTCAGTGCTCATAAGTAGACAACAGTATTTTGAAGATGTTTATGTTGGGATCTTTGTTGTCTTTAAAATTAGGAAGGATGATTTTCTTAATGGTCTATGTGTTGAATATGTCCATATGACTTTTTTAGTTGGGTTTTTATTGATAGACATTTTTTATTTGCTTCAGCATGTGGAGTTACTTATTACTGTATAATTCTACTTTGCATCTTTGATGAATAGGATGTTTCAGAGCTTTTTGATATTGTCTAGAGACTACTTTATGCTTATACTGCATTTCTTTTTCTTATAATATCTTATACCTTAATCCATATAGTCTTTCTTTCCTCTCAACTCTTACCCAATAATTGAATCATTCTTTTTTGCACTTGAAGCCTATGGCGATAGAACAAGTAACGTCCAATGAAGATAGTGAGGATGAAGTTGATGATGACATTGCAGATTTTGAAGATCGGCGGGTATGCGTGTAGATTTGGTTGCTATGTTTTGGTTCTTTCCTACGTTAAAATTATTGTTAGGCTAACAAAAATTGCTTTCTTTTTGCCTTCCAAATTATGTGAAATTGATTTAAATATTTGAAGTAATATTTTGTATTCTGTCAAGAAGGGTTTACTCCCCAACTCCTTTGCATTCTTCTACATTGAGAAAGCAATGCGTTCTGAGGAAAGGACATAGAGTAGGGCATTATATTCTCTTAACTGCAGAGGCATGGGGATCAATCTTTGAAGGATCACTGTAAGAGTGTGTAATGAGAGCATGAAGAGTTCAAGTCATTATAACGAGTTTCTTATGCTTAGTCTCACTATGACAAGTATTTACTGGCTTTGAGGAAATTGGATTGAATTAGAAGATAAGAACGCCATATAGGTGGCTGTCTCTTCTTCTTACCTGTCAAACAATAATTTGGTCCTGTTTACTTCTGGTTTATTGTTATTTCTTGTATGCTTTATCAAGTTTCTAAATATTTATCCCTTATATTTTGCCATCATAGAATTAATTCAACTATGACTGTTTCATGGTTGCTTTTGGCTTAGTTCTGTGGAACAGTAAGTGTAACCGGTTTCAGCTTCACCTCCTCAACACATCCGTTTCCCCTTCCTTGTGTGCTCTCTGTGCCAGATCTTGAACTGTTGATTTTGAGGTTTTGTCTCAAATAAAATCAAAGAACCAGAAGAGTGATTACAATTTATGCAAATATTATATCCAGATTTCTGATGCCTAACAAAGCTTAAGTTGCACTCTTATATGAAATGTTTTCATTTTATGCTGTTAGGAACCTGGAAACATTATATTAAATTGGCATGTTGCAGATGCTTGATGATTTTGTGGATGTTAGCAAAGATGAGAAGCAGCTGATGCATCTTTGGAACTCCTTTGTCAGAAAGCAACGGTAGTTATTGTTTCCCACTTAAAGCTTTCAATTTTTTTTTTTTTGGGTCACCCCAGTTCCATATATTCTTTGTTTGTTTCCTTCAATTCTTTTATGTCAAGATGTTTAGGAAATTAATGTATAGGAGGTGAACTATCTTATGCATTTTTCATGCGAAAAAGAAAGGAAAAAAGAAATATCTTAGAAGGGTATATCCCACTGTGACAGGGTCCTGGCTGATGGTCATGTTCCTTGGGCATGTGAAGCATTTTCCAAACTTCATGGACGGGAGCTTGTCCTCTCTCCAGCTCTATTTTGGTGTTGGAGGCTGTTCATGATAAAACTGTGGAATCATGGCCTTCTTGATGGCTGCACAATGAATAATTGTAATATGATTCTTGAAAAATGTCGAGATGAGGAATCAGATACTGGGAAAAGCTGAAGAGGACAGACTAACAATCTCGGCTCGTGGGAGTGCAGAAATAAGACAGTGCCTGTAACATTGGTTCTTCTGTTACTCAATTCTTCCTGATATCCTTTTAACACATTTTTTCTACTTGTATCAGTAGATTGTAGATGGAGTAATTAATTCTTTCGCATACAAAGAAGTCAGCTGTAGTGAATCGGCCAACTTGTCACTGTTGTTATCTCATTATTCACTATTCAGTGTTATTGACACGATAATCGCCATTTATGATTCACCCTTACCGAGGCAACCTAGGCGCCAATCTAGTTGCTAAGAGTCAATTGTAAATGTTGGAGAGGGTCGCTGCTGTAGATTGATATGTTATATAGCTCGATATGTTTAAGTGAAACTTGATTTGATCTTCTTCTGAGTACTGATTGGGAAGTTGTCTCTGTATCTATTAAAATATTGAAGAGCAAAGTCGCGCAAGCTTTCAATGAGAAGGATGCGGCAGTGCTTAGACATTGCTTGTGTTCAGTTCTGCGAAAGAAACTCAGGTATGGCAAAAGATGTCTTAATGGTTTTATAAACTAAGGCAACTATGCTAATAACCAACTATGCCATACTCACACATTAACTAATAACCAACTATGCCATACTCACACATTAACTAACAACCAACTATGCTACAGCATTCCAATGGAGACCTCAGATGCACAAGCTCGAGGACCACTGAAATTAAAAAACCTTTTTGAGTATGGCAAAAGATTTCTTCCCACGTTTTGGGCATTCAAGCATCATCTGCCGGGGTTTCAAGTTAAGACGGGAGTGCTTTGAAGAGTTATGACGTGCAGGCCCAGGCCCAGATTCATTTGCCTCTGCGATCCGTAAAGCTGTGCACAAAGGGCAAAGAAATATGAAAGAAGAAAACTTCTTCTGGATCTCTAGAAAATCTTTTCGCAAATCCCATTTTCAAATTAAAGCCCTTTCTAATAGGGCAGCTGTAGTGAGGAGGGTTGGTTTGCCCCGGTGACTGAACCTGCGTCTTCTCTTCACAACAACACAATTTTCATCATCACTGCATGATGAGTTCCATCACACTGATATTTTTGCGTGATCTCCCTTGATGGCCTTGACCTTGACCTTGTGTAGTCACTAGTCAGGATCGCAGTAGCTAGAGTCATAATCCTCGCTCTCAGGCACAGCTATGTTACTCGAGTTTTTAATGTAAATTCTTTTCTGCTTTCTAGTCCTCATCTTAATTATAAAATATTTTCTTCTTCAATTTAAAGAACCCACAAGCACCAGGCACTAGCGGATTCAATTTTTGCCAAATTTTCTTTGGTACGAAGAGGAGCTGAAACAGAGCATTGACCTTGGTTAACATAGAAACCCAAATTAAATGCATAAGATAGTATACAAATACTAATAATAAAGAATCAAATCATGCTATCGCAAGTCATAACCAATTCTTATTATTTTTGATACGTTAATTTTCCATATTTATCACCTGGACTTTTCCCCCCCTTATTTATTCAGATTTACAGTGTTCAGCTGTAAAAAATCTGGAATCTTGAAGCATAACAAGTAACGGTCATCATTTACAGTCATTTAATTAGTAACAATAAAATTGCATAATTCTGCCCTTGTGTATGTGCTTAATGGATTGTTCGCACCCATATGGTGTATTAATGGGGTTAATAAAATTAGTAGTCCGTTATATTTGTACAAAGAAGATATGGTACCCATTTAAAAAAATTATTTAAGATATCTCTAAGAATTTCGTCGTTTTAAATTCTTGACACGCATACCTTTATTTTTTTTTAAAGTTTCAAACGCTGCTCAGGCGCTCATCAAGAATCAATTGTCGACTTAGATCTAAAATATTGAAAAAATATCATGAATAACATGCGATTGAATATTCTTACATAGGCAATCAACGGGTAAAAATTTAAAAAATCCTCATTATTGAAATATTGACATTTTTATTGTTATTTTTTATTTATTTATTTTTATAATATTATCTTCTTAAAATATATTTTTTAAGACATTATTAAAAAAATAGATTATCAATTTATCCCCAAAATAAAACAAAAACAAAAACAATATATGTTAATTTTTGTGATTAATATATAGAGAAAAGCCTGTTAGATGATGTCCCTTTCATTTCAAGCTTGGGATTTCGATTCACAAAAAAAAAAAAAAAATTTGGGGTTTCTATATTTTGGCCCTTGGCGCACCACTTCCTGAATGGTGTATGACGAACTTGTTCTTTCTTACATCATTTCCATTCAAGCATCGTCATCTTCTTTAAGGGGTTCAAGTCAAAAAATGCAAGCTTTTCGTAGCCTTTTCCTCGAACCAGCCCAGTACCATTCTTATTTGCCTCACCAGTCTTCGTAGATGTACATAAAAGAGCAAAGAAATTGAAAGAAGTGTGTCAAATACAGATGATGAAACAGTGCTGGAGCTTGAAAATTTATGAAAATAGAGAAAGACCTGCGCTAGCTGCGGCGTGTGTCACCAAGGACTTGTGTAATCTGACGGCGCTTGGAAACATCAATGTGTTATACTTGATTAATTCCGTCATCAAATTACTCTCAATGTGGGTAAATCCATACTTGTTCATCCACATTGGGACAAGTTCAGGGACCGATGGAATTACAAGGTTTTCCACATTGAGCATACGAAGAGCCTGAAAATTAGATTCACATGAGAGGTTGTTCCAAGCTTTAGAAGGTCAAATGCCAATATCAAACAGACTAAGCAGAAGGTTATTCAGCACAATGAAATGAATAATATGACACAGTGCCAGCTGGGTAGTAGCTTAAGGCATCAGCACGTACTGATTCAATTTGGGCCAACAGTTTCTGCAGCATTCTTCTTCCCCTGAATCTTTCACGGGTTCCGATAAATGGCATCTCGGCAAACTTTGTCCCATGTACTCTGTACAAATGAAGTGAATACTCCAAGTTAAACGAAAGCATGTAGCTGCAAAACGCATGTATGTATGTACTGGATCATACCAGAACACATGAAATGCCAGTAGCAATCATACCTTATTGATGCCACGGAGATAAATTCATCATTCCTCTCCAGTATAGCGGTGTAAAAACCTCTAAAATTTACCCGCCTCAGGTTAGACCTGAAAGAGAGAATTTAGAAGAAGGAAAAGGCTATGTGTAAGCATTTTCTTGAATGAACAAGAGTGACAGAAAGATTTAACGGAAGGATCTAAAGCGCTTACTCCCGATTGTAGATGACACTTTGAGTGATGTTAATACCAGTGTAGCGGTCAATAACTGGCATGAAAATTTCTTCCATGACCGTCCATGCTACAGAAACTTTTGAGTTGCCTATTGTAATCTCATGCAAAAACTCCCCATTCGAATGTGGGTCCGGATTTAGCTTCATCTGGACAAGACTCCAAGTATATCCATCAGCAAGCTCTTTTCGGACTCCCAAATGCTTCTCTTGGATCTCCGAGAAAACCTGTTCACAAATTCCTTTTCGAAATTAAAGAATACATGCATGCATTAAGGTATTATAATTTTTTTTTAAAAAAAGAATGCCCATGAATATTTGTAATAAAGAATTCACAAATACCTCTTCACAACTCTTCCCACAAAATTTGGTTGGTGAATCAGGACTAGACGGTTGTCTTGGAGAATTAATAGAGTCCAGGTGATCTGTATCAAGAATATAAGTTAGAACTTAGAACTTCGGCACTATCCAAATAGTGCTATTTCAAAATGAGCTTTCTAATGATGTACTGTCAATTAATTTCCACATTGAAATTTTATGTGTGTTAGTGAGTAAAGAAGCAGTTCTCTTTCTTTCACATCAGCTAGGTAGCTCAATTACTGCTCTTATCACAAAGAAATTAAGCAAGTGTAAAACCTTACATCTCCTTTGACATTGTTTGCATTCGTGCAAATCACTTGGCCCGCCAGTACCACAAAATTTGCAAATGCAGAAAGGACACTGCCATTCTCCTTGCGGTATTTTCTGCATTCACTCCAATTTCTTAAGATTTTGCAACTATATATGCAAAATAATAATAATACCAACAATAAATGAGCAAAATCCAACCTTCATGCCCATGCAATCTGGATGAAAAGTAGAGGGACATTTCTCACAACAAATCAAGTCACCCCCATCAGCGCAAATCATACAGGCATCATCATTCAAGTCAGAAGCATCTTTCCGAGGCTCAACAAGGTTAAATTCACAGCGTGCCAGTTCTTCCGGACGCAGTAACCCCTTGTAATAAATCCAACCCAAGAGATGACATCCCCAATCCACTAAGTAGATGTGGGCATATGGCTCCTTAACATGACCTTCGTTGGCATGTTCTTCAAACCCGTACACAGTAATCACCTTATGACAGCAATTACAACGCACACCGCCTCTCTTAATGGTTCCTTCTATAATCTTTTCTTTATCGCGGATGTACCAAACTCTCATATCTTCGAAAATGATCCCCAGGTCTATCATCCATGATAGTATTGTCCTTTTCTTGGAAAACACTCCCCTCTTGCTCTTGTTTGATGCACCTGGCCTTCGACGCAGTGTCCTTCTTCTTCTTGTTGCAACAACACCATTATTCCTTCTCGAACTTCCAACCTCAGTAGCCTGGTTTGGATTATTAATGCAAGGGTTTATATTGAAGTTCTTTCTAGAGCTCCTTTGATAACTTGTTCCAGCTACGTAGTCAGGATCAGAATAGCTGGAATCATAATCCTGGCTTTCTGATGAGCTGCTTGATTCTTCTAAAATTCTCTTCTGTTTTCTCTCCCTCATATTGCTAATTTGGTTACTGTAAAAATATAACTGAAACATAGACAAAAGTAAATGCCGGTGAAGAATGCTAATAAATTAATAAAAATATCAAATCATGCCTATGCTTTTTTATGTGTGTGTATATATATATATATGCAACACTCAAATCAAACACGAAATCATTCATATATTTCTGATACGTTTCCATTTTAATTTCCTTCTTTGTTCATATTAGCAGTTTTTATCTGAAATATATGCATAACTAGTAGAAAAAGAACAGCTAGCTTCTCATTTATATTGATTTAGTAACTATTTATGTAATTGCATAATTCTCCTTTTGTGCTTGTGCTTTCTTGTGAATAGTGGAAAGTCCATGCTATTTCGTAATGCAAGAATGATCAACTCAATAGCGATTACAAACAAATCTTAGATTAGTCAAAATAATTCCATGCTGCTGTGAAAACATTTTTATGCGTAAATGACTAGAAACGCCTATTCAGATTTATACTACATTAACTTTAAATTCATGCATTAGACTCACATTACTACAAAAATTAATCAAAGTAAATAAAAATAAGATGTTTATTATAACAATAATGTTTGGGATCAATATTATAATAAAAATAAGATTTTTTTTTATAAAAATTAATCAACATTTGAATCCCAACTTGAGTGTCAATGTTATGTATCATTTATCTATTGGATGATAAATTTCATTGCTAGTAAAATTACTTAATCACCATCTAATGGATGGATACCACATTAGTTGGGATTCAGATTGGGGAGAAATTCTAGAATACATCAGAGGTACCATGTTAGTCATACAACAAGTAAATAATGTTACGACATGTGTGCATTTAGTTTGAAAAACCATCCTGCAAATGGTGATTATATTAAATTCAACTACACATGGTATGCATGCATCAATTGGTTGTAATACATTAGAGGTATTTTAAAATTTCTCCAGATTGGGACTTATGACGTGGGACATCTAGCATTGCTCTTATTAAAATAATCATTATGAAAGTACTCGATAACTAGCTTATAGAAATGAACCAAACTGAACAGAACCGGTTTATCCTGTTTTGGGGAAAATCTAAAATTTCAACTTTAATTGAGGCTTTCATAAAGTAAATTAACATTATCAGTTCATACATAACACACACACACACACACACACACACGCGCGCGCGTATATATAATATCTGAAATAGCGATTGTCTAGAAATATTACCTAAGATATTTTTAAGGTGGCCACCACTTTAAATTCTCAAAATGCAAGCAATTTCTTCAGCATTTGAACTACGGATCGTCAAGAATGATTTAAAATTTGCAGATCTAGAAAATCTTCTCATACACAAAGAATCGGTATACTAAATTTTAAACAGTGAAAAAAGTAGTTCTTTAATGAAAAATAAAAAAATGAATAAATTATTTGATAGCAGTGAAGAAAATTTTATTTAGATTCCGAGTGGCTAAAGGGTGGACAACGAGAATAAATAAGAGGGAATCAGAAAATGAGAGAGAGAAAGTGCAAGAAAACGAGTAGATGAGTAAGAAAAATGTATATAGAGTAGATGCGAAAGAGAAAGAAGAATATATATAGAGTAGATGTGAAAGAGAAAGACACGAGGCAATAGCGTGTAAATCGCATGCAAGTCTATTTATCTTTGTGGCATTGAATTTGAAATATATTTCATGGAAAGTGTTGAATTAGATTTTTGCATTTCTTTCCTAAAAAAAATTGTAAAAATAGTGATAGACTCACAAATTTTTATACAAACCGACGTGGCACATTCATATTAGTTAAAATAAATCATGTGGACTGCGGCATGTTTTGATCTAATCAATATCTAGTTATGCTATATTAGTTTGTATAAGAATTTGTAGCTCCATTATTACTCATAACTACATAACCTTAAGATGTACTTGAAGAGTTTTTTTTTTTGGTTTTTGAATTACATGAGACTATTACTCAGATTACAACTCATATTTCATACAAATCTTATATAACACTGTCCATATTTTACCATCTCTAGATTTTACAAATCTTATATAGCACTTACTGCCTTCAATCACATTAAGAAAGGAAATTAAACCCCTACAATGCTTGTTTATTAGTCTATAACTCATTTACATCATCTTCATTATTTAGCTCTATATTGATTATTTATATATGAATTGTTTAATGAGTTATATTTATAAAAGGACGTATATAAACATGATTTTATGAAGTCAGGATCTAGTTTTCGTAATTAGCTCGGTTCATTAATTTGCAACTCTTACATATAAAAGGACTTATGGGCATTGTAAATTTATAATGTTAGGTTACAGGCATTGGCCAAGTGTTAAAAATATTAATACAATTTAAAAAATCTAATGCTACCAAATCGCTAAGTACTATTAGTGTTATGTTTTTAAAGTTCTTAATAAAGATTTTCACTTTATCTTCATAATTAAAAATTAGAAGCTCTGGAAAGGAACCAAAAAATAAAAGAAAAAAAATTATCGTCAATATCCATGCAATTTGATGGACATGAGTAAAGGGAAATTCCTCGTAACAAATCAAGTCTCTCCCATCAAATTGATGGACGAGACTTGATTTGCCGCGAGAAATGCCACTCTACTTGACCACTTGATTTCCGCCATAAGAATTCATAATGAAATAACTACTTAAATTTTCGTTATTTAAGATACTTAATTAGTACATATGTGTAGTATTATTTTCGTATACAATACATGATTTAGGATTGTTTTGTTATTTATGTCTGTTCAAAAGTTTTCAAAACAATGATAATAATGCGCGAAAAATACTAATATTGCAAATCTCATAATGATGACTAACCGGAGTTCAATTCTTAGTTGCAGCACTACACTCACAAAATTTAAGATGTGAAATTTTTATTATAATTGATGTAGTAAATGATCTGGCATTATAACATCTTCTCATTGTGTCACATGAGTACGCAAATATTCATATCTTAATTCTATCGGTATATAATTTTTTTAATTCTCAAAAACAAAAATTTAACTAATAAAACACATTGGTTTGATTCATTTACATATTATTAAATTTACCTAAAAAAAGTGATAACAAAGTTACAAGTTTTTTTACAAATTTATCTTGTACATACTGAGATAGTTTAAATTTATTAGTTAAATGAAAATATAAAATAATAAAAATAAATCAGTGGACTAAGAGTTGTTTAATCCAACCAATTAAGTTATACCACACAATTTATACTAGAGGTTTTTTACTCTACTTTTACTAAAAAAGAAAGAAAATCTATACTTTATTTGGCTAGTAGTTTTCACTCATATATAGAATTCTCCTTGCAAGGAAAGAAATCTAATATTTTTATCATCTTTATCCTTATTTAGTTTTCTTATAAAATAGTGTAATTATAATAGTAGTGTTCTTATCCCATCTAGCCTTTTGTATAGTCATCTCTACCCTTCTTCGGGTTCCTTTTTTAGTCTTAACATTAATTGGCTAGCCATTTTTGCCCATACCGAATCCTCCTTGTAAGGAAAGAAAATCCAATAATATCATCATCTTTATCCCTATTTAGTTCTCTCATGAAAGAGTTTAAATGTACTATTATTATTCTTATCCCATATACCCTTTTGCGCGGTTGTCTTTGTCCATCTTTTTGTGTCTCTGAGTTGTCTCTTATATGTTTTTCTTTTTTATGAGTTGAATATTTAGTTATTTCATTAAGGGGTTTGAACTATAAAATATCAAATTTGCACAGATAAATTTTATGTGTCACTCATTTATTGGTACGTCACATTAATTGGAATACGAATTAAGATCCAATTATTATTATTATTATATGGTGTTCTATCATATCTTATGCAAATGATTGCCATTAAATCATTTCTTTAAAATGCACATTCAAGTTGTAATATTAGTATTGTAGATTTCTTGAATGACTATAGAATCATTTGGATGCAAGTTAGTTTATTTGGTAAAATGTCTTGAGTGAAAAATAAGAATTATGGAGTTCAAACGTCGCTCATATGGGTGAGAAAGTAGAGTAATGATAAACATCCCAAATTTTATTTTAAATGATGTGTCATTCATTAAGTGGTTAATAATTTTTTTAATAAAATTGAAGTGAATTAATTGAATTATCTCACCAACTAATTGATGAATGCCACTTCATTTGAAATAGTTTTTTGGAATAAAAAATTTAGGGTATGTAGCATTACTAAAAAAAGTATTTAGTTAATTTTAGACTCAAAAACAAATAATAGTAATAATAATAAATGGCTACACTTCACTATAAATTTGCCACCTACAATCTCTCAAGTTGCAGTTACCAGCATATTATCTCTCCTTGATAAACCTATCTTCTCCCCTTACCTTTTCTTATAGTTCTAAAGCTATTGCCAAACAAACTGGATGAACAATATGCTCTTCAGAATACTTAAAAATCAGTGAAAGATATTGAATGGAGAGACCATGTGAATTATTCAAATACTTCATCCCGTTTCATACTGATTATGAAACAAAAGTGTGGCCTCTTCTTAGCAGTAGTATAGAAGACAGATCAAAGTGTTTGAATTACATCGAATTAGTGATTTACCAGAATGTTTCGGTTGAAGCCACGCAGAGGTATTTCTCTATCATTCGTTTTCTTTCTCATTAAGTTTGAATTTCAAGCAATAACAATTATGTTTGACAAAATATGTATACATTATAATAGGGAAATAAAAATTTATATTATTTCTGCGAAGACCGAGGATTGCGGCGGACACGAGAAGGTATGCTGCATATTTATTTTCTCTGTTCATTGATTAAAAAAGTGATTTTTTTTTTTGTCTTGGATAATATCTTCTGTGTTTTTTCAAAACATGATCGCATAATTATCTTCTCTATTTTGCCATCAGGGCAAGAAAGCACCATAATTTGCATTCATATAGACAACAACAAGGGATTTTATTAAAATATTTTCATTGTTTTGCCTTTGTCAAATTCATTTGTTTGCAGGTACTATACGACTTCTATATTTTGGGATTTCTATGTTTTTGCCCTTGCCGCACCACTTCCTGAATGGCGTATGACGAACTTGTTCTTTCTTACATCATTTCCATTCAAGCATCGTCATCTTCATTAAGGGGTTCAAGGTTCAAGTCAAAAAGTGCAAGCTTTTCGTAGCCTTTTCCTCGAAACAGCCCAGTACCATTCTTATTTGTCTCATCAGTCTTCGCAGCTGTACATAAAAGAGCAAAGAAATTGAAAGAAGTGTGTTATACAGATGATGAAACAGTGCTGGAGCTTGAAAATTTATGAAAATAGAGAAAGACCTGCGCTAGCTGCGGCGTGTGTCACCAAGGACTTGTGTAATCTGACGGCGCTTGGAAACATCAATGTGTTATAATTGATTAATTCCGTCATCAAATTATTCTCAATGTGGGTAAATCCATACTTGTTGATCCACATTGGGACAAGTTCTGGGACCGATGGAATTACAAGGTTTTCCACATTGAGCATAAGAAGAGCCTGAAAATTAGATTCGCATACTAGCACTGGCGGTTGCACTGGCGGTTTGAATTACAAGATTTTCAACATTAAGCTTACCAGGAGCCTGAAAGTCGATCAGATTCGCATTAGAACTTGTTCCAGGCAGACATATATTGAAATGAAAAATATGACACATACAGCTGATTGTTAGTAGCTTCAGCACCAGCACTTACAGATTCGATTTGGGCGAATAGTTTCAGCATCATTGTTCCTTTGTAGTCCCCGCTTCTGAACTTTTCACGGGTTCCGACAAGTGGAATCTTCGCAATCTTGGTCCCATGGACCCTGTAAAATTGAAGTGATGAATACTCCCAAGTTAAATGAAAACTAGCTGTTGTAAAATATGTATGTACTGGATTGATTATACGAGAACACACAGAATGAAATCACCTCGAGTCACAAAAACTAAAATAAATAAAATTTCATAAAAATTTAATCTAAATAAATCAGCTCGATTCCATTTTGCTTCCCCAGTTTATTGTATTCAATTGAAATATTTGTTGAAAAGTATATTTAGATAATCACTGTAGTATTGCATGTGTTTATCAATTATATTTTCATGAATATACTTTAAAAACAATCTAACCATTAAAACATAGTTAAGCTGGCAGATTGAATTAACCATAATTTTTATCTTTATTTTATCTTATACGTTTACATTATTGGTTTCCTTTATTTTATTGTTAGTGTTTCTTGAAGCGAAAATCATATTTAAATTATAATAATTTGATATAAATTATTAGTTTAGCAAAATTTGGTTTGGGGATTAAAAGGAAAAAATTGGGAGATCGAATGACAAAGTTAATCTCTTAACCAATAACAATAACCGTTCATGCAATCCTTGAGAAAATGTAAAATTAATTGCTACTTTAATTAATGTTTTCATAAAATAAATAATTAATTAACATTAGCAATTTTTATACACACACACGTGCTTACATAGAAACTAAGTGCGGAACCGGACTGGGGCCTGTGGAACAGCACCATGTGTAGCAAATAAATGAATAAATAAAATAAGGTAAAGGTCAACCTAACGCCCTAATTAATCCAATTCCAGACCTTAGTTATAGTTCAGAATCCTGGACTGAAAATTCACAACATGTATTATTTCAAACAGTGACTGAAAGGAAACAGTGATTCATATTACCTACGATATTTAAAAGGAGGCCACCACTTTAAAATTTGAACATGCAAGGGATATTATTCGGCGTTTCAAGTACCGATCTCCAAGAATCACCATTAACCTCTAGCAAGACCTAAAAGACTTAGAATTTTTAGATCTTGAAATCTTCTCATTCTCAAGCAATCAACATAAAAAATTGTAATTAATATTGAAAAAAAATGATTGTTATGTAATCAAAGGTAAAAATTAAGAAATTCTGTGGTAGCAATGGAGGTTCCCAATAAGTTTTAGTGGTCAAAGAAAATTTTGTTTAGATTGCACATGGCCAAGGGTGGAAAATGAGAATAAGTAAGAAGGAGTAAGAAAATAAGAACGAGAAAGTACAATTAGTAGACGGGTAAGAAGAATATATAGAGGCGGTACATATGAAAGCGAAAGACACGAGGCAAATAGCGTGAAAATCGCAAGCAAAAGAACAATATTGTTTTTGGATTTCTTCCCCCAAGAACCATTCGTTTTCCACTACACACAACATTTGAAAATGTAATTGCGTTAAAAAAATGTATAATAAGAATTTATAAATTTATTTTGTACAAATTGATATGATGTACCTATATCGGTTAAAGTAAATCATGTGGAACATAACCAATATAGTCATGCTTAGTGACATAGCTAGACTTTAAACCCAACAAAGGAAAATGTAATTTACATAAAGAATTTAATTTTCCTCAAGCGTTATTAGATAATTTTAGAATAAATATACTCATTTAAGGTGATTTTGATGACAAAATTATAATTTTGAGCCTTTTTTGTATATTATTCAAGTTGGTAGGGATATAAAATTTTTATGAAAAAATTAGTTCCACTACTATTTATGACATGATAATTCGTAAAAAATAAATTTATGTAAGAATTTGTAATTTAGTCGCTGCCATAAATATGTAACCTCATGATGGACTTGAACTTATTTGTTAGTTTATACTCGTTTATCTTCATTATAGCTGTTGGTCTATATTATATGAATTTCATTACTGAGTTTTATCTAAAATCTCGAAACGACATTTGTGAACATGATTTTAAGGAGTCACGCTCTAGTTTTTGTAAGTAGCTCGGTTCATTAATTTGTAACACTAACTAATAAGGCCCTCTTAACAGATTAAAAAAACTTATTGGCTATTATCTTATAATGGTAGCTAGGTTACAGGCATTTTGTCAAATGTTAGAAACAATGCAATTTTAAAAAGCCAACGGAAATCCCCCCCCCCCCCCCCCCCAAAAAAAAAAAAAGCCAATGGTAAAAAGTCATCATCAATTTTATGTTTTGAACTCCTTAATCTGTAATGAATTTTAATTTTCCCTCTGTCTTGCGTAATTAATTTAATTATTACACACATTAAGATCAAGGTAACATTTCTTTTACGTGTAGTAAATGATTTTTCAATGTTTTGTTTTTAATGTTCTTCACTCAAAATTGTTCAAGACAGTAATAGTAATGGACATAAAATTACAGATACGACAATTGCTTACTAATCTGATTTAAATTCTTGTGTGCAGTACTACATTTATGAAGTGAAGATGATAAACTTTTATCGTAATAGATGTAGTCGACAATGTGACAGTATAACAAAGTATTGTTAATAAATACCAATTTTCTTCGTTATTTATCGTGACATTTCTCAATGTGTACTATGAGTTTATATCTCAATTTTATAAGTGAATAATTTTTTAGTTCTTAAAATAGACATTTAATTAATAAGACACCTTGGTTTGATTCATATACGCATATTCTGATACTTACCAAAAAAAAATAAAATCTGTATGTCTAATTTCCTAACATTGATTGACTAGTTGTTTCTGACATTTTTGCCCATATATATAATTCTCCTTATAAGGAAAGAAATCTAATAATATTATCATCTTTATCCTTATTTAGTTATGGCATAAAAGAGTTTAATTGTGGTAGTTAGTCCTAACATTGACTGGCTAGTTGTTTTTAACATTTTTGCCCATATATATAATTCTCCTTGTAAGGAAAGAAATCTAATAATGTTATCATCTTTATCCTTATTTAGTTATCGCATAAAAGAGTTTAATCATGGTAGTATAGTTCTTATGCGTCTACTCTTTTGCATAGTTGTCTTTGTTATTATTTTGGTAATCTATTAAGAGAATCTAATTGAATACTATTTATTTACGTTAAGATTCTCTGGCTATTAATTTTCTCTTATTTGTTTGCTTTCTCTCTCTCTCTCTCTCTCTCTCTCTCTTTCAAAGTTCCATATTTTGAGATACTTAATTAGTACATACGTGTAGTATTATTTTCGTATGCAATACCTGATTTAGGAATGTTTTGTTATTTATGTGCCTTCAAAAGTTTTCAAAACAATAATAATAATGCATGAAAAATAATAATATTGCAAATCTCATAATGATGACTAATCAGAGTTCAATTCTTAGTTGCAGTATCACACTTACAAATTTAAAATGTAAAATTTTTACTATAATTAATGTAGTAAATAATGTGTCATTATAACATATTCTCATTGTGTCACATGAGTACGCAAATTATTATATCTTAATTATATAATTGTATAATTTTTTTTCTCAAAACTAGAAATTTAACTAATAAGACACATGGTTTGATTCATGTACATACCATTACATATACCCCCCCCCCCCCCCTCCCCCAAAAAAGTGATGATAGAGTTGCAAACTCTTTAACAAATTTATTTTGTATAAAGTGATATGATTTAAATTTATTCGTTGAATGAAATACAGAAAAATAAAAATAGATCATGTAAACCAACAATTATTTAGTCTAACTAATTAAATTATACTACATTAATTTATACAAATATTTTTTTCCTATATCTTAAAAAAGAAAGAAAGAAAATCTATATTTTAATTGGCTAGTTGTTTTCACCCATATTTAGAATTCTCCTTGCAAGGAAAGAAATCTAATACTTGTATCATCTTTATCCTCATTTAGTTTTCTTATGAAACAGTATAACTGTAATAGTAGTGTTCTTATCCCATCTAACTTTTTGTATAGTTTTCCTTATCCTTCTTTGGGTTCTTTTTCAGTCCTAACATTAATTGGCTAGCCGTTTTTTCACATACCGAATCCTCCTTGTAAGGAAAGAAAATCCGATAATATTAGCATTTTTGTCCCTATTTAGTTCTCTCATGAAAGAGTTTAAATGTACTAATATTATTCTTATCCCTTACACCCTTTTGCACAGTTGTCTTTATCCATCATTTTACGTCTTTTAGTTGTCTCTTATATATTTTCCTTTTTATGAGTTGAATATTTAGTTATTTCATTAAAGAGTTTGAACAATAAAATAATAAACCTGCACAAATAAATTATATGTGTCACTCATTTATGGTATGCGATGTTAATTGGAATACAAATTAAGATCTAATTATTAGGATCGCTAGCCCTATTATTATTATTATTATTATTTATACGGTGTTCTATCATATCTTATGCTGGTGATTGCCACTAGATCATTTCTTTAAAATGCATACTCAAGTTGTAATACCGGTACTGTAAATTTATTGAATGACAATAAAATCGCTTGGATGCAAGCTAGTTTAATTGGTAAAATCTCTTGAGTGAAAAAAAAGAAGAGTAATGATATAGTCACAAACGCTTGTACAAACTTATTTTTTACAAACTAATGTGACGTTAGTTCATTGGTTGAATTAAATATCTCTTGGTTCACATGATTTATTATATTATTTTATATTTTCATTCAATCAATAAATTAGTGTCACATTAGTTTGTACAAGATAAATTTGTATAAAAGTTTGTGGCTGTATCATCACTCTACAAAATTTAAGATATGTAATACTACTGGAGAAAATATTTAGATATTCCTAGACTAAAAAATAAATAATAATAATAATAATAAATGGCTACACTTCACTATAAATTTGCCACCTACAATCTCTCAAGTTGCAGTTAACAAGCATACATCTCTCTTTATAAACCTATCTTCTCCCCTTTCCTTTTCGTACAGTTCCAAAGCTTTTGCCAAACAAACCAGATGAACGATATGCTCTTCAAAATACTTAAAAATCAGTGAAAGCTATTGAATGGAGAGTCTATTTGAATTATTCAAATACTTCACCGCGTTTCATATTGATTATGAAACAAAAGTGTGGCCTCTTCTTATTAGTATAGAAGAGAGATCAAGATATTTGAATTACGTCGGATTAGCGATTTACCAGAATGTTTCTGTTGAAGCTACGCATCGGTATTTCTTTAATCTTAATTTTCTTTCTCATTGAGTATGAATTTCAAGTACTACCAATTATGTTTGACAAAATATATATACATTGTGATAGGGAAATAAAAATTTATATTATTTCTGCGAAGATCAACGAATGCGGCGGACACGAGAAGGTATGCTGCGTAATTATAATCTCTGTTTATTAATTAAAAAAGTGATTTTTTTTCTTTGTTTCGGAAAATTCTTCTCTATTTTTTTAAAACATGATCGCATAATTGTTTTCTCTGTTCTGGGATCAGGACACGAGAGCACCATAATTTGCATTCACATAGACAACAAGGGATTTTTATTAACATATTTTTATTGTTGTGCCTTTGTCAAATGCATTCGATTGCAGGTACTATACGACGAGAACCTGGACTGTCCTTCATTCTTGTGGAATCAGCTCGATTCATTTTCATACTAGGGATCAAATCTTGGATTCGCTACTGCTGGAATGGGTTGAACGGATGAACTTTGTCACATAGTGTGCATTCAAGCAGCAGCATATATATCTTCTCCTGGGTGCTTGTGTCACCAAGGACATGGGTAATCTGACGGCGCTTGGAAACATCACTGTGTTATAATTGATTAATTCCGTCATCAAATTATTCTCAATGTGGGTAAATCCATACTTGTTGATCCACATTGGGACAAGTTCAGGGACCGCTGGAATTACAAGGTTTTCCACATTGAGCATGCGAAGAGCCTGAAAATTAGATTCGCATACCAGCACCGGCGGTTGCACTGGCGGTTGAACTGGCGGTTTGATTTACAAGATTTTCAACATTAAGCTTACCAGGAGCCTGAAAGTCGATCAGATTCGCATTAGAACTTGTTCCAGGCAGACATATATGTTGAAAAAGCAGCCAGCCAAAGCCAATTTGGCAACCTTTGAGAAGCAAAATCCAAAATGGTTTTGTTAGCCGAAAAGAAAGAATGGAAAAAGGGGATGTATTGAAAATAATAATAATTATTTATTATATTTTCAATTATTTTATTCTTTGCATAGTGCCAACAATTTTCCTATAAATAGCTAAGGATTTCATTCATTTGAAATAATCCCAAAATTGTTAAGCTTATAAGTTTCTAAGCTTTTGAGAGAAGTGAGAGAAGTGTGTCTGGGGAATTCATCTTTCCTGCAGAGTGTGAGAGTACTGGTTATATTTGGGTTTCTGGGAAGTGAGATTCGTTACTCAAATATTGTATTCTATTAATTGTTAAATAAACAATTATTCTTTCTTACCTCCGTGGATGTAGGTTTAATTACCGAACCACGTAAATTCTTGTGTCCTTTATTTTTCAGTAATTTTTGGTGCGCTTGATTCCGCATTCCGCGCACAACAAGTGGTATCAGAGCCGACGGTTCGTACTTGGGGGGATACGGTACTGTTCACGTATACGGTACTATTCCCGTATACGGTACTGTTCACATACGGTACTGTTCACGAATACGGTGGAGACGGCCATTTGTACTTGGGAGACAGTCTATTGTAAGTAGTGTGTATTTTTGCATGTCTAGGAAAGTTCTGTCAACAAAGGCGATAAGAGTCTAAGGATTCTGGTTTTTAATTGGGACCGAGTTCCCGTCCAGTTTCCTGGGAACTTTCCTGGTGCATTTATTCACGCGAAATTAACATCATAGAGGCTGTTTTTCAAGTGGAAATAGTTCGTTGAAAAAATGGTAGAAGGTGAAACTTCCAGAATTGGGGAGAGATCTACCGAGACTATTTCAGGAGACACTTCAGGTGGGAGGCGAGATTTGTCAAATCGCTATTCAGCACCTGTTATAGGAGGCCAGAAGATCGATGTTGAAAAGTTTGATGGGAAAATCAACTTCGGCATGTGGAGGCGCGAAGTTATGGATGCCCTTATTCAAATCGATCTCGATGTTGTCCTAAAAAATAAAAGACACTTGTATGATGAAGAAATTTGGGATCGTATGAACGAGAAAGCCTGTGGTCAGATCAGATCTTGTTTGACCAAGGAGGTGAAATACTTGGTGAAAGATGAGGAGTGTGCAGTGACTTTGTGGCGTACATTGGAAGAGAAGTACCTGGTGAAAAGTCCTGAAAATCGTCTTCATGCAATGAGCCAAGTATATGGCTTTCGAATGAAGTCTGGGGTGTCAATGCACGATCATGTTTCAAGATTTGAAAAGTTACTTGCTGATTTGAAGAATCTTGATGAAGATATTAAAGATGAAGTCAAGGCTATGATTCTGTTACACTCACTACCAGAGGAATATAGCCATTTTGTGACTACTTTGATATATGGGAAGAGTGTGATCGTCTTTAAAGATGTTTGCACAGCATTGACTAGTTTGGAGATTCGGAATAATGATAAAAATTCTGAACGAGCATCGTCTGAAGCTTTGGTGAGCAGAGATTGGGCGATGGAGAAACAGAAGAAGCGTGGTGGAAAGAATTCTCGATCCAAATTGAGAAGCAGAAATATAGCTCGAGATGAGTGTGCCTTTTGTCATGAAAAGGGCCATTGGAGAAAAGATTGTCCAAAGGCTCAAAAGAGAGATGGGAAGAAACCAGCAGCAGCAAACATGGCATGGAAAGATGAGAACTCTGATTATTCACTAAGTATTACTCTTGCAGCATATGTGGCTAGTTCGAGTGAGTGGATACTTGATACTGGAGCAACCTATCATTTGTGTCCTATTAAGGAATGGTTTACGGATTTTCATAATCTGGAATCTGGTGCAGTTATGATGGGGAATAATCAACCTTGTCGCACAATGGGGATAGGAACAATTCGGCTCAAAATGTTTGATGGAATGGTCAGAGAACTCAAAGAGGTTAGATTTGTTCCAGAGATAAAGAAAAATCTAATTTCTGTGGGTGCTTTGGAAGCTAAAGGTTACAAAGTTACCATTGAAGATGGCACAATGAAGTTTACACATGGGGCTATGGTGATTCTGCAAGGGGTTCGGCGTCGCAATCTGTACTATTTGAAGGGAGGTACAACTGATGAAGCAAATGTTGTTGAGGCGTACAGTGACACCACCAAGCTATGGCATGTACGACTGGGACATGCAGGAGAGAAGTCTTTGCAAACTCTGATGAGGCATGGACTCTTAAAAGGTACCAAAACCTGTAAATTAAATTTCTGTGAGCATTGTGTAGTAGGCAAGAAAACAAGGGTCGAGTTTGGTACAGCTAATCACGATACTCGTGAGATCCTTGAATATGTTCATAGTGATGTATGGGGACCAACCAAGACTGCATCAATTGGTGGAAGCCATTATTTTGTTATATTTGTTGATGATTTCTCTAGACGTGTCTGGGTGTACACCATGCGAGCAAAGGATGAGGTTCTAGAGATTTTCGTGAAGTGGAAAAAATTGGTGGAGACTCAAACTGGCAGAAAGATCAAAGTATTACGATATGATAATGGGGGTGAATATACTTCTGATCCATTCTTGCAAGTATGCCAGAACGAGGGTATTAAAAGACATTTCACGGTGAGACATACTCCGCAACAGAACGGTGTGGCTGAGCGTATGAATCGTACTTTACTGGAGAAGGTACGATGTATGTTATCTAATGCTGGTTTAGATAAAAAGTTTTGGGCTGAAACTGTGAGCTACGCAAGTCACTTGGTAAATCGGTTGCCTTCTGCTGCAATTGAAGGTAAAACTCCTATGGAAATGTGGTCTGGAAAGCATGCACAAGACTATGATTCCCTTCGTGTATTCGGGTGTCCAGCTTATTATCATGTCAAAGATGGTAAACTGGATCCTCGTGCTAGAAAATCTATCTTTGTGGGATTCAAAGGTGGAGTAAAGGGCTTCAAGCTTTGGGATCTCGAAGACAAAAAGTTTGTGTGTAGCAGAGATGTCACATTTGATGAAGCTTCAATGATAAAAGCTTCAAGTTCTCAGCAGGTGGAGAACAAGACCACAGAGGTATTGCAGCGGGTGGAGTTTGATGCAACTCCATATGTACCAGTTAGTTCTACATCAAAGAATGGTTCAACTATGGAGGTGACACCTAAAGTTGAAGAAGAGGTTGTTTCTTCTGATGTCCCACAAAATGAAGAAACAATTGATGATGTAGATGATGATGATTTTATAGCAACAAGGAGGCCAAGAAGAGAGATAAAGAAACCCGGATGGCTTACTAAAGATATGGTGGTAGCCTATGCACTTCCAGTTATTGATGATGACATTCCCAATACTTTCGGTGAAGCATTACGCAGCAATGAAAGTGATCAGTGGAAGCTAGCCATGGAGGAAGAGATGAAATCTCTCAATCAAAACCAGACTTGGGAACTTGTAAAGTTACCAAAGGGGAAAAGGGCTATTGGTAATAAATGGGTCTACACCAAAAAGCAAGGATCTCCGAATCAAACAACTCCTCGATACAAGGCAAGGCTCGTGGCAAAAGGTTTTGCTCAAAAGGAAGGTATTGACTACAATGAAGTTTTCTCTCCAGTTGTAAAACATACTTCCATTCGTATCCTACTTGCCTTAGTTGCAGAATATGAGTTAGAGTTGGCTCAGTTGGATGTTAAGACGGCGTTCTTACATGGAGATTTGGAGGAGGAAATCTATATGATTCAGCCTTGTGGTTTCAGAGTTGCTGAAAAGGAGAATCATGTGTGTAGGTTGATTAAATCTTTGTACGGATTGAAGCAATCGCCAAGGCAGTGGTACAAAAGATTTGATCAATTTATACAAGGGCAGAAATTCACCAGAAGTGAACACGATCATTGTGTTTACTTTAGAAGACTACCAGATGGAGCTTTCATCTATTTGTTACTCTATGTCGACGATATGCTTATAGCTTCAAAGAATAGAGATGAGATCGAAAGATTAAAGAAGCAGCTGACTTCTGAGTTCGAGATGAAAGACTTGGGTGATGCACAAAGAATACTTGGGATGGTGATTCATAGAGACAAGAAGAATGGGAGCGTATGGTTGACTCAAAAGTCTTATTTGAAGAAAGTGCTAGAAAGGTTCGGTATGGATGACAAAACTAAACCGGTATGTACACCTCTAGCTCCTCATTTCAAATTAAGCTCTTCTTCATGTCCTAGATCTCAAGAGGAGCGTGATTACATGGCTCGTGTTCCATATGCTAGTGCTGTGGGTAGTCTTATGTATGCTATGGTATGCACAAGGCCCGATATATCTCAAGCAGTGAGCATGGTTAGTAGATACATGCACAATCCGGGTAAAAATCAATGGCTTGCAGTAAAGTGGATTCTCCGATATCTGTATGGGACAGTTGATGTTGGGTTATTGTTCAAGAAGGATTGTGGTCAACAATGTGTTGGGTATTGTGATTCTGATTTCGCTGGAGACCTTGACAAGCGAAGATCAACAACGGGCTACGTATTCACATTGGGTGGAGGTCCGGTTAGCTGGAGGTCGATTCTACAATCGACAATTGCTCTGTCCACTACGGAAGCAGAGTATATGGCAGCAACTGAAGCTGTAAAAGAAGCTATCTGGTTGAAAGGCTTGTTAGGTGATTTGGGAGTAATCCAGGAGAATATTGCGGTCTTCTGTGATAATCAAAGTGCGATATTCCTTGCGAAGAATCAAACATATCACGCTCGGACGAAGCACATAGATGTGAAATATCATTATGTGAGAGAGATTATCGAGAGCGGTGTTGTGTTGTTGAGAAAGATCGATACCAAAGATAATCCATCAGATATGTTGACGAAGGTAGTTTCTGGAGTTAAGTTTCAACATTGCTTGAAATTAATTCAAATCCTTCGATTGTGTTAAGATATGTCCTTCGGGAATTTTGAACTACGGTTGGCTTGATCCCAAATTTTGGGTACGTAGGCAGTCGGATAGATGCAGCCAATGTGGATCCTTTTGAGGATCATGTGGGGGATGTTTGGAACTACGGTAGGCTTGATCCCAACCTTGGGGTACGTAGGCAGTCGGATAGATGCAGCCAATGTGGATCCTTTTGAGGATCATGTGAGGGTTAGTTGGTAGTCGGCTCAGATTTGGCTAAATCTTCGCCGAGGTGGAGAATTGTTGAAAAAGCAGCCAGCCAAAGCCAATTTGGCAACCTTTGAGAAGCAAAATCCAAAATGGTTTTGTTAGCCGAAAAGAAAGAATGGAAAAAGGGGATGTATTGAAAATAATAATAATTATTTATTATATTTTCAATTATTTTATTCTTTGCATAGTGCCAACAATTTTCCTATAAATAGCTAAGGATTTCATTCATTTGAAATAATCCCAAAATTGTTAAGCTTATAAGTTTCTAAGCTTTTGAGAGAAGTGAGAGAAGTGTGTCTGGGGAATTCATCTTTCCTGCAGAGTGTGAGAGTACTGGTTATATTTGGGTTTCTGGGAAGTGAGATTCGTTACTCAAATATTGTATTCTATTAATTGTTAAATAAACAATTATTCTTTCTTACCTCCGTGGATGTAGGTTTAATTACCGAACCACGTAAATTCTTGTGTCCTTTATTTTTCAGTAATTTTTGGTGCGCTTGATTCCGCATTCCGCGCACAACAATATATTGAAATGAAAAATATGATACATACAGCTGATTATTGGTAGCTTCAGCACCAGCGCTTGCAGATTCGATTTGGGCGAATAGTTTCGGCGTCATTGTTCCTTTGTAAACCCATGGACCCTGTAAAATTGAAGTGATGAATACTCCCAAGTTAAATGAAAACTGGTTGTTGTAAAATATGTATGTACTGGATTGATTATACGAGAACACACAGAATGAAGTGATGAATACTCCCAAGTTTTTCTTAATCCGAACTGATTACTTCACAAAAACTAAAGTAAATAAAATTTCATAAAAATGTAATCTAAATAAATCAGCTCGATTCCACTTTACTTCCCCAGTTTATTGTATTCAATTGAAATATTTGTTGAAAAGTATATTTAGATTATCACTGTAGTATTGCGTGTGTTTATCAATTATATTTTCATGAATATGTTTTAAAAATAATCCAACCATTAAAACATAGTTATGCTGGCAGATTGAATTAACCGTAATTTTTATCTTTATTTTATCTTATACGTTTACATTATTGGTTTCCTATAGTTTATTATTAGTGCTTCTCAAAGCGAAAACCATATTTAAATTATAATAATTTAATATAAATTATTAGTTTAGCAAAATTTGGTTTGGGGATTGTTTGGGAGAAATACGTCGACGAGAACAGGCATGGTGAGCAGATATCTGATGGCAGAGTTCTGCGAACCGGTGTGTTCCGTAAAAGCCTGGTGCGCGGGGGAACAGGAGCAGAAATATCCTGCTCGTCCACGAGCACGTCATCCGCGAGGCAAATTTCCTGTAAGAGGCATAAGGCCATTCCGGCTAGAGGTCGAGAGGCGAGGAGACCCGGTCGACGGCAGTTGGCAAGGCATGCTCTCCAGCCCGAGAATCTAGGCACGATAGCCACGCTTTCCCCAGAACCGTGGCGTAACACGCAAGATCCCACGTTTGCCCATAACGCAGCAGTCGGAGTCCCATACCGTCCCCCAAAAAAGCGGAAACAAGATCTCACAAAACCACGACAGCCACGCTTTCCCCAGAACCGTGGCGTAACACGCAAGATCCCACATTTGCCCATAACGCGGCAGTCAGAGTCCCGTACCGTCTCGAAGAAAGCGGAAAACTGGGATTCAGAGGAAGCCTATAAAAAGGTAGCCAACGAAGGTAAATGGGTGAGCATTTTTGAGATTAGAAAAGAAATTCTAAAAGAGAGAAAACAACCTAACAGCCATAAGATTTGTGGCAAGCGTTCCCCGAACATTCATATCTGACTTGAGCGTCGGAGGGTTTGCGCCGGGAAAACAACCGGCGTACTCTGACCTGTCTGTGTGCGCAGGAACCTCTGGAGAAGAAGCTTTACGAGGAGAGATCCTGGTCGAGGTGAAGTTGATCGAGCAGAGACCCTGGTCGTAAAACGAGGACAACCAGAATCTCGCATCAACATTTTGGCGCCGTCTGTGGGGATGAGAGCAAAAAGCTTCTGTTGATAGCAAGAAGAGGGGTGAAGCAAGTGAAAAGCAATGGAGACAGGAGGAAGTAGTGCACAAGGGGGTGATAGGAGGCTTAACGATTCCGTGACGCTGAGGGAGATAGTCAGTGAAGCACGGGAAAAAGTCATGTTCGACCGGATGGAACGGATGGAAAAGCAGATGGAGACCTTGACAACCATTCTGCATGAGCTGCGGAGCGAGCGAAGGGTAACCCAAGAGGGAAGGGTGAGAGGCGGTGGAGTGGCACCAGGTCCCGATAGTGCGGGGAGAAGTCAAACCACTGGGAGATTTGGTGGTGAGAGAGGTAACATACCTCTGCGGGGAGAATTTCATAGAGAAAGAGAGCAGTCCCCGGCAAGATAGACTGGTGACGAGGACGACGGGGTGGTGAATGCAGAGGAAACAGAGTTAAGGTAACACATGCAATAGTTGCCATAGATTACTTCACGAAGTGGATAGAGGTAGAAGCCCTTAGCAGGATCACAGAGAAGAAAACAACAGACTTCGTGTGGAGAAACCTGGTCTGTCGATACGGGATCCCTTATGCCTTGGTAACGGATAATGGCAGGCAGTTCGATAATCACAGCTTCAGGGATTTCTGCCAGAACCTCGGGATAGAGCTGAAGTATTGCTCGCCTGCTCACCCTCAATCGAATGGACAAGTAGAAGCAGCCAACAAGACCATCAAGAGGCTTTTGAAAACTAGGCTTAGAGCAAAAAAGGGTGCGTGGGTTGACGAGCTGTCAGGTGTGCTATGGGCATACAGAACAACCCACAAAACCGCAACTGGGGAGACACCGTTCGCTTTGGCTTTCGGACATGAAGCGGTCGTGCCGGCTGAGATAGGAACGACCACACACCGGACAAATCATTTCAATGAGCAGGAGAACGACGAGCAGATATGTTTGAATCTTGATCTGCTAACGGAAAGGAGGGAGCAAGCAGCCGAGCGCTCAGTCATTTACCAACAGAGGGTTGCTCGGTATTATAACCAGAAGGTGAACATACGGCAATTCAGGGTCGGAGACTGGGTACTGAGAAGAGTGAATCAGAGCACCAAAGATTCGACTCAAGGAGTGCTGGGACCGAATTGGGAAGGGCCATATAGAGTCAAGCAGATAGCGGGACCCGGAGCTTACAAGCTGGTTCGCACGGACGGCCACGAGGTGAAACGCCCATGGAACGCAGCACACCTTCGAAAATACTTCCAGTAAGACTTGTTCACATTTGAAAGCTATTTTTGCTCATGCTTATTATCGTTTATCTTTCACGCTTTATGTCCAAACAATTTCATGTAAGTCAAATCCTGCCATTAATGGAACGTCGAGGAATTTCTTTCGCTTGAAACCGAGAAAATTCCTGAGGCATGCAAAGGCTCACCAAGTCTCAAAGCCTGTCTTATGGCGAGACAGAAACCAAGCATGCCAGGATCTGCTCGGCCACGAGAAGGCGAGCAGCATCCCAATCCTTGAAAAATCAAAGGCATGCAAAGGCTCAACAAAGTCTCAAAGCCTGTCTTATGGCGAGACAGAAGCCAAGCATACCAGGATCTGCTCGGCCACGAGAAGGCGAGCAGCATCCCAATCCTTGAAGAATCAAAGGCATGCAAAGGCTCAACAAAGTCTCAAAGCTTGTCTTATGGCGAGACAGAAGCCAAGCATGCCAGGATCTGCTCGACCACGAGAAGGCGAGCAGACTCCAAAGCATTCAAAGAAATTCCTGAGGCATGAAAAGGCTCACCAAGTCTCACAGCCTGTTTTATGGCGAGACAGATGCCAAGCGTGCCAGGATCTGCTCGACCGCGCGAAGGCGAGCCGAATCCCAGGCATTGAAGAATCTTCAAAGGCGTGTGGCAAAATCATGAGCAAAGCCGGAACCTGCTCGTCTAGACAAAGACAAGCAGATTCTCAAACGAAAATTAACTCATAATTACAATACAAGAAAGTAATCAAAAAACATTTTTATTAATTTGTTAATAATTAACAAGAGGATTTGGTTTTCCTAATGAGGACGGATTCTTGGGTTGCCAGCATTTTACAGCGCCGAATCCCGAGGGTCTCATAACCGTCGGTTTGAAATTCAAATGGAGGGGGGGATTTCTGCCACGTCACCTCGTCCGCAATTAAATGCGACGTGATTCTTGGCAGCCTTTTCCAATCCCACGCGAGCGAGTACTAACGAGTTTCTACTGCTGGTCCACTACATTACCCAACACCAGAAACTGGGGGACCGGTGTTTGGGAGAAATACGTCGACGAGACCAGGCATGGTGAGCAGATATCTGATGGCAGAGTTCTGCGAACCGGTGTGTTCCGTAAAAGCCTGGTGCGCGGGGGAACAGGAGCAGAAATATCCTGCTCGTCCACGAGCACGTCATCCGCGAGGCAAATTTCCTGTAAGAGGCATAAGGCCATTCCGGCTAGAGGTCGAGAGGCGAGGTGACCCGGTCGACGGCAGTTGGCAAGGCATGCTCTCCAGCCCGAGAATCTAGGCACGACAGCCACGCTTTCCCCAGAACCGTGGCGTAACACACAAGATCCCACGTTTGCCCATAACGCAGCATAACGCAGCAGTCGGAGTCCCATACCGTCCCCCAAAAAAGCGGAAACAAGATCTCACAAAACCACGACAGCCACGCTTTCCCCAGAACCGTGGCGTAACACGCAAGATCCCACATTTGCCCATAACGCGGCAGTCAGAGTCCCGTACCGTCTCGAAGAAAGCGGAAAACTGGGATTCAGAGGAAGCCTATAAAAAGGTAGCCAACGAAGGTAAATGGGTGAGCATTTTTGAGATTAGAAAAGAAATTCTAAAAGAGAGAAAACAACCTAACAGCCATAAGATTTGTGGCAAGCGTTCCCCGAACATTCATATCTGACTTGAGCGTCGGAGGGTTTGCGCCGGGAAAACAACCGGCGTACTCTGACCTGTCTGTGTGCGCAGGAACCTCTGGAGAAGAAGCTTTACGAGGAGAGATCCTGGTCGAGGTGAAGTTGATCGAGCAGAGACCCTGGTCGTAAAACGAGGACAACCAGAATCTCGCATCAACATTTTGGCGCCGTCTGTGGGGATGAGAGCAAAAAGCTTCTGTTGATAGCAAGAAGAGGGGTGAAGCAAGTGAAAAGCAATGGAGACAGGAGGAAGTAGTGCACAAGGGGGTGATAGGAGGCTTAACGATTCCGTGACGCTGAGGGAGATAGTCAGTGAAGCACGGGAAAAAGTCATGTTCGACCGGATGGAACGGATGGAAAAGCAGATGGAGACCTTGACAACCATTCTGCATGAGCTGCGGAGCGAGCGAAGGGTAACCCAAGAGGGAAGGGTGAGAGGCGGTGGAGTGGCACCAGGTCCCGATAGTGCGGGGAGAAGTCAAACCACTGGGAGATTTGGTGGTGAGAGAGGTAACATACCTCTGCGGGGAGAATTTCATAGAGAAAGAGAGCAGTCCCCGGCAAGATAGACTGGTGACGAGGACGACGGGGTGGTGAATGCAGAGGAAACAGAGTTAAGGTAACACATGCAATAGTTGCCATAGATTACTTCACGAAGTGGATAGAGGTAGAAGCCCTTAGCAGGATCACAGAGAAGAAAACAACAGACTTCGTGTGGAGAAACCTGGTCTGTCGATACGGGATCCCTTATGCCTTGGTAACGGATAATGGCAGGCAGTTCGATAATCACAGCTTCAGGGATTTCTGCCAGAACCTCGGGATAGAGCTGAAGTATTGCTCGCCTGCTCACCCTCAATCGAATGGACAAGTAGAAGCAGCCAACAAGACCATCAAGAGGCTTTTGAAAACTAGGCTTAGAGCAAAAAAGGGTGCGTGGGTTGACGAGCTGTCAGGTGTGCTATGGGCATACAGAACAACCCACAAAACCGCAACTGGGGAGACACCGTTCGCTTTGGCTTTCGGACATGAAGCGGTCGTGCCGGCTGAGATAGGAACGACCACACACCGGACAAATCATTTCAATGAGCAGGAGAACGACGAGCAGATATGTTTGAATCTTGATCTGCTAACGGAAAGGAGGGAGCAAGCAGCCGAGCGCTCAGTCATTTACCAACAGAGGGTTGCTCGGTATTATAACCAGAAGGTGAACATACGGCAATTCAGGGTCGGAGACTGGGTACTGAGAAGAGTGAATCAGAGCACCAAAGATTCGACTCAAGGAGTGCTGGGACCGAATTGGGAAGGGCCATATAGAGTCAAGCAGATAGCGGGACCCGGAGCTTACAAGCTGGTTCGCACGGACGGCCACGAGGTGAAACGCCCATGGAACGCAGCACACCTTCGAAAATACTTCCAGTAAGACTTGTTCACATTTGAAAGCTATTTTTGCTCATGCTTATTATCGTTTATCTTTCACGCTTTATGTCCAAACAATTTCATGTAAGTCAAATCCTGCCATTAATGGAACGTCGAGGAATTTCTTTCGCTTGAAACCGAGAAAATTCCTGAGGCATGCAAAGGCTCACCAAGTCTCAAAGCCTGTCTTATGGCGAGACAGAAACCAAGCATGCCAGGATCTGCTCGGCCACGAGAAGGCGAGCAGCATCCCAATCCTTGAAAAATCAAAGGCATGCAAAGGCTCAACAAAGTCTCAAAGCCTGTCTTATGGCGAGACAGAAGCCAAGCATACCAGGATCTGCTCGGCCACGAGAAGGCGAGCAGCATCCCAATCCTTGAAGAATCAAAGGCATGCAAAGGCTCAACAAAGTCTCAAAGCTTGTCTTATGGCGAGACAGAAGCCAAGCATGCCAGGATCTGCTCGACCACGAGAAGGCGAGCAGACTCCAAAGCATTCAAAGAAATTCCTGAGGCATGAAAAGGCTCACCAAGTCTCACAGCCTGTTTTATGGCGAGACAGATGCCAAGCGTGCCAGGATCTGCTCGACCGCGCGAAGGCGAGCCGAATCCCAGGCATTGAAGAATCTTCAAAGGCGTGTGGCAAAATCATGAGCAAAGCCGGAACCTGCTCGTCTAGACAAAGACAAGCAGATTCTCAAACGAAAATTAACTCATAATTACAATACAAGAAAGTAATCAAAAAACATTTTTATTAATTTGTTAATAATTAACAAGAGGATTTGGTTTTCCTAATGAGGACGGATTCTTGGGTTGCCAGCATTTTACAGCGCCGAATCCCGAGGGTCTCATAACCGTCGGTTTGAAATTCAAATGGAGGGGGGGATTTCTGCCACGTCACCTCGTCCGCAATTAAATGCGACGTGATTCTTGGCAGCCTTTTCCAATCCCACGCGAGCGAGTACTAACGAGTTTCTACTGCTGGTCCACTACATTACCCAACACCAGAAACTGGGGGACCGGTGTTTGGGAGAAATACGTCGACGAGACCAGGCATGGTGAGCAGATATCTGATGGCAGAGTTCTGCGAACCGGTGTGTTCCGTAAAAGCCTGGTGCGCGGGGGAACAGGAGCAGAAATATCCTGCTCGTCCACGAGCACGTCATCCGCGAGGCAAATTTCCTGTAAGAGGCATAAGGCCATTCCGGCTAGAGGTCGAGAGGCGAGGTGACCCGGTCGACGGCAGTTGGCAAGGCATGCTCTCCAGCCCGAGAATCTAGGCACGACAGCCACGCTTTCCCCAGAACCGTGGCGTAACACACAAGATCCCACGTTTGCCCATAACGCAGCATAACGCAGCAGTCGGAGTCCCATACCGTCCCCCAAAAAAGCGGAAACAAGATCTCACAAAACCACGACAGCCACGCTTTCCCCAGAACCGTGGCGTAACACGCAAGATCCCACATTTGCCCATAACGCGGCAGTCAGAGTCCCGTACCGTCTCGAAGAAAGCGGAAAACTGGGATTCAGAGGAAGCCTATAAAAAGGTAGCCAACGAAGGTAAATGGGTGAGCATTTTTGAGATTAGAAAAGAAATTCTAAAAGAGAGAAAACAACCTAACAGCCATAAGATTTGTGGCAAGTGTTCCCCGAACCTTCATATCTGACTTGAGCGTCGGAGGGTTTGCGCCGGGAAAACAACCGGCGTACTCTGACCTGTCTGTGTGTGCAGGAATCTCTGGAGAAGAAGCTTTACGAGGAGAGATCCTGGTCGAGGTGAAGTTGATCGAGCAGAGACCCTGGTCGTAAAACGAGGACAACCAGAATCTCGCATCAACAGGGATTAACAAGGAAAAATTGGGAGATCGAATGACAAAGTTAATCTCTTAACCAGTAACAATAACCGTTCATGCAATCTATTCCTTTTTGGGAAAATGTAAAATTAATTGCCACTTTAATTAATGTTTTCATAAAATAAATAATTAATGAACATTAGCAATTTTGATGGGCACACATACATACATACATAGAAACTAAGCCTGGAATCGGATTAGGGCCTGTGGAACACATCCAAAGGTCATAATTTGCTGCACTTAGTGGACAGCACCACGTGTAGCAAATAAATAAATAAACAAAATAAGGTAAAGGTCAATCTAACGCCCCAATCCAATTCCACAGCTTAGTTATAGTTCAGAATATTGGACTGAAAATTCATATAATAAATAATAAAAATAATGACAATAATAAGTTAAATGGTATTTTTGTAATTTAAAATAATTTATTCCACATATTAATAACAATATAGTTTATTTCGATTCTGATTCGTACAGTTAAGGTAAATAATGAATTCTGATTCTCATTCTAGCCTATTTCAATTCAACCCATTCTGATTACAAATTAGTAAACGCAATATATATATAATTGAAAGGAAAACATTGATTCATATTACCTAAGATATTTAAAAGGAGGCCACCACTTTAAAATTTGGACATGCAAGCGATATTCTTCGGCGTTTCAAGTACCGATCTCCAAGAATCACTGGCCATTAACCCCTAGGAAGACCAAAATGACTTAGAATTTGTAGATCTTGAAATCTTCTTATTCTCGAGCAATCGACATATGTAAAAAATTGTAATTAATAGTAAAAAAATTGGTAGTTATGTAATCAAAGGTAAAAATTAAGAAATTATTTGGTAGCAATGGAGGTTCCTAATAAGTTTTAGTGGTCAAAGAAATTTTTTTTAGATTGCAAATCGCTAAGGGTGGAAAATGAGAATAAGTAAGAAGGAGTAAGAAAATAAGAACGAGAAAGTACAATTAGTAGACGGGTAAGAAGAATATATAGAGGGGAAAGATATGAATGCGAAAGACACGAGGCAAATAGCGTGAAAATCACAAGCGAAAGAAGAATATTATTTTTGGATTTCTTCCCCTAAGAATCATTCGTTTTCTGCTACACACTGTATTTGAAAATGTGACCGCGTTAAAAAAAATTGTATAATAAGAATTTATAAACTTATTTTGTATAAATTGATATGTTGTAACTATATTGTTTAAAGTAAATTATGTTTATAAACTTATTTTATACAAATTGATATGATGTAACTATATTGGTTAAAGTAAATTATATGGAACATAACCAATACAGTCATGCCTAGTGACATAGCTAGACTTTACACCCAACAAGGGTAAATGTAATTTACAAAAGGAATTTGATTTTCCTTTAGTGTTATTAGATAATTTTAGATTTAATATACTCATTTAAGGTGATTTTGATGACGGAATTATAATTTTGAGCCTTTTTTTTACAATATTCAAGTTGGTTGGGACAGATAAAATTTTTAATTGAAATAAAAAAATAAATTTTGTAAGAAAAAATTGGCTCCACTACTAATCATGGTACAATAATTCGTACAAAATAAATTTATATAAGAGTTTGTAATTTAGTCGGTACCATGAATATATAACCTTATGATGGACTGGAACTTGTTTGTTAGTTTATACTCGTTTATCTTCATTATAGCAATAGGTCTCTATTAATTATATGAATTTTATTACTGAATTTTATATAAAAAATCGAAACGACATTTATGAACATGACTTTAAGAAGTCACGCTCTATTTTTCATAAGTAGCTCGGTTCATTAATTTGTAACACTAACTAATAAGGCCCCCTTAACATATTAAAAAAACTGATTGTGTTAGAAAAGTTATTAGCCAGCAACACAAAATAAAGAATCAATACAAGGTAAAAAATAAAATGAGAGAGCAATATATTATATATTGATTTTGTTCTTTCCAATTGTGTACAAAATAAAGAGATGAGCTCTCCTTTTATAGTTGCATAATCACTTCATGAAATTAATGGAAACATTATGGATCATAATTTCTTGTGAGATAGTTGGAGTTATAAAGAAGTTAAAGGTTGCTAGTGAGAGATAATGAGGAAACTAAGAGATATATATTATAAACATCCACATTTATTTTAATAAATTCATAATAGATTGGCTATTATCTTATAATGATAACTAGGTTACAGGCATTTGGTCAAATGTTAGAAACAATGCAATTTTAAAAAGCCAATGGGACCCCCCACCCACCCCCTCTCCCCCCCAAAAAAGCCAACAATAAAAAATCATTATCAATTTTACGTTTTAAACTCCTTAATCTGTAATGAATTTTAATTTTCCCTGTCTGGCGTAATTAATTTAATTATTACACACATTAAGATCAAGGTAATATTTCCTTTTTGTGTAGTAAATGATTTTTCAATGTTTTATATTTTAATGATGATACAGCCACAAACTCTTGTACAAACTGATGTAACATTAATTTATTGGTTGAATGAAAATATAAAATAATAGAAATAAATCATGTGGGCCAAGAGATATTTAATTCAACCAATGAATTAACGTCACATCAGTTTGTACAAAATAAGTTTGTACAAGAGTTTGTGACTATATCATTACTCTTTATTTTTTATGTTCTTCACTCAAAATTGTTCAAAATAGTAATAGTAATGGACATAAAATTAGTGACACGACAATTGCTTACTAATCTGATTTAAATTCTTATGTGCAGTACTACGATTATATAAAGTGAAGACGATAAATTTTTATCATAATAGATGTAGTCAACAATGTGATAGTATAACAAAGTATTGTTAATCAATACTAATTGTCTTTGTTATTCATCATGACATTTCTCAACGTGTGCTATGGGTTTATATCTCAATTTTATAAGTGAATAATTTTTTAGTTGTCAAAAATAGACATTTAATTAATAAGAAACCTTGGTTTGATTCATATATGCATATTGGGATACTTACCCAAAAAAAATAAAAATGTATGCCTAATTTTTTAGTCCTAACATTGATTGGCTAGTTGTTTCTGACATTTTTGCCCATATATATAATTCTCCTTGTAAGGAAAGAAATTTAATAATATTATCATCTTGACCTTATTTAGTTATGGCATAAAAGAGTTTAATTGTGGTAATTAGTCCTAACACTGATTGGCTAGTTGTTTTTGACATTTTTGCGCATATACACAATTCTCCTTGTAAGGAAAGAAATCTAATAATATTATCATCATTATCCTTATTTAGTTATGGTATAAAAAAGTTTAATTGTGGTAGTATTGTTCTTATCTGTCTGCTCTTTTGCATAGTTATCTTTGTTATTATTTTGGCAATCTATTAAAAGAATCTAATTGAATACCATTTATTTACCTTAGGATTCTCTGCCTATTAATTTTCTTTTATTTGTTTGCTTTCTCTCTCTCTTTCTTTTTTTTTTCAAAATTCCATATTTAGATCTTTTACTAAAGAATAAACAATATAAACAACGAAATATTAGATAGTGTGATGATAGAGTTACAAATTTTTGTAAAAGTTTATTTTATATAAACGGATGTGGTATAAGTTCATTGGTTGGATAAAAATACAAAATAATAAAAATAGATTTGATATGTACAAAGTCAATTATATCCTCTGTATTTATTAAAAAATAATTTTTTTTCATTACAAGGGTATGTTTTTCCAAGTATATTGATTATAAATTGAGTTGCCTTTATTATTATTATTTTTTAAATGGAAAAGATTTCATTAAGCAAAAGGAATTACGGACTATTTAATAGCCACAGAGGTGGAAAGAAATTCCATTCCTGGGGACCTGACATAGAACTTGCTGCTCTTGCAACAGAGTGAGCAGCAAAGTTCACAGACCGACATACAAACGAGAATTACACTTCTTCTAAAGACATAACTAGAGCTCGACATTCTTCGATAATTAATCCAAAACCATTTGGACCTGAAAACTCCTCAACCAAAGCTCGGAACACTTGTAGGCAGTCCATCTCTATAATAACACAAGGAAACTGCAACCTTTTAAGCCAACTAAGAGCTTCACAGATGTCAAGAGCTTCAGCTTCCCAAACTCCAAAATTTCCTGCCATACCAGCACACCGTGCTGCCAAGAAACATCCTTCTGAATTTCGAAACACACAAGCAAACCCAATCTTTTCCTGAGATGCAAAAACAGCTGCGTCCACATTGCACTTAACCCAGCCAAACTTAGGCTTCTCCCAACACAATGCCCCATAAACCTGCATGGGAACATCATCATTAACATAATACAGTTGCTTCTTTGCTGCTTGCCACTGATAAAGAAGCTGCCCAGCTGAGTTAAGAACCTGATAAGCTGAGCTATCTTTGTTGTTCCAAACTCTATCATTGCGATTAATCCAAATCCTCCAGCAAAGCATTACAACAATATTGCACTCATCTTTATTGCAACGTGTAAAGATGTGATCAAGCCAATCCAAAAAAGAAGAGCAGTGGCCAACAAAACCCACAGGGGAAGAGATTCAACAAGACTTAGCAAAGCTGCACTCAATTAAAGAATGTATAACAGTTTCCTCATAAGCGTTGCACACAATACAAGTAGAGGGAATATCCACCCTTTTAGAAATTAAATTAACTGCAGTAGGCAACACATTGGCTGCAGCTCGCCAAACAAAATTCTTAACCTTGTTCGGCACATTCAAGTTCCATAGTTTTCGCCATACATCCGCAAAAAAAATCAGGGGTAGCAGAAGTTAATAGCTTATAACAACTACGAACTGAATAGCAACCTCGAGAGTCAGCCAACCAATACCACACAACATTATCTCAGCGGGAACTAAGAGGAATTTGCAGTATCAATGCTTTATCTCTTGAGTTGAAAACGTTCAAAACCACATCATAATCCCATACGCGTTAGTTACACATCATTATACTACTGATAGATGCTGTAGCAAGTTCCTCGTTAAGATTAGAAGAAATAAAGCAATCATTGAGATCTGAAAGCCACGTATACTTACTGATGGAAATCGTCTGTCCACTGCCAACTCGCACTCTACTCCCTTGAATCACCACTTCCTTTGCTGCCAAAATAGAGCACCACACATAGCTGGGATTGTGCCCTAAAGAAGCTTGAAGAATAGAAGTTTGTGGATAGTAGCGAGCTTTAAGAATTTTAGCCATAAGAGAATCAAGACAGGTTAATAATTGCCACAATTGTTTTCCTAGCATCACAATGTTGAATAGATAAAGCTATTTAAAGTCAAGACCACCACAACCCTCTGGTTTGCACAAATATTCCCATCTAACCTAAGTAAGCCCTTTCCCTCCACTGTGATTGCTACGCCACCAGAAGGAGTTTATCATCACTTCTAATTCTCTACACAACTCATTTGGCAGCAAGTAAATGTTCATAGCATAATTAGGCATAACAAGTGCCACAATCTTTAGTAAAATCTCTTTGCCAGCCCAAGAGAGCATCCGCGTACTCCACCCTTAAAGTCTTTGCCAGAGCCTGTCCCAAATATATATGAAGACTTCTTTTTTTTTCCTGCCAATGTATGATGGTAGGCCAAAATAGGCTCTATGATTAATGGTGTTGGTAACCATAAGAATATCACATACTTGCTGAGTTCCAACTTCAAGCACATTAGCACTAAATGAGATTGAAGACTTGTTAAAATTAACCACTTGGCTAGAGGCTCGACCATACACCGCCAGCAAATGCTTAATGAAGGAAGCTTTGTTGATGTTTGCCTAAAAGAAAAGAAAGCTATTATCTACAAAAAAACAAATGAGACACCATCAGAGCTCCTCTCGCAAATTTGACTCTATGAAGCAAGCTATTTCTTTCTTGCCTTCGAATTAATGAGCTTAAACCTTCCGCACAAATAATGATAAAATACGAAGATAATGGATCTCCTTGGCGAAGACCTCTGTAAGGAATAATCAGACCAATCACCTTACCCTCACGAAGCACACTATACCAGACAGTAGAAACGCAGAGCATAATTAAGTCCACCCACATCGCATTAAACCCCAGTTTGAGCATCATAGCTTGAAGAAAGTTATACTCAATCCTGTCATATGCCTTAGACATATCAATTTTCAAAGCAGCTACCTCATTTTTTCCTTGCTGCTTTCGCTTCAAGAAATGCGAAAGTTGAGTATGGATGGTTGTTGTATCGGCAACCCTAGTATGTCTACTACTAGAGGTGTTCTGCGTGATCTCTAAGGAGTAGTCTTAGCTGCCTTTGGTTCTTTCTTGGGGCACTAGTTAATACTGTTTGCTGAGCTAATGGCTATGCTTGAAGAGTTGGATCTTGCTGCTCAGCTGGGGTTTAATGTTCTGGAGGTGGAAGTTGACTCGACCATCGTGGTTTCTTAGGCTAATTCCCATTGTTAGGTGTGGTGGGGATATGTTTATCTCCTTGGTCGGATTCATACTTTATCTTCTAGTCCTTCTATTGTTATTAGCAATGTCTTTCAGGAGGGTACTTTTGCCACTGACTCTATGGCCAATTGGGCATGTACTCACCAAACTCATCAACGATTCTTTAGCACTAGAGATCTTCCTTCTAGTTTATTTGGCATCCTAGATTTAGATGATCTCAAGTTCTCACATGTTCGACATTGATTTTGTTTTATTAGTTCTTTTATTTTGTTTTTTGTTTTTATTTTTTTCTGGGAAGTTTTGGCTGATGTTCCCCTCCTTATGTTACTTTCATTATCTGATTTATATTATAAATAGAGGTTTAACCTAAACCCATACCTTCATGGTGGTTTAAATTAAAAAATAAAAAATTATGTAAATGATTCTTAAATAAAATTTTTCCATAAATTTTGCATAGAAATATTATTTCTGCCGCTGGAATGATTTTGTTTTATTTGAATTCACTTAGGCAATGTGTAAATGATTTGTCAATTCTAATCTACTAAATCGAATGACGTGTTATTGTACTGATTGATTAATTGGGACAAAAATGCATGCCAAATCGTTGCTGATAAAATGACGATCCATTTTTTATTTTTCCATTTCGTTAAGGGATCCAGTTAAATGAAAATTATAATTTGTTAATTTAATTTCATTAAGTACATTTGTTAATTTAATTTAAATTAAAATAATGGGTTGAAACTAAAGTGAAATGGGCTGCTGCCGTGGCCTGGGGTTGCGTTCCTTTTTTTTCGTTATTTTCAGTTAAATGAAAATTATATATATATATTAAAAAAAAATATTCTGGACCGCAATTAGTGCAACTAGGATTCAACTAGTCGTCTTGATACCATACTAAGTTATTAATTAGGACTAAATTTTCTTTTAAATCCTTATTAATTATAAATTGGGCCTTACAAATTTGAACTAATTACTGTTTAAATTCGGTTTAAAATTCAACATCTTAATCTTTATTTAAAATTTGTACATCAACAACGCAAGCCAGATATAATTTTCCTTTTGGAAAAAACCCACAAAATTATAGGAGGCCCACGGCCCCTACCCATTCTATTTTGATGGTTACCTCGCCGCCCGAATTAACTTTACACCCGATTTGTCGAAAATATGGCGCCAATTTGCACCCTCGAAATTAAAAAAATAAAATTAAATAATAAACAAAAACATGTGCTACCACCGTTATCTTTCTGCTGGGAGGGAGAGAATACCCAAATCAACTCGGTTCTCGGGTAAGGATAATTCTGCTGTTACATATTTCAATCATTATCATCTGCTTCCTGTTTGGTTCCCTAGAAAACGCAGGAAAATGAACGAATTAAATGGTTATTTTCAAACTCCCCATAATTCCTTTATTTATCCATAAATACATATGACGATAGCAATTTCTGAACTCTATAATACGATCTTTATTGTCACAGATTTCAAGGTTCCATTTGGTTTTATTTTTATTTATTTTTGCTTTTGCTTCTTTGTTGTTGGGGGGGGGGGGGTTATCAGAGCCGCCAGATGTTAGAAACTGGTTCTTCAGCTATGAGTATGAATCCCCTGTATTGGGCACAATTGATGGATTCAAAGATCCTGTTACTAGAGATAGCGGATGTTTCATTTCCAAAGAAAGCACCAAAGAGACAGAAAATCATCTTATCACCAGTGAGGTACTTGAAACCGAAGGCATTTATTTAATGATGCATAAGGTTAGAGTCTCTTTTATCCAATAATTATTTTTATTGTGATAGATTCCGGATTCCTCATGCTTGCCCTCCCAGGTTTCTGGTATGAGTTGCTTCTTTTCATTGTTCATTTATGACGTTGTTTCGAATGTTCGATGGTTGCAAGAAGATGTGATTTTTTATTTTTTCTTGTTTTGTTAGAGCCTGCTGACATCGGAAACTGGTTTTCAAGCTACGCTTATGAATCTTTTGTATTGGATACGAATGATGATGTTCAAGATTCTGTTTCTGAAGGAAGTGAATGTGAAAAAGAAGGGTCTCTTGTGGGAGAACGCCATAATGGACAAGAGAATATGGCGGCAACTAGAGAAATTGATGTTAAGAGTGATAGTTCTTTAGGAGATGATGAGCCTGACGAAAAGTCCTCAATTAAGGTAAAATTATGATTATATTTCTTTGGCCTTTTTGGCATTCTTTTTCCTTTTCTTGGTTATGAATAAAAAGGCGTGTCCAACATTATCTCTTGTAACTAGACATTATTTATTTACTTTCACAACTATTTATAGAACAGCTGTAAAAGCCAGCTGCAAAGGGCTAAGTTTCTTACATCTAACACATTGATGTTGATTCAGATTTTGGATTCTCCGGATCCATCTACTGTCTTTACAGGTTAGTATCACTGACTTTGAAAATTCATATTTGGTCGTTCAGTAATTTTGCACAAGTAACTGTCCCCTTTTTCTTTTTAATTTGTGTTAGAACCTCCTGATGTCAAAAATTGGTTCTCAAGCTATGCACATGAATCTCCTGTATTGGGTACAAGTGATCAATTTGAAGATTCGCTTCATTTAGAAATGGAACCAGAGAAATTTGTTGTTGAAGATAGCGATTTAGAGACAGAAGAGAAATTGACCATAATTAGAAAAGTTAGAAGTGGAGATGAAAAGGTTGATGAGGAGAAAGAGCATTATAATTTCACAAGACATAATAGCTCTATTGAAGTTCGCGAGCAGAAACAGGTTTGTAAGGTACACTTTCTGTATCTGTCTATCTCCTTGTTCCAAAAGAAAATTAAAATTGTTATTAAGGAGGGAAAGCATTTCACATATTTGTGGAAGTCATATTTTAACTTTTGTGGTCGTGTTGCAGAGAATTGATAGGATTGGAGGGAAGAGAAGTTCGTCTTCTCAGAATAAGATACATTCAGATAAGACTTTTAAAGACATCTTGGAAGGTAAAGCACAGCAAAGCAATGTCACGAGTCCATCCAAAGATATTAGAGAACTAAGCTTTGATGATGAAGGTTCAATCTCCAAATTGGAGCTAAAATTGTCCCAAGAAGCTTGTTCTGTGTCATGGAATTTCAAGCAGTGAGAAGGATAAACCTCAAACAAACTCGTTCCATGCGACAGACTTCAAAGAGAAGTTCATGGAAGAAGTTAGTCCTTTATCACCTACGAGTAACTCTAAGTTGGCTCAAGATTGTGGAGCTTCGCCTAGGAAACAAAAACTTGTTCAATTTGAATGAAAATTGTTGGGAAAATTACAAATAGATATCACGTATTTTAATAATTATTTATTTCAAACCTTTTCATTTATGTTTAAAAAAGAAAAAAATCATTTTAAATAGTATGGTTTTCACTACCTCGAGGTCAATGATGGGATGAAATATACTTTTTAAAATAATTTATCTAAAACCCATTGGTGCAAACCTTCGCAGCCACTTTTAAATTTATTAATCTCTGAAAATATTGTTAACATCAACACTTCTCGGTTTCATCAGTACCAAAGCCGTAGAACTCTCATTCTAGATTCCGCTTCCTCCGAATCGGTCCAGCTTCATGGGTGGCTTGAAGCTGTATATTTTGTGGTAGCCTAATTTTTATCATTGTCATCAACTATTATATTTCATTAATTTAACATCGGCCGCCGCTGACGTTGTATTGTTTATTTGTTTCAGTTTCATAATTTAGATTTAAACTTAACAATTATTATTATTATTTGTTCTTCCGTAAAAACTCGAACACCTGTGTCCTGATGGCTGGCGTTCGCTTCCAACCATTTATAAATAAAGACGGGGTATTTTTGTCAGACCGATAATATTTCCGCAGAAATAAAAGGTTCACGAAACCTATATAAAAGGAATAAGGAAGAGGAAACGACATTATTTTTTATTCGGTGTTTCTTCTGATCTAGCTAAAGAGAAAGCACAATGGCAGCAGTAGACGAGCGTCCTTCAGCTAAGAGGTGGCTTCCTCTTGAAGCTAATCCCGATATCATGAACCAGGTATTATTCTACTTTTCTTCTCTTTTCTTTTTTTTTGGTTTTCTCGTTTAGTTTATAGATCATCCGCTGTTTGTTCACCAAAGAAGAGAATTGAAATGAATTTTGTATTATCGTTATTAATCGCAAAACAATTTCGAAGAGTGATTTTTTTATTTGGTCTTTTGGTTTTCCTTTCTATTTTTTTTTTTAATTTGAAATTTGATAGATTCTGGAAGTTGTTTGAAAGACACCCTTTTTGTTTACTGAGAAAAATGAAAGAAAGTATCTATTGAACTGCTTATCTATGGTTATGAGTTGTTGCTTTTATTACTTTAAAAAAAAATGGCCACATAGATAGAGGTTTATTCTGTTTGTGAAGAGTATTCTTAGTTTAGTTTACTTCATATTTTTTTATTTAGTAGTTCCTTTGTGGCCTTGGTCTTCCAGCTGAGGAGGCAGAGTGCTATGATGTGTATGGCTTGGATGATGAGCTCTTGGCAATGGTTCCGCAACCTGTTCTTGCTGTGCTGTTTCTTTATCCCTTAACTGCACAGGTCTGTTAAAACCAAATTTGTTTCTTTATACTTGGTATGCTTTACGAGTATATACTTGTTTGCTGATTTTTTTTTTTTTTCAAATTTTGATTTCTTCAGAGTGAAGAAGAAAGAAGGTTGCAGGACAATGACAAAAAGGTGAGTGTGAATGTGTGATGATAGGATGTAGTTACTTTTGCTTTATTATGCTGTTCTTGATCATAAATAATCTCTTTTTAATTATGAATACATACATATCTAATATATTTTCCATCCTCTCTGTTATTTTTTGGTTATAAGTCTCTTGGTTTTCCTCTTATCATGGTTGATCAATTGTTTTTGTTTTCTAACTGAGCAAATGCAGCCGGTGTTGTTGTTCACTTCTATTTGTGGAGCACAACTTCACTCCACTTTCCTCATTTTTTTCTCTCTGTAGGAATTTAGCAAGAATGTTTATTTCATGAAGCAAACTGTTGGAAATGCTTGTGGAACAATTGGACTTCTTCATGCTGTTGGGAACGTCACTTCGGAAATCAAGTTTCGTAAGTTGTGCTTACTTTTCCTTTAATTGAGTGTTGCTAGTGTAGCAGTGGTGCTGGCAATACAAATACTTTAGAAATGCTAGTAATGCTTTCAGCTTTTCTTGCATTCAAGGTACCTCTAAATGCTCATAGTTATCAGCCAAGTGCTTGTTTGTATTGTCATGTACATTGCTTCCCTTTACATTTTTTCTTGTTATTGCAGAAGCTGATTCATTCTTCGATAAATTTTACAAGTACACAGCGAACTTGGATCCACAAGAGGTGATTCATTCTTGGTTCTATTTCTGCTTTTCCTTTTTTCCCACCCCTGGAGTTATCTGTTGACTTTGAATAATATTGTTTATTGCCTCTCATTTCTCACTTCTAATTGCTATGAGTTTTTCATATTCTTTCTGCAGCGTGCAGCATTTCTTGAGAATGATAAGGAAATGGAAGTTGCTCATTCGGTAGCAGCTTCAGCTGGTGACACAGAGGTATTTACACATGCTTGTTTGCATTATAATCAGTAAGGACACTAGTACGGCATGAGAATATCAGCTAAAATTTGTTAATCATATGGCTGGGCATTACATCTTCGTGAGAATATCAGCTTAATCATATGGTTGGGCATTACATCTTCGTGAGAATATAAGCTAAAATTTGTCTAAAATGTATTGCTTTTGTGACCAAATGGAAGCTTAGCTGTTAAATTAGACATTCTCATAAAGCTGGGATTTTGGAAGTGAAAATTGCTGGTTCATATTTGTGGTGGTAGTGATTACAACCCTCATGCTTTTGTGTGTATAGGTTAATAATCCATGTGAGTGTGATTCTATATGAACTACGAATTATACTAATTTCTAAAGGACCCATTATAAATTCCCATGAGAAGCTGGCTCTAAGAAATATCTTATTGTTTTATTTGGCACTATCAAGTAAGGTTTGGGTGCTACAGTATTCTATTGGATTGGACTGTAGGAGTCTAATTGTGAAAATGTGATTTTTCGGGTCAAATTACTTTCTTAGCAGTTATTATATACAAGGTGACATGAAAAGTTGACCAGTGTTGATCGCCGTCTTTGTGAAGTTTCATGCTCAGCTTCAAAATGTAGATTTAAATGCACTGGACTGGCGGTTGAGGATATACTTTACTGGCTATAGAACCATTGGTTCCCCCCCCCCCCCCCCCAAAAAAAAGTGGAATTAAGAGTTCGCCAATCAATATAATTTTTCCCCTAACTTATTTTTTTTTTAATTGGTAAGAGTTCGTCAATCAATTTCTTTTTTTCCGTTTCCTTCTGTTTTTTCCTAGTTATCAAATGATGTATAACATCGTAAGCTCCAATTAGTTTAATATCGTAAGTTGCAATTGGTTTATCCTCATTTGTCTTACCATTTTCTTATTTACAGGCTACTGATGACGTGAATGATCATTTTATCTGCTTCACCTGTGTGGATGGTACATGCTTCCTTTCGATAGTTGACTTATTTTTTTCCCTCTCATATTGATTAGCCAATGTTCAGCTGTTAACCAGCTTTTGAGAAATTCTATCTATGCTTTTGTATTTATCAAAATCTTCTATGTAGGGGAACTTTATGAACTTGATGGAGGGAAGTCGGGGCCAATATCCCATGGTGCTTCGTCTCCAAGCAGCTTATTGCTGGTATGGTCATTGGCGTTATAAAACTGTGTATTTCTACCCTCTTTAGATTCTTAGATCCCAAAAGAAGCAAAAATAAAGAAATTCTTCAGTTTTGGATCTGAGAAAGAAAAAAATATAAGAAAATGAAAAGGCATCAATAGTCTTAAGGTCATATTTAGTATTGAGGTTGGACAGCTGTATCTTAAAATCTTAAGTGTTTGGGAAATACTAACTACTATGATTTTGAAGTTAAGTTGATTTGAATGATGAAAAATCGATAATATTTTTACTATTTTTGTCAAAATAATTATTTAAAAATAAACATTACTACACACTATTAATTTTTATTCCATAGCTATAATTTTTTTCTACAATAGCTGTGGTTTAAAAGCTGCGACGCCTTAATACCAAACAGGGCTAAAACTAAGTGAACTTTTCTTTAAAAAAAAAGGAGAGAAGAAATATTGGTTACCCTGTAGGGCTATCTCTGAAGCAAGTTTATACCATCAATATCTTTGTTGGGCTAGGGTTAGAGTTGTTGCACAAGGTTGGGTTTGGCTTTGGGTTTCAAGTATAACAAATTTTATCCTGATTGGATAAGCATCTTTCTGTCTAATGAACTACAATCAAGGAGGTTCAACTTGCTAATGTGTCTTTTCATCTTTAACCTTAAGCAGAAAGTGAGCGTGCCTCGGTTGTAGCTCTTTTTTGGCAGTTTTCTTACATAGTATTTCACATGTACTTTACTCTCAATTTTGATTATTAATATTATCTATTATTTATTTATTTTTTACAGGATGCAGCTAAAGTGATAAAGGGCATGATCCAGAAAAATCCTGAATCACTGAACTTCAATGTAATTGCCTTTTCGAAGAAAGCTTGAGGTGCATTTTAATGTTGAGAATCTGAGCTTATTAAGTTCCTGCAAATGATAAAGCTTCTTATTGCGGTTTTCAGTTTGTGCACATCCACATATGCTGCAAACAAACTAGTTCAGTGATGGTTGTAGGTCGACTTAGGTGGCTTTACTTTCAGATGGTACAGCATGTTAATTCTGGTTGCTATGTTTCAGTTTTAGAGCAGATTCATTTTACACCTTGGGAGTGCCAGCATGACTCTTAGCCCTACAATGCATGTTATGCTACATTTTCTGCTGATGTTAAATTTAAATGGGTGAACAAATTTGGATTTGGAAACAAGGCTTATCCTTTTCTCTACCGATTAAAACATCACCAAGATTATTAAGACCTCGTTTGGTATTGAGTGAGGTGGTTAACAGTTATAGTTTATGTGAGGGAAAAAGAAGAAAAAGAAAAAACAAAAGCATATAGCTATGAAGAAAAATTAAAATTAAAAAAATGTGGTAAATATAATTTCTAAGTAGTAGTTTTGACAAACCATAGGAGGAAATTGAAAATCAGTACGAAGCTTCTTTAAATTTGTCAAAGAAAAAAGAAAGCAAAAGAATAAAAAATAAAAAAAAAGAAGAAGAAGAAGAAGAAGAGAAAGATCTCTCACGAGTTGCGCATTAAGGGTAGCAACAACTGCCGACGAAATCAAAATTGTTGGCGAAGTCCCCACAAAGGACAATAAGTGTGTGAGTATGAGTACGAGTGAATGAATGTATGAATTATGATCAATTGATCACGTTCGTGGCCCGTGAACCTGCAACTCCAAATCAACCCATATCGGATGCCGGGCCCACAAACTTCTCTGTTTCCATAAAGAAAGCTCACCACGTGCAGGGCCTTGAAAAGTATTTCTCCATCAACAGCTGCAGTCGAGTTAGTAGTTGCATTTAAAGAAAATGGGCCCGTCCAATTTCCTTCACAAAGTGTCATGATGATGATGATGATCTGTTCGGAGGGTTAGGCCTGGTAGTAATTGAGGGATTTTACTATGTTACATTTTATGTAACATATATAATTTATAAGAACCACATAATTATGTGAGTTTTATAATTTATGTGAGTTTTATAATTTATGTGGTTTTTGTGGGTTATGTATGTTACATGAAATGTGAGAGAGTTGTAAGGTACGTGCATGTAACTTAGCATTAGCCTTAATTTTTATATATAAAAGAAATCAAAGTTATGAAACAGCAAAACAAAGGCCTAAATAAATATGGTGGTAATCCGTGAATTGTTTGGCAAGAGGGTGAGGGAATCGGCTTCTAACTTCTTCCTAGTCTCCTTGAGCGTCTCACCTATCTCTGTATTGTTGCAATCGCGCTCAACAAGCTTATTTGCGAGTTTCAAGAGCTTGATTTCAATATTGAGCTTCGGTTCGATCTCAACCATCCTCTTACCAGGCTTCCTGTTCACTCCAACCTTGGTATCTTTCTTTGGCTCCACAGCAAGCTTGTTGGCCTGCATGTTTTGGTATCCATTAGTCTCTGAAACTCTTCTTGCCCTTCGACTTTGCAATCCCATGGCCATGCATCCAAAGAAAGAAAAAAAAATTAGTATTCTGTTAACTTTTTATATCTAGATGGGACATGACGTTATGAAAACATTAGGACGAGGTAATAAAAGTTGATTTCTACTAGAGGGAAAGTGACAATCTCGGTAAATAATTAAAATTATGTATTCTCACTTTTCATTTCTTTTATTTTTTTTTTCAGCTGAAAATTGATTTGAGGATAAACATCAAGTGATTTAAAAATGAAATTTCCATTTTTTATTATAGCCTTTTTTTTCTTTTTTGAAATTCTATCAATATATAAAACTTAAACAAGCTAATAACAATCCCCCCAACTGGTTTAGGATACAGAACAAATGTACCATAAACGTTTACATATAAAATTATAGTAAAATGCACTTGCTAGTTACTAGTGGCTTCAGTTTTCAGTTAACTGCAGTGAATAAAGTGGGGGCATTGGGGGACTAGGAACTTCCAGATAACCTTCTAATATTTGCACGATCATCTTCGTTGTAGGCCTTTTTAGTGGATCTTCTTGAACGCACCACAGTGCTGTCATCAACCATTTACGCACCCTTGATTTGTCAGCCATAGCTGCTTTATCATTGTCAACCAAAACATCTAGTCTTCCTTCAACATAGCAGTCATAAGCCCAATCTGTTAGTATTGCACTTCTTTCTTCCTCCAGTTCCATCTCCACACTTCTCCTACAGCAAATGATTTCCAATAACACAACACCGAAACTGTAAACATCCACTTTGGCCGAGACAGGTACATTCTTGAACCATTCTGGAGCCACATATCCTCGAGTTCCTCTGATCACGGTGCGCGTTCGAGACTGATCAGAGAGTAACAGCTTGGATAATCCGAAGTCAGAAATTTTTGCAGTGAAATCTTGGTCTAGAAGTATGTTTTGAGGCTTTATGTCACAGTGGATGATGGGAATATTGCATTCTTCGTGCAAGTACAGAAGCCCTCTTGCAATCTCCAGGGAAATCCTGACTCTTAGACTCCAGTCAGGTCTTGGAATTGCAAAAAGTAGGTTAGCCAAGGTGCCATTCCCCATGAATTCATATACTAAAAGCCGGTTAAGACCTTCGTCACAGAATCCAAGTAGCTGGACAAGATTCTTGTGATGTGTTCTGCCGATTGCACTCACTTCAGTTTTGAATTCCCTTTCCCTTTCTTGTGCCAACTTGTCCAATTTCTTGACTGCTACAGCATTTCCTGAAGCGGATTTGAGGACACCTTTGTAGACTATGCCAAAAGAACCCCTCCCTAGTTCGTCCTCGAACCCATTTGTTGCTTCATTGAGTTCAGCGAGCGAAAAGAAACGCAAATTTGTTTCGGAAATACTTGAACGTTGGACCTTTTTTCCATCTTTTCTCTTGCGCCACACAAAGACGAGAAGAGATATTGCCAGTAGCAAAAGTCCATTGAAGAATACAGAGCTACCTAATAGAAGTGCTCCTAGTAAGATTGGTATTCCTTTCTTGCCACAAGTATTGCCATCAAAATCAACAGGAAAACCTCCTTTCCTTACTTTGATGAGAGCTTTTGTAAATCCTGTTCCTGCATTGTCATAGGTCCCAAGGGAAAGGGGGAATCTCTTCTTCCAACATTGTCTAGCATTATTATATATTGCAACAGCACACAAGCAATCATGCAAGCAAGATGTTTCACACTCTGTTTGATCATAAGGTTCCAACCTTTCATAATCTCCAAAAGGCCAATTTACATTAGCGAGTTCCCTCATTTCATACAACTCTTCTGCATTTCTAGATCCATCATCTGGTCCACAGCCTTGCGAGTAATTTGGCTTGCAACCACTAAATATGTTAGTTGGATCCACAAATAAATACCCTGGAGGGCATTCACAAAAAGGTCTCCCATTTTGAAGTAAGCAGTAGCTATTGAAGCCACAGGCACCACTACCGAACTCATCAGATATAGCAGTGCAAATGTTGTTAGGAAGACGACGTATAGTAAACCAGCTTTGGTTAGGAGCAGAATTCTTTGGATAAGCATATTCTGTGAATACTCCATCAAAATCCAATGTTGCTCGAAAATAGTGGTCCGCAATAGGAGATAGTCTATTCCATTGTGGCAATTGAACAATTTGACCATTATTTTTTTTTATGTATATGTCAGCTGACTCATTAAAAACCAGCTGATGACCAGACTCAAAAGAATTAGCGCTGTAAGTATCACTGGTATAATAACTTTTGTATTGGAATGGGGTTGGCCAGGCCACAGGAATGAGCAGAAGGCTTCCATTTGAAAAATGGAGCTCAAATCTGCCTTTGGAGAAGTTGGTTTCTGTAAGCCTGGAAACCAACACGCTACCCAAATCTAATATTTGGGTAGGCAAGATGGTGTCTGTTGGACTTTTAAAACTCTGCCAAGCGTAATCGGAATTGTTACCAGAGGCTATAAGCACAAAATTACCTGTATCAAGCGTGGCAGCATCGGATACAATTTTGTTGGGCTTTTCATCCCATATTGCTTGGCCTCCAGGATCTTTAAGCTGAAGGCCGGTGGCAGTAAGTTCAAGTGTTGATCCTCTGGGAGCTAGGACTGGGTGGTTGTCTTCATTGGCGTGCCAAATGATGGTTCTTTCAGGTATTTTGTTGAACCAAATGGCAAGCAAGAAAAGATCCGAATTGTTGTTTAGTTGGCGAAATCCGAAAGCAAAATCCCTTGAAGGTGAAATCCATGAAGAGTTGTTGCTGGTGCTTGATAGAGTTGAACCCAAAGGTATGTTGGCAGCGGATAAAAATGGTAGCAGTGGAAGAGAAAGCAAGATAAGACAAGAGAGAGCCAAAGAATCCATGGCAGGTTGTTATTGCAATTGCAAAGAAGGGTTGCATTTACTATAACAAGATGGTGCTTTGTTATTAGTCAATTACACGCACTTTAAGCCACTAAGCTTTAGCCGAATTCATACCACACAATTGTAAAGTCATGAGTTCAAATCCAGTTTAATTTCCTTCCTCAATTAAACATTTTTCTCTTTTTTGAAATTTAAGTGAAATAGATGCTTGCCACTTGGGCTTGTAGCCCAGTGGTGGACCATTGCCCTCAAAGTTAAGCATGACTTTGAGGGCAATGGTTCGAGTCCCCATGGACTCAACCTCCTCCAATTAAACATAATTGTGTGGAGATTTCTATAAACGTCTTTCTCCCTTGCGAAATGCCTCCGTGAGGGGTATTTGGGATGAGCATGTACTTCATAGAATAAAAATGTAATAATATAAGTCTCATGTATATATATCTGATTGTAAATATCAGTGTAATGACCTGCTGTCATAGCAGTTGTATATATATCTGTGTAATGCAGTAACCTGATGCTTAATCAGTTTCAAAAAAAAAAAGTGAAATAGATGCTTATTGAATATTAGAGAAGATAAAAATCTAGACAGTTTTTATAAGAATTGATATAAACTAACCCTATAAATAATTTAATTTATAAATATCAGTTGTAATCTCATGTAATATAAATTTTATTTTTGAGTAATAGTCTCATGTAATAAAAAAAATTACATACACTTTGTTTGGTATTTGCAATAATGTGGTTCACTTGAGTCACTTCGTGGAACGGTTAATTCGTGAAACAACGTAATCATGTTTGTTTCGGGGAATTGCTCATTATACGTACACGAATGAAACGCGTAAAATTTTTCATTTTCAAAGTCAATGGTCATGAACGGCTGCCCCCTCTCTACATGATGGCTAAATCAATTAGTGTAGATATCACAGCATTAATTCAGCTCGATTCCAAATCGCCAATTAGTTCTAAATTAATTTTTAGATTATTTTTGGAAGATCTAAAGAGATTTTAAAAGTTAATTTTAATATTTTATAATTTATTTTAGAAACTAAATTTGATAAGATCACCTCATCCTATAATAAATTTAGAAAAGTAGTTTTATATATTATAAAAATCTAAAATTATTCTTATTAATTAAAAATAAAATTATTAACTTTAAAGAGATTATTATTATTATTATTATTATTATTATTATACATTGAGGTAAAAAAATAAATTAACTATAAGATTTATTAAAATACTTTTAAAATCTACAACACTTTTAAAAATAAAATTTATCAAATATTTAATTAATCTCTTAATAATAAATTATTTTTTATAATACTGTTAAAAATAATTATTTCAAGAGTTACGATATCACCGGTTTTTTTTTTTTAAATCACAATATCACCAAACTGCTCCAAAAGTCTTCGTACACATGCCGATAGCTTGTTTTGGGGGTAAAAAATAATTGGGCATATGCGGGTCCCACATGCATGTAAGATAGGGTTTACCTAAAAAAAATCACAATATCACCAAACTGCTCCAAAAGTCTTCGTACACATGCCAACGGCTTGTTTTGGGGGGTAAAAAATAATTGGGCATATGCGGATCCCACATTCACAAATCGAAAGAGAAAGTTAAAAAAAAATCACAATATCACCAAACTGCTCCAAAGGTCTTCGTACACATGCCGACAGCTTGTTTTGGGGGGTAAAAAATAATTGGGCATATGCGGGTCCCACATGCACAAATCAAAAGAGAAAGTTGGCCTTTTGGATTCATGGCCTATTGATTTTTCAGTCGGAAACCAGATTGATTGCCAACCAAGATTCATTTACAAGTTTATAGAATCAGATTATTATTATTATTATTCAGACCAGAAAAAAAAAAGATTATTATTATTATGGCAATAAACTTTTCTTCAGGGCCCACCCCCCACCCCCAGAAAAAAAAAAAAGAATTTAGCTTTGATGCATATTCAATACGCATCCTGATAATGTTTTAGATGCAACTACAATCTTATTAGTTTAAAGTTGTCTAGATGCAGCTTTTGTTACTTTCTTTGATTCTTTCGCAATAGCATAAGTGGCCAGCAGCCAAAAAACTCCTTCATCAGATGCTCTAATGACTAACATCATCATTTTACAAAACCGAAATCACCCGGATGGCTTATGAACTTAACCTACCTCTCGAAACCGCCATGCTGCCCCGCACCTTGACAGAAAGAATAACTTCACATCCATCAATTAAAACAAGCTTCTTAATTTGGTAATGGGTAAATATAATACCAGATACACAAGGCAGCGAAGTCGGCGACCTTCATAATTTCGCGAGCTTTGTCTCGAAAAGTTGTCCTTTCTTTATTGAAATCGTAGACGACTATCGTCTTTATTCTTATTATTTATTATTATTTATATGACGTGTCGCCTTAGTTCTCTCCTACAGACGTCCTGTCGTCAAATCTTTGGACCGACATCATCATCGTTAGGACTATTCGTCTGATTGATTTTAAAATACCCCCTCTGTTCACCTAATGTTAAGATTTCATCTTTTTAAAAATTTTATCATTTGTACACTGTGTTTTAATTTTAATTAATTAATTACAAGTTGTTTTATCTTCTGCTGCCTCTCAAAGAAAAGTGTGCTTGTCATCAAAGATAATGCAAAATGTTAAAGAAGCTCATTGTACAGAGTAAAAGAAGGAGAAGCTAAAGCTGAGAAAGATTAAAAAGTCTATGATGTAACATGATAGTAAGCAAAGTAACAGCTCAACTGCCAGCTTAGCATAAATTGTTGAACATGTTACAATTCATTGTGTATACTTAAGTGTTGTTTGTTTTTTAATCTGAAATCTTAATTCAATTTTTTTTAGATTGTTTATTTTTTAACTTATCACTTATTGTCAGACAATTTTATATGAATAGAAAAATTAAAAAAAGTCTACTTCTATCTAAAGTCTAAATGAAATATTTTAATTTTAAATCTCAAAAATACCCTTAACAATTCATGTATTTCCAATATTATGTATAAACTAATTTTTTTTTGTATTATTCTTGAAGTTATTTTTTAAATTGCTTTAATTTTTTATTCACATAATAACATTAACTAAACTAAAATATTAAACAAATCAAATTATTTTCATTGTGATGAATAAAAAATAAAACAACAGTGGTAACTTTATAATAAAAGTTTATGTTATAATTATATCTTTTATTATAAAATTAAATTAAGACAATAATGATAGATTTTTTTAATGCTACCAAATTAATCAACTTGTGAAAATTATAAATTGTGGAGAACAAATATATGCACCACTTAAAATTATATTCATGTCAAATTATGAGCTTTTAAATTTTTCTCTTCAAATGTTGAAAAAGAAAAAAACAAACATGTCATTCGGACCTATTCAGATTTCAACTAAATTCAGACTTATTCAAATTTCAGATAAAACAACAAACGCAACCTTAACTGAAACTTAGCTCGTAATAATCATTTTAGTTAGTTATGAATTAGTTACAATAATGATGCCTAAGCAGTGAGTATAAATTGAATGTAATTGTAACATTTTGTTTTAAGCAATAAAAATAAGAAATCTGGAACATTCTCCGAGATATTTTTTGAGCCACCAAACAACTCCATTTCTGTTTCTTTCACAAAAGATCCTCGAAGTATGCTGGCTTAATGCTTTGAGCTACTCCTATGAGACTATTTGCTTGTTCCTCGCTGCCGCCCAAACGGAGCATCTAAATTTCCCAAACTCATTATCTAATAAACTCCTAAACAACAACTAAAACTAATAAATTTTTGTTCCAATGCTAGGCTGATATTTTTATTTATTTTTTCATGCACATCCACAAGTGCGTAATTAAGATTTAATACATGTTATATTTTTGTCCAATAACTACCAACCATAGTATTAACAAAGCAATAAGGTTTTTGTCGTCCTTGGAGTATTGTGTCTTATCCCTTTAATTCTTTCCACATGGGCAGCCTATTATCATGACTGTTGAAGTACATATGTGATTGAATGGAAAAAAGGCAGTATCCCAGAAGCATCCAAGATTTGCACAAAGCTAAGCTCAATCTTAAATTCAAATCAAAACTCGCACCACTTCTTTGAGAATGAAGGAGCAAGAAAAATAGTCCTAATATAGCGCCCAAAAATTACCAAAAAATGAGATAAGAGAGACAATGATTTTTTCTCTTTGCTATAACATTTTCTGCCAAACCGACTAGGAGTATTTTTTTACTTTATTTGATTATCTAAAATTTGCATTAAAGACTTTGTCTTTGACATATGACTTAAGTATTTGAGGATTATTGAGAGTTACAACACTCGCACACTTTACAATTACGACTACGTTATCGTGTTACAATTATAATTTTGTTCTTTGAAGCCGAAATTTAGCATCAACATAATTGATTAAGGAGCTAGAATTTGCGTCATCAATTTAAATATAAAATTTAAGTTCACACACATATATATCTACCGTATATTAAAAGTGTTGGACAAGACCAGCAAATAACCAATCTCAATCCCCCAAGATCCACTCGACTTAGCCTTAATCAAAGAACTAATTAAGATCAACCAATGCTGTGTGGAATTACTTATCGAAATCAACAGATATCAAACAAAAGAAAACAGAGAAAACAATCTCACACCAATATGAAAAAGGTTAAGTGGTTCAGCCACTGAGTGACCTACATCCACTGTGAAAGAGAGAAAGAGCCTTTACTAATTTAGTGTTTACAAGATACAAGATGCCAAAGAAAACTATCACGCACTCAACCACCCAACATTGAAATGAAGACTACTTATATACATGCCTGAATTGCTCTAGAAACAACCCCCAAAAACTAGCTCACCAGGCCTGGGTTTGTTACCAACAAACCCAGAAATTTCCCGTTGATCTCAACAACATTAACAGCCATTCAAACTGGCTTCAGTATACGTGTAGAAACTTCACTCAAAACACAGCTTTCTTCAGTCGTTTAGAATAAGTAAAGCATGTGCAATATCACGTGCTTAACTTATTCATTTGGTTGATTCACCAGGCTTGTCATACGGCTCACTTGTGTCATATAACCGACATATCATCCAGTCCTGAAACCCAAGACTGATATGTCATATTCAACTACAAATTTAGATTTGCAGTTCACTTCTCAATAAAAAGTAATGTGTTTTCAATTGAAAATAAGCAGAACTGGTGAGCAGGGCCGGCTCAATCATATTTTAGGCCCTAGGCAAATTGTTTTAATTAGGCATTCCAAAAACTTTGAGGGAAAATGTATGTATCAATTTTATTAAAATTTATTTATTTAAAATTAGTTTCTCTAGCTTTTGAGATGCATAATTATTAATCAAATTTTTATATTCTAATTTTCCTAACATATCTTTCTCAATAGACAATATAGTTAACCTATTTAATCTTTCATATGATATATTTGATCTTAAATAAGCTTTTATCAATGGCTTCTTTTTTAGATTAAACTAACTTTTCTATTCTTCTCTTGTTTTTGAAGTTTTTAGTATCCTAATGCATATTTTTTAGTAGACTTTTTTTTTTCTAGTGAAACAAGAGTAATTAAGCAAACAATTATGCTAGATAATTACAAGAAAACAAATTAAGAACACAATAATAATTTTTAAAAAGAAACAAAAACAACTGAGTAACATAATTAATTAATAAGAGAATGGAAAGATAGAACCTAGAAATTTGAGAACTTTATTTTGTTGTATTGAGTCTTTGAGTAGCAGTGATCAATGAATAGTAAAATAATTGATTTTTTTTCTAAAGTGAAAAGTAGGGTAGAGAAAGTAGTTTTTTCACCAAAGTAATGAAAGTTTCATGTATTTTTTTCTATTGGAAAAAGATATTAATGGATAATAATTTAAAAAAAATATGTGGCCTTTATAGAGTTTTAGATGAAATATATGGAGGAAATAAATGGGATTAAAATTCTTAATTATAATGTTAAAAGGTAACTTTGTAAGGATTTATTAGTTTGTTTATGGAAAATATAATTATAAAATAATAATTAATATAAATAAATAAATAATAACTATAATTTAGGAATAACATTAAGGGCCTTCATCTGTAGTGGGGCTCTAGGTAACCGCCTAAGTTGCCTAGAGAAAGAGCCGCCTATATTGGTGAGTTTACTGAAAAGTGAAAATGGGTTGAGAAAGAGAGTTTAAATCTAGCTTCCGTCGAACCAAAATCCTAATAATAACGTTGCAAAGTTTCACTAAGAACCTGTCATATGTGAGTGTGGTTAAAATATAGTTGCAAGAACAGCTGATGTGGCAGCCAACTGCGCCAAAGTTAGTTACAAAATTGCCAGCTCAGCTATGTCTGTTTGGAATTCTGTAATTACTGTTTTCTTTATCAAATTATCTTAGCATTAGCTTTGCATGATTCGGTGATTAATTAAAATGGTTGCTGAAATAGTACTTTAAAGACGTATGTTTTTAACTAATATTCATTAATTGAATCAGAAGAAAGAGAATGATTTCCATGATTATCTTAGTGTTTTGTTTAATAATGTGATAAGGGTAATTATCTTAGCATTCGTTTAACATGATTCGCTGATGAATTAAAATGAACTCCAAATTGTTGAAATAGTCCATCAAAGACGTTTGACTTTGACTAATCTTTCATTAATTGGATCAGAAGAAAGAGAATGATTTCCATTAAATGATTAACATGGCATGTTCTTGAGTTTAAATCGAATCTATGACCCTTGGCCATGCACGATTTTTATCTGTTGATATAAGCGTGTCCACATTCTGTATTCTCTAGTAAAGGAGTTTGTGCATTTGGCTATTAGCATCCTCCTTTGACTTGTTAAGGGAAATTTGAAATTATTGTGCAGGGACTTTATCCACTAATAACGCAAATAAAATTGTTAGCTATTGAGACAATCTCATAGGATAAATTGGAGACACTAAAAAAAAAGTTTCTTGTGATGAATAGCGATAACCTAAGTAAGGAGCTGCCACTACCACTGGCGGAGGAACGTTCAACTAAAAAGGCAAGATTTAGGAGTCACGGGAATGAAGATGAGAATCCACTTCCGCTATCTTTTAAAGATAAGCTAATGGAAGATCAGAATGATGGGGAAGAGGAGATTTTGGGTAGAGAAGAAGAATTGGAATTTGATCCTGAAGACGTCGTTATTAGTGAAAAGGGAAGCATCCCATCCATTTCCTTCTCAGAAAAGATCCAAGAACAACTGGTGAAACCATGGAGAAACACGGTTGTTGTCAAACTTCTCCGGAGAACTCTTGGCTATCGGGCACTCTGCAACAAGTTAAATGAGGTTTGGAAAACGACCCAAGGTTTCTCTGTTATTGACATGGAGAATGATTTCTTCCTGGTTAAGTTAAAAACAGAAGGAGACGCCCATTATGCTCTAACACAAGGTCCTTGGACCATTCTCGGTCATTATCTCACAGTGCAACAATGGAACCCTCACTTCGATGGTTCCAGTGAAGATATTGAAAACATTGTTGCTTGGATCCGATTACCGGGAATGTCTCTACACTATTATCATAAAAGGGTTCATTGCATGCTCGGGAATGTCGTTGGAAAAGTGATTCGAATTGATTACAATATCGAATCAATAACAAGAGGGAAGTTTGCACGTATTGCGGTTGAGGTTTCCCTTAAGAAACCTCTTTGTTCACAGTTTTTTCTCGATGGCAAAATGCAAAAGGTGGAATATGAGAATTTACATGTTATTTGTTTTAATTGTGGGATTTATGGTAATAGGAATGAAAACTGTCATCAGCTCAACACAATGACAAGACAAACAGAGAACTCAGAAAATAATAAGGATGGGAACGGTCACAGTAGTGGTGGTGGTGATCAACCGTCGTCCTCTACAATAACTCCGGCAAACCCTTCATTTGGGCCTTGGATGATTGTCAGCCGAAAAGGAAGGGGAAGAGTCAACAATGGTGGAGGCTATAATAATTTTTCCACTCGTCATCGAGATGCCAAATTTGAAAGGGGATCACGGTTTGAAGTGCTCGAAAAGGATAATGATGAGGATAGAATTTTTTCCCACCCTAAAGGCTACAATGGGCCCATAACCGAGAAGGATCAACCAGCTTTCCATTTTAAAATAAAAACCAAAAAGAATCCCAAGAAGCCTACTACCACAAATAGCCATACAAATGTCAACTCTCCAGCTATGCAAAGTTTAAGTGACAAAAAAGCCAAACACCCATGTTTGAAAGAGAACCTTGTTACCTCACCAACTCACATGCATGCAGAAACAGTGTCATGTTCACAGTCAAAAATCCCTGTAACCTCAACCAACCTACCTATCCCTACCATTGTTCCCACTAGCTTGGACCCCGTAAAACACACGGCAATAAAATTTGTTTCTCGAAAAGATTTTCATTCAAATTCTAACACCACAAGAAATTTAATTTTTTAAGATGATATTTTTTTCAACGCTTTGAAATTTGGTCACGAAATCATATTTATTGTGACAAATTTATGAAATCGTATCTAATAATTTTGTCTTGACTTGTATTATATTTTGTGACCAATAAATTTATTTTGGAACACAATATTTGGTATCCGATTCAACCTTTTTGTGACAATATTTTTTTAGTCACTGAAAAACATATTATTTTAGCACAAAAATTTCCCTCCAAATTCGAAACATTTTGGGACAATATTTCATCATTTATGACAAAAAAAAATGGTTGCAAAATATTAGTATAGGCGATGACACTATTTCGTAACTAAAAGTTAAGTACAAATTTAACCAAACTATCCGTGACATATATATTAGTCTCTAAAGCTATTTTTACTTCTTATAATTTTAAGATGTCATTTTTTGGTCTTGGATGAGTAATTACCGTGACAAAAGTAAAAGTAGTAGCTAAAGGTTTTGTCTTGAATAAAATTGTATTTTTGTGACCAAATTATTTCTTTTCTTGGACACACTATTTGGTATCTGATTCAATGTTCTTGTGACGAATATTATTGTAGTCGGAAAAAATAAATTTTTTTTTTTACACAAAAATCTCCTTAAAAAATTGAACATTTTAAGACAATATTTTATCCTTCATGACAAAATAAATGGTCACGAAATATAATTATGGGTGACAAAAATATTTTGTAACTAAAAAACAAGTGTAAATTTAGGTAAACCATCAATGACACATAATATTAGTCTCTAAAGCTATTATGATTTCTTATAATTTTAAGACTTTATTTTTTTAGTCGTAAATGTAGTCATTATAGTCACAAAACTAAAAATAGTAACTAAAAGCTTTGTCTTAAATAACATTGTATTTTTATGACCGAGTAATTAATTTATTTCCTGATGTAGTTTACACATATTATACTTATAATAAAATGTAATTAAAAGGTTAGACAAAATTAATTTTTAAGTTTGTATAAACAATTAATTGGTCTCACCAAATAATAATAATCGGTATTAAACAAAGGTAAGAAATAGTAACTTGTCTTCCTTAATCCTTAGTACTGTCATAGCAAGACAAAACACGCACATACTACTGTTACTTAGGATAATTTTCATTTTTCCCCCTGAGATTTGTCTTATCTCCAATTTGATGAAAGTATCACAATATCTCCACTTTCATCCCCTATTATTTCATGTATTGTTAATGGATGAGGGTAAATTGGCAATAACCCAATTCTATTCCAAAAACTTTAAATTAAAAAAAAAACTAAAGTTACAAGTTATTATCCAAAGCATTTATTGCTACATAATGAATCTAGTGGATTTAATGGTGTTTCTTTTCCTTTATCGAAGCTACCCATCACAAAAACAAGTGTTCTTCATCTAACCAAAACACGCACATACTCCATCTCTAAATGCTTTGAAGATAAAGAAATCAACCGCAATCCTGCAACTTTAGCTCGGAGAATCCGATAATAAAGAACATGTGATGAATCAAGGGTGATGGCATCAAGTGAGTGTCGCTTGCTGTCGGCGTTAGAGGCGACTGTCACTCAATTGCGTGCAAGGTTAGTCTTTGAAAAAAACTCTTTGCATGTTAGAAATCGATGATTGGGCATTATTTTGTTATTGAAAAATGAAAATGGGTTTATTAGTTTGTCAAAGGATCTGCTCTGTTGCTGGTGTTGTTTGTGGATTAAAATGAAAATAGGTTTGTTGAATGTGTTGGAGAAGTTGCTCCGTGGCTAGTGTTTTTTTTTATTAACTAGAATGCGAATGGGTTTGTTGATATATTGAATTAGAATTTGAATGAGTTGTTTTTTTAGAACGTGAATGGGTTTTTTTTTTATTATTATGCTAGTGTCCTTCCCGTGCATTAATTAGCTTAATAGTTTATTGACTCATATCCGATGCTTATTCTCCATTTTTCTAGCAGTCTATCTTTATGAGCGTGTGAAGTGAACTTTTGTTTTATGTTTCATGACTTGGGATTAGAAGTGTATAACATTCAATAGCTTTATATCAAAGAACTGATATATGTTAATGTAGTGCAACCTGGTTTTTATTAGCTTCTTGATTTGTGAGGATGCTTGACATCTTTGACTATGATTGCCAACTTATGAGCTGATATATGTTGAAGTAATTTCGGCTTCATAAGCTTCATAGTAGAGTGTAGAATTGGGTACAAATTCGGCCACTCATGGGGTTTTTTTTGCTATGAGATGGTTCAATAAATTTTGATTTTGTTGTTTATTAGATGTAGTGAGATGGGTCCTCTGGTCTCTTATAATTTCATCTCTCTCAAATGCATTAGCTGTTCAGTATTTGTTTAATCGCAAGATATGGAATTATGAGGAAGCTACCCTTCTCAACAGTTTTGTTAATCACGACTTTCCTAACAAAGGAATATCCAAACTCTGCCTTGTGAATGAACTTGATGCTAGTCTCCTGCTTGTTGCTTCATGTAATATTATTTTTCGCTCTTTTGATTTGTTTTCAATTGGAATGTTAAATGCCCTATTATTTTGTCTTATTTTCTTATTTGATGTAGTCAATGGAAATATTCGAACTTGAAACTATTACAATCGGAAGGACAAATAGAAGCTTGTCATTGCATTTTCTTCAATCTAAGGTTGAAAACTTGGTCTATAATGTTCAAATGCCATTGTGGATTAGCAGTAGCAGTCTCGATATCTGGTACATTTTGATATATGTAGTTTGTAGGATTTAGTTTAGTTGCTAAAGGCAAATTATAAAAGATGGATGCCAAATCACTGTCATATATGGACTTTCATTACATTTAGCTGAAGCGTACTATCTATATATGAAATTCTGAGTCATTGGCACTTTTATCTTAATAAGGAAAATTGACAGTGAAGTAATTACATATATGTGCTATTTGTTTTAATAAATAATATAATAAGTATAGACTTGTTATTTTCTTCATCAGAGTAATGAAAAAATTCTTACATATGATTGTATACGTCTTTAAATTATTAGTATTTCATCCACTGAGAGAGGGGGAAAAACAGAAAAGATGAAGACCAGTCAAATGTTAAGAAATTTTTTGGGCTCGGAGGAGATCCATCTATTAAAGCATGATTTATCTTTTGGATAGGTTAAGAAAGTTTTTGAGTTTCTGAAAAATGGCTTCCATGAGATCGGTAGTTCTTTGGATTTATCTTTTAAAGATGATTTGGTTGTTGATGAGAAGATTCCATTCCTAGCTTATCTTGCTAGTATTCTAAAAGAGTGTTCTGTTTTCCCATATGAGCCACTGCAGTAGTTGTATTGAGACTTTATCATGACTGGAAACACAATGCTCAATGCCACGAATCTCAAAATGCTACTAAAAGAGGTAAAATTCTTTTTGGAATAAGTTGAACCATTAACTGATAATCAAATTTGTGAAATTATTTTGGGGAAGAAATCTAATTTTGTGAAGAAAATGATAGGTCCTTCAAAGTTAACATCCAATGTAGCATTGTCCCAACAAAATTAAGAGATGGTAAAGACGATTGAGGAGCAAGATAACAGACTACAGGTAATTTCATAAAATTCATGAAAGAGCAATCATCATTTTCACTTACACCTTCAGTTGATCCTGCATTATTTGTTTTTCAATCCCAATAAGACCTTTGCAAATACATCTACTATGAAATTTTACTTTTAGGTCATTGATAATGATTTATGACTTTTATATTTACATTTATTTGCCAAGAACCAAATTTGTTTGGATTTCAATGTCATGCTTTGTGTTTGAATCCTTCGGATTGTGAATAAATATTTCGAAGTCTTTCTTATGTTATTCTCATTGTTGTTGGTTTGATTGTTAATGACTACACCTATTTTTAATAATCACACTAGCTTGTCTAGTAAATTACATCGTCCTTAAAAACAATGTGAGACAATATTGCTTGTTATTTGAAACGAAGATAATTGTCATGGAATAATCTCTTTTGTATCCAAATTTTTTCGTCATTAAATATCAATTTATGTGACTACAATATGTCATTGTGAATGCTTTCTTTTAATGACAATTTAGAGTAGTCACTTTAACTCTTCGGATACGATATAAATAATCGTCAAATAGTAAAATATATTGTGATTAAAAACAATGTGAGACTATATTATTTATCATTTGAAACGAAATTAATAGTCATGAAATAATATTTTTTGAATCAAAATTTTTTGGTCAATAAATATCAATTTATGTGACTAAAATGTGTCGTCATGAATGTTTTCTTTTAAATGACAATTTAAAATAGTCACTTTAACTTTTAGAATACAATATAAATAGTTGTTAAATAGTAAAATGTATTGTGGTTAAAAATAATGTGAGACTATATTGCTCGTCATTTGTAAGGAAATTAGATGTCATGGAATAATATTTTCTGAATCAAATTTTTTTGGTCACTATATATCAATTTATATAACTAAAATATGTCGTCGTGAATGCTTTCTTTTAATGACGATTGAAAGTAGTCATTTAAACTTTTTTGATACCATATAAATAGTCATAAAACAATAAAGTGCATTGTAATTAAAAATAATGTTAGACTATATTACATATATTTTGCAACGAAAGAATATGTCACAACATGTTAATTTTTTTGACTAAATATTATAGTTGCGAATGCTTACATTTAATGACAATAGATAATAGTCACTTAAAATGTTTTGATACAATTTAACTAGTCATGTAATAGTAAAATAAATTGTCATTAAAATAAAGTTGACACTAAATTAATTACTAATTGCTTTAGCAAAAATTGTCACAAATGAAAACTACTTGGGATGATTATGAAATGTCGCGATATGTAAACTTCAACAACAAAAAAATAGCGTTGCTAATTGTATCGTCAAACCTCTAAAATGACGATTTTAGTAATTGTTGCGACTATGTTTACAAACTCTTAAGACAAATATTATAGTCACTATAAACCACATATTATGACCGATATGAAGTGTCATTGATTGCATTTTTGAATCTCTAATTTGACCATTTTAGACACTATTCGTGACAATTTTAACTTAATTTTAAGACAATTATGTTTGTCATAGAATCATGTTCTTAAAGTGATGAAAATAATTTTGGTCGCTAGAACCTTTTAAGACGGTCTTTTTACGACTAACGTGTGACAATTCATTTTTTGTGATAAAAAATATAAAGTGACTAATTTATTATTTTTAGTGACTAATATTCTTCGTAATAAAATCTTATTTTTCTTGTAGTGTAAGGAGGTCAGTTTAGTTCCATCTTTACCAAATTTAGAGCTTGCTGATCCTAATATACTTATTGAAAATCGAGACAAACCCCCGGATGAGGATTTGGTAATGGATGCCAATGATGAAGATGACCCGGATGATGAGAGCTTTAAGGGTGAAGGTAAGGGAAGTGACTCAGAATCTGATGATAGCGGAACCTCTTTGGAAGATGAGGACAACATGGAATCATAATGAAGTTCGGTTTGAACGGTTTCCTCCTATTATTCTCTTTATTTTAATGAATTTATCTATCCTTTTTTGGAATTGCCAAGGGGTGGCTTCACCGGGCTTTAGAAGAGCTTTTATCATAATGAATAAAATTTATAACCTTGATATTGTTGCGATTTTGGAACCTAAAATCAGTGGAGTTAAAGCTGATAACTTTATTAAACGTAGTGGTTTTGAGTCATCGCATCGAGTGGAAGTTGAAGGTTTTGCAGGGGGTATTTGGATTTTATGGAAAGAAGAATTTAGGATGGAGTTTGTTTTTAATCACAAGCAGTACATTCATTTTAAAGTCACAGATTTTTCAGGTAATTGGTCGTGGGTCACTGCTGTTTATGCTAGCCCTAACCCAAATTTGAGGAGGGAGCTATGGAGCAATCTTGACCTGGTAGCTAATTCAGTTACAGGACCATGGCTACTAGGTGGAGACTTCAACTCAATCCTACATGTTTCAGAGAAAAAAAGGAGGTTAAAAAAAAGGCAACGGTGTTTGTAGACTGTTTAACAAATGGGTTCATGATAATCAGCTTATGGATCTACATTTTAAAGGGCCTTGTTTCACTTGGTCGAGGGGATCTTTCTTTAAAAGATTAGACCGAGCCATATGCAATGACCAGTGGAATGTGTCTTTTATGGAAACCTCAGTTTTACATCTTCCAAAAATTCATTCTGACCACCGTCCGATTCTTGTCAGATTTGGCCGTAGTTTGAAGAAAATGAATGTTGTTAGGCCTTTTCGTTTCTTGGCAACTTGGTTGACGGACCAATCTTTCCAATCTTTAGTGGCTAAGGAATGGTGCAACTCTAAGGGATATATTCGGGCTGCTCATGACTTTGTGGATAAAGTTAGTGTGTGGAATAAATAGAATTTTGGGAATATTTTTAAAAGGAAAAGGCGTTTATTGGCAAGATTAAATGGTATTCAACATGCTCTGGAGAAATTTGATTCAAACTGGCTTCTTGAGCTTGAGTCCAATTTGAAGATGGAACTTGAAACCATACTATCCCATGAGGAGTTATTGTGGTACCAAAAGTCAAGGAGAGAATGGATTTCATGTGGGGATAGAAACACTGCTTTTTTTCACAAAAAAAATAATAACGAGAAGAAGGAGAAACCGAGTGGATGCAATCCAGAGCAGCGAGGGTACGTGGATTTATAAAAAAGAAGAGATCAAGTCCCATGCCATTGATTTTTTCTCTAAACTTTTTTCTTGTAATGATGAAGCGAGTTTTAATTTCCCAATTGCTAATGCTTTTCCAAGAATTGATGAGTATAGTTTAGCTGATCTTAGCAGAACTGTTCTTAACGAGGAAATTAAAGCTACAGTTTTCGGAATGAACCCTCTAAAAGCTCCTGAAATTAATGGCCTTCATGCTCTCTTTTACCAGTCGCAATGGGATGTGGTGGGCTCATCAGTTTGTGAACTTGTGAGCAATATTTTTAAAGGCAATCCCCTTCATTCAGAGCTTAATAAGACCCTTATTGTCCTTATCCCAAAAACAAACAACCCCACCAACTTGAGGATGTTCCGTCCCATTAGCCTATGTCCAGTGATGTATAAAACTGTTACAAAAATTTTGGCAAATAGGTTAAGGGGAATTCTACCGGAGTTAATCGGACCAACCTAGACAAGCTTTGTTCCTGGAAGGCAAATTACAGCGAATATTGTAATGGCGCAAGAAATTATCCACACCATGAGAAACAAAAGAGGAAAAATCGGGCAGATGGCTATCAAAGTAGACCTTGGGAAAGCTTATGATCGGCTTAGGTAGGACTTCATTCATGATACTCTTAAGGATGTTGGGCTGCCTAAAGAGTTTATTTGGATTACAATGGAGTGCATTACTACGGCTAGAATGTAAATTTTATGGGAAGGGGAGATCATTGAAGAATTCACTATGTCTAGGGGAATCCGACAGGGTGACCCTCTTTCTCCTTATATTTTTTTCCTATGTATCGAGCGCCTTAGTCATGCAATTAATTTGGCAGTAAGAAATGGAAGTTGGTGTCCTATATGTCTCTCGAGAAATGGTGTTCCTCTTACTCACCTCTTTTTTGCGGACGACCTACTTCTTCTAGCCGAGGCTTCTTGCAACCAATCCCATGTAATCAATAATGTGCTGAATATTTTTTGTAGTTGTTCGAGAGAGTTGATTAGCAAACAAAAGACTCAGGTTTATTTCTCAAAGAATGTTACTGGAGAAAAGGCAAGGAAAATCAGTGATTTATTGGGATTTGCCGCTACAGATAATCTTGGCAAATATCTTGGAATGCCTTTACTTCACAACAGAGTAACAAAAGCCACTTATCAAGAAATTATGGATAATGTTGATAAAAAATTGTCTGGATGGAATGCAATGCATCTCTCCCTTGCTCGGAGAATTACTCTAACTCAATCAGTAATTCAGGTGATCCCCATTTTTGCCATTCAAACAACAAGGATCCCTCATGGAATTTTGGATTAAATTGATCGGATTTCTCGAAGATTTATTTGGGGGAGCAAGAATGGAAGCCGTAAACTCAGTTTGATTAATTGGGAAATGATCTGTTCTCCAAAAGCTGAAGGTGGTCTAGGTTTTAAAAATCTTACAAACATGAACAATGCTCTCCTCATGAAAATTGGATGGAATGTGCTAACCTCTACTCACAGTCACTGGATTCGGGTTTTGAGATCAAAATATGGTCTTGATTCAGATTTTATTCCCTACAAGCTTGAGAATAAACGCAGCTCTTATCTCTGGAAAGGCATAAGTAGAATATGGGAGTATGTGTTGCAGGGCACGAGATGGTCGATTGGAAAAGGGAATAAGGTAAATTTTTGGCATCAAAGTTGGGTTTCGGAAGAGCTTCTCATTGCTAATCATACTATAACTCAACTACCGAATGAATTGAAGAATAAATGTGTGGCGGATTTTATGGATATTTAGGGAAATTGGAATTGGAGCATGTTTGGTCATTTTTTTCCCAATTAGATTCTTCTCCAGATTGCAGCAATCAAACCACATTCGGATGACAACAACGAGGATCAACCTTTTTGGGCTCACTCAAAATCAGGCAAGTTCACATCTAAGTCAGCTTATACCTCCCTTAATAATCCAATCTCCAATAATGATGCCTATATATGGAAATTGATTTGGCATTGAAAAGGACCCCAGAGGATTCACATTTTCTTGTGGTTGGTAATGCACAGAAGAATTAAAACAAAATAGGAGCTATTTAAGCGGCACATCCAAATTTCTATGGACTGTGAATATTGTGGACAGGAAAAAGAAGATGTAATCCATGCTCTTCATGATTGTGTTGTGCAAAAAGAATTTGGAATCATTTGGTTCCAGATATGCTCAAGCAATCCTTTTTTTCTCTTGATCTCCGTGACTAGTTATGCTTCAACTTGGGCAAGGCTGGTATCAATAAGGTTGTGGATGAATGGGCCTGCTTATTTGGTGTTGCTGTTTAGAAAATTTGGTTCTGGCGCAACCAATTTATCTTCACACACAATGCCCCTTGCTGCACTCAGATGGTCACGGAAATTAGATCGTGGGTTCATGATGTCCATATTGCAAGAGCAGGTCTTAATGTTGTTCGAACCAGTAAAATCATCAAAGAAATTGGCTGGCAAGCTCCCTCGGAATCCTTTTTCAAATTGAATACAGATGGTTCTCGATTAAAAAATGGTTTGGCAAGTGCTGGAGGATTGGTGAGGGACTGCTCTGGCAAGTGGCAGTTTGGATTTGGCATGAACATTGGTCTCTGTTCGGTGACTTCTGCTGAATTATGGGGTTTGTTTCAAGGTTTGACTTCATCTTGCGTGGGATCGAGGTATCCAGTACTTGGTGGCAGAGGTGGACAGCCAATGTATCTTTCAACTTATCTCTTCCACAAGAACAGAGCCTAATGCACATATTTCACTTATCAATGCCATCAAGGAGTTGATGAATAGAGATTGGCAAATTACAATAAAGCATATATATCGGGAAGCTAATTTTGTTGCTGATTTCATGACCAAGTTGGCAGGATCTTTACCTCTCGGTTTTCATGATTTTGATAACCCACCAGAGGGTATTGGATATTAGTTATGTAATGATATGTATGGGAATACTATTCCCTGCTCTGTTTTGTCCTAATTTTTACTAGGCTCCATTGTATCAAAAAAAAAAAATTGTTAGCTATTGACTATAAGAGGATGATTTGTTGTTAAAGTGAAAATAGATGTCGAATAAAGGAAAAATTCCCGAATATTTCCTGTGTGGATACCCTCTCTCTTGATTAAATGAGAGCAGCACATTGTAAGAATCAAATGGAAGAGGGTGAAAGAAAGAAACTTTCTGTTTCACTCTAAATAACAATAGAACAAATTACAGTTTACATAGGTATTTGAATGTGATAAATATAAGTAACAATCCCTAATAGGTAACATTGAAATTGACTCGCTGGTAGCTTCATCTTCCGGTGACTGCAATGCTGAAAGAAGGAGGGCATGGGGGATTAGGAACTTCCAAAAGACCTTCTAACATTTGCAAACTTCTACTGGATTTCTAGAAAACCTTTTCACAAATCCCATTTTCAAATTAAAGCATCCAAATTAAAGCCCTTACTAATAGGGCAGCTGTAGTGAGGAGGGCTGGTTTGCCCCGGTGACTGAACCTGCGTCTTCTCTTCACAACAACACAATTTTCATCATCACTGCATTATGAGTTCAATCACACTGATATTTTTGCGTGATCTCCCTTGATGGCCTTGGCCTTGACCTTGTGTAGTCACTAGTCAGGATCGCAGTAGCTAGAGTCATAATCCTCGCTCTCAGGCACAGCTATGTTACTTGAGTTTTTAACGTAAATTCTTTTCTGCTTTCTAGTCCTCATCTTAATTATAAAATATTTTCTTCTTTAATTTAAAGAACCCACAAGCACCAGGCACTAGCGGATTCAATTTTTGCCAAATTTTCTTTGGTACGAAAAGGAGTTGAAATAGAGCATTGACCTTGGTTAACATAGAAACCCAAATTAAATGCATAATATAGTATACAAATACTAATAATAAAGAATCAAATCATGCTATCGCAAGTCATAACCAATTCTTATTATTTTTGATACGTTAATTTTCCATGTTTATCACCTAGACTCCCCCTCCCCCCCCCTTTTATTTATTCAGATTTACAGTGTTCAGCTGTAAAAAATTTGGAATCTTGACGCATAACAAGTAACGAACAGCTAGCTTATCATTTACAGTCATTTAATTAGTAACAATAAAATTGCATAATTCTGCCCTTGTGTATGTGCTTAATGGATTGTTCGCACCCCTATGGTGTATTAATGGGCTTAATAAAATTAGTAGTCCGTTATATTTGTACAAAGAACATATGGTACCCATTTTAAAAGATTGTTTAAGATACCCCTAAGAATTTCGTCGTTTTAAATTCTTGAGACACGTACCTTTTTTTTTTTTTTTTAAGTTTCAAACGCTGCTTAGGCACTCATCAAGAATCAATGATCGTCTTAGATCTAAAATATTGGAAAAATATCATGAATAGCATGCGATTGAATATTCTTACAGAGGCAATCAACGGGTAAAAGTTTAAAAAATCCTCATTGTTGAAATATTGACATTCTTATTGTTATTTTTTTAATATTTTTTTATAATATTATCTTCTAAAAATAATATTTCTTTTTTAAGACATTATTTAAAAAATAGATTATCAATTTATCCCAAAATTAAACAAAAACAAAAAGAATATATGTTAATTTTTGTGATTAATATATAGAGAAAAGCCTGTTAGATGATGTCCTTTTCAAGCTTGGGATTTCTATTCACAAAAAAAAAAAAAAAGTTTGGGGTTTCTATATTTTGGCCCTTGCCGCACCACTTCCTGAATGGCGTATGACGAACTTGTTCTTTCTTACATCATTTCCATTCAAGCATCGTCATCTTCTTTAAGGGGTTCAAGGTTCAAGTAAAAAAATGCAAGCTTTTTGTAGCCTTTTCTGTTGAAAAGTCATGCACGTGACATTGAAATTCAAAAATGCATGCAAAATTTCAAATGGCTACCAAACATTTAAAGAAAAAATGAAAAGTTGGCAAATTTGTTAAATTTGCTAAATGAACACCATTGACTATTGGCTTAGGTTAGGTGGAATAGTAAAGGGGTTGGTGCAATAGTGCCATTATTTTTCCTATAAATAAATGGCACTTCTTCCATTCTTATGCATCCCAAAATTGTTAACCTTATAAGTTTCTAAGCTTTTGAGAGAAGTGTGTCTGGGGAATTTATCTTTCCTGCAGAGTGTGAGAGTACTGGGTATATTTGGGTTTCTGGGAAGTGAGATTCATTACTCAAATATTGTACTCTATTAATTGTTAAATAAACAATTATTCTTTCTTGCCTCCGTGGATGTAGGTTTAATTACCGAACCACGTAAATTCTTGTGTCCTTTATTTTTCTGTAATTATTTGGTGCGCTTGATTCCGCATTCCGCGCACAACAAGTGGTATCAGAGCCGATGGTTCGTACTTGGGGGGATACGGCACTGTTCACGTATACGGTACTATCCTCGTATACGGTACTGTTCACATACGGTACTGTTCACGAATACAATGGAGACGGCCATTTGTACTTAGAAGACAGTCTATTATAAGTAGTGTGTATTTTTGCATGTCTATGAAAGTTTTGTCCACAAAGGCGATAAGAGTCTAAGGATTCTGGTTTTTAATTGGGATCGAGTTCTTGTCTAGTTTCCTGGAAACTTTCCTGGTGCATTTATTCACACGAAATTAACATCATAGAGACTGTTTTTCAAGTGAAAATAGTTCGTTGAAAAAATGGTAGAATGTGAAACTTCCAGAATTGGGGAGAGATCTACCGAGACTATTTCAGGAGACACTTCAGGTGGGAGGCGAGATTTGTCAAATCGCTATTCAGCACCTGTTATAGGAGGCCAGAAGATCGATGTTGAAAAGTTTGATGGGAAAATCAACTTTGGCATGTGGAGGCGCGAAGTTATGGATGCCCTTATTCAAATCGATCTCGATGTTGTTTTGAAAAATAAAAGACACTTGTATGATGAAGAAATTTGGGATCGTATGAATGAAAAAGCATGTGGTCAGATCAGATCTTGTTTGACCAAGGAGGTGAAATACTTGGTGAAAGATGAGGAGTGTGCGATGACTTTGTGGCGTACATTGGAGGAGAAGTACCTGGTGAAAAGTCCTGAAAATCGCCTTCATGCAATGAGCCAAATATATGGCTTTCGAATGAAGCCTGGGGTGTCAATGCACGATCATGTTTCAAGATTTGAAAAGTTACTTGCTGATTTGAAGAATCTTGATGAAGATATTAAGGATGAAGTCAAGGCTATGATTTTGTTACACTCACTACCAGAGAAATATAGTCATTTTGTGACTACTTTGATATATGGGAAGAGTGTGATAGTCTTTAAAGATGTTTGCACAACATTGACTAGCTTAGAGATTCGGAATAATGATGAAAATTCTGAACGAGCATCGTCTGAAGCTTTGGTGAGCAGAGATTGGGCGATGGAGAAACAGAAGAAGCGTGGTGGAAAGAATTCTCGATCCAAATCGAGAAGCAAAAATATAGCTCGAGATGAGTGTGCCTTTCGTCATGAAAAGGGTAATTGGAGGAAAGATTGTCCAAAGGCTCAAAAGAGAGATGAGAAGAAACTAGCAGCAGTAAACATGGCACGGAAAGATGAGGGCTCTGATTATTCACTAAGTATTACTCCTACAGCATACGTGGCTAGTTCGAGCGAGTGGATACTTGATATTGGAGCAACCTATCATTTGTGTCCTATTAAGGAATGGTTTACGGATTTTCGTAATCTGGAATCCAGTGTAGTTGTGATGGGGAATGATCAACCTTGTCGCACAATGGGGATAGGAACAATTCGGTTCAAAATATTTGATGGAATGGTCAGAGAACTCAAAGAGGTTAGATTTGTTCCAACTTTAAAGAAAAATCTAATTTCTGTGTGTGCTTTGGAAGCTAAAGGCTACAAGGTTACCATTGAAGATGGCACAATGAAGTTTACACATGGGACTATAGTGATTCTGCAAGGGGTTCGGCGTCACAATCTGTACTATTTGAAGGGAGGTACAACCGATGAAGCAAATGTTGTTGAGGCGCACAGTGACACCACCAAGCTATGACATGTATGACTGGGACATGCTGGAGAGAAGTCTTTGCAAACTCTGATGAGGCATGGACTCTTAAAAGGTACCAAAACTTGTAAATTAAATTTTTGTGAGCATTGTGTAGTAGGCAAGAAAACAAGGGTCAAGTTTGGTACAGCTAATCACGATACTCGTGAGATCCTTGAATATGTTCATAGTGATGTATGGGGACCAACCAAGACTGCATAAATTGGTGGAAGCCATTATTTTGTTACATTTATTGATAATTTCTCTAGACGTGTGTGGGTGTACACCATGCGAGCAAATGATGAGGTTCTAGAGATTTTCGTGAAATGGAAAAAATTGGTGGAGACTCAAACTGGTAGAAAGATCAAAGTATTACGATATGATAATGGGGGTGAATATACTTATGATCCATTCTTGTAAGTATGCCAGAACGAGGGTATTAAAAGACATTTCACAGTGAGACATACTCCGCAACAGAACGGTATGGCTGAGCGTATGAATCATACTTTATTGGAGAAGGTACTGTGTATGTTATCTAATGCTAGTTTAGATAAAAAGTTTTGGGCTGAAGCTGTGAGCTACGCAAGTCACTTAGTAAACCGGTTGCCTTCTGCTGCAATTGGAGGTAAAACTCCTATGGAAATGTGGTCTGGAAAGTATGCACAAGACTATGATTCCCTTCGTGTATTCAGGTGTCCAGCTTATTATCATGTCAAAGATGGTAAACTGGATCCTCGTGCTAGAAAAACTATCTTTGTGGGATTCAAAGGTGGAGTAAAGGGCTTCAAGCTTTGGGATTTCGAAGACAAAAAGTTTGTGTGTAGCAGAGATGTCACATTTGATGAAGCTTCAATGATGAAAGCTTCAAGTTCTCAGCAGGTAGAGAACAAGACCAAAGAGGTATTGCAGCGGGTGGAGTTTGATGCAACTCCATATGTACCAGTTAGTTCTGCATCAAAGAAGATTTCAACTATGGAGATGACACTTAGAGTTGAAGAAGAGGTTGTTTTTTCTGATGTCCCACAAGATGAAGAAACAATTGATGATGTAGATAATGATGATTTTATAGTAACAAGGAGGCCAAGAAGAGAGATAAAGAAACCCGGATGGTTTACTAAAGATATGGTGGTAGCCTATGCACTTCCAATTATTGATGATGACATCCCCAACACTTTCGGTGAAGCATTACGCAGTAGTGAAAATGATCAGTGGAAGTTAGCCATGGAGGAAGAGATGAAATCTCTCCATCAAAACCAGACTTAGGAACTTGTAAAGTTACCAAAGGGGAAAAGGGTTATTAGTAATAAATGGGTCTACACCAAAAAGCAAGGATTTCTGAATCAAACAACTCCTCGATACAAGGCAAGGCTCGTGGCAAAAGATTTTGCTCAAAAGGAAGGTATTGACTACAATAAAGTTTTCTCTCTAGTTGTAAAACATACTTCCATTCGTATCCTACTTGCCTTAGTTGCAGAATATGAGTTAGAGTTGACTCAGTTGGATGTTAAGACAGCGTTCTTACATGGAGATTTGGAGGAGGAAATCTATATGATTCAGCCTTGTGGTTTCAGAGTTGCTAGAAAGGAGAATCACGTGTGTAGGTTGATTAAATCTTTATACGGACTGAAGCAATCGCCAAGGCTATGGTACAAAAGATTTGATCAATTTATACAAGGGCAGAAATTCACCAGAAGTGAACACGATCATTGTGTTTACTTTAGAAGACTACCAGATGGAGCTTTCATCTATTTGTTACTCTATGTCGATGATATGCTTATAGCTTCGAAGAATAGAGATGAGATCGAAAGATTAAAGAAACAGCTGGCTTCTGAGTTTGAGATGAAAGACTTGGGTGATGCACAGAGAATACTTGGGATGGAGATTCGTAGAGACAAGAAGAATGAGAGCGTATGGTTGACTCAAAAGTCTTATTTAAAGAAAGTGCTAGAAAAATTTGGTATGGATGACAAAACTAAACCGGTATGTACACCTCTAGCTCCTCATTTTAAATTAAGCTCTTCTTCATGTCCTAGATCTTAAGAGAAGCACGATTACATGGCTCGTGTTCCATATACTAGTGCTGTGGGTAGTCTTATGTATGCTATGGTATGCACAAGGCCCGATATATCTCAAGCAGTTAGCATGGTTAGTAGATACATGCACAATTCGGGTAAAAATCAATGGCTTGCGGTAAAGTGGATTCTCCGATATCTGTATGGGACAGTTGATGTTGGGTTATTGTTCAAGAAGGATTGTGGTCAACAATGTGTTGGGTATTGTGATTCTGATTTCGCTGGAGACCTTGACAAGCGAAGATCAACAACGGGCTACGTATTCACATTGAGTAGAGGTCTAGTTAGCTGGAGGTCGATTCTAGAATCGACAATTGCTCTGTCCACTACGGAAGCAGAGTATATGGCAGCAACTGAAGCTGTAAAAGAAGCTATCTGGTTGAAAGGCTTGTTAGGTGATTTGAGAGTAATCTAGGAGAACGTTGCGGTCTTCTGTGATAATCAAAGTGCGATATTCCTTGCGAAGAATCAAACATATCACGTTCGGACGAAGCACATAGATGTGAAATATCATTATGTGAGAGAGATTATCGAGAGCGGTGTTGTGTTGTTGAGAAAGATCGATACCAAAGATAATCCATCAAATATGTTGACGAAGGTAGTTTCTGGAGTTAAGTTTCAACATTGCTTGAAACTAATTCAAATCCTTCGATTGTATTAAGATATGTTCTTTGGGAATTATGAACTACGGTTGGCTTGATCCCAAATTTTGGGTACGTAGGCAGTCGAATCGACACAACCATTCTGGATCCTTATTGAAGGATCACTTTGGGGATGAGGGTTCGTTGGTAGTCGGCTCAGATTTAGACAAATTTTTGCCGAGGTGGAGAATTGTTGAAAAGTCATGCACGTGACATTGAAATTCAAAAATGCATGCAAAATTTCAAATGGCTACCAAACATTTGAAGAAAAAATGGAAAGTTGGCAAATTTGTCAAATTTGCCAAATGGACACCATTGACTATTGGCTTAGGTTAGGTGGAATAGTAAAGGGGTTGGTGCAATAGTGCCATTATTTTCCCTATAAATAGATGGCACTTCTTCCATTCTTATGCACCCCAAAATTGTTAAGCTTATAAGTTTCTAAGCTTTTGAGAGAAGTGAGAGAAGTGTGTCTGGGGAATTTATCTTTCCTGCAGAGTGTGAGAGTACTGGGTATATTTGGGTTTCTGGGAAGTGAGATTCGTTACTCAAATATTTTACTCTATTAATTGTTAAATAAACAATTATTCTTTCTTGCCTCCGTGGATGTAGGTTTAATTACCGAACCACGTAAATTCTTGTGTCCTTTATTTTTCTGTAATTATTTGGTGTGCTTGATTCCGCATTCCGCGCACAACATTTTCCTCGAACCAGCCCAGTACCATTCTTATTTGCCTCATCAGTCTTCGTAGCTGTACATAAAAGAGCAAAGAAATTGAAAGAAGTGTGTCAAATACAAATGATGAAACAGTGCTGGAGCTTGAAAATTTATGAAAATAGAGAAAGACCTGCGCTAGCTGCGGCGTGTGTCACCAAGGACTTGTGTAATCTGACGGCGGTTGGAAACATCAATGTGTTGTACTTGATTAATTCCGTCATCAAATTATTCTCAATGTGGGTAAATCCATACTTGTTGATCCACATTGGGACAAGTTCAGGGACCGATGGAATTACAAGGTTTTCCACATTGAGCATACGAAGAGCCTGAAAATTAGATTCGCATGAGAGGTTGTTCCAAGCTTTAGAAGGTCAAATGCCAATATCAAACAGACTAAGCAGAAGGTTATTCAGCACAATGAAATGAACAATATGACACAGTGCCAGCTGGGTAGTAGCTTAAGGCATCAGCACTTACTGATTCAATTTGGGCCAACAGTTTCTGCAGCATTCTTCTTCCCCTGAATCTTTCACGGGTTCCGATAAATGGCATCTCGGCAAACTTTGTCCCATGTACTCTGTACAAATGAAGTGAATACTCCAAGTTAAACGCAAGCATGTAGCTGCAAAACGCATGTATGTATGTACTGGATCATACCAGAACACATGAAATGCCAGTAGCAATCATACCTTATTGATGCCACGGAGATAAATTCATCATTCCTCTCCAGTATAGCGGTGTAAAAACCTCTAAAATTTACCCGCCTCAGGTTAGACCTGAAAGAGAGAATTTAGAAGAAGGAAAAGGCTATGTGTATGCATTTTCTTGAATGAACAAGAGTGACAGAAAGATTTAACGGAACGATCTAAAGCGCTTACTCCCGATTGTAGATGACACTTTGAGTGATGTTAATACCAATGTAGCGGTCAATAACTGGCATGAAAATTTCTTCCATGACCGTCCATGCTACAGAAACTTTTGAGTTGCGTATTGTAATCTCATGCAAAAACTCCCCATTCGAATGTGGGTCCCGATCTAGCTTCATCTGGACAAGACTCCAAGTATATCCATCAGCAAGCTCTTTTCGGACTCCCAAATGCTTCTCTTGGATCTCCGAGAAAACCTGTTCACAAATTCCTTTTCGAAATTAAAGCATACATGCATGCATTAAGGTGTTTTAATTTAAAAAAAAAAAGAATGCCCATGAATGTGTGTAATAAAGAATTCACAAATACCTCTTCACAACTCTTCCCACAAAATTTGGTTGGTGAATCAGGACTAGATGGTTGTCTTGGAGAATTAATACAGTCCAGGTGATCTGTATCAAGAATATAAGTTAGAACTTAGAACTTCGGCACTATCCAAATAGTGCTATTTCAAAATGTGCTTTCTAATGATGTACTGTCAATTAATTTCCACATTGAAATTTTATGTGTGTTAGTGAGTAAAGAAGCTGTTCTCTTTCTTTCACATCAGCTACGTAGCTCAATTACTGCTCTTATCACAAAGAAATTAAGCAAGTGTAAAACCTTACATCTCCTTTGACATTGTTTGCATTCGTGCAAATCACCTGGCCCGCCAGTACCACAAAATTTGCAAATGCAGAAAGGACACGGCCATTCTCCTTGCGGTATTTTCTGCATTCACTCCAATTTCTTAAGATTTTGCAACTATATATGCAAAATAATAATAATACGAACAATAAATGAGCAAAATCTAACCTTCATGCCCATGCAATCTGGATGAAAATTAGAGGGACATTTCTCACAACAAATCAAGTCACCCCCATCAGCGCAAATCATACAGGCATCATCGTTCAAGTCAGAAGCATCTTTCCGAGGCTCAACAAGGTTAAATTCACAGCGTGCCAGTTCTTCCGGACGCAGTAACCCCTTGTAATAAATCCAACCCAAGAGATGACATCCCCAATCCACTAAGTAGATGTGGGCATATGGCTCCTTAACATGACCTTCGTTGGCATGTTCTTCAAACCCGTACACAGTAATCACCTTATGACAGCAATTACAACGCACACCGTCTCTCTTAATGGTTCCTTCTATAATCTTTTCTTTATCGCGGATGTACAAAACTCTCATATCTTCGAAAATGATCCCCAGGTCTATCATCCATGATAGTATTGTCCTTTTCTTGGAAAACACTCCCCTGTTGCTCTTGTTTGATACACCTGGCCTTCGACTCAGTATCCTTCTTCTTCTTGTTGCAACAACACCATTATTCCTTCTCGAACTTCCAACCTCAGTAGCCTGGTTTGGATTATTAATGCACGGGTTTATATTGAAGTTCTTTCGAGAGCTCCTTTGATAACTTGTTCCAGCTACGTAGTCAGGATCAGAATAGCTGGAATCATAATCCTGGCTTTCTGATGAGCTGCTTGATACTTTTAAAATTCTCTTCTGTTTCCTCTCCCTCATATTGCTAATTTGGTTACTGTAAAAATATAACTGAAACATAGACAAAAGTAAATGCCGGTGTAGAATGCTAATAAATTAATAAAAATATCAAATCATGCCCATGATTTTTTATGTGTATATATATATATGCAACACTCAAATCAAACTCGAAATCATGCATATATTTCTGATACGTTTCCATTTTAATTTCCTTCTTTGTTCAGATTAGCAGTTTTTATCTGGAATCTCGAAGCATAAGTGCATAACTAGTAAAAAAAGAACAGCTAGCTTCTCATTTACATTGATTTAGTAACTATTTATGTAATTGCATAATTCTCCTTTTGTGTTTGTGCTTTCTTGTGAATATTGGAAATTCCATGCTATTCCGTAATTGCAAGAATGATTAACTCAATAGCGATTACAAACAAATCTTAAATTAGTCAAAATAATTCCATGGTGCTGTAAAAACATTTTTATGCGTAAGTGACTAGAAACACCTATTCAGATTTATACTACATTAACTTTAAATTCATGCATTAGACTCACATTACTACAAAAATTAATCAAAGCAAATAAAAATAAGATGTTTATTATAACAATAATGTTTGGGATCAATATTATAATAAAAATAAGATGTTTTTTTATAAAAATTAATCAACATTTGAATCCCAACTTGAGTGTCAATGTTATGTATCATTTATCTATTGGATGATAAATTTCATTGCTAGTAAAATTACTTAATCACCATCTAATGGTTGTATACCACATTAGTTGGGATTCAGATTGGGGTGAAATTCTAGAATACACCAGAGGTACCATGTTAGCCATACAACAAGTAAATAATGTTATGACATGTGTGCATTTAGTTTGAAAAACTATCATGCAAATGATGATTATATTAAATTCAACTACACATGGCATGCATGCATGAATTAGTTGTAATACATTCGAGGTATTTTAAAATTTCTCCAGATTGGGACTTATGACATGGGACATCTAGCATTGCTCTTATTAAAATAATCATTATGAAAGTACTCGATAACTAGCTTATAGAAATGAACCAAACCGAACAGAATCGATTTATCCTGCTTTGGGGAAAATCTAAAATTTCAACTTTAATTGTGGCTTTCATAAAGTAAATTAACATTATCAGTTCATACATAACACACACACACACACACATTCATATATATATATATATATATATAATATCTGAAATAGCGATTGTCTAGAAATATTACCTAAGATATTTTTAAGGTGGCCACCACTTTAAATTCTCAAAATGCAAGCAATTTCTTCAACATTTGAACTACGGATCGTCAAGAATGATTTAAAATTTGCAGATCTAGAAAATCTTCTCATACACAAAGAATCGGTATACTAAATTTTAAACAGGGAAAAAGCAGTTCTTTAATGAAAAATAAAAAAATGAATAAATGATTTGATGGCAGTGAAGAAATTTTTATTTAGATTGCGAGTGGCTAAAGGGTGGACAATGAGAATAAGTAAGAGGGAATCAAAAAGTGAGAGAGAGAAAGTGCAAGAAAACGAGTAGATGAGTAAGAAAAATGTATATAGAGTAGATGCGAAAGAGAAAGAAGAATATATATAGAGTAGATGCGAAAGACAAAGACACGAGGCAATAGCGTGTGAATCGCATGCAAGTCTATCTGTCTTTGTGGCATTGAATTTGAAATATATTTCATGGAAAGTGTTGAATTTGATTTTTGCATTTCTTTCCTAAAAATAAAATTGTAAAAATAGTGATAGAATCACAAATTTTTATACAAACTGATATGGTACAATTATATTAGTTAAAATAAATCATGTGAACTGCGGCATGTTTTGATCCAATCAATAGTTAGTTATGGCATATTAGTTTGTATAAGAATTTGTGGCTCCATTATTACTCATAACTACATAACCTTAAGATGTACTTGAAGAGTTTTTTTTTTTTTCAATTATATGAGACTATTACTCATATTTCATATGAATCTTATATAGCACTACCCATATTTTACCATCTCTAAATTTTACAAATCTTATATAGTACTTACTGCCTTCAATCAGATTGAGAAAGGAAATTAAGCCCCACAATGCGTGTTTATTAGTCTATAACTCGTTTACATCATCTTCATTATTTAGCTCTATATTGATTATTTATATATGAATTGTTAAATGAGTTATATTTATAAAAGGACGTATATAAACATGATTTTATGAAGTCAGGATCTAGTTTTCGTAATTAGCTCGGTTCATTAATTTGCAACTCTTACATATAAAAGGACTTACGGGCATTGTAAATTTATAATGTTAATTAGGTTACAGGCATTGGCCCAGTGTTAAAAATAATAATACAATTTTAAAAATCTAATGCTACCAAATCGCTAAGTACTATTAGTTTTATGTTTTTAAAGTTCTTAATAAAGATTTTCACTTTATCTTCTTAACTAAAAATTAGAAGCTCTGGAAAGGAACCAAAAAATAAAAGCAAAAAAATTATCGTCAATATCCATGCAATTTGATGGACATGAGTAAAGGGAAATTCCTCGTAACAAATCAAGTCTCTCCCATCAAATTGATGGACGAGACTTGATTTGCCGCGAGAAATGCCACTCTACTTGACCACTTGATTTCCGCCATAAGAATTCATAATGAAATAACTACTTAAATTTTCATTATTTAAGATACTTAATTAGTACATATGTGTAGTATTATTTTCGTATACAATACATGATTTAGGATTGTTTTGTTATTTATGTCTGTTCAAAAGTTTTCAAAACAATGATAATAATGCGCGAAAAATACTAATATTGCAAATCTCATAATGATGACTAACCAGAGTTCAATTCTTAGTTGCAGCACTGCACTCACAAAATTTAAGACGTGAAATTTTTATTATAATTGATGTAGTAAATGATCTGGCATTATAACATCTTCTCATTGTGTCACATGAGTACGCAAATATTCATATCTTAATTCTATCGGTATATAATTTTTTTTTTAATTCTCAGAAACAAAAATTTAACTAATAAAACACATTCGTTTGATTCATGTACATATTATTAAATTTAACTAAAAAAAGTGATGACAAAGATACAAGTTTTTTTACAAATTTATCTTGTACATACTGATATAGTTTAAATTCATTAGTTAAATGAAAATATAAAATAATAAAAATAAATCAATGGACTAAGAGTTGTTCAATCCAACCAATTAAGTTATACCACACAATTTATACTAGAGGTTTTTTTACTCTACTTTTACTAAAAAAGAAAGAAAATCTATACTTTATTTGGCTAGTAGTTTTCACCCATATATAGAATTCTCCTTGCAAGGAAAGAAATCTAATATTTTTATCATCTTTATCCTTATTTAGTTTTCTTATAAAATAGTGTAATTATAATAGTAGTGTTCTTATCCCATCTAGCCTTTTGTATAGTCATCTCTACCCTTCTTCGGGTTCCTTTTTTAGTCTTAACATTAATTGGCTAGCCATTTTTGCCCATACCGAATCCTCCTTGTAAGGAAAGAAAATCCAATAATATCATCATCTTTATCCCTATTTAGTTCTCTCATGAAAGAGTTTAAATGTACTATTATTATTCTTATCCCATATACCCTTTTGCGCGGTTGTCTTTGTCCATCTTTGTGTGTCTCTGAGTTGTCTCTTATATGTTTTTCTTTTTTATGAGTTGAATATTTAGTTATTTCATTAAGGGGTTTGAACTATAAAATATCAAATTTGCACAGATAAATTTTATGTGTCACTCATTTATTGGTACGTCACATTAATTGGAATACGAATTAAGATCCAATTATTATTATTATTATTATTATTATTATTATTATTATTATATGGTGTTCTATCATATCTTATGCAAATGATTGCCATTAAATCATTTCTTTAAAATGCACATTCAAGTTGTAATATTATTATTGTAAATTTCTTGAATGACTATAGAATCATTTGGATGCAAGTTAGTTTATTTGGTAAAATGTCTTGAGTGAAAAATAAGAATTGTGGAGTTCAAACGTCGCTCATATGGGTGAGAAAGTAGAGTAATGATAAACATCCCAAATTTTATTTTAAATGATGTGTCATTCATTAAGTGGTTAATAATTTTTTTAATAAAATTGAAGTGAATTAATTGAATTATCTCACCAACTAATTGATGAATGCCACTTCATTTGAAATAGTTTTTTGGAATAAAAAATTTAGGGTATGTAGCATTACTAAAAAAAGTATTTAGTTAATTTTAGACTCAAAAACAAATAATAGTAATAATAATAAATGGCTACACTTCACTATAAATTTGCCACCTACAATCTCTCAAGTTGCAGTTACCAGCATATTATCTCTCCTTGATAAACCTATCTTCTCCCCTTACCTTTTCTTATAGTTCTAAAGCTTTTGCCAAACAAACTGGATGAACAATATGCTCTTCAGAATACTTAAAAATCAGTGAAAGATATTGAATGGAGAGACCATTTGAATTATTCAAATACTTCATCCCGTTTCATACTGATTATGAAACAAAAGTGTGGCCTCTTCTTAGCAGTAGTATAGAAGAGAGATCAAAGTGTTTGAATTACATCGAATTAGTGATTTACCAGAATGTTTCGGTTGAAGCCACGCAGAGGTATTTCTCTATCATTCGTTTTCTTTCTCATTAAGTTTGAATTTCAAGCAATAACAATTATGTTTGACAAAATATGTATACATTATAATAGGGAAATAAAAATTTATATTATTTCTGCGAAGACCGAGGATTGCGGCGGACACGAGAAGGTATGCTGCATATTTATTTTCTCTGTTCATTGATTAAAAAAGTGATTTTTTTTTTGTCTTGGATAATATCTTCTGTGTTTTTTCAAAACATGATCGCATAATTATCTTCTCTATTTTGCCATCAGGGCAAGAAAGCACCATAATTTGCATTCATATAGACAACAACAAGGGATTTTATTAACATATTTTCATTGTTTTGCCTTTGTCAAATTCATTTGTTTGCAGGTACTATACGACTTCTATATTTTGGGATTTCTATGTTTTTGCCCTTGCCGCACCACTTCCTGAATGGCGTATGACGAACTTGTTCTTTCTTACATCATTTCCATTCAAGCATCGTCATCTTCATTAAGGGGTTCAAGGTTCAAGTCAAAAAGTGCAAGCTTTTCGTAGCCTTTTCCTCGAAACAGCCCAGTACCATTCTTATTTGTCTCATCAGTCTTCGCAGCTGTACATAAAAGAGCAAAGAAATTGAAAGAAGTGTGTTATACAGATGATGAAACAGTGCTGGAGCTTGAAAATTTATGAAAATAGAGAAAGACCTGCGCTAGCTGCGGCGTGTGTCACCAAGGACTTGTGTAATCTGACGGCGCTTGGAAACATCAATGTGTTATAATTGATTAATTCCGTCATCAAATTATTCTCAATGTGGGTAAATCCATACTTGTTGATCCACATTGGGACAAGTTCTGGGACCGATGGAATTACAAGGTTTTCCACATTGAGCATAAGAAGAGCCTGAAAATTAGATTCGCATACTAGCACCGGCGGTTGCACTGGCGGTTTGAATTACAAGATTTTCAACATTAAGCTTACCAGGAGCCTGAAAGTCGATCAGATTCGCATTAGAACTTGTTCCAGGCAGACTGATGAGCATAATTTATATACATATTTTACTCTTAATTATATAATTGTTAATTATATTTATTTGTTATTTTTAATTAATTGAATTGTTTTATTGAATAGGGAATTAATTAGAGATTATGAATAAAAAGAGCATAAAAAAATTCAATTTGTGAGCATTAAAGATTAATTAACTTTGGAAGCAATTATGCTTATATGCATGTTAATTCAAGCCAAGGAAACCGAATTCAACAAATTCATTTACCCATGCACATGCGGACAAAGAAGATAAAGGGGTGGAAAGCAATAGAAAGGGACCCGCACTTGACTTTCATGAGTGGAAAAGGAACGAAAAATCTTTTTGGAGTAGACGTGATAGAAGCCAAGACAAGTTAAAAGCTTTGCCAGCACATGAAGGATTAAAGGAAGTTTAATTGGGCTTGGCAAGAGTGGGCCGATTTTAGCAATTCACTAGCCATCATTATTTGACAAGGATTCGGCTAGGGATTAAAAATATAAAAGCCAAACTTTGGCTTGAGAAGGGGAGCCGCCAGGAAGGGAGAGCTGCAGAGTGCAGACGCAAGGCAGAAGAGGGGAGAAAAGGACGAGTGCAGCAGTTCGGCTTTATGGCTGATTTTATTTTTTGTGTTGCTCTCAATTCAAGTATGTCTAGCTAATTTTTTTATACTGAAGTTAAGGATGAAACCCTATTCAATGAAATAATTATATTTTTATTTAATTAATTTCTTATATATGTTCTTTGATGATTATGGTTTTTATTTCACATGATTAATTGGATGTGAAAAAAATCTTTTCATCAATTCTGTCATGCATTATTGATTGTTAGGATTAATATTTGATTAAATCTATGCTTGGATCTATAAAGTTTATACATGATTGTCTTTGATTTTATGTCTTTCATTAAATTGTTTACATAGAGTGCTTAGGGAAATTTTGACTCTTTGTTATTCAATATGTTTACATGAGATGCTTAGATATCATATTATTAAGCAGAAAAAGAACCTACATAAAATTAATATTATTTGGGCTTAACTGTTATATCCATGAGATGACATGGATTGATTTCGAGTTGTCACTCTAAAATTGGGAATTAATTAATATTTAGATAATTACTAATTAAATAGTGGTGGATTCCGAAACCTTGGTAATTTTTATCTCATTAAATTCTCATTTACTTTAATTGTTTTCTTAGTTTAATTAGTTTAATTTCTCTTAAAACTCAATTTGCTCAACTAGGTTAGAATTAATATTAATTTTAGATTTAAATTAGACTTTTTAATTTATAACAATCCATGTGGGATCGACCTCGTTACCACTACTTTATTTCTAGATTCGTGCGCTTGCGAGTATATTAAAATTTTCACAACAAGTTTTTGGCGCCGTTGCCGGGGATTGTGCTAGAAAGTCAGTTTAATATAGGTTAATTTGATTCTTCCACTAGTTATAATTTAGGTTGTCTTTTATTTTATTTATTCAATTTTTATTTAAAAAACACAAAAAAAATTAATTTTAATTTTAATTTATTTTGAATTTATTGTTTAGTTGTTTGATTTCTTTTATTTAATTTTGTTTATTTTTATTATTGTTGTTTTATTTTTCTTCTTTGTCTAGTTAGTTTATGAGTGTTTGGGAACGCGATTCAACAAATTGTTTGGTAAAAAAAGAGTCGAAAATTGATAGTAGTCGAGATAGTTCTTCAGAAGTGATGGATGACCCCAATAGATTATTACCAATACTTCCACCAATGCAAGCAGAGAAAACCCTTAGAGAATATTTTTCACCACTTGCAGCCAACCAACCATCTTGTATTGTGTTGCCACAAACTACAACAACACACTTTGAACTTAAGCTCTCTGTCATTCAACTTTTGCCATCCTTCCATGGGTTAGAGAGAGAGGACCCATATTTGCACATTAAGGAATTTCTTGACATATGCTCTACATTTCGTTTTCAAAATTTTAATGATGAGTCAATTAGGCTTCGTATGTTCCATTTCTCATTAAAAGACAAAGCAAAAGCTTGGTTGAATTCACTTCCTGCTGGATCTATAACTACGTGGGATGAATTGAGTAATAAGTTCCTCACCAAGTTTTTCCCTATGTCTAAAACAAATGCCCTTAGGAGAGAGATAAGTGATTTTTATCAAAGAGAGGGTGAGCAATTTTATGAGTGTTGGGAAAGATTTAATGATTTACTCCTTAAGTGCCCCCACCATGGTTTTGAGAAATGGAGACTTATACAATGCTTTTATAACGGTTTAACCATGTCGAATCGTCATATGGTAGAGTCTATGAATGGTGGGAGATTTTTGAACTTACATGAAGGGGCTGCATGGAATTTCTTTAATTCACTTTCTGAGAATTCTCAACAGTGGGATTTTTCAAACCAAAGGGAAAAATCATCTCAAGTTTCTAGAAAGGGGTTATATGAAGTTAAGGATGATTTTGATGTGAAATCCACTCTAGTTACACTTTCTAGAAAAGTAGATGCCTTAGCTCTGAACCAATCAATGAATCATCGTCCTAGTATACCTAATGAGGTTTGTGCTATTTGTTCTAACTTGTCTCATACAGCACATAATTGTCCATCATTACCAGCCTATCCAGAGGCTTATTCTGAGCAGGTTCATGCCTTACAATCGTATGAAAAATCCTTCAATAGTCCATATTCATCCACATATAATCCTAATTGGAGGAATCACCCAAATTTTTCTTGGAAACAAAATCAACCTTTGTCAAACCAAGGAGGGCAACAATTTAACATGCCCAATCAACAATTTGTCCCTCCTAACCAAGTATATCCTCTTGCCCAACAACCTATGTCTCAATTTGTTGCACCCCAACAAAGAAAGCCTTCTTTAGAGGATACACTTCAAAGTTTCATTCAGTCAACCCAACAAGCTTTTCAGTCAAACACTCAAGCTATTCTAAAGCTTGAACATCAATTGGGTCAATTAGCGACTACTGTAGCGGAGAGAGAAAAAGGAAAATTTCCAAGTCAACCAGTTCCTAATCCCAAAGGAGTGCACGAAGTTGGATCGAGTTCAAGTCATCAGCATGAACAAGCAAAATCTGTTATGACCTTGAGAAGATGAAAATTATTTGTCAACAAAGTAGAGGTTCAAACAAGGAAGACATCTAAGTCTACTTCTTCATATCCGATTCCATCACAAGACTCATCACCAAATGATCCAGAAGAGAGTGGTCTACCAGCTTACATTCCCAAGGCTCATTTTCCTCAAAGGTTAACAAAGGTAAAGAAAGGGACTTCAACAGGTGAGATTATGGAAATCTTCAAACAGGTAAGTATAAACATCCCTTTACTCGATGCTATTAAGCAAGTTCCTTCCTATGCCAAGTTTTTGAAAGATTTATGCACTAAAAAGAGAAATTTGCATGTCACCAAAAAAGCATTTTTAACCGAACAAACTAGCAATTTACTCCAATGTAAAATGCCACCAAAATTTAAGGATCCAGGTTCTCTTACTATCTCATGTGTTATAGGGAACCAATGTTTTGATAAAGCATTATTGGATTTGGGTGCTAGTGTTAATCTCTTGCCTTATTCTGTTTACATGCAGCTTGGGCTAGGTGAGTTAAAATCAACTCCTATTATTTTGCAACTTGCTGATAGGTCAATGAAAATACCTCGTGGTATTATAGAGGATGTGTTGATACAAATTGATAAATTTTATTATCCTGTTGATTTTATTGTTATTGATACTCAGCATGTACATGATCCTAAGAAACACACTCCAGTTATTCTAGGTCGTCATTTCTTAGCTACAGCTAATGCTCTTATTAATTGCAGGAATGGAAACATGCAGCTATCTTTTGGTAATATAACCATGGAATTGAATATTTTTAATGTTACCAAACAGCCACAAGAAGAAGATGAATTTGTTGAAGCGAATATGATAGAGGAATTAGTAGAAGATTCATTCATTTCTAACCATAATGATGATCCATTAGAGGCATGTCTAACTCATTCTGATTTATCTTTTAATGATGACAGTGCAATTACAGAAGTCAGCGCTTTACTTGATACACCTCTAATTATGGACACAACTAAATGGAAGACAAAGTCAGAACTACTGCCTCATTTTGAGAAGAAAATTGGCCCATCTGTGGAGGCACCACCAAAATTGGAACTCAAAGCACTGCCCGACACTCTGGAATATGCATTCTTGGGAGAATCTGACACTCTACCTGTTATTATTTCTTCTTCCCTCGATCTTGAGCAAAAAGGTAAGTTGTTAGGCATTCTAAAAGAGCATAAGGAGGCAATAGGATGGACCATCACTGATATTAAAGGTATTAATCCAGTAGATTGCATGCATCGTATTCATCTTGAAGAAAATGCTAAACCTATTAGGGAGATGCAACATAAGCTAAATCCTAATATGAAAGAAGTGGTAAGAGCTGAAGTAATCAAATTATTAGATGCAGGAATTATTTATCCTATTTTAGATAGCTCTTGGGTTAGCCTTGTGCAAGTTGTTCCTAAGAAATCTGGTGTTACAGTAGTTACTAATGCTAATAATGAATTAATTCCCATTAGAGTAACTACAGGTTGGCGTGTTTGCATTGATTATAGAAAATTGAATTCATTCACAAGAAAAGATCATTTTCCTCTTCCATTTATTGATCAAATGCTTGATAGACTTGCAGGTCATGATTTCTATTGTTTTCTAGATGGATATTCAGGTTATAATTAGATCCCTATAGCTCCAGAGGACCAGGAGAAAACTACTTTTACTTGTCCATTTGGAACTTTTGCATATAGGAGAATGCCATTTGGTTTATGCAATGCATCTGCTACTTTTCAAAGATGCATGCTTAGCATTTTTTCTGATATGGTTGAGAGATTTCTTGAAGTATTCATGGATGATTTTTTTGTTTATGGAGATTCTTTTGATGAATGTTTGCAGCATCTAACATTAGTTTTGCAGAGATGTAAAGAAAAGAACTTGGTTCTAAACTGGGAAAAATGTCACTTCATGGTAAAACAAGGTATTGTCCTTGGTCATATAATTTCCAGCAAAGGTATAGAAGTCGACAAAGCCAAGGTCTAATTTTCCACATCCCAAATCCGTAAAAGAAGTAAAATCTTTCCTTGGACATGCTGGTTTTTATAGAAGATTCATTAAAGATTTTAGTAAAATTTATAGACCCTTATGCAATTTACTTGTTAAGGATGCACCTTTTATCTTTGATGAATCTTGTCTTGATGCTTTTGCAAAGCTTAAGAAATTGTTGACTTCTTCACCTATCATTCAGCCACCTAATTGGGATTTGCCTTTTGAAATTATGTGTGATGCATTTGATTATGTTGTAGGAGCAGTTTTAGGACAAAGATTAGATCGTGTGCCGTATGTGATTTATTATGCTAGTATGACACTCAATGATGCACAGTTGAACTATTCAACTACAGAAAAAGAAATGCTAGCCGTGGTGTTTGCACTTGATAAATTCAGATCATATCTTATAGGTTGTAAAGTGATTATTTTTACCGATCATGCTGCTTTAAAATATTTGCTTACTAAGAAAGATGCTAAGGCAAGATTGATTCGTTGGGTGTTGCTTTTACAGGAATTTGACATTGAATTTAGAGATAAAAAAGGTTCTGAAAATGTTGTGGCGGATCATTTATCTCGCCTTTATCTTAAATTTATTCCAAAATCTTTACCTTTGAATGAGTCTTTCCCAGATGAGCAACTTATGAGCGTAAATGTTGTACCATGGTTTGCTGATATAGTTAATTACCTTACTACAGGTCAAATCCCAGAGCACTGGACTAAGCAAGATAGAACAAAGTTCTTATCTAAAGTGAAGGACTTCTTTTGGGATGATCCCTATTTATTTAAATATTGCGCTGATCAGATTATTAGGCGATGTGTTCCCGATAATGAAATTCAAAGTGTTATCTCATTTTGCCATGAACAAGCTTGTGGAGGCCACTTTAGTGCTAAAAAGACAGCAACAAAAATTTTACAGTGTGGTTTTTATTGGCCTACTCTTTTTCATGACGCTTATATTTTCTGTTCTTTGTGTGATAGGTGCCAACGTATGGGTAGCATTTCAAAGAGGAACATGATGCCACTCAATCCTATTCTTGTGGTTGAGATCTTCGATATATGGGGTATTGATTTCAAGAAACCTTTTCCTCCATCTTTTGGTTATCAGTATATATTGGTTGCAGTGGACTACGTATCGAAGTGGGTTGAAGCTATTCCATCAAAACCAATGATCATAGGGTTGTAGTGAAATTCTTGAAGAGTAATATTATGTCTCGTTTTGGTTTCCCTATAACAATCATTAGTGATGGTGGCACCCATTTTTGCAATAAACCTTTCAAAACTTTTTTGGACAAATATTCCATTACACATAAGGTTGCCACCCTATACCATCCTCAAACCAGTGGCCAAGTAGAGATTTCTAATAGAGAGATCAAGCAGATTCTAGAGAAAACAGTTAGGCCAGATAAAAAGGATTGGTTTTTGAGACTTGATGATGCATTGTGGGCATATAGGACTGCTTTTAAAACACCAATTGGGATGTCACCTTATCGACTTGTGTATGGAAAAGCATGTCATCTGCCAGTAGAGTTGGAGTATCGTGCATATTGGGCAATCAAGAAATTCAATTTTGACATGCAGCAGGTTGGGTCCAAGAGAAGATTACAACTAGCAGAACTTGAAGAGATCAGGAATGATGCATATGAGAATGCCAAGATTTATAAACAGCGAATGAAAGTCTTTCATGACAAACACATTTTAAGAAAAACCTTTACACCAGGTTAGAAAGTACTTTTATATAATTCCCGATTGTATCTCTTTCCAGGTAAGTTATGTTCTCGATGGTCTGGTCCTTTTATAGTTCGTACTGTCTTCCCTTATGGGGCAATTGAGATTGAAAATCCTAAAAATGGTGATTTATTTAAGGTGAATGGTCAAAGATTAAAACCATTTTTAGAGTTAAGAACACCAGAAGTTAAGGAGATACTGTTAGATGATCCTGTTTATCAGGATTAATTAAGTTCATCTTTGCACTCTTGTTTTATTTTAACAGTAGCTTTTCTTTTCTTTGTTTGTTTTTCTTTTCTAATGTTTTCTTTTCATTTGGCATTTTTTCTTTTAAGCTTTCCCAGCCCATCCAGGTGTGTTCTTTTCAACTTTCTTTTTATTATTTATGTTTTTTTTATTATTATTATTTCTCTTTCATTTGTTTGCATGCATATCTTTTGTTTGTGAAACATTGAGGACAATGTTCCGAATAAGTTTGGGGGTGGGAATAATGTGTGCTTTGTTTGTTAAAAAAAACCCAAAAAAAATCAAAAATTCAAAAAAAAATTGTGTTTTTTTGTTTTTACGTGAAAAGCCAATGATAAGAATTTGATTGACAATAAATACGGTTTTTAGAAAGGGTTGAATATTGTCTTAGTTTATACTTGATTCTTGTGTTAGTTCCTCTTGATTAAGATTCTTTAGACCATGAGCACTAATATCAGTTCTTTCATAATTTTGACTTGAAATTTGAGATTGACGCAGCCTGAGTTGAGAATTTTAGATAGAGTAAATGACTGTTTGTCTTGATTCTTATCTCCACAATACAAAATAGCATACACAGGCGCCAAAGTCAGAAATAGCTACCTATAACCCTTAAGAGTGAAGCTATCCTTGAGTAATTTGGGCCTATGTACCATAAGTATGTAGAGGATAATCTACCATAAGAAGAAGGCTACCTTAAGGGGTAGAGTGAAAGCTCCTGACTATGGTTAAAAAAAAAAAATCAAATCAAGTGCTTGTGCTAAAAAAAATTCAAAAGAAAATGCACATAAAAGCCTGTAAGAGAAAAAAAAATTAGAGATCAAGATAATAAGATTAGTTTGACCTACTATTTTCTTTGTTTGAGGCGAAGGCTATTGATATTGAGGATTTTGGGAATGGATTTGATTGAATTGATTTCACACTCACACTACAAGAATCAAAAGAGAGATGTGATTGACTATTGAATTAAAGTTAGAACTTTGCCAATATTTGAAATTTTCTTTGAGCTATATAATTTATGCAATCTTTGAGGCTATCTTCATGTTTTGTTTAAAGCTTATTGCTCTTTTCATTTTATTTTTATTTTAATTCTTCGAAAAATGATGTTTGTGGGTATCATCACTGAAGCCCTCACGAGACTATAACTCGTCCACTAGGGCCGCCTAGGGTTTAAAGGCTTGTTGCATACGCTAAATGCAATCGCGATTATCTGCGAAAGTGGTTTAGTTAGGATTTATTTTTGTTTTTAGTTTTAGTTTTGCTCGAGGACTAGCAAAATCTAAGTTTGGGGGTATTTGATGAGCATAATTTATATACATATTTTACTCTTAATTATATAATTGCCAGTTATATTTATTTGTTATTTTTAATTAATTGAATTGTTTTATTGAATAGGGAATTAATTAGAGATTATGGATAAAAAGAGCATAAAGAAATTCAATTTGTGAGCATTAAAGATTAATTAACTTTGGAAGCAATTATGCTTATATGCATGTTAATTCAAGCCAAGGAAACCGAATTCAACAAATTCATTTACCCATGCACATGCGGACAAAGAAGATAAAGGGGTGGAAAGCAATAGAAAGGGACCCGCACTTGACTTTCATGAGTGGAAAAGGAATGAAAATTCTTTTTGGAGTACACGTGATAGAAGCCAAGACAAGTTAAAAGCTTTGCCAGCACATGAAGGATTAAAGGAAGTTTAATTGGGCTTTGCAAGAGTGGGCTGATTTTAGCAATTCACTAGCTATCATTATTTGACAAGGATTCGGCTAGGGATTAAAAATATAAAAGCCAAACTTTGGCTTGAGAAGGGGAGCCGCCAGGAAGGGAGAGCTGCAGAGTGCAGACGCAAGGCAGAAGAGGGGAGAAAAGAACGAGTGCAGCAGTTCGGCTTTACGGCTGATTTTATTTTTTGTGTTGCTCTCAATTCAAGTATGTCTAACTAATTTTCTTATATTGAGGTTAAGGATGAAACTCTATTCAATGAAATAATTATCTTTTTATTTAATTAATTTCTTATATATGTTCTTTGATGATTATGATTTTTATTTCACATGATTAATTGGATGTTAATAAAATCTTTTCATCAATTCTGTCATGCATTATTGATTGTTAGGATTAATATTTGATTAAATCTATGCTTGGATTTATAAAGTTTATACATGATTGTCTTTGATTTTATGTCTTTCATTAAATTGTTTACATAGAGTGCTTAGGGAAATTTTGACTCTTTGTTATTCAATATGTTTACATGAGATGCTTAGATGTCGTATTATTAAGCAGAAAAAGAACCTACATAAGATTAATATTATTTGGGCTTAACTGTTATATCCATGAGATGACATAGATTGATTTCGAGTTGTCACTCTAAAATTGGGGATCAATTAATATTTAGATAATTACTAATTGAATAGTGGTGGATTCCGAAACCTTGGTAATTTTTATCTCATTAAATTCTCATTTACTTTAATTGTTTTCTTAGTTTAATTAGTTTAATTTCTCTTAAAACTCAATTTGCTCAACTAGGTTAGAATTAATATTAATTTTAGATTTAAAGTAGACTTTTAAATTTATAACAATTCCTGTGGGATCGACCTCGTTACCACTATTCTATTTCTAGATTCATGCACTTGCGAGTATATTAAAATTTTCACAACACAGACATATATTGAAATGAAAAATATGACACATACAGCTGATTATTAGTAGCTTCAGCACCAGCACTTACAGATTCGATTTGGGCGAATAGTTTCGGCGTCATTGTTCCTTTGTAGTCCCCGCTTCTGAACTTTTCAGGGGTTCCGACAAGTGGAATCTTCGCAATCTTGGTCCCATGGACCCTGTAAAATTGAAGTGATGAATACTCCCAAGTTAAATGAAAACTGGTTGTTGTAAAATATGTATGTACTGGATTGATTATACGAGAACACACAGAATGAAGTGATGAATACTCCCAAGTTTTTCTTAAACCGAACTGATTACTTCACAAAAACTAAAATAAATAAAATTTCATAAAAATTTAATCTAAATAAATCAGCTCGATTCCACTTTACTTCCCCAAATTATTGTATTCAATTGAAATATTTGTTGAAAAGTATATTTAGATTATCACTGTAGTATTGCGTGTGTTTATCAATTATATTTTCATGAATATGTTTTAAAAATAATCTAACCATTAAAACATAGTTATGCTGGCAGATTGAATTAACCGTAATTTTTATCTTTATTTTATCTTATACGTTTACATTATTGGTTTCCTGTACTTTATTGTTAGTGTTTCTTGAAGCGAAAATCATATTTAAATTATAATAATTTAATATAAATTATTAGTTTAGTAAAATTTGGTTTGGGGATTAAAAGGAAAAAAATTGGGAGATCGAATGACAAAGTTAATCTCTTAACCAATAACAATAACCGTTCATGCAATCCTTGAGAAAATGTAAAATTAATTGCTACTTTAATTAATGCTTTCGTAAAATAAATAATTAATGAACATTAGCAATTTTTATATACACACATGCTTACATAGAAACTAAGTGCGGAACCGGACTGGGGCCTGTGGAACACATCCAAAGGTCATAATTTGCTGCACTTAGTGGACAGCACCACGTGTGGCAAATAAATAAATAAACAAAATAAGGTAAAGGTCAATCTAACGCCCCAATCCAATTCCAGAGCTTAGTTACGGTTCAGAATACTGGACTGAAAATTCATATAATAAATAATGTAAATAATGTAAATAATGACAATAATAAGTTAAATGGTATTTTTGTAATTTGAAATAATTTATTCCACATATTAATAACAATACAGTTTATTCCGATTCTGATTCGTACAGTTAAGGTAAATAATGAATTTTGATTCTCATTATAGCCTATTCCGATTCAACCCATTTTTATTACGAATTAGTAAACGCAATATATATATATATATAGAGGAGCAGACTCCAATCCATATACTTTTATAGTATAAAAAACCTTCGGGATCACTTGTTCTTTTGCGACTTGATATGGAATCCCGCTTGATAACAATAACAGCCTCCCCTGCTGTGGTTCCGGTGGCCACTCATTTTCCATTTGCTTTCTATGTAGACTCTGCTTTCGTAAGACAGATTTCACATCGATCCCTAGAGGTTATAAACCTCCCAACTTCGTAACATTTTCGGGAGAGGTCCGGTCTTCTTTTCTCTTTTGAGTCAGGTTCTTTTCTTAAGACAGGACAGGAAATCGGGGTTTCTCAATATCTCTCTTCTGGCCTAAACTAAGTTAGTTCCAGATCGAAACTGGACCTGAGAGAGACTAGACTTCTAGTAACACGGCTAAGAAGCAGCAAAGTCCGATACGGAATAAAATCCCCTCTCTTCTTCTCTCTTTGTCCCCCGAACCAATGATTTGATTCAATGCCCCGGAGCCAGCAACTTTGGAAGGCTCGGCGATAGCTATCTTATATATATATATATATTTCAAACAGTGATTGAAAGGAAAACATTGATTCGTATTACCTAAGATATTTAAAAGGAGGCCACCACTTTAAAATTTGGACAGCAAGCGATATTCTTCAGCGTTTCAAGTACCGATCTCCAAGAATCACTGGCCATTAACCCCTAGGAAGACCAAAATGACTTAGAATTTGTAGATCTTGAAATCTTCTTATTCTCGAGCAATCGACATATGTAAAAAATTGTAATTAATAGTAAAAAAAATGGTAGTTACGTAATCAAAGGTAAAAATTAAGAAATTATTTGGTAGCGATGGAGGTTCCTAATAAGATTTAGTGGTCAAAGAAATTTTTTTTAGATTGCAATTCGCTAAGGGTGGAAAATGAGAATAAGTAAGAAGGAGTAAGAAAATAAGAACGAGAAAGTACAATTAGTAGACGGGTAAGAAGATATAGAGGGGAAAGATATGAAAGCGAAAGACACGAGGCAAATAGCGTGAAAATCGCAAGCGAAAGAAGAATATTATTTTTGGATTTCTTCCCCTAAGAATCATTCGTTTTTCGCTACACACTGTATTTGAAAATGTGATCGCGTTAAAAAAAATTGTATAATAAGAATTTATAAATTTATTTTGTACAAATTGATATGTTGTAACTATATTGTTTAAAGTAAATTATGTTTATAAACTTATTTTGTACAAATTGAAATGATGTAACTATATTGGTTAAAGTAAATTATGTGGAACACAACCAATACAGTCATGCCTAGTGACATAGCTAGACTTTACACCCAACAAGGGTAAATGTAATTTACAAAAAGAATTTGATTTTCCTTTAGTGTTATTAGATAATTTTAGATTTAATATACTCATTTAAGGTGATTTTGATGACGAAATTATAATTTTGAGCCTTTTTTTTACAATATTCAAGTTGGTTGGGACAGATAAAATTTTTAATTGAAATAAAAAAATAAATTTTTTATGAAAAAATTAGCTCCACTACTAATCATGGTACAATAATTCGTACAAAATAAATTTATATAAGAGTTTGTAATTTAGTCCGTACCATGAATATATAACCTTATGATGGACTAGAACTTGTTTGTTCGTTTATACTCGTTTATCTTCATTATAGCACTAGGTCTATATTAATTATATGAATTTTATTACTGAATTTTATCTAAAAACTTGAAATGACATTTATGAACATGACTTTAAGAAGTCACGCTCTATTTTTCGTAAGTAGCTCGGTTCATTAGTTTGTAACACTAACTAATAAGGCCCCCTTAACATATTAAAAAAATTGATTGTGTTGGAAAAGCTATTAGCCAGCAACACAAAATAAAGAATTAATACAAGGTAAAGAATAAAATGAGAGAGCAATATATTATATATTGATTTTGTTCATTCCAATTGTGTACAAAATAAAGAGATAAGCTCTCCTTTTATAGTTACATAATCACTCCATGAAATTAATGGAAACATTATGGATCATAATTTCTTATAAGATAGTGAGAGTTATAAAGAAGTTAAAGGTTGCTAGTGGGAGATAATAGGGAGATTAAGAAATATATGTTATGAACATCCACATTTATTTTAATAAATTCATAATAGATTGGCTATTATCTTATAATGATAACTAGGTTACAGGCATTTGGCCAAATGTTAGAAACAATGCAATTTTAAAAAGCCAATGGGATCCCCCCCACCCCCCCCCCCCAAAAAAAGCCAATGGTAAAAAATCATTATCAATTTTACGTTTTAAACTCCTTAATCTGTAATGAATTTTAATTTTCCCTCTGTCTGGCGTAATTAATTTAATTATTATACGGATTAATATCAAGGTAATATTTCCTTTATGTGTTGTAAATGATTTTTCAATGTTTTGTTTTTTAGTGATGATACAGCCACAAACTCTTGTATAAATTGATGTGACATTAATTTATTGGTTGAATGAAAATATAAAATAATATAAATAAATCATGTGGGCCAAGAGATATTTAATTCACCCAATGAATTTGTTGTGCAAATTTTAATGTACTCGCAAGCGCACGAATCTATTGTAGTATAGACTAATGGTGACGAGTGTCGATCCCACGAGGAGGTGGATTTTAATTATATATAGAATTAATTTTGTAAATGGGTAGTTGGATTTATGGGGGAAATGATTTGGAATATGCTAATACTTAAATTAAAATGGCGAGAATAAATTCTAAAATTGGAATTGCAATGGAGAGAATAAATTGAAGAGAAAATCTATTAAATTGACGTACTTGGGTATCTGGATCCGTATCAACATGCATCATGGGCTAAATAATCCGTATTAATGCCAATTAAATCATGAGGGGGGAATCCACACCTCATGAACCACGCTCTAATCAATATGGTGCTAAGGGCTTATCGTGCCAAATAATAATAACCTTATACTAGAGAGCCGGTGTAACCAAGGCGGTATCTAGACAAGACTATTATTATTTGTCGACGAGAAGTCAAAACATCCACAAAAATTAAAGGGGAAGAGAAAATAAATTTACCAAATTAAGCCCATGACACATGTTGAGACTTCACCTTCAACCCAAGCTTGAAAGAAAATTAGCCACTCATAATTGAACTACGGGCAAAATGGGAATTTATTAAAATACGAAGAAAATACAAGATGGAGAGGGAATTACAGAAAATGGATCCCAAAAATGGATTCAGAGATATCAAATTAGGGGGGGGAGGCCCCCTTTTTATAGATACATGGAGTAAATCATGGCCATCGGATTAAAAACAGTTTGGACGCTCAGGATTGCGCCACGTCATCAGTCAACAATCCACGGTTTGACCACGCGGATGAACAGTAACACGGTTTGACCCGGATGAACAGTAACGCGGTTTGGTTGAAAATAATCCTGTGTGATGCATGCACCGTACGCGAGATTTTTCGTCCACTGATATGCTGCCACGTCACCATCAACAGTACATAAGAATTTTAGTCCAACAGGATCGTGACACCTCATCAGTCAATGCCACATCATCGGTCAATGCCACGTCATCATCCGTCTATGTGAACAGTGTCGTGAACAGTAACGTATACAGTATCGTACACGTGAATAGTACCGTACATGTGAATAGTGCCATTTTTCCTTTTATGCTCCTCCTAAGGTTTTCGACCGTCCTGAGTTCAAAAGTGATGTCCGTTTTGCCGTCTGATCTCTCCTTTATTGTGAAATGACTATAATGCCCCTAAAATACATAAATTACTTAATTAAAATAAAACACACGTAATTAAATCATAAGAATGTTAAATACATAAAAGTAAGGGTTGTTAGTAAGACTTGAAATGTAAAATGACAGTTTTCTCCTTTATAAATATGCATTTTCTAACACTCAACACACCCCCCAACCAGCTTATTGCTAGTCCCTAGCAAATAAAGCGAAAACAAAATTCAAATTCAAAATAATTTTTTTTTTTTGTTTTAATAGAAACACTCGTATTTATTCCATCAGATTAATGATAGCAATCAAATAAAAGTATAAGCATTATCTCCAGTCTAAAGCAACATCACACCCACATCAACCATCCACATGAATTAGCCCAGTAGACTTTGTTTTAGCTACTCTCAAGAATGACATGTCAAACCCCAAAATCTCACTGGAAGTAGTGACACTCTCACAAATAAATTAATCCCAATAAAAATAGTCACTCCAATGAATGGTAATTGAGAGAGAAAATAATAAAGAAGTGATATCACATGCTCTCACCAAGATGAAATAAATATGCCCTCAGCTTAGAAATAATACGATCTCAAGTCAAATAAAATGTTAGTCAACCCACTTTATTTATCTTTTTTTTTTTAATTATGCATCACTACATCTTTTTAGCCCATATAACTAGCTTCTACTTCAAACTATAGTTCCCTAAAATCAAGAAGGACTTTTATTAGGACGAAACGTAGGCTAGGGACATGGCTAACAAAGAAGGAAAATAAGGAAAACAAAGTGTATGTTTGAGAAAAATGCAGAGAATTTTTTTTTTTTTTTTTGGAAGTTGCAAGGTGGATTTCACCTATTTTTATTCTTTTGAAACAACAACTTTTGTTTTTGTTTTTGTTTTTTTTTTGTTTTTTTTTTTGCTTTTATTTGGCATAACTTCACTGAACAAAATAATTATTTACATTTTCTCAAACATACATAGGTGATGGAACTTATAAGATATCAGGTAATACTCCAAATCGGAGTGGGTCAAGATGATAAGTTGACAAAGAAAATGTTTTTTTTTTTTTAAAGGCTCAAAAGGGTTAACTATGGATATTAAATAAAAGGGATGGCTTGAAAGGCTCAAACGGATCAAAGATGGCCTCTCCATCGTCTTTTAGGGCTCTAAATAATTTTCCATATCTACTAGTTAGATGGGCCTCCAAATGTAGCAACACACTCTTTTTTTTCTTTTTTTTTTTCTTTTTTTTTTACCATTTTTTTTTAAAGGGTTAACTCAAAAGAAATGTAGAGATCGTGTATAAAATAATAAACTGCTAAGCTGTATAGAGAATGGGCAAAATGGTTACTCTCCAAGAAAATGATAGGCTCAACAACTCACTTGGCACTTATTTATGACATGTTCATTCCTTCAAGCAACTCATATTTGTCTCCGACATCAACATGTAAAGTAGCAAACATAGCGTAACATCACTTAAGACCAAAGATAATACAAATAATAAAATTTGAAATTAATCATGTCATCCAATGTTAAAACAAATAACACAAATTTTTTTTTAACAACATTCTACCCCCCAACCTATTCTAAACATGAAAGAAAAATATGCATGCAGGAATGTGAAAATGATGTAGAAAAATTTATTAGAAATTTTTTTTTTTTTTTTAACTAAGAAGATGCGTTTCTAGAGGCACTACACTCCATATTCAGCCATCTTTGACTCAAAAGTTGGAAAATGTATATTTATAGAGGAGAAATTAAAGAAGAAAAATAAACATAAACACATAATAAAGAAAAAGAAAATGTCTGAAATTAATTTTTTTTTTTTGAATTTTTTTTTTTGAACTTGTTTTTAAACAATGAAGATGCGTTTCTAGAGTAACTACACTCCATATTCAGCCATCTTCAACACAAAAAGTTAGCAACAGTTAGTTTCTACAACAAAAAATTAGTAAAAACTTAACCAAAATTCCACAATTGTCGACTATTCCCTCCCCCCAACCAGAATGAAACATTGTCCTCAATGTTTGAAATGAAAGAAGTAGAGTTTAGAAGACATCACCTGGGTGGTGCAACACAGAAGAAAATATTTACAGGCGGAGAGTTAAATCTAATTTGTACTTCTTACTGCGGCTACTGTTACCATCATTATTTGGACGCTCCAACACAAAGGTCCAGGGGTCTGGCTCCGGTCGATAAGCTTGTAACATATCAAGTAGCTCATTAGCAGTGTGAGCACAAATAAAGAGTTTTTTCACATTAGAGGGAATGAAATAGTTTTTTATTGCATGGTTAAGAAATGCGATAAAGCCATCATAAAAGTTATTGACATTTAACAAACCGATGGGTTTCTGGTGGATGTGCAGATGGGCCCAAGATGCTAGTGTCATAAGTGCCTCTAGTGTTGCAAGATCTCCTGGAAGGAAAACAAAAGCATCAGCATGATTAAGCATTTCAGTTATTCTTTCTTGCATACCTGAGACGATTAACTCTTCTCCAGTTGATGAGTCAGACGAACTGCCCAATGGTTTTAGGACTCTTGGGATGATGCCTAACACTTGACTTCCTCTGATAAAAGCTGCTTCGGAGACCATTTTTGATAACCCTCGGTTACCTCCTCCATACACCAAATGTAAATTTCTCGCTGCTATGCTTCGACCAAGATCTATGGCTGCCTCAACGAACTCTTTATGTTTGCCATAGGTAAATCCAGAAAGCACACAAATGTTCTTGAATTGTCTATTGGGAGTAGCTGCCATTGAAATATTTCTCAAAAACAATTTGTGAGTGTTTGACAAAAGAAATCACATTTAAGAGTCTTGGTGATAGTGGGTCACAGCTGTGAATGAGGTAACATGTTAGTGTCAAATAACGCATGAAGCACATGGCTCGCGAGTCAAAAAGAAAACAGTAAAAAGGAAAAAGCAAACAGTAATAAAATTATTAAAGACAATAATGCAAACAATAAAACAACAGTGAAATGAAATAAAATAACAGTAAAGTAAAAGGATATTTACACGTAGTTGCGACTGTGGCTCACATCTTCCTCTGGTTTTACGTCCAGAAACGGCTTGAACGCCCTCTATGGGTCGAGGATAGGCTTCCCATCCAGTTTTCTTATAAACAGGCAAACAGGGTCGTTTATAGTCAGATTCCCGAGACTATATCGTGCATGCTCTTTCTGGAATAATGGCCATAACTGGAGAATCGCTCCTTGCACATATCCACTGGGATGCGTTTCAAGAGACAAAAGGATATCATCCAATGACTCCTTATTCAAGCCATCCCTAATGAATTGAATCTTATCTTCCCTGTTATCAGACATCATTCCTAAAGAACATGGGTTTTTATTGCAACTCATTCTGGCACACTTATGACAAGCAACAGAAATTCTTCGAGCTCGTCGTTTTCTTGCATAATTTCCTTTACCACAACCAGGCATGTATGCAATAAATTTTGGAGGTAACTCACCTGCCGATCGTACTTTAGCCTCGATTAACCAACGGATGTCAGCAGGTATGTTATTTCTCATGAGTAATCGCATGCGTTCGGACCGAGCTTTATAGATCGTAAGGAGGGCATTCTGAGGAAGTGAAGGGAATCGCTTGTGAAGCTTCGTTAGAATCTCGTTTCTGTCCATACCTTCGCCTCAGAATATCAGTTATTATGGGAAACTGAAGTAACCGACTTGATTGTCACGGAGTACCGTTATCCGCCACTTCACCGGGGTAACAAACTAAAGCACACAAACAGAAAAACAAATTAAAACACACAAAGAAAATTAAAATCGTCCTCTTATTCAATTTACCTCAAGCTCCAACTGGATGTCGTAAACACTTCTCTCAATGTCTCTGAGTTGGCTTTCTAAACCCTCAACATAGGCTACTAACTCTGGTGGTTGTAGAGCCCAAATGCGTTGTGTTTTACAAAATTGAATCTGCCTTTTGAGATGAGTTTTGACACGTTGAAGTGGTTTAAGAATGTTCAGGAGGAATGGCCTAAGTATGAGACTCATGATTAACAATGATAAGAGAAAACTTAATGGTAAAATAAACACACTTATGCAAAAACAATTTCAATTAGCAAAAGAATAATATAAAGAAAGAAAACAAAATCAAATCAACGAAAAGAAAGAAAAAAAAATCAATTCAAATCTGGTGGGTCACTCAAATTTATTTCGGTGTCTTCTCCACGTGGTTGGTATTCTAGATATGGCTTTAATCTTTGACCATTAACTTTAAACGTGACACCGTTCTTTGGGTCCTTAATTTCAATTGCCCCATGTGGAAAAACAGTATGAACAATAAAGGGACCAGACCAACGAGAGCGTAACTTACCTGGGAATAGGTGCAAGCGAGAATTGAATAAAAGCACTTTCTGACCTGGAGTGAACGATTTTCTCATAACGTGCTTGTCATGGAAGACTTTCATTCGTTGCTTGTAAATCTTGGCATTTTCGTATGCATCATTGCGAATTTCTTCAAGTTCTGCCAGTTGTAATCTTCTTTCTGAGTTGGCTTGCTGCATGTCAAAATTGAATTTCTTGATGGCCCAATACGCACGATGCTCGAGTTCCACAGGTAGGTGGCAAGCTTTTCTATACACTAGCCTGTAGGGTGACATCCCAATCGAGGTCTTGAAAGCCGTTCTATATGCCCATAAGGCATCATCAAGTCTTAATGACCAATCTTTTCTGTCCGGCCTCACCGTTTTTTCTAATATGTGCTTTATTTCTCGATTGGAGATCTCAACTTGGCCACTGGTTTGCGGATGATACGGGGTCGCCACTTTGTGTGTGATTGAATACTTTGTCAAAAGTGCTTTGAATGCTTTGTTACAAAAGTGGGCACCACCATCACTGATTATTGCTCGAGGGAATCCAAAGCGTGAAACAATGTTGCTTTTCAAAAATGCTATCACCACCTTGTGATCATTGGTCCTACATGGAATTGCTTCTACCCATTTTGATACGTAGTCAACAGCAACCAATATGTATTGATGGCCAAAAGAAGGGGGAAAGGGTCCCATGAAGTCGATACCCCATACGTCAAAAATCTCAACCACTAAAATTGGATTTAGTGGCATCATGTTCCTTCGTGTAATGCTTCCCATTCGTTGACACCTATCACATGAAGAACAGAAAGTGTAAGCGTCTCGAAATATAGATGGCCAATAGAAACCACATTGTAAAACTTTAGTCGCTGTCTTCTTAGCACTGAAATGGCCTCCACAAGCTTGTTCATGGCAGAATGAAAGGATATTCTGAATTTCACTTTCTGGGACACATCGTCTAACAATTTGATCCGCACAATACTTGAACAAATACGGGTCATCCCAAAAGAAATTCTTTATCTCTGCAAAGAATTTAGCCTTGTCTTGCTTGGTCCAATGCTCTGGAAGTTTACCTGTAACAAGATAATTCACGATGTCAGCATACCACGGTAATACTTCCACATTCATCAATTGTTCATCAGGGAATGACTCATTTAATGGTAATGGCTCTGTAGTTGTGTCAAAATGGAGACGAGAGAGGTGGTCCGCCACAACATTTTCTATCCCTTTCTTATCTTTGAATTCCAAGTCAAATTCCTGCAAAAGTAATACCCAACGAATTAGTCTGGCTTTTGCATCTTTCTTTGTGAGAAGATATTTAAGAGCAGCATGATCTGTGAATATAATTATTTTACAACCAATAAGATATGATCGAAATTTTTCCAATGCAAACACTACTGCTAGCATTTCTTTTTCAGTAGTTGAATAGTTCAACTGTGCATCATTTAATGTCATACTAGCATAGTAAATAACGTGGGGAATTCGATCAACTCTTTGTCCTAATACTGCTCCTACTGCATAGTCAGATGCATCACACATGAGCTCAAATGGTAAGCTCCAGTTCGGGGCCTGAATGATGGGTGATGATGTCAACAACTGTTTTAATTTTTCAAACGCCATAAGACATGAATCATTAAAGATAAAAGGTACATCCTTAGCAAGTAAATTGCATAAGGGCCTAGAAACTTTGCTAAAATCTTTAATGAAACGTCTATAGAACCCAGCATGCCCAAGGAAAGATCTTACTTCTCTGACTGTTTTGGGTGGAGGAAGATTGGAAATGAGATCCACCTTGGCTTTGTCAACCTCAATACCTTTGCTCGAAATGATGTGACCGAGAACAATACCTTGTTTTACCATAAAATGACATTTCTCCCAATTTAAGATCAAGTTCTTCTCGATACATCTCTGCAGAACTAGTGTTAGATGATGTAAACATTGATCAAACGAATCACCAAAGACAGAAAAGTCATCCATAAAGACTTCAAGGAATCGTTCAACCATATCAGAAAAAATGCTTAACATGCATCGTTGAAATGTAGCAGGTGCATTACATAATCCAAATGGCATTCTCCTATATGCAAATGTGCCAAAAGGGCAAGTGAAAGTAGTTTTCTCTTGATCTTTTGGTGCTATGGGAATCTGATTATATCCTGAGTAACCATCTAGAAAGCAGTAAAATTCATGGCCTGCTAATCTATCAAGCATTTGATCAATAAATGGTAAAGGAAAATGGTCTTTACGTGTGACAGAATTCAATTTTCTATAATCAATGCATACACGCCATCCTGTAGTCACTCTAGTGGGTATCAATTCATTATCAGCATTGGTAACTACTGTGACTCCTGACTTTTTAGGGACAACTTGTACAAGACTGACCCATGAACTATCAGAAATTGGGTAAATGATACCTGCATCTAATAGCTTAAGGACTTCAGTTCTAACAACTTCTTTCATGTTAGGATTTAACCGACGTTGCATCTCCCTAGTAGTTTTAGCATTTTCATCAAGGTGAATGTAATGCATGCAATCTACTGGGTTTATACCTTTAATGTCTGCTATGGTCCATCCTAATGCTCCTTTGTGCTCTTTTAAAACATCCAACAACTTACCTTTTTGTTCATCATTGAGGGATGATGAGATGATTACCGGCAGAGTACTTTCTTCTCCCAAAAACGCATATTCCAAAGTGTTGGGCAATGGTTTGAGCTCGAGTTTCGGTGGTGATTCTGATGATGGAATGAGTTGCTTCTCTGATGGTGCTAGTTGCTCAACTCTTGACTTCCATTTATTAGTGTCCATAGATGGTGCTGAGTCAAGCAGGGCGTTGACCTCATCAACTGATCTGTCAATATCAAAATCAAAACCAAAGTGAGTTAAACATGTTTGTAAGGGATCATCACTAAGGTTTGAAAGAAAAGTGTCATCAACTAATGCTTCAATTAAATCCACATCAACAATTCCATCATCTGCACTGTGAGGTTGTTTGGCAATGTTGAAGATGTTCAGCTCCATAGTCATGTTGCCGAAGGACAACTGCATATTTCCAGTCCTGCATTGAATGTGAGCATCCGCAGTTGCCAAGAAAGGTCGGCCTAGAATAATGGGGATGTGCTTCCTTGAATCCTGTATTGGTTGAGTGTCAATTACAATAAAATCAACAGGAAAATAAAACTTGTCTACCTGGATAAGCACGTCCTCCACAATACCACGAAGTATTTTCGTGGACCGATCTGCAAGTTGTAACACCACTGGAGTTGGGTGTAATTCTCCCAGTCCAAGTTTCACAAACACAGAGTAAGGCAATAAATTTACACTAGCTCCTAAATCCAACAAAGCATTCTCAATTGTGTGGTTCCCTATACTACATGAGATAGTGGGGGAGCCTGGGTCTTTGCATTTTAAAGGAATTTTATGTTGGAGTATAGAACTAACGTTTTCTGTTAAAAATGCCTTCTTTTGAACATGCATGTTTCTCTTTTTAGTACACAAATCTTTAAGAAACTTGGCATAAGATGGAACTTGCTTTATAGCATCAAGTAAAGGGATATTAACACTTACCTGTTTGAAGATTTCGAGAATCTCACCTGTAGATTTTCCCTTTTTTCCTTTCGCTAACCTCTGAGGAAATGGAGCTTTGGGAACGTATTCTCGTGGGTTGGCTTCTTCTCTCTCCTCCGGTGGTGAGTCCTCAACGTTCACAGGTACAATTTGATTTTCCTTTGTCACCGGCATCTCCACTTTGTTGTCGATTTCTTTTCCTTTTCGCAAGGTCATTATTGCTTTGACCTCTCCATGCTGCTGTGGTGAACTGGTACTCGCTTCATGCATTCCTTTAGGATTAGGCACTGGTTGACTTGGAAATTTTCCTTTCTCAACAGTCATTGCCAAGGTCTGAACTGAAGAAGCAAGTTGTCCCACCATCTTCTCGAGGCTTGAAACTGATTGAGCTTGTGAGTTGAAGCCCGCTCTCAATTCATTTCGTAGTCCATCAATGGTGCGGTTCTGTTGCTCAATCGTGGAGTGAGTAACATTCTTGAAATTTTGGAATGCATCCTCCCATGGTCTGGGCTGAGAGTAATTCTGGTTCTGATTGTATGGTCTAAATGGTGGCTGAGAGGCTTGAGGAGTTTGAGAAATTTGTTGCATTGGTGGAGCTGGAGCTGCTGGTCCATTCTGTTGGAATCCTTGAGACCATGAAAAATTAGGGTGATCTCTCCATCCAGGGTTATATGTGTTGGAGTATGGGTTGTAATTTGATGGCTTTCTCATTACACCTATGGCATTGGCTTGATCTGAGTATGAGTCATGGTCATGTGGTTCTGTTGATTTAGCAGTCGATAATGATGCTATTTGTCGAGCAAGACCTTCAACCATCTCCTTGACTTCTTTGATTCCCGAAGTTGACTCGCCAATGTGAACCTCATTCACTCCTTTAATCCTTCTAGTATTCCTGAGTGATCGACTCCGTTGTTGGGAATTGTCCGCTTGTCGCTGGAAGAATTCCCAAATCTCTGATGCACTTTTTGACATTAGCTCTCCTCCACTTGTTGCCATTAGCCATTCTTGCACATTCGGCAATAATCCCTCCAAAAAGTATTGGCATTGGTGCCATTTCTCGTACCCATGATGTGGACACTTCAAGAGTAGCCCATTGAATCGCTCCCATGTTTCGAAAAATTGCTCGTCATCTTTCTGGGTAAACTCCGAGATTTCCCTGCGAATAGCATTGGTTTTATGCACTGGGAAATATTTATTTAAAAATTTTGTAACCATTTGTTCCCATGATGCAATGCTATTAGCAGGCAATGTATTAAGCCATGAACGAGCTCTATCTTTTAAAGAAAATGGGAATAGTCTAAGTTTAACATCATCATCTGAAAAATTCTCATATTTGAATGTTTGACAAATGGCATGAAAATCATTCAAATGATTATATGGATCCTCATTTTCTAGGCCATAAAATGTAGGGAGACAATTTAACACACTAGGTTTTAATTCAAAACTCCTAGCAGCTACATTTGGGTATCTTATGCATGACGTGCTCAAATTAGCTAAGGGACTAAAATAGTCCTTAAATGGCCTCTCCTGTGGTGCTTGTAAATCCATTTTATTTTTAACGTGTTTGTGTGTGCGAAGTGTTTTTTCTAATTCAAGGTCTATAGGTTCAAGATTAGGTAGTAATGACCTACGACCATGCATGCAAAATAAATAAAATAAAAATAAAGATGCAAACAAAACAAAAAATAAAGATGGGAACAAAACAAATAAAAATAAAGAAGAGGGAGAAATTACGATACTAACCTTATTGCGCTATTACAACCTTTCTATAAAAATACACAAAAATAAATACGTGAAAGAAATTAACTAAAAATTAAATTAATAAGATAAAAAAATAAAAAAAATTACAAAGAAAAATAAATTGAAAATTAAATCACAGAATTTTAAAGAAGAGAAAAAGAAAAGAAATACTAACCTTTAAATGTAGATTCACTTTTTTTTCTTTTTTTTTAATTAAAAAAAATAGAAGAAAACAAATAAAAGAAATTATTAAACAAAAAGTTTAATTCTATGAATTAAAATTACTTACCTCCCCGGCAACGGCGCCAAAAACTTGTTGTGCAAATTTTAATGTACTCGCAAGCGCACGAATCTATTGTAGTATAGACTAATGGTGACGAGTGTCGATCCCACGAGGAGGTGGATTTTAATTATATATAGAATTAATTTTGTAAATGGGTAGTTGGATTTATGGGGGAAATGATTTGGAATATGCTAATACTTAAATTAAAATGGCGAGAATAAATTCTAAAATTGGAATTGCAATGGAGAGAATAAATTGAAGAGAAAATCTATTAAATTGACGTACTTGGGTATCTGGATCCGTATCAACATGCATCATGGGCTAAATAATCCGTATTAATGCCAATTAAATCATGAGGGGGGAATCCACACCTCATGAACCACGCTCTAATCAATATGGTGCTAAGGGCTTATCGTGCCAAATAATAATAACCTTATACTAGAGAGCCGGTGTAACCAAGGCGGTATCTAGACAAGACTATTATTATTTGTCGACGAGAAGTCAAAACATCCACAAAAATTAAAGGGGAAGAGAAAATAAATTTACCAAATTAAGCCCATGACACATGTTGAGACTTCACCTTCAACCCAAGCTTGAAAGAAAATTAGCCACTCATAATTGAACTACGGGCAAAATGGGAATTTATTAAAATACGAAGAAAATACAAGATGGAGAGGGAATTACAGAAAATGGATCCCAAAAATGGATTCAGAGATATCAAATTAGGGGGGGGAGGCCCCCTTTTTATAGATACATGGAGTAAATCATGGCCATCGGATTAAAAACAGTTTGGACGCTCAGGATTGCGCCACGTCATCAGTCAACAATCCACGGTTTGACCACGCGGATGAACAGTAACACGGTTTGACCCGGATGAACAGTAACGCGGTTTGGTTGAAAATAATCCTGTGTGATGCATGCACCGTACGCGAGATTTTTCGTCCACTGATATGCTGCCACGTCACCATCAACAGTACATAAGAATTTTAGTCCAACAGGATCGTGACACCTCATCAGTCAATGCCACATCATCGGTCAATGCCACGTCATCATCCGTCTATGTGAACAGTGTCGTGAACAGTAACGTATACAGTATCGTACACGTGAATAGTACCGTACATGTGAATAGTGCCATTTTTCCTTTTATGCTCCTCCTAAGGTTTTCGACCGTCCTGAGTTCAAAAGTGATGTCCGTTTTGCCGTCTGATCTCTCCTTTATTGTGAAATGACTATAATGCCCCTAAAATACATAAATTACTTAATTAAAATAAAACACACGTAATTAAATCATAAGAATGTTAAATACATAAAAGTAAGGGTTGTTAGTAAGACTTGAAATGTAAAATGACAGTTTTCTCCTTTATAAATATGCATTTTCTAACACTCAACACAACGCCACATCAATTTGTACAAGAGTTTGTAACTATATCATTACTCTTTGTTTTTTATGTTCTTCACTCAAAATTGTTCAAAATAGTAATAGTAATGGACATAAAATTACTGATACTACAATTGCTTACTAATCTGATTTAAATTCTTATGTGCCATACTACAATTATATAAAGTGAAGACAATAATTTTTTATCATAATAGATGTAGTTAACAATGTGACAGTATAACAAAGTATTGTTAATCAATACCAATTTTCTTTGTTATTCATCATGACATTTCTCAACGTGTGCTATGGGTTTATATCTCAATTTTATAAGTGAATGATTTTTTTAGTTGTCAAAAATAGACATTTAATTAATAAGACACCTTGGTTTGATTCATATATGCATATTGGGATACTTACCCAAAAAAAAAATAAATGTATGTCTAATTTTTTAGTCCTAACATTGATTGGCTAGTTGTTTCTGACATTTTTGCCCATATATATAATTCTCCTTGTAAGGAAAGAAATCTAATAATATTATTATCTTTACCTTATTTAGTTATGGCATAAAAGAGTTTAATTGTGGTAATTAGTCCTAACACTGATTGGCTAGTTGTTTTTGACATTTTTGTGCATATACACAATTCTCCTCGTAAGGAAAGAAATCTAATAATATTATCATCATTATCCTTATTTAGTTATGGTATAAAAAATTTTAATTGTGGTAGTATTGTTCTTATCTGTCTGCTCTTTTGCATAGTTATCTTTGTTATTTAGTTATGGCATAAAAGAGTTTAATTGTGGTAATTAGTCCTAACACTGATTGGCTAGTTGTTTTTGACATTTTTGTGCATATACACAATTCTCCTCGTTAGGAAAGAAATCTAATAATATTATCATCATTATCCTTATTTAGTTATGGTATAAAAAATTTTAATTGTGGTAGTATTGTTCTTATCTGTCTGCTCTTTTGCATAGTTATCTTTGTTATTATTTTGACAATCTATTAAAAGAATCTAATTGAATACTATTTATTTACCTTAGGATTCTCTGCCTATTAATTTTCTCTTATTTGTTTGCTTTCTCTCTCTCTTTCTTTTTTTTTTTTCAAAATTTCATATTTAGATCTTTCATTAAAGAATAAACAGTATAAACAATGAAATATTAGATAGTGTGATGATAGAGTTACAAATTTTTGTAAAAATTTATTTTATACAAACAGATGTTGTATAAATTCATTGGTTGGATAAAAATACAAAATAATAAAAATAGATTTGATATGTACAAAGTCAATTATATCCTCTATATTTATTAAATTTTTTTTTCATTACAAGGTTATGTTTTTCCAGGTATATTGATTATAAATTGAGTTGCCTTTATTTTGTTTTTTTAAAATGGAAAAGATTTCATTAAGCAAAAGGAATTACAGAGTATTTAATAGCCACCGAGGTGGAACGAAATTCCACTTTTAGGGACCTGACATAGAACTTGCTGCTCTTGCAACAGAGTGAGCAGCAAAGTTCGCAAACCGACATACAAACGAGAATTGCACTTCTCCTAAAGACATAACTAGAGCTTGACATTTTTCGATAATTAATCCAAAACCATTTGGACCTGAAAACTCCTCAACCAAAGCTCGGAACACTTGTAGGCAGTCTATCTCTATAATAACACAAGGAAACTGCAACCCTTTAAGCCAACTAAGAGCTTCACAGATGTCAAGAGCTTCAGCTTCTCGAGCTCCAAAATTTCCTGCCATACCAGCACACCGTGCTGCCAAGAAACATCCTTCTGAATTTCGAAGCAGACAACCAAACCCAATCTTTCCCTGAGATGCAAAAACAGCTGCGTCCACATTGCACTTAACCCAGCCAAACTTAGGCTTCTCCCAATACAATGCCCCATAAACCTGCCTGGGAACATCATCATTAACAAAATACAGTTGCTTATTTGCTGCTTGCCACTGATAAAGAAGCTGCCCAGCTGAGTTAAGAACCTGATAAGCTGAGCTAGCTTTGTTGTTCCAAATTCTATCATTGCGATTAATCCAAATCCTCCAGCAAAGCATTACAACAATATTGCACTCATCTTTATTGCAACGTGTAAAGATGTGATCAAGCCAATCCAAGAAAGAAGAGCAGTGGCCAACAAAACCCACAGGGGAAGAGATTCAACAAGACTTAGCAAAGCTGCACTCAATCAAAGAATGTATAACAATTTCCTCATAAGCATTGCACACAATACAAGTAGAGGGAAAATCCACCCTTTTAGAAATTAAATTAACTGCAGTAGGCAAAACATTGGCTGCAGCTTGCCAAATAAAATTCTTAACCTTGTTCGGCACATTCAAGTTCCACAATTTTCGCCATACACCCGCAAAAAAATCAGGGGTAGTAGAAGTTAATAGTTTATAACAGCTACGAATCGAATAGCAACCTCGAGAGTCAGCCAACCAATACCACACATCATTATCTCGGCGGGAACTAAGAGGAATTTGCAGAATCAATGCTTTATCTCTTGAGTTGAAAATGTTCGAAATCACATCATGATCCCATACTCGTTAGTTAGACATCATTATACTACTGACAGATGTTGTAGCAAGTTCTTCATTAAAATTAGAAGAAATAAAGCCATCATTGAGATCTGGAAGCCACGGATACTTACTAATGGAAATCGTCTGTCCACTGCCAACTTGCACTCTACTCCCTTAAATCACCACGTCTTTTGCTGCCAAAATAGAGCACCACACATAGCTGGGATTGTGCCCTAAAGAAGCTCGCAGGACAGAAGTTCGTGGATAGTAATGAGCTTTAAGAATTTTAGCCATAAGAGAATCAAGACGGGTTAATAATCACCACAATTGTTTTCCTAGCATCGCAATGTTGAATAGATGAAGCTATTTAAAGTCAAGACCACCATAACCCTCTGGATTGCACAAATATTCCCATCTAACCCAAGTAATCCCTTTCCCTCCACTGTGATTGCTATGCCACCAAAAGGAATTCATCATCACTTCTAATTCTCTACACAACTCACTTGGCAGCAAGTAAATGTTCATAGCATAATTAGGCATAGCAAGTGCCACAGTCTTTAGTAAAATCTCTTTGCCAGCCCGAGAGAGCATCCGCGTACTCCACCCTTAAAGTATTTGCCAGAGCCTGTCCCAAATATATCTCAAGACTTCTTTCTTTTTCCTGCCAATGTATGATGGCAGGCCAAAATAGGCTCCATGATTAGTGGTGTTGGTAACCATAAGAATATCACATACTTGCCGAGTTCCAACTTCAAGCACATTAGTACTAAATGAGATTGAAGACTTGTTAAAATTAACCACTTGGCTAGAGGCTCGACCATACACCGCCAACAAATGCTTAATTAAGGAAGCTTCGTTGATGTTTGCTTGAAAGAAAAGAAAGCTATTATCTGGAAAAAAAACAAATGAGACACTGTCAGAGCTCCTCTCGCAAATTTGACTCCATGAAGCAAGCCATTTCTTTCTTGCCTTCAAATTAATGAGCTTAAACCTTCCGTACAAATAATGAATAAATATGATGATAATGGATCTCCTTGGCGAAGACCTCTGCAAGGAATAATCGGACCAATCACCTTACCCTCACGCAACACACTATACCGGACAGTAGAAATGCAGAGCATAATTAAGTCCACCCATATCGCATCAAACCCCAGCTTGAGCATCATAGCTTGAAGAAAGTTCTACTCAATCTTGTCATATGCCTTAGACATATCAATTTTCAAAGTAGCTACCCTATTTTTTCCTTGCCGCTTTTGCTTCAAGAAATGCAAAAGTAGGGATGGCAATGGGGTGGGGTGGGGGTGGGGAGGCCTACCCCATTCCCCACCCCGTTATAAATTTTTGCCTCCATTCCCCACCCCAGTCCCCAATAAATTTAGTGGGGTGGGGATGGAGAAACCCCATGTGGGGAATGATTTCCCCATCCCCACCCCATTCTCCATTTATTTATTTTATAATATGTATAAATATATTATTTTAATAAGTTAAAAATTAGAGATTTAAAATAAAATTATCATCATATTATAAAGTATTTAAATTCTTTTAAAAAAATATCTAAAAGTTTGAAACAATATCTTAAAATGATATTAAAAGTGAAAAAAATTTAAAGAGCGTAGCACCTTAAAAGAGAAAAGAAAATATAACAATGTTTCAGAGTTGAAAAATATTATAGGATTTTCTTTCATTTATATCTTGTTTATATTGCATAAAAATTAAAAAAAATTATTAATTGACATTATAATTGATAAAATAAAATTATTAAATAAGAATTAAAAACATATTTATATATAATGGGGATTGAGGTGGGGAGTACAAAACCAAATCTCACCCCAATAAGAATTTTGGGATTATTTTTCCCTCACTCCCCACCCCATTCCTCAAAAATTATTCAAAATTTTTCTCATTTAGGGTGGGGCTCCATAGGGCCCCAAATTCATGAAGGATTTTGTCATCCCTATGCGAAAGTTAAGTATGGATGGTTGTTGTTCTCCAAGAACGCAAGCCTGATATAATTTTCCTTTTGGAAAAAAACCCCACAAAATTATAGGAGGCCCACAGCCCCTACCCATTCTATTTTGATGGGTACCTCACCGCCCGAATTGACTTTACACCGGATTTGACGAAAATATAGCGCCAATTTGCGCCCGCGAAATTCAAAAAAAAAAATAATAATAAACAAAAACATGTTGCTACCACCGACCACCGTTATCTTTCTGCTGGGAGGGAGAGAATATCCAAATCAACTCGGTTCTCAGGTACGGATAATTCTGCTGTTACATATTTCAATCATTATCATCTGCTTCCTGTTTGGTTCCTTAGAAAACGCAGGAAAATGAACGAATTAAAAGGCTATTTTCAAACTCCCCATAATTCCTTTATTTATCCATAAATACATATGACAATAGAAATTTCTGAACTCTATAATACGATCTTTATTGTCACAGATTCAAGGTTCCACAACTCCGCTATCGCTTCCTTCTGGTCAGTACAGTTCTTTTACATTTGGTTTTATTTTTATTTATTTTTGCTTTTGCTTCTTTGTTGTGAGGGGGGGGGGTTATCAGAGCCGCCAGATGTTAGAAACTGGTTCTTGAGCTATGAGTATGAATCCCCTGTATTGGGCACAACTGATGGATTCAAAGATCCTGTTACTAGAGATAGCGGATGTTTCGTTTCCAAAGAAAGCACCGAAGAGACAGAAAATCATCTTATCATCAGTGAGGTACTTGAAACCGAAGACATTTATTTAATGATGCATAAGGTTAGAGTCTCTTTTATCTAATTATTTTTATTGTGATAGATTCTGGATTCCTCATGCTTGCCCTCCCAGGTTTCTGGTATGAGTTGCTTCTTTTCATTGTTCATTTATGACGTTTGTTCGAATGTTCGATGGTTGCAAGAAGATGTGATTTTTTATTTTTTCTTGTTTTGTTAGAGCCCGCTGGCATCGGAAACTGGTTTTCAAGCTACGCTTATGAATCTTTTGTATTGGATACGAATGATGATGTTCAAGATTCTGTTTCTGAAGGAAGTGAATGTGAAAAAGGAGGGTCTCTTGTGGGAGAACGCCATAATGGACAAGAGAATATGGCTGCAACTAGAGAAATTGATGTTAAGAGTGATAGTTCTTTAGGAGATGATGAGCCTGACGAAAAGTCCTCAATTAAGGTAAAATTATGATTATATTTCTATGGCCTTTTTGGCATTCTTTTTCCTTTTCTGGCTTATGAATAAAAAGGTGTGTCCAACATTATCTCTTGTAACTAGACATTATTTATTTACTTTCACAACTATTTATAGCACAGCTGTAAAAGCCAGCTGCAAAGGGCTAAGTTTCTTATATCTAACACATTGATGTTGATTCAGATTTTGGATTCTCCTGATCCATCTACAGTCTTTACAGGTTAGTATCACTGACTTTGAAAATTCATATTTGGTCGTTCAGTAATTTTGCACAAGTAAATTTCCCCTTTTTCTTTTTAATTTGTGTTAGAACCTCCTGATGTCAAAAATTGGTTCTCAAGCTATGCATATGAATCTCCTGTATTGGGTACAAGTGATCAATTTGAAGATTCGCTTCATTTAGAAATGGAACCAGAGAAATTTGTTGTTGAAGATAGCGATTTAGAGACAGAAGAGAAATTGACCATAATTAGAAAAGTTAGAAGTGGAGATGAAAAGGTTGATGAGGAGAAAGAGCATTATAATTTCACAAGACATAATAGCTCTATTGAAGTTCGTGAGCAGAAACAGGTTTGTAAGGTACACCTTCTGTATCTGTCTATCTCCTTGTTCCAAAAGAAAATTAAAATTGTTATTAAGGAGGGAAAGCATTTCACATATTTGTGGAAGTCATATTTTAACGTTTGTGGTCGTGTTGCAGAGAATTGATAGGATTGGAGGGAAGAGAAGTTCGTCTTCTCAGAATAAGATACATTCAGATAAGACTTTTAAAGACATCTTGGAAGGTAAAGCACAGCAAAGCAATGTCACGAGTCCATCCAAAGACATTAGAGAACTAAGCTTTGATGATGAAGGTTCTATCTCCAAATTGGAGCTAAAATTGTCCCAGAAGCTTGTTCTGTGTCATGGAATCTCAATGGAATTTCAAGCAGTAAGAAGGATAAACCTCAAACAAACTCGTTCCATACGACTGACTTCAAAGAGAAGTTCATGGAAGAAGTTAGTCCTTTATCACCTACGAGTAACTCTAAGTTGGCTCAAGATTGTGGAGCTTCGCCTAGGAAACAAACTCATAGGAGGAATGACAAGGAAAATTATCAAAAAGGAATTGCAGAAAATGGTTTTGTTGCAACAAGGAAAAATGGGAGTACAAGAACAGCAAATGCAGATTCTTTGAAAATGTCCCAAGGGATTTTATTAGAGTGTTCAAGGAATAATAGAAGTGTTTCGCCTGCTGGTGAAAAGGTTGTTGATAGAAGAAAGGCATTGATAGAAACGACCAATTATCAGAACTCTGATGCTTTAGAGGTCACTGGAAAATGGAGGTGTCCCCAAAAGGGTAAGCCAAGCCTCGGTCCCCCTTTGAAGCAGCTTCGTCTTGAGCGATGGATTCATAGAGTATAGAACTCTTATCAGTGTTGGGAGAAGTCTTGGACGCTTAGGAGCGACTTAAGCTAATTGGTATTCAAATTCTAAAATAAGCAAGCAGGATCAAGTGCAGTCAACTAGTTAAGAGCATTCTTATGTTTTGCAATATTCGTTTGACGAGAAGGAATTTTTTTTTTTGAAAAAACTTTTCTAGTCTTTTTAGATGAGTATCAAAAATCTATTTTTAGAAACGATTTTATATGTTTTGAATTGTTCTTAGAAAAAAGAAAAGGGCATTGGATAGTTTTGCAAGACAAATTTTTGTTCAAACTTTTTTATAAATAAAAACTACAAATCAAACTTGGACTCTATGCTGTTTTAGGCGATTGAATTTATCTTGCCTTAAATAGATCATATCTGAATACTTGAAACCTTGAAGGTATGTTTACAATTTTAGCATAACTGTTGTGGGATAAATTCTCATATTAAATATATATATATATATAAAACGAGCGCCTGAGTGATTTGAACTCTTTTAAGTTATGTCATGTAATAGTGATATAAGGTGGAATATTTTTATTCTATTATTTTTGTAAATTCACTGTATTTTAAAAAATAATTATAATAATTTCCTGTTATTTTTAAATATTTGACAATTAATATTGTTCACCCGCGGGCCAGATTCACAATCAAGAATTTAAATGAACTAATCGTTGTTATGGTAGTATATTAAAAGAATATATATGAAATAATCCTCTTATTATGCTATTGTATACCAACAACTAGCAAGCAATTACGCAAAAGCTTGTTCAATTTGAATGAAAATTGCTGGGAAAATTATAAATAGATATCACCTATTTTAATAATTATTTATTTCAAACCTTTTCATTTATGTTAAAAAAAAAAAGAGAGAGAAACGTTTCATTTTAAATAATATGGTATTTAGTACCTCGATGTCAATGATGGGATGAAATATACTTTCTAAAATAATTTTAACAACTCAACAAAGAAAATTTTTAATATAAAATAGCATCTCTTGTATCTTATTATATGTACATCTCAACCGATCATAAAAGTAAAGATTAAAAAATTTAATGGATGAGAAAATGTACACCTTAAACACCTCTAAAAACAAGAAATTTGGATATAATTAAATCTTATTTTGTTTAGTGTTTCTATACAAACTTTGGGACAGAATTTCTAGGTTAGCTAGCTACTATAAGGCCTTGCAATTTTTCAGTGAAAAGAGAACTAAGCGGACCCGTTATGATTCCACAAGCAGTTTGCAGCCCATAAAATTTAAAGCCCACGGCCCACGTTTCTGTGGCCGACTGTCTATCGCTCTATCAAAACTCTCCTCGTCGTCGTCGGTGTGCTCGCATGGGATCAATTTTGAGTCAACGATGAGTGCTTTAACGAAGCTAACAAAAACACTTGCACATCACTGCGTCAAAAAATCTAAAACCCATTGGTGCAAACCTTCGCAGCCACTTTTAAATTTATTAATCTCTGAAAATATTGTTAACATCAACACTTCTCGGTTTCATCAGTACCAAAGCCGTAGAACTCTCATTCTAGATTCCGCTTCCTCCGAATCGGTCCAGCTTCATGGGTGGCTTGAAGCTGTATATTTTGTGGTAGCCTAATTTTTATCATTGTCATCAACTATTATATTTCATTAATTTAACATCGGCCGCCGCTGACGTTGTATTGTTTATTTGTTTCAGTTTCATAATTTAGATTTAAACTTAACAATTATTATTATTATTTGTTCTTCCGTAAAAACTCGAACACCTGTGTCCTGACGGCTGGCGTTCGCTTCCAGCCATTTATAAATAAAGACGGGGTATTTTTGTCAGACCGATAATATTTCAGCAGAAATAAAAGGTACACGAAACCTATATAAAAGGAATAAGGAAGAGGAAACGACATTATTTTTTATTCGGTGTTTCTTCTGATCTAGCTAAAGAGAAAGCACAATGGCAGCAGTAGACGAGCGTCCTTCAGCTAAGAGGTGGCTTCCTCTTGAAGCTAATCCCGATGTCATGAACCAGGTATTATTCTACTTTTCTTTTCTTTTCTATTTTGTTGGTTTTCTCGTTTAGTTTATAGATCATCCGCTGTTTGTTCACTAAAGAAGAGAATTGAAATGAATTTTTGTATTATTGTTATTAATCGCATAACAATTTCGAAGAGTTTTTTTTATTTGGTCTTTCGGTTTTCCTTTCTATTTTTTTTTTTTAATTTGAAATTTGATAGATTCTGGAAGTTGTTTGAAAGACACCCTTTTTGTTTACTGAGAAAAATGAAAGAAAGTATCTATTGAACTGCTTATCTATGGTTATGAGTTGTTGCTTTTATTACTTAAAAAAAAAATGGCCACATAGAGGTTTATTCTGTTTGTGAAGAGTATTCTTAGTTTAGTTTACTTCATATTTTTTATTTTGTAGTTCCTTTGGGGCCTTGGTCTTCCAGCTGAGGAGGCAGAGTGCTATGATGTGTATGGCTTGGATGATGAGCTCTTGGCAATGGTTCCACAACCTGTTCTTGCCGTGCTGTTTCTTTATCCCTTACCTCCACAGGTCTGTTAAAACCAAATTTGTTTCTTTATACTTGGTATGCTTCACGAGTATATACTTGTTTGCTGATTTTTTTTTTTTCAAATTTTGATTTCTTCAGAGTGAAGAAGAAAGAAGGTTGCAGGACAATGACAAAAAGGTGGGTGTGAATGTGTGATGATAGGACGTAGTTACTTTTGCTTTATTATGCTGTTCTGGATCATAAATCATCTCTTTTTAATTATGAATACATACATATCATTTGCATCCTCTTTGTTATTTTTTGGTTATAAGTCTCTTGGTTTTCCTCTTATCATGGTTGATCAATTGTTTTTGTTTTCTAACTGAGCAAATGCAGCCGGTGTTGTTGTTCACTTCTATTTGTGGAGCACAACTTCACTCCACTTTCCTCATTTTTTTCTCTCTGTAGGAATCTAGCAAGAATGTTTATTTCATGAAGCAAACTGTTGGAAATGCTTGTGGAACAATTGGACTTCTTCATGCTGTTGGGAACGTCACTTCGGAAATCAAGTTTCGTAAGTTGTGCTTACTTTTCCTTTAATTAAGTGTTGCTAGTGTAGCAGTGGTGCTGGCAATACAAATACTTTAGAAATGCTAGTAATGCATGCAGCTTTTCTTGCATTCAAGGTACCTCTAAATGCTCATAGTTATCAGCCAAGTGCTTGTTTGTATTGTCATGTATATTGCTTCCCTTTACATTTTTTCTTGTTATTGCAGAAGATGATTCATTCTTCGATAAATTTTACAAGTCCACAGCGAACTTGGATCCACAAGAGGTGATTCATTCTTGGTTCTATTTCTGCTTTTCCTTTTTTCCCACCCCTAGAGTTATCTGTTGACTTTGAATAATATTGTTTATTGCCTCTCATTTCTCACTTCTAATTGCTATGAGTTTTTCATATTCTTTCTGCAGCGTGCAGCATTTCTTGAGAATGATAAGGAAATGGAAGTTGCTCATTCGGTAGCAGCTTCAGCTGGTGACACAGAGGTATTTACACATGCTTGTTTTCATTATAATCAGTAAGGACACTAGTACGGCATGAGAATATCAGCTAAAATTTGTTAATCATATGGCTGGGCATTACATCTTCATGAGAATATCAGCTAAAATTTGTTAATCATATGGTTGGGCATTACATCTTCGTGAGAATATAAGCTAAAATTTGTCTAAAATGTATTGCTTTTGTGACCAAATGGAAGCTTAGCTGTTAAATTAGACATTCTCATAAAGCTGGGATTTTGGAAGTGAAAATTGCTGATTCATATTTGTGGTGGTAGTGATTACAACCCTCATGCTTTTGTGTGTATAGGTTAATAATCCATGTGAGTGTGATTCTATATGAATTACGCATTATACTGAATTCTAAAGGACCCATTATAAATTCCCATGAGAAGCTGGCTCTAAGAAATATCTTATTGTTTTATTTGGCACTATCAAGTAAGGTTTGGGTGCTACAGTATACTATTGGATTGGACTGTAGGAGTCTTAATTGTAAAAATGTGATTTGTCGGGTCAAATTACTTTCTTAGCAGTTATTATATACAAGGTGACATGAAAAGTTGACCAGTGTTGATCGCCGTCTTTGTGAAGTTTCATGCTCAGCTTCAAAATGTAGATTTAAATGCACTGGACTGGTGGTTGAGGATATACTTTACTGGCTATAGAATGATTGATTCCCCCACCTCCCAAAAAAAAAAAAAAAAGTGGAATTAAGAGTTCGCCAATCAATATAATTTTTCCCCTAACTTTTTTTAAAAAAAAAATTAGTAAGAGTTCGTCAATCAATTTCTTTTTTTCCGTTTCCTTCTGTTTTTTCCTAATTATCAAATGATGTATAACATCGTAAGCTCCAATTAGTTTAATATCGTAAGTTGCAATTGGTTTATCTTCATTTGTCTTACCATTTTCTTATTTACAGGCTACCGATGACGTGAATGATCATTTTATCTGCTTCACCTGTGTGGATGGTACATGCTTCCTTTCGATAGTTGACTTATTTTTTTCCCTCTCATATTGATTAGCCAATGTTCAGCTGTTAACCAGCTTTTGAGAAATTCTATCTATGCTTTTGTATTTATCAAAATCTTCTATGTAGGGGAACTTTATGAACTTGATGGAGGGAAGTCGGGGCCAATATCCCATGGTGCTTCGTCTCCAAGCAGCTTATTGCTGGTATGGTAATTAGCATTATAAAACTGTGTATTTCTACCCTCTTTAGATTCTTAGATCCCAAAAGAAGCAAAAATAAAGAAATTCTTCAGTTTTGGATCTGAGAAAGAAAAAAATATAAGAAAATGAAAAGACATCAATAGTCTTAAGGTCATATTTAGTATTGAGGTTGGACAGCTGTATCTTAAAATCTTTAAGTGTTTGGGAAATACTAACTACTATGATTTTGAAGTTAAGTTGATTTGAATGATGAAAAATCGATAATATTTTTATTATTTTTGTCAAAATAATTATTTAAAAGTAAACATTACTACACACTATTAATTTTTATTTCATAACTATAGTTTTTTTTTTCTACAATAGCTGTGGTTTAAAAGCTGCGACACCTTAATACCAAACAAGGCTAAAACTAAGTGAACTTTTCTTTAAAGAAAAAGAAGAGAAGAAATATTGATTACTCTGTAGGGCTATCTCTGAAGCAAGTTTAGATCATCAATATCTTTGTTGGGCTAGGGTTAGAGTTGTTGCACAAGGTTGGGTTTGGTTTTGGGTTTCAAGTATAACAAATTTTATCCTGATTGGATAAGCATCTTTCTGTTTAATGAACTACAGTCAAGGAGGTTCAACTTGCTAATGTGTCTTTTCATCTTTAACCATAAGCAAAAAGTGAGCGTGCCTTGGTTGTAGCTCTTTTTTGGCAGTTTTCTGATATTGTATTTCACATGTACTTTACTCTGAAGTTTGATTATTGGGAGCTGCTACCTTACATGTAATGTAAGGTATAGTCTCTCACAAATTGAATTGTGGGTCTCATTTGGGCCCACAGCCTTGTGAGAGGCTGTACTTTACATTACATGTAAGGTAGCAAAATCCTTGATTATTAATATTATCTATTATTTATTTATTTTTTACAGGATGCAGCTAAAGTGATAAAGGGCATGATCCAGAAAAATCCTGAATCACTGAACTTCAATGTAATTGCCTTTTCGAAGAAAGCTTGAGGTGCATTTTAATGTTGAGAATCTGAGCTTATTCAGTTCCTGCAAATGATAAAGCTTCTTACTGCAGTTTTCAGTTTGTGCACATCCACATATGCGCAAACAAACTAGTTCAGTGATGGTTGTAGGTCGACTTAGGTGGCTTTACTTTCAGATGGTACAGCATGTTAATTCTGGTTGCTGTGTTTCAGTTTTAGAGCAGATTCATTTTACACCTTGGGAGTGCCAGCATGACTCTTAGCCCTACAATGCATGTTATGCTACATTTTCTGCTGATGTTAAATTTAAATGGGTGAACAAATTTGGATTTGGAAACAAGGCTTATCCTTTTCTCTACCGATTAAAACATCACCAAGATTATTAAGACCTTGTTTGGTATTGAGTGAGGTTTATGTGAGGGAAAAGAAAGAAAAAACAAAAGCATATAGCTATGAAGAAAAATAAAAGTTAAAAATATTTGGTAAATATAATTTCTAAGTAGTAGTTTTGACAACAAAAAAAAGAAGAAGCAAAGATATTAGTTTTTTTAATTTAGTTTTTAAACATCATAACGAGTGTTTATATTTAAGTTGCTGTAACTTAAAAGTGACAGGCCGTAGAGTGCCCACCATAATGAAACAAGGCTATTAAAAAAATAAAAATAAAAATCTTTTAAGTCGGATTCTTTTTCAATAGGGCAAAGCTAGTTTCTTCTTTCTTCTTCTTATCACATATACTCTGTTAGTAGGGTATCTAATTAGTCGAATTAACAAGACATTTTGTGGATGATATAAGTGATTCTCATGCAAGGATAACTGGAGTTTAGTTTATATATATATAAGAAATCAAAGTTATGAAACAGCAAAACAAAGGCCTAAATAAATATGGTGGTAATCCGTGAATTGTTTGGCAAAGAGGGTGAGGGAATCAGCTTCTAACTTCTTCCTAGTCTCTTTGGGCGTCTCACCTATCTCTGTATTTTTGCAACCGCGCTCAACAAGCTTATTTGCGAGTTTCAAGAGCTTGATTTCAATCTTGAGCTTCGGTTCAATCTCAACCATCCCCTTACCAGGCTTCCTGTTCACTCCAACCTTGGTATCTTTCTTTGGCTCCACCGAAAGCTTGTTGGCCTGCATGTTTTGGTATCCATTAGTCTCTGAAACTCTTCTTGCCCTACGACTTGGCAATCCCATGGCCATGCATCCAAAACAAGATAAAATCTATTTCTCCTAAGTTTAACCCTAATCAAATCGACTTAATAAACCCCTTTTTTTTTGTTTCCAAAGGTTTGATAAGACTTGTTTATATGTTGGAAGATAAGTGGTTCCCCGCCCAAATAGGATTCCCATAGTTAATGCGGGTTCCAACTCTGCGACAACCGGGTCGCTCATGAAATAAGGAAGATTCCCACTTCTTCCTTTGAAAGCACTCTTATTTACTACTCACCAGTTCCCCTTAGTGTTTTACTTTTCATAATATCTACGGCTGTCTTAACCTTAAACAAAGTTAACGAAAAATGTGAAAGTTAAATAATTTTCTGATATATTGTCAAGTGTATGCCCAAAAAAAAAAAACTATAATAGCAGACAACTTTAAAAATGAAAAAATACAAAATAATAATAAAAAAAAACAGCCTTTATTATATTTTTCATCTATCTCCGCAGCAAATATCAGCTCCTAATAACTATAGAGGTGGCACCGACCTCCATCCCTGGGTAAATATTGTAGTGTACATAATGTGAATACTGTAGCTTAATGTGGTAGATTTTCTAGAAATTATAAATTTTAACACTGTTAATATTTTTTAAAAGAATTTTATAAAAACTAACATTTTCCAAGCATCTACATTTCCTATTATATGAATTTTGTCTGTGTGTGTATGGTAAAGATTAGTATTCTGTTAACTTTTTATAACTAGATGGGACATGACATTATGAAAACATTAGGACGAGGTAATAAAAGTTGATTTCTACTAGAGGGAAAGTGACAATCTCGGTAAATAATTAAAATTATGTATTCTCACTTTTCATTTCTTTCTTTTTTTTTCAGCTGAAAATTGCTTTGAGGTTAAACATCAAGTGATTTTAAAATGAAACTTCCATTTTTTATTATAGCCTTTTTTTCTTTTTTTGAAATCCTATCAATATATAAAACTTAAACAAGCTAATAACAATCCCCCCAACTGGTTTATGATACAGAACAAATGTGCCATAAACGTTTACAAATAAAATTATAGTAAAATGCACTTGCTAGTTAGTAGTGGCTTCAGCTTTCAATTAACTGCAGTGAATGAAGTGGGGGCATTGGGGGATTAGGAACTTCCAGATAACCTTCTAACATTTGCACGATCATCTTTGTTGTAGGCCTTTTTAGTGGATCTTCTTGAACGCACCACAGTGCTGTCATCAACCATTTACACACCCTTGATTTGTCAGCCATAGCTGCTTTATCATTGTCAACCAAAACATCTAGTCTTCCTTCAACATAGCAGTCATAAGCCCAATCTGTTAGTATTGCACTTCTTTCTTCCTCCAGTTCCATCTCCACACTTCTCCTACAGCAAATGATTTCCAATAACACAACACCGAAACTGTAAACATCCACTTTGGCCGAGACAGGTACATTCTTGAACCATTCTGGAGCCACATATCCTCGAGTTCCTCTGATCACGGTGCGCGTTCGAGACTGATCAGAGAGTAACAGCTTGGATAATCCGAAGTCAGAAATTTTTGCAGTGAAATCTTGGTCTAGAAGTATGTTTTGAGGCTTTATGTCACAGTGGATGATGGGAATATTGCATTCTTCGTGCAAGTACAGAAGCCCTCTTGCAATCTCCAGGGAAATCCTGACTCTTAGACTCCAGTCAGGTCTTGGACTTGCAAAAAGTAGGTTAGCCAAGGTGCCATTCCCCATGAATTCATATACTAAAAGCCGGTTAAGACCTTCGTCACAGAATCCAAGTAGCTGGACAAGATTCTTGTGATGTGTTCTGCCGATTGCCCTCACTTCAGTTTTGAATTCCCTTTCCCTTTCTTGTGCCAACTTGTCCAATTTCTTGACTGCTACAGCATTTCCTGAAGCGGATTTGAGGACACCTTTGTAGACTATGCCAAAAGAACCCCTCCCTAGTTCGTCCTCGAACCCATTTGTTGCTTCATTGAGTTCAGCGAGCGAAAAGAAACGCAAATTTGTTTCGGAAATACTTGAACGTTGGCCCTTGTTTCCATCTTTTCTCTTGCGCCACACAAAGACGAGAAGAGATATTGCCAGTATCAAAAGTCCATTGAAGAATACAGAGCTACCTAATAGAAGTGTTCCTAGTAAGATTGGCATTCCTTTCTTGCCACAAGTATTGCCATCAAAATCAACAGGAAAACCTCCTTTCCTTACTTTGATGAGAGCTTTTGTAAATCCTGTTCCTGCATTGTCATAGGCCCCAAGGGAAAGGGGGAATCTCTTCTTCCAACATCGTCTAGCATTATTATATATGGCAACAGCACACAAGCAATCATGCAAGCAAGATGTTTCACACTCTGTTTGATCATAAGGTTCCAACCTTTCATAATCTCCAAAAGGCCAATTTACATCAACGAGTTCCCTTATTTCATACAACTCTTCTGCATTTCTAGATCCATGATCTGGTCCACAGCCTTGCCAGTAATTTGGCTTGCAACCACTAAATATGTTAGTTGGATCCACAAATAAATACCCTGGAGGGCATTCACAAAAAGGTCTCCCATTTTGAAGTAAGCAGTAGCTATTGAAGCCACAGGCACCACTACCGAACTCATCAGATATAGAAGTGCAAATGTTGTTAGGAAGACGTTGTATAGTAAACCAGCTTTGGTTAGGAGCAGAATTCTTTGGATAAGCATATTCTGTGAATACTCCATCAAAATCCAATGTTGCTCGAAAATAGTGGTCCGCAATAGGAGATAGTCTATTCCATTGTGGCAATTGAACAATTTGACCATTATTTTTTTTTATGTATATGTCAGCTGACTCATTAAAAACCAGCTGATGACCAGACTCAGAAGAATTAGCGCTGTTAGTATCACTGGTATAATAACTTTTGTATTGGAATGGGGTTGGCCAGGCCACAGGAATGAGCAGAAGGCTTCCATTTGAAAAATGGAGCTCAAATCTGCCTTTGGAGAAGTTGGTTTCTGTAAGCCTGGAAACCAACACGCTACCCAAATCTAATATTTGGGTGGGCAAGATGGTGTCTGTTGGACTTTTAAAACTCTGCCAAGCGTAATCGGAATTGTTACCAGAGGCTATAAGCACAAAATTACCTGTATCAAGCATGGCAGCATCGGATACAATTTTGTTGCGCTTTTCATCCCATATTGCTTGGCCTCCAGGAACTTTAAGCTGAAGGCCGGTGGCAGTAAGTTCAAGTGTTGATCCTCTGGGAGCTAGGACTGGGTGGTTGTCTTCATTGGCGTGCCAAATGATGGTTCTTTCAGGTATTTTGTTGAACCAGATGGCAAGCAAGAAAAGATCCGAACTGTTGTTTAGTTGGCGAAATCCGAAAGCAAAATCCCTTGAAGGTGAAATCCATGAAGAGTTGTTGCTGGTGCTTGATAGAGTTGAACCCAAAGGTATGTTGGCAGCGGATAAAAATGGTAGCAGTGGAAGAGAAAGCAAGATAAGACAAGAGAGAGCCAAAGAATCCATGGCAGGTCGTTATTGCAATTGCAAAGAAGGGTTGCATTTACTATAAGAAGATGGTGCTTTGTTATTAGTCAATTACACGCACTTTTAAGCCACTAAACTTTAGCCGAATTCATACCACACAATTGTAAAGTCATGGGTTTGAATCTGTTTAATTTTTTTTCTCAATTTAAGTGAAAACAGTTTTTTTTTTTTAATTTAAGTGAAGTAAATATTTCTCGAATACTAAAAAGGATAAAAATTTAAACAATTTTCATAAGAATTGATATAAACTAACCCTATAAATAATTTGATTTATAAATATAAATTATAATCTCATATAATATGAGTTATACTCTTAAATAATAATTTCATGTAATAAAAAAAATTACATACACTTTGTTTGATATTTGCAATTGAAAAATGTGGTTCACTTGAGTCACTTCGTGAAACAGTTAATTCGTGAAACAACGTAATCATGTTTGTTTTGGGGAATTGCTCATTATACGTATACGAATGAAACACGTAAAATTTTTCATTTCATAGTCTTCTTGCAGGAAATTTGATGGAACTATCAAAGTCAATGGTCATGACTGGCTGCCCCCTCTCTACATGATGGCTAAATCAATTAGTGTAGATATCACAGCATTAATTCAGTTCGATTCCAAATCCCCAATTAGTTCTAAATTAATTTTTAGATTGTTTTTGGGAGATCTAAAAGAGATTTTAAAATTTTAAAAGTTAATTTTAGTATTTTATAATTTATTTTTGAAATTACCTTTGATAAGATCATCTCATCCTATAGTAAATTTGGAGAAGTAGTTTTATATATTATAAAAATTTAAAATTATTCTTATTAATTAAAAAATAAAATTATTAATTTTAAAGAGATTATTATTATTATAAACTAAGGTAAAAAAATAAATTACTAATATAAACTATATACTTTAATTTTTAATTATTATATATTAACAATACAAAATGTTTTTTATATATATTTAAAAATATGTAAATAAATTTTATTCAACATAATGTCTAGTTTATTTATTTATATTCTCACAATAATTTAACCATAAGATTTATTAAAATACTTTTAAAAATAAATTTTATCAAATATTTAATTAATCTCTTAATAATAAATTATTTTTACAGCACTATTAAAAATAATTATTTCAAAAGTTACAATATCACCAGTTTCAAAAAAAAAACAATTCACAATATCACCAAACTGCTCCAAAAGTCTTCGTACACATCCCGACGTTTTTTTTTGGGGGGGGGGGGGGGGGAAATAATTGGGCATATGCGGGTCCCACATGCACAAATCAAAAAAGAAAGTTGGCCTTTTGGATTCACGGCCTCTTGATTTTTCAGTCGGAAACCAGATCGATTGCCAACCAAGATTCATTTACATGTTTATAGAATCAGATTATTATTATTATTCAGACCCAAAAAAAAAAAGATTATTATTATTATTATTATTATTATTATTATTATTTTGGCAATAAACTTTTCTTCAGAGCCCACCCCCAGAAAAAAAAAAAAAGTTAGCTTTGATGCATATTCAATACGCACCCTGATAATGTTTTAGATGCAACTACAATCTTACTAGTTTAAAGTGGTCTAGATGAAGCACCTTGAACAAGGCTAAAATCAGAGCAGGATTTCAGAGGAATAAACGATTGAGCATCGATGACACAACTCCTCCCTGAAAATGTTAAGGTTTGTGTGCAGCTTTTGTTACTTTCTTTGATTCTTTCGCAATAGCATAAGTGGCCAGCAGCCAAGAAACTCCTTCATCAGATGCTCTAATGACTAATATCATCATTTTACAAAACCGAAATCACCGGGATAGTTTATGAACTTAGGGTGCGTTTGGGATTGAGGTTGCACTAAAATATTTAGTAAATATTAACTACTGTAGTTTGGAAGTTATGTTAATATATTTTTTCACTTGTATCTAGGGATGGCAACGGGAATGGGAGGGGAGGGGACCAATCTCCCCGTACCCATCTCCGATATTTTGCGTATGTCCATGTCCCCGTCAGAATTATTTGAGAGAATCCACATTTCCTCCCCGAATAATAACAGGAAATCCTCGAGGGTCCCCGATCCCTGAATAACTAATACAATTTTTTTTTTCGATTTTGAGTTAATCATATTAAAATAAAAAATTCAAATAAAAGTAAAGTTCGAAATATATCTTACATTAATATCCATTACAAAAGTCACATACATTAAATTAGTAAATAACGCAGCATGCAAATGATACAAACTTCTTTTACAAACTATCATGAACAAATTAATAGTCTAATACAAAATTGTTACAAATAAAATCGAATTTATATTCAAAATTAACTTTTTCAATGGTGGCATGGACACTTTATAAATGTGGATTATTCTCTTTACAACACAATAGTTAAATCGGAGCAAATCAAGAGCAAATATTAGATTAGATTAAATTAGATATTAAAATTATGATTCGCTGTGGGTAATTATAACATCTAAAAATAAATAAAAAAATAGATTTAAGTTTAAAATATTTAAAGAATATTAAAATTAAAAAATTTTGGGCTAATAGAATCTACTCGGTCTTTTTAATGTCCTAAATAAAAATTTAGGACTTTAATTAGTTAATTAGGCCTAAAAGTTTAATAATATAAATATTTTGATATTTTTTATTTTTACCAATATTTATAATTTTATAATTTAAATTTTATTATTTATTTACTAGTAATTTAAAATAAATTAAATTAAATTAAAAATTAAAATGGGAAAATGGGGAGGGGATGAGGATGGGGATTCCACCTCATCCCCGTCCCCTCCCCGAATAAGAAATTGGGTAAAAAAATTTTTCCGTCTCTTTCCTGAATAAGAAATTGGGTATGAAATTATCCTTATACCCTCCCCGAATGGGGAAAATCCCCGAGGGTACCCGTCTCCGTGAGGATTTTTGTCATCCCTACTTGTATCATGAAAAATCTTTTATATTTTTAATAATTTTATTAAAATTATTATTTAAAATTTATATGTACTACATATTACTAACTTTTATTTCATAATTATAATTTTTTTTCTACAGCAACTACTCTGTAAAACCTCAATCCCAAGCACACCATTAACCTACCTCTCCAAACCGCCATGTTGCCCAGCACCTTGACAGAAAGAATAACTTCACGTCCATAAATTAAAACAAGCTTCTTAATTTGGTAATGGGTAAAATATAATACCAGATACACAAGGCAGAGAAGTCGGCGACCTTCATAATTTCGCAAGCTTTGTCTCGAAAAGTTGTCCTTTCTTTATTGAAACCGTAGACAACTATCGTCTTTATTTTTATTATTTATATGACGTGTCGCCTTAGTTCTCTCCTACAGACGTTCTGTCGTCAAATCTATGGACCGACATCATCATCGTTACGACGATTCGTCTGATTGATTTTAAAATAGACGTCTTGTCGTCTATCCCCTCTGTTCACCTAATGTTAAAATTTCATCTATTTAAAATTTTTATCATTTGTACACTATGTTTTAATTTTAATTAATTAATTACAAGGCAAATTTTTAATTACACATTGTTTTATCTTCGGCTGCCTCTCAAAGAAAAGTGTGCTTGTCATCAAAGATAATGCAAAATGTTAAGGAAGCTCACTGTACAAAGTAAAAGAAGGAGAAGCTAAAGCTGACAAAGATTAAAAAGTCTATGATGTCACATGATAGTAGGCAAAGTGACAGCTCAACTGCCAGCTCAGCATAAATTGTTGAATTTGTTATTATTCATTATGTACACTTAAGTATTGTTTGTTTTTTAGTCTGAAATTTTAATTTAACTTTTTTTAGATATTTATTTATTTTAGATTGTTTGTCTTTTAACTTATCACTTATTGTCAGACAATTTTATATGAATCGAAAAATTAGAAAAAGTCAACTTTTATCTAAAGTTTAAATGGAAAATTTTAATTTCAAATCTCAAAAATACCCTTAACAATTCATGTATTTCCAATATTATGTATAAACTAATATTTTTTTATTATTCTTGAAGTTATTTTTTTAATTGCTTTTATTTTTTATTCACATAATAACATTAACTAAACTGAAATATTGAACAAATCAAATTATGTTTATTGTGATGAATAAAAAATAAAACAAAGTATTAACTTTCTCATAAAAGTTGATGTTATAATTACATCTTTTATTACAAAATTAAATTAAGATCAATAATGATAGATCTTTTTAAAGCTACCAAACTAATCAACCTGTGAAAATTATAAATTGTGAAGAACAAATATATGCACCACTTAAAAGGATATATATGTCAAATTACGAGCTTTTAAATTTTTCTCTTCAAATGTTGAAAAAAAAAAGTCATTCGAATATCTTTATTCAAAACCTATTCAAATTTCAACTAAATTCAGACCTATTTAAATTTCAGATAAAACAACAAACGCAACCTTAGTTGAAACTTAGCTCGTATTAATCATTTTAGTTAGTTATGAATTAGTTACAATAATGATGCCTAAGCAGTAAGTATATGTAATACCCCACACCCGATTATTTTTTACTCTCCACCTATATAAATTGAGCGTGATTAAAAGTTCAAGTAGTCGGATGTATTTTCATCACGGGGACCGGTATAAGTTTAATTTGTATTAAGTTTAAGTGGAAAAAAAAAGGGAAATTTACGAAAATAACCATAAATATTTTGTTATTTATGCAACTAATCCTCTGAACTTTTTTCTATCAACATTAGCCAAACACAAGCCTTTCTCCCTAAATTACCCTTCTTTACAGACCAAAACTAATCGGCATCGTGGCATGAGTTATTTTCAAACTTATTGATCTGAGTCGGAGGATGAATCTGATGACAGGGTGCCTGTCGCACCAAAACTTGAAGTTGTTCATGATGATGTTTGTGATTCGTCGGAAACGGTGGCGTTTTGGCCGGAAATTTGAGATAAGTTGTAACTGTTTGGTGATGCTTAGATTCCGGCGATGGGTTGGTCGATCGGAGGTGGGGAATAACGAAAGAGGTTGAGCTCGTGGAGAGGAGTGGATTGATTACGGTGGTGCTGGCTAAATCGCGGCGGAAACCGGTGAATGACGGAACGGTTGGCGCGGCTGTTTTGGTTGTTTTTCCGGCGATCTGTGGCTAATCAACGGTGTCCGATGCTTGGGGTTTGATGGCCGGCAATTTATGATCCGTTTAGTGGTGGTTGCGTCCGGATCGGTGACGGAAAACGAGAGCCGGCAACCTTGGACGGTGGCCGCGGGCTGAAGCTTTTGTTTCTGTTCTGTTTCGGTTTTTTTTTTTTTTAAATAATGAAGCTAAACGGAAGAAAACAAAAAGGTGAAAGGAAAAGTAATCTCTCACCCGCGTCGAAGTCGAGAAAAGTTAGAAGCAATTTGGGCACGAAGATTATGGAAGGAAAAGTAATCTCTCACCCGATGGATTTGCAGGTGAAAGCATTAATAATAATAATGCTGATAGAATACAACTTGACAAATTTTCCATCTTAAAATCATGCAACAAGCCGCAAAAGATTAGATTTTTTTTAAAAAAAAAAATCAAGCTTTTTGGCCACAGAACAAGTTTTTTGGGGGAGAGATGAAGGAGGGGTATTTTGGTCTCAAAAGTTATTTTATGGCTAATGTTGATAGAAATATTTTTGAGGGGTTAAGATGAAAAAAATCAAAACTTTAATGGTTATTACTGTAAATTTCCCAAAAAAAAAAGAAAGAAAAAGAAATCGGGTTTTATATATGGAAATGGGGGAAACTATTTTTGATTTACAAAGAAAGAGGGAGAAGGCACGAGAGAGAGAGAGAGTGTGTTTGACCCGGTTTGACCCGCAACCCGACCCGGAACCCGCGACCGTGACCCGGCATTTTCTCCCGATTCCGGCCACCTCACCGGCCGTGCTTGGTACCGATTTGAAGCTTGAGAGATGAGCTACGTATCCATGCCGTCCTTGCCGCCGGAAATCGATCGGAAAGTCACCGATCAAAGCTTTGAAGTACTGCGGAATCGCCGGCTCGATTTGCCGTGATTTCGTCGGTTTCCGGTGAAGCTATCACTTGGGTTTTGTTCCTTACCTTTCCCTCTGCCATTTCCGACTAACCACTGACGCCGGGGACGTCGTTTTGCCGTTGATTGGCCATTGATGGTTTCACGACTTTGGGAGCTCGATTTGTCGCCGTTGCCGCGCGTGGGAGGTCACGGCCACCACCATTGGACTCAGCGTGGCTTGAACTATTAGACCTAAGCTTTCCGTCGCCGTCGGATGAATTCCGGTGACCGTTGACCGGCAAGGGTATTTTGGTAATTTCACAGTCTAAGGGTAATTTTGTAATTTCAGATTTTGTGGGTATTTTGGTAATTGTTGTAATTGAGGATAAAGTTGGTAATTTATGATTTTGAGGTTAATTTGGTAATTTTGATATGAGGGTATTTTGGTAATATTGAATTCAAGGGTAATTCGGTAAGTTCATAAACTTGAGGGTGAATTTGTAATTTGTGGAATCAGTGGATAATTTGATAATTTTAGGTTAAGGCAGTGAGATAATTTGAGATTACAAGGGTAATTCAGTAATTTAAGTGTTAAGGACATTTTGGTAAATTTACGCTCCGAGGGTAATTTCGTAATTTCTGCCATTGTGGTTAATTATGTGATCTGAATTGAGGACAATTTAGTAATTGAAGATTCTGAAGATAATTTGGTAAAATAATGATGTTGGGGGCATTTTGGTAATTTTGGCATGTAGGGGTATTTCGGTAATTTTGTGCATGCGGAATAGTTTATTGTTGATAGATATTCGTTTCGAGAATTATTATGTAAGATTAGTTGTATTTCAAATTTACGGAGAATGATTATGGCGTTTCCTTGATTAGGAGGATCCGCGAACGAGAATCAACCCGCAAACGTTGTCGACACCGAGTCTGGACATTGTCACTGTGAGTGGAATATACGAAACCTATTTTTAGAGTTAATTATGATAGTAAAGCGTGTTTGCGGAATAAGTATTTTAATTGTTCTGATTTAATGATTTCTTGAAATGGATTTAATGTGATTTCCTCGAAATGGATTTTATTCACGTGTTGATATTATATTAAAATGTTTGGTTAATGATTTTGCGTATCGATTGTAAATAAAGAGTGATATTATTTGAAAGCTAAGAAAAGTGGATTCAAATGTGGTATGATTTAAAATATGATAAAGAGGTATGTGAATATGAGTACAGTGATTGTTTTTGAAATCATTAGATAGTACCCTTCCCCTCCAGATACAGTGATATAAATGATATGAGATGAGAGGCTTTTGAGGCCCGTCTGAACACACATAGAGGCTTTGGGCCGTGTGCTTGGGCGCTTTTGCCTTTTGGGGGCATATGCATGCGGTATGATGATTATAGTGATACAGTTATTGAGATACAGTGATACAGATATGGCCTACAGATAGTTATTGAGATACAGTGATACAGATATGGGATACAGATCAGTTATTGAGATACAGTGATACAGATATGGGATACAGATCAGTTATTGAGATACAGAGATACGGTGATACAGATATGAGATATAGACAGTTGAGATACAGATGAGATATAGGCCTTTGGGGCCCGTCTGAGTACACACAGAGGCTTTGGGCCGTGTGCTTGGGCGCTATTGTCCTTTGGGGATTAGATTATGCATGCACAGATATAATGAGATATGAAATAGTATTTCCTTGTCTATCTGTGTAGCTCCGGGGTGTGACGTTACCCAGATAATACGTCATTGCCCGTCCGTTGAGGTTCGGATATGACGAGATTATTTCCCTGGGTACTTGTTTGATGATAGTTTTGGTATTCAGTATTTGATATGATAAGTATTATGTTTCCATCGATTTTATGCAGATTTATGTAATATAGTATTTCAGTGACTGATTTGAATTAAATAAGTTTATATAAGTTCTTATGATATTCTGATGAAATTGATTTGAGAAATTGATTTGGGAAAGATTAAATCATTTTAAAAGAATTGATTTTCCAAAATTTCTATCCACTCACTGAGTTCACTGAGTTTTATACTCATTCCACTTTTATTATATTTTCTCCCCCCCCACAGGAGAATTGCAGGTACATCAGTCGACTCAGTAACGAATGTTAGTTTTGAAATTGTGACCACGTGATGGTGTTAGGAGTCGCAGATTTAATAATTTTGATTTTTGGATATTGTGAGTTGTGTTTATTTATTATATTTTGTAATTAAGGATAACCATTGATTTGGGTGATGTTTGATATGTTGACTTGAGAAGTCGGTTGTGGAGGATGGAAGAATATTGAATTATTTTAGGAGTATTGTTTTGTAAATTGCAGGTTGGGAATGTTTTATTTATAAGGGAGATTCTGCCAAAATTTTTATAGAATTCTTAGATTTCGTTAATAGTATCGATTCGATTTTACGAGTTTAGATAGACTCGCCCTGGGGGTGCGGGGCGAGTCGTTTCAGTTGGTATCAGAGCATGGTTTTAGATTCTGTAGATTTTACTGTCGTAAATAGAATAAGTTTTATTGTTATTGTTAGGGCCACAGCGTCCTCGCTGTGCACACTGTTCAAGAGGCACCCGACAGGGCTCCGCTCTGATACCATCTGTCAAGACCCGGCCCAAGTCCACTAGAATATTGTCCGCTTTGGGCCGTAGCCCGCACGGTTTTATTTCCAGGGAAGCCCATACTACCCCAAAAGGCCTCCTAGCAACTCAGGACTTGTCCCCCCTTATAGCCCAGGTTTCACCTCCGTGCTTTGTCAAAGTGGGATCTCTCAGTATAAATTGATGTAATTGTAACATTTTGTTTTAAGCAATAAAACTAAGAAATCTGGAACATTCTCTGAGATATTTTTTGAGCCACCAAACAACTCCATTTCTGTTTCTTTCACAAAAGATCCGCGAAGTATGCTGGCTTAATGCTTTGAGCTACTCCTATGACACTATTTTGATTGTTCTGTACTGCCGCCCAAACGGAGCATCTAAATTTCCCAAACTCATTATCTAATAAACTCCTAAACAACAACTAAAACTAATAAATTTTTGTTCCAATGCTAAGCTGAGATTTTTATATATATATTTTTTTCATGCACGTCCACAAATGCGTAATTAAGATTTAATACATGTTATATTTTTTTCCAATAACTACCAACCATAGTATTAACAAAGCAATAAGGTTTTTGTCGTTCTTGGAGTATTGTGTCTTATCCCTTTAATTCTTTCCACATGGGCAGCCTATTATCGTGACTGTTGAAGTACATATGTGATTGAATGGAAAAAAGACAGTATCCCATAAGCATCCAAGATTTGCACAGAGCTAAGCTCAATCTTAAATTCAAATCAAAACTCGCACCACTTCTTTGAGAATGAAGGAGCAAGAAAAATAGTCCTAATATAGCGCCCAAAAATTACCAAAAAAATGAGATAAGAGAGACGATGATTTTTTCTCTTTGCTATAACATTTTCTGCCAAACCGACTAGGAGTATTTTTTACTTTATTTTATTATCTAAAATTTACATTAAAGACTCTGTCTTTAACATCTGACTTAAGTTTTTGAGGATTATTGAGAGTTACAACACTGGCACACTTTACAATTACGACTACGTTATCGTGTTACAATTATAATTTTGTTCTTTGAAGCCGAAATTTAGCATCAACATAATTGATTAAGGAACTAGAATTTGCATCTTCAATTTAAACATAAAATTTAAGTTAACACATATATCTACCGTATATTAAAAGTAATGTGTTTTCAATTGAAAATAAGTAGAATTGGTGAGCAGGGGTGGCTCAATCATATTTTAGACCCTAGGCAAATTGTTTTAATTAGGCCTTCCAAAAACTTTGAGGTAAAATGTATGTATTAATTTTATTAAAATTTTATTTATTTAAAATTAGTTTCTCTAGCTTTTGAGATGCATAATTATTAATCAAATTTTTATATTCTAATTTTCCTAACATATCTTTCTCAATAGACAATATAGTTAACATATTTAATCTTTCATATGATATATTTGATCTTAAATAAGCTTTTATCAATGGCTCCTTTTTGAGATTAAACTAACTTTTCTATTCTTCTCTTGTTTTTGAAGTTTTTTGTATCCTAATGCATATTTTTTTAGTAGACATTTTTTTTAGTGAAACAAAAGTAATTAAGCAAACAATTATGCTAGATAATTACAAGAAAACAACCTATGAACACAATAATACTTTTAAAAAGAAACAAAAACAACTGAATAACATAATTAATTAATAAGAGAATGGAAAGATAGAACCTAGAAATTTGAGAACTTTACTTTGTTGTATTGAGCCTTTGAGCAGCAGTGAATGATAAGTGAATAGTAAAATAATTGATTTTTTTTAAAGTGAAAAGTAGGGTAGAGAAAGTAGTTTTTTCACCAAAGCAATGAAGGTTTCATGTAATTTTTTTTATTGGAAAAAGATATTAATGGATAATAATTTTAAAAAAAATGTGGCCTTTATAGAGTTTTAGATGAAATATATGGAAGAAATAAATGGGATTAAAATTCTTAATTATAATGTTAAAATGTGACTTTGTAAGGATTTAGTAGTTTGTTTATGGAAAATATAAAAAAAAATAATATAAAAAAAAAATAAATAACTATAATTTAGGAATAAAATTAGGGACATTCATCTATAGTGGGGCTCTAGACAACCGCCTAAGTTGCCTAGAGAAAGAGCCGCCTATACTGGTGAGTTTACTAAAAAGTAAAAATGGGTTGAGAAAGAGAGTTTACATCTAGCTTCCGTCGAACCAAAATCCTAATAATAACGTTGCAAAGTTTCACTAAGAACCTGTCACATGTGAGTGTGGTTAAAATATAGTTGCAAGAACAGCTGATGTGGCAGCCAACTGCGCCAAAGTTAGTTACAAAATTGCTAGCTCAGCTATGTCTGTTTGGAATTCTGTAATTACTGTTTTCTTTATCAAATTCTCTTAGCATTAGCTTTGCATGATTCGGTTATTAATTAAAATGGTTGCTAAAATAGTACTTTAAAGACGTATGTTTTTAACTAATATTCATTAATTGAATCAGAAGAAAGAGAATGATTTTTTTTTAAATGTTTTGGAATTCTGTAATTAGTGTTTTGTTTAATAATATAATAAGGGTAATTATCTTAGCATTCGTTTAACATGATTCGCTGATGAATTAAAATGAACTCCAAATTGTTGAAATAGTCCGTCAAAGACGTTTGACTTTGACTAATCTTTCATTAATTGAATCAGAAGAAAGAGAATGATTTCCTTTAAATGATTAACGTGGCATGTTCTTGAGTTTAAATCGAATCTATGACCCTTGGCCATGCATTATTTTTATCTGTTGATATAAGCGTGTCCACATTCTGTATTCTCTAGTAAAGGAGTTTGTGCATTTGGCTAGTAGTATCCTCCTTTGACTTATTAAGGGAAATTTGAAATTATTGTGCAGGGACTTTATCCACTAATAACGCAAATAAAATTGTTAGCTATTGACTATAAGAGGATGATTTGTTGTTAAAGTGAAAATTGATGTCTAGTAAAGGAAAAATTCCCGAATATTTCCTGTGTGGATACCCTCTCTCTTGATTAAATGAGAGCAGCACATTGTAAGAATCAAATGGAAGAGGGTGAAAGAAAGAAACTTTCTGTTTCACTCTAAATAGCAATAGAACAAATTACAGTTTACATACGTATTTGAATGTGATAAATATAAGTAACAATCCCTAATAGGTAATAGTGAAATTGACTCGCTGGTAGCTTCATCTTCCGGTACCTGCAATGCTGAAAGGAGGGCATAGGGGATTAGGAACTTCCAAAAGACCTTCTAACATTTGCAAGACCTTCTAACATTTTCTTTTTTAAAATTCTATTACTGGCTTAATGTCATGCGACAAGTGTTTTGCGTAGCAAACCCGTGCGGCACTTAGGTAATTTTGTCGAATGTTGCTAAGTAAGCCTTGAGCTTCTCGACTAGCTAAGCCTAGAAATTTTCGAAGAGCTAGAGAAAAGAGAGCAATGGAATTGAATAAGTCATAACCAATTCTTATTATTTTTGATACGTTAATTTTCCATGTTTATCACCTGGACCCCCCCCCCCCTCTTTCATAACAAGTAACGGACAGCTAGCTTATCATTTTCAGTAATTTAATTAGTAACAATAAAATTGCATAATTCTGCCCTTGTGTATGTGCTGAATGGACTGTTCGCACCCCTATGGTGTATTAATGGGCTTAATAAAATTAGTAGTCCGTTATATTTGTACAAAGAAGATATGATACCCATTTTAAAAGATTATTTAAGATACCCCTAAGAATTTCGTCGTTTTAAATTCTTGACACGCATACCTTTGTTTGTTTGTTTTTTTTTAAGTTTCAAACGCAGCTCAAGCGCTCATCAAGAATCAATGGTCGACTTAGATCTAAAATATTGAAAAAATATCATGAATAGCATGCGATTGCATATTCTTACATAGGCAATCAACGGGTAAAAGTTTAAAAAATCTCCATCGTTGAAATATTGACATTTTTACTGTTATTTTTTTCTTTTTGATTTTTTTAATAATATTATCTTCTTAAAATAATATTCCTTTTTAAGACATTATTAAAAAAAATAGATTATTAATTTATCCCCAAAATAAAACAAAAACAAAAAGAATATATGTTAATTTTTGTGATTAATATATAGAGAAAAGCCTGTTAGATGATGTCCCTTTCATTTCAAGCCTGGGATTTCTATTCACAAAAAAAAAAAAAAAAAAATTGGGGTTTCTATATTTTGGCCCTTGCCGCACCACTTCCTGAATGGCGTATGACGAACTTGTTCTTTCTTACATAATTTCCATTCAAGCATCGTCATCTTCTTTAGGGGGTTCAAGGTTCAAGTCAAAAAATGCAAGCTTTTCGAAGCCTTTTCCTCGAACCAGCCCAGTACCATTCTTATTTGCCTCATCAGTCTTCGTAACTGTACATAAAAGAGCAAAGAAATTGAAAGAAGTGTGTCAAATACAGATGATGAAACAGTGCCGGAGCTTGAAAATTTATGAAAATAGAGAAAGACCTGCGCTAGCTGCGGCGTGTGTCACCAAGGACTTGTGTAATCTGACGGCGCTTGGAAACATCAATGTGTTATACTTGATTAATTCCGTCATCAAATTACTCTCAATGTGGGTAAATCCATACTTGTTGATCCACATTGGGACAAGTTCAGGGACCGATGGAATTACAAGGTTTTCCACATTGAGCATACGAAGAGCCTGAAAATTAGATTCGCATGAGAGGTTGTACCAAGCTTTAGAAGGTCAAATGCCAATATCAAACAGACTAAGCAGAAGGTTATTCAGCACAATGAAATGAACAATATGACACAGTGCCAGCTGGGTGTAGCTTAAGGCATCAGCACTCACTGATTCAATTTGGGCCAACAGTTTCTGCAGCATTCTTCTTCCCCTGAATCTTTCACGGGTTCCGATAAATGGCATCTCGGCAAACTTTGTCCCATGTACTCTGTACAAATAAAGTGAATACTCCAAGTTAAACGAAAGCATGTAGCTGCAAAACGCATGTATATATGTACTGGATCATACCAGAACACATGAAATGCCAGTAGCAATCATACCTTATTGATGCCACGGAGATAAATTCATCATTCCTCTCCAGTATAGCGGTGTAAAAACCTCTAAAATTTACCCGCCTCAGGTTAGACCTGAAAGAGAGAATTTAGAAGAAGGAAAAGGCTATGTGTAAGCATTTTCTTGAATGAACAAGAGTGACAGAAAGATTTAACGGAAGGATCTAAAGCGCTTACTCTCGATTGTAGATGACACTTTGAGTGATGTTAATACCAGTGTAGCGGTCAATAACTGGCATGAAAATTTCTTCCATGACCGTCCATGCTACAGAAACTTTTGAGTTGCCTATTGTAATCTCATGCAAAATCTCCCCATTCGAATGTGGGTCCCGATCTAGCTTCATCTGGACAAGACTCCAAGTATATCCATCAGCAAGCTCTTTTCGGACTCCCAAATGCTTCTCTTGGATCTCCGAGAAAACCTGTTCACAAATTCCTTTTCGAAATTAAAGCATACATGCATGCATTAAGGTGTTTTAATTTAAAAAAAAAAAGAATGCCCATGAATGTGTGTAATAAAGAATTCACAAATACCTCTTCACAACTCTTCCCACAAAATTTGGTTGGTGAATCAGGACTAGATGGTTGTCTTGGAGAATTAATACAGTCCAGGTGATCTGTATCAAGAATATAAGTTAGAACTTAGAACTTCGGCACTATCCAAATAGTGCTATTTCAAAATGTGCTTTCTAATGATGTACTGTCAATTAATTTCCACATTGAAATTTTATGTGTGTTAGTGAGTAAAGAAGCTGTTCTCTTTCTTTCACATCAGCTACGTAGCTCAATTACTGCTCTTATCACAAAGAAATTAAGCAAGTGTAAAACCTTACATCTCCTTTGACATTGTTTGCATTCGTGCAAATCACCTGGCCCGCCAGTACCACAAAATTTGCAAATGCAGAAAGGACACAGCCATTCTCCTTGCGGTATTTTCTGCATTCACTCCAATTTCTTAAGATTTTGCAACTATATATGCAAAATAATAATAATACCAACAATAAATGAACAAAATCCAACCTTCATGCCCATGCAATCTGGATGAAAAGTAGAGGGACATTTCTCACAACAAATCAAGTCACCCCCATCAGCGCAAATCATACAGGCATCATCGTTCAAGTCAGAAGCATCTTTCTGAGGCTCAACAAGGTTAAATCCACAGCGTGCCAGTTCTTCCGGACGCAGTAACCCCTTGTAATAAATCCAACCCAAGAGATGACATCCCCAATCCACTAAGTAGATGTGGGCATATGGCTCCTTAACATGACCTTCGTTGGCATGTTCTTCAAACCCGTACACAGTAATCACCTTATGACAGCAATTACAACGCACACCGTCTCTCTTAATGGTTCCTTCTATAATCTTTTCTTTATCGCGGATGTACCAAACTCTCATACCTTCGAAAATGATCCCCAGGTCTATCATCCATGATAGTATTGTCCTTTTCTTGGAAAACACTCCCCTGTTGCTCTTGTTTGATGCACCTGGCCTTCGACGCAGTATCCTTCTTCTTCTTGTTGCAACAACACCACTATTCCTTCTCGAACTTCCAAACTCAGTAGCCTGGTTTGGATTATTAATGCACGGGTTTATATTGAAGTTCTTTCGAGAGCTCCTTTGATAACTTGTTCCAGCTACGTAGTCAGGATCAGAATAGCTGGAATCATAATCCTGGCTTTCTGATGAGCTGCTTGATACTTCTAAAATTCTCTTCTGTTTCCTCTCCCTCATATTGCTAATTTGGTTACTGTAAAAATATAACTGAAACATAGACAAAAGTAAATGCCGGTGTAGAATGCTAATAAATTAATAAAAATATCAAATCATGCCTATGATTTTTTATGTGTATATATATATATGCAACACTCAAATCAAACTCGAAATCATGCATATATTTCTGATACGTTTCCATTTTAATTTCCTTCTTTGTTCAGATTAGCAGTTTTTATCTGAAATCTCGAATCATAAGTGCATAACTAGTAGAAAAAGAACAGCTAGCTTCTCATTTATATTGATTTAGTAACTATTTATGTAATTGCATAGTTCTCCTTTTGTGTTTGTGCTTTCTTGTGAATAGTGGAAATTCCATGCTATTTCGTAATGCAAGAATGATCAACTCAATAGCGATTACAAACAAATCTTAGATTAGTCAAAATAATTCCATGCTGCTGTGAAAACATTTTTATGCGTAAATGACTAGAAACGCCTATTCAGATTTATACTACATTAACTTTAAATTCATGCATTAGACTCACATTACTACAAAAATTAATCAAAGTAAATAAAAATAAGATGTTTATTATAACAATAATGTTTGGGATCAATATTATAATAAAAATAAGATGTTTTTTTATAAAATTAATCAACATTTGAATCCCAACTTGAGTGTCAATGTTATGTATCATTTATCTATTGGATGATAAATTTCATTGCTAGTAAAATTACTTAATCATTATCTAATGGATGGATACCACATTAGTTGGGATTCAGATTGGGGAGAAATTCTAGAATACATCAGAGATACCATGTTAGCCATACAACAAGTAAATAATGTTATGACATGTGTGCATTTAGTTTGAAAAACCATCATGCAAATGGTAATTACATTAAATTCAACTACACATGACATACATGCATGAATTGGTTGTAATACATCAGAGGTATTTTAAAATTTCTCTAGATTGGGACTTATGACGTGGGACATCTAGCATTGCTCTTATTAAAATAATCATTATGAAAGTACTCGATAACTAGCTTATAGAAATGAACCAAACCAAACAGAATCGGTTTATCTTGTTTTGGGGAAAATCTAAAATTTCAACTTTAATTGTGGCTTCCATAAAGTAAATTAACATTATCAGTTCATGCATAACACACACATACACATTCATATATATATATATATATATATATATAATATCTGAAATAGCGATTGTCTAGAAATATTACCTAAGATATTTTTAAGGTGGCCACCACTTTAAATTCTCAAAATGCAAGCAATTTCTTCAGCATTTTAACTACGGATCGTCAAGAATGATTTAAAATTTTCAGATCTAGAAAATCTTCTCATACACAAAGAATCGGTATACTAAATTTAAACAGTGAAAAAAATAGTTCTTTAATGAAAAATAAAAAATGAATAAATTATTTGATGGCAGTGAAGAAAATTTTATTTAGATTGCGAGTGGCTAAAGGGTGGACAACGAGAATAAATAAGAGGGAATCAGAAAATGAGGGAGAGAAAGTGCAAGAAAACGAGTAGATGAGTAAGAAAAATGTATATAGAGTAGATGCGAAAGAGAAAGAAGAATATATATAGAGTAGATGCGAAAGAGAAAGACATGAGGCAATAGCGTGTAAATCGCATGCAAGTCTATTTGTCTTTGTGGCATTGAATTTGAAATATATTTCATGGAAAGTGTTGAATTAGATTTTTGCATTTCTTTCCTAAAAAAAAAATTGTAAAAATAGTGATAGAATCACAAATTTTTATACAAACTGACTTGGCACAATCATATTAGTTAAAATAAATCGTGCGGACTGCGGCATGTTTTGATCTAATCAATATCTAGTTATGTCATATTAGTTTGTATAAGAATTTGTAGCTCCATTATTACTCATAACTACATAACCTTAAGATGTACTTGAAGAGTTTTTTTTTTTTTTTTAATTACATGAGACTATTACTCAGATTACAACTCATATTTCATACAAATCTTATATAGCATTGTCCATATTTTACCCTTTCTAGATTTTACAAATCTTATATACCACTTACTGCCTTCAATCACATTGAGAAATGAAATTAAACCCCCATAATGCGTGTTTATTAGTCTATTACTCATTTACATCATCTTCATTATTTAGCTCTATATTGATTATTTATATATGAATTGTTTAATGAGTTATATTTATAAAAGGACGCATATAAACATGATTTTATGAAGTCAGGATCTAGTTTTCGTAATTAGCTCGGTTTATTAATTTGCAACTCTTACACATAAAAAGACTTATGGGCATTGTAAATTTATAATGTTAGGTTACAGGCATTGGCCAAGTGTTAAAAATAATAATACAATTTTAAAAATCTAATGCTACCAAATCGCTAAGTACTATTAGTTTTATGTTTTTAAAGTTCTTAATAAAGATTTTCACTTTATCTTCTTAATTAAAAATTAGAAGCTCTGGAAAGGAACCAAAAAATAAAAGAAAAAAAATTAACGTCAATGTCCATGCAATTTGATGGAAATAAGTAAAGGGAAATTCCTCATAACAAATCAAATTTTCGTTATTTAAGATACTTAATTAGTACATACGTTTAGTATTATTTTCGTACGCAATACATGAGTTAGGAGTATTTTGTTATTTATGTCCGTTCAAAAGTTTTCAAAACAATGATAATAATGCGCGAAAAATACTAATATTGCAAATCTCATAACGATGACTAACCAGAGTTCAATTCTTAGTTGCAGCACTACACTCACAAAATTAAGATGTGAGATTTTTGTTATAATTGATGTAGTAAATGATCTGGCATTATAACATCTTCTCATTGTGTCACATGAGTACGCAAATATTCATATCTTAATTCTATCGGTATATAATTTTTTAATTCTTAGAAACAAAAATTTAACTAATAAAACGCCTTGGTTTGATTCATTTACATATTATTAAATTTGCCTAAAAAAAGTGATGACAAAGTTACAAGCTCTTTTACAAATTTATTTTGTACATACTGCTATGGTTTAAATTCATTAATTAAATGAAAATACAAAATAATAAAAATAAATCAGTGGAATAAGAGCTGTTTAATCCAACCAATTAAGTTATACCACACAATTTATACTAGAGGTATTTTACTCTATTTTTACTAAAAAAGAAAGAAAATCTATACTTTATTTGGCTAGTAATTTTCACCCATATTTAGAATTCTCCTTGCAAAGAAAGAAATCTAATATTTTTATCATCTTTATTCTTATTTAGTTTTCTTATAAAATAGTGTAATTATAACAGTAGTGTTCTTATCCATCTACCCTTTTGTATAGTCATCTCTACCCTTCTTTGGGTTCCTTTTTTAGTCTTAACATTAATTGGCTAGCCATTTTTGCCCATACAGAATCCTCCTTGTAAGGAAAGAAAATCCAATAATATCATCATCTTTATCCCTATTTAGTTCTCTCATGAAAGAGTTTAAATGTGCTAGTATTATTCTTATCCCATATACCCTTTTGCACAGTTGTCTTTATCCATGTCTCTGAGTTGTCTCTTATATGTTTTTCTTTTTTATGAGTTGAATATTTAGTTATTTCATTAAAGGGTTTGAATTATAAAATACCACACTTGTACAAATAAATTTTATGTGACACTCATTTATTGGTACGTCACATTAATTGGAATACGAATTAAGATCCAATTATTGGGATCGCTAGCCCTATTATTATTATTATTATTATTATACGGTGTTCTATCATATCTTATGCAGATGATTGCCATTAAATCATTTCTTTAAAATGAATATTCAAGTTGTAATATAAGAGTATCTCCAAAAGACTTTTTAGATTTTACTCTTCAAATGTCAATTTACTTACAGATCTGGTAAATAAATATATGAAAAAATACAATCTCCTCCAAAAGACTTATCAAAGAAGAATAAGTTAATATTATTTTAATTAAATCATTTCATTATTAAATTAAATTGCTGTTATATTTTTGAAAGGAAACATAAATAATAATTATTGTAGTCTTATCTTTTAAATAAATAATAATAAAGTATTAATAGAAGAGGGAGAAACTCACTCGACAATATTGAAGAGTGAGAAACAAATCTTATTTAAAGAATCTAAATTAACGTGTCTTTTAAAGTGTTTAATATTGATATGACTCTTCAAATAAGAATTAGAATTTAATTTGAAGAGTTTTTTGGAGATGCTCTAAGTATTGTAAATTTCTTGAATTACTATAAAATCATTTGGATGCAAATTAGTTTATTTGGTAAAATGTCTTGAGTGAAAAATAAGAATTGTGAGTTCAAACGTCGCTATATGAGTGAGAAAGTAGAGTAATGATAGACATCCCAAATTTTATTTTAAATGATGTGTCATTCATTAAGTAGTTAATATTTTTTTTCTAAAATCCAAGTGAATTAATTGAATTATTTCACGAACTAATTGATGAATGCCACATCATTTGAAATAATTTTTTAGAATAAAAAATTTAGGGTATGGAGCACTACTGAAAAAAGTATTTAGTTATTCTTAGACTAAAAAACAAATAATAATAATAATAATAATAATAATAATAATAATAATAAATAATAATAAAATAATAATAAATGGCTACACTTCACTATAAATTTGCCACCTACAATCTCTCAAGTTGCAGTTAACAAGCATATTATCTCTCTTTCATAAACCTATCTTCTCTCCTTACCTTTCTTATAGTTCTAAAGCTTTTGCCAAACAAACTAGATGAACAATATGCTCTTCAGAATACTTAAAAATCAGTGAAAGCTATTGAATGGAGAGACCATTTGAATTACTCAAATACTTCATCACGTTTCATATTGATTATGAAACAAAAGTGTGGCCTCTTCTTAGCAGTAGTATAGAAGAGAGATCAAAGTGTTTGAATTACATCGAATTAGTGATTAACCAGAATGTTTCGGTTGAAGCCACGCATAGGTATTTCTTTATCCTTCGTTTTCTTTCTCATTAAGTTTGAATTTCAAGCAATAACAATTATGTTTGACAAAATATGTACACATTATAATAGGGAAATAAAAATTTATATTATTTGCGCGAAGACCGAGGATTGCGGCGGACACGAGAAGGTATGCTGCATATTTATTTTCTCTGTTCATTGATTAAAAAAGTGATTTTTTTTGTCTTGGATAATATCTTCTGTGTTTTTTCAAAACATTATCGCATAATTATCTTCTTGTTTTGCCATCAGGGCAAGAAAGCACCATAATTTGCATTCATATAAACAACAAGAAGGGATTTTTATTAACATATTTTTATTGTTTTGCCTTTGTCAAATTCATTCGTTCGCAGGAACTATACGACTTCTATATTTTGGGATTTCTATATTTTGGCCCTTGCCGCACCACTTCCTGAATGGCGTATGACGAACTTGTTCTTTCTTACATCATTTCCATTCAAGCATCGTCATCTTCTTTAGGGGGTTCAAGGTTCAAGTCAAAAAATGCAAGCTTTTCGTAGCCTTTTCCTCGAACCAGCCCAGTACCATTCTTATTTGCCTCATCAGACTTCGTAGCTGTACATAAAAGAGCAAAGAAATTGAAAGAAGTGTGTCAAACAGATGATGAAACAGTGCTGGAGCTTGAAAATTTATGAAAATAGAGAAAGACCTGCGCTAGCTGCGGCGTGTGTCACCAAGGACTTGTGTAATCTGACGGCGCTTGGAAACATCAATGTGTTATACTTGATTAATTCCGTCATCAAATTACTCTCAATGTGGGTAAATCCATACTTGTTGATCCACATTGGGACAAGTTCAGGGACCGATGGAATTACAAGGTTTTCCACATTGAGCATACGAAGAGCCTGCAAAATTAGATTCGCATACCTGCGCTGGCGGCTGCAGTGGCGGTTTGAATTACAAGATTTTCAACATTAAGCTTACCAGGAGCCTGAAAGTCGATCAGATTCGCATTAGAACTTGTTCCAGGCAGACATATATTGAAATGAAAAATATGACACATACAGCTGATTATTAGTAGCTTCAGCACCAGCACTTACAGATTCGATTTGGGCGAATAGTTTCAGCATCATTGTTCCTTTGTAGTCCCCGCTTCTGAACTTTTCACGGGTTCCGACAAGTGGAATCTTCGCAATCTTGGTCCCATGGACCCTGTAAAACTGAAGTGATGAATGCTCCCAAGTTAAATGAAAATTGGCTGTTGTAAAATATGTATGTACTGGATTGATTGTACGAGAACACACAGAATGAAGTGATGAATAATCCCAAGTTTTTCTTAAACTGAACCGATTAGTTCACAAAAACTAAAATAAATAAAATTTCATAAAAATTTAATCTAAATTAATCAGCTCGATTCCACTTTGCTTCCCCAGTTTATTGTATTCAATTGAAATATTTGTTGAAAAGTTTATTTAGATAATCACTGTAGTATTGCTTGTGTTTATCAATTATATTTTCATGGATATATTTTAAAAATAATCTAACCACTAAACCATAGTTAAGCTGGCAGATTGAATTAACCATAATTTTTATCTTATACGTTTACATTATTGGTTTTCTATATTTTATTATTAGTGTTTCTCGAAGCGAAAATCATATTTAAATTATAATAATTTGATATATATTATTAGTTTAGCAAAATTTGGTTTGGGGATTAAAAGGAAAAAATTGGGAGATCGAATGACAAAGTTAATCTCTTAACCAATAACAATAACCGTTCATGCAATCTTTGAAAAAATGTAAAATTAATTGCCACTTCAATTAATGTTTTCATAAAATAAATAATTAATTAACATTAGCAATTTTTATAAAATAAGGTAAAGGTGATTGAAAGGAAACAGTATTATTAATCCAATTCCAGAGCTTAGTTATAGTTCAGAATCCTGGACTGAAGATTCACTACATGTATTATTTCAAACAGTGATTGAAAGGAAACAGTGATTCATATTGTAATACCTGTGAATGTAAAATGGCATGAGGCGGTGAAAGAGTTTATAAGCAAAGGAATATGTTGGAAACAGAGGAAACACATGCACGTGTAAAACAGAGAGAGAGAAGCTGCCAACTTACCCGATCTTGACCCGCCGGATCCGACCCGACCCGCGACTTTAACCCGGACGGATTTCACGTTTCCGACCACTGTTTTGGCCGAGCTTGGTACCGATCTGAAGCTTAGAAGCCGACCGTCGTTCCCCTGCCATCCTCACTGCCGAAAACGAACCGGAACGCCGGCGATCGAAGCTTGAAACCCGCGACTGCTTCACTTTACTCCGCCGAGATTTTCGCCGGTTTTGAGTGACACCACCGGTTGGATTTTGTTCCTCATGACTCCCTCTTCCATTTCCGACCATTCATAGGCACCGAGAGTCGTCGTTTTGCTGCCGGTCGATTGTTGGAACTCACGGCTGTCGAGCTAGATTCCGGCGTCGTTGCCGCGCGTTGGAGCTCACCGCCGGTACCATTGAACTCAGCGTGATTGGCACTTTAAGATTTGAGCTTCCTGGCCAGCGTTGACCAAATTCCGGTGACCGTTGACCGGCAAGGGCATTTTGGTAATTTCACACTATGAGGGCAATTTTGTCATTTATGAGCCTGTGGATATTTTAGTAATTCATAGAATTGTGAATTGGGTGTAATTACGATTTCGAGGATAATTCGGTGATTTATGATTTCGGAGCATGTTAATGATTTACGGACTCAAGGGCATTTTAGTAATTTTATCGTCACGGGAGTTGTTAATTATGGATAAATGTTCGTTTCGAGTTATTGCATATATTTAGTCGGAATTCCGATTTACGGAGAATAATTATGTCGTTTCCTTGATTTAGGAGGATCCGCGAGCGAGAACCGGTCCGCGGACGTAGACGATAACCGACTGTGAACACCGTCACTGTGAGTGGAATATACGAAACTTATTTTTAGAGTTAATTATGATAGTAAAGCATGGTTGCGGAATAAGTATTTTTAAATGTGCTGATTTAATGATTTCTCGAAATGGATTTTATTCACTTGTTGATATTATATGAAAATGTTTGGTTAATAATTTTGCGTATCGATTTTGAATAAAGTGTGATATTATTTGAAAGTTAAGAAAAGTGGATTCAAATGTGGTATGATTTAAAATGTGGTAAAGAGGTATGTGAATATGAGTACAGTGATATAGATGAGGGGTAATAAGGGAGGCCCGCCAAACTGAGGGGTAATAAGGGAGGTGCGCGCTCTGATTGTAAGGAGGCCTTTGGGGCCCGTCTGAGTACACACAGAGGCTTTGGGCCGTGTGCTTGGGCGCTTTTGTCCTTTGGGGACTAGATTATGCATGCAGAGATATGATGAGATATGATTTTCAGATTTGTGAAATCGATATGATTTGGTGATATGATTTCTATGGTTGGTAATCTAATTTAAATATTTAATGATTTATTTCTGATTTCTCACTTATGGTTTAATGAAACCGTGTTTGGATATGCTTATTTCTTTTAAAGTAAAGATTAATTTTCAAACCTACTATCCACTCACTGATCTCACTGAGTTTTAAACTCACCCCGTTTTTATTATATTTTCCCCCCCTCACCAGGAGGTTGCAGGTACACCAGACCGACCCAGCGACTGTATATATTTTGAGTCTTGGCCACGTGATGGTGCTAGAGTATATAAATGTTTTTGTTGGGACATCTTGGTCATCTTGTTCTTTTGGGGTTGTATATTATATAACTCAGTATTTTTGGTTGAGTATGTTGAGCACTGGAGTTTGTTGTATATTCATATTTGTACTTTGGGAGTGTTATATATATAAAGGAGACTCTGTCGAATTTTCAGCAGATTCTTTACGTATAATATTATTTTTAAGTCTGTTTTGATGTAACTAGATAGACTCGCCTGGGGGGTTTCGGGGCGGGTCGTTTCAGTTGGTATCAGAGCATGGTTTTAGATTCTGTAGACTTTACTGTCTTAATCATAATAAGTTTTATCTTTATTAAAGTCAGAGTTTATCTCTTGTAGGCACCATCATGCTTCGTCGTAGTAGTAGACGTGGCCGTGGCCGTGGTCGTACTGGGCCAATAGCTGGGTTGACTTCTGGTAGTGTACCTGCGGGGGAACGTGAACCCGCGAATGAGGGGATAGTTGAATCCTCTACGCATGGAATTGCACAACAGACACCGGGGGATGCCCCGAATATTGAGCAGTCATTTGATAGGCTGGCTCAAATCATGACTACAGTTGTGCAAAATCAGACTCAAGCACATGTCGGTAATGCAAATACTATTGAGCGAGTGAGGAGTTTAGGGACGAAGAGTTTTAATGGTTTCGGAGAACCACCTGAGGCTGAGTCATGGTTTGTTAAGTTAGAGCGTATTTTTGATGTGATGAAGTGTCCAGAAGATGATAGATTATCCTTCGCCACTTTCCTGCTCGAGGATAGAGCTTACCATTGGTGGCAGACAGTGGAGAGACGATATCAGGGACATGCTGCGATTACTTGGGTTATTTTCCGCAAGGAATTCTACGATCATTATTTTCCTGTTGTATATCAGGATATTAAACGGAGTGAATTCTTTCGGTTGGTTCAGGGATCCCTGACAGTTGAGGAGTATGAGAAGAAATTTTTAGATCTCTCTAGATTTGCTACATCTGTAGTCGGTGATGAGAGAGAGAGATGCAGACGGTTCGAGGATGGCCTCCGATTTGAGATTCGTACCACCGTGACTGCATCACGATATACTGAGTTTGGGGAGGTAGTTGAGGCAGCCAGGAGAGTAGAGCACAGTATTGCAGAGGGACGTAGAATTCATGCACTGAAGCAAAAGCGTAGCCAGAGCTGGGCAGAGGGTGACTCTAGTAGTAGGCCGCCCAAGAGAGGGGGTATTCCTACGAGTTATTCTGATAGTATGCAAAGGAGTCAGGGTACAGGCTTCAGAGGGGACTCGAGACAAGCTGTTAGTCATAGTTCTGTACAACCATTGGTAGGGAGTAATACCAGGACTCAGGGACAGTACGACCGTAGTAGCGGGGGATATCGTGATGATCGTTCTAGGAGTTTCCAGCTAACTTCTTGCCCTTCGTGTGGCAGGAATCATCAGGGCCAATGTCGTGTTGGAGACAGAGTTTGTTATTTATGTGGTCAGCCTGGACACATCAGGAGATTTTGCCCTACTTTATCTCAGGGTGATAGCTCTACAGGAGGGACAGCCTCACGGTACCGGCCTTACTCTAGCCAGATTCAGGGTCAGAGAGGAGTGCAGACAGGAGGTTCTACATCTACCTTTAGGGGTCAGACGACTGCTTCAGGTCAGAGAGGTCAGTCTGGTCGACCTCATACTCAGGCTCGAGTTTTTGCTTTGACGCAGCAGGAGGCACGTGCTGCACCAGAAGTTATTATGGGTATATTATCTATCCTTGGCCGCGAGGCTCATATTCTTATTGATCCTGGATCTACACACTCTTTTGTTTCTCGTGCTTTTGCTATGCATATAGGGCGAGAGCCCGAACTGCTAGATTGCGAATTAGTTGTTCGTACACCTACCGGAGAGTCAGTACTTGCTCAGAGTGTGTATCGAGATTGTATGATTGGAATGGGTGAACATGAATTTGAGGCGAATTTGATTTCCTTAGAGATTTATGACTTTGATGCTATTTTGGGTATGGATTGGCTTGAATCTCATTATGCTACGGTGGATTGTTTCAAAAAGGATGTTGTGTTTAAAAAGCCAGGGAAAGCTGAGGTGAAATTTTGTGGGGAGCGCAGAGTTCTACCCTCATGTGTTATATCTGCTATTAGTGCAAGACGGTTGTTAAGAAAAGGATGCTCAGCTTATTTAGCTCATGTGATAGATACAGAAGCTCGAGAATTGAGATTGGAGGATATTACAGTAGTTAAAGAATTTCCAGATGTTTTTCCAAATGAACTTCCTGGAATGCCACCTAACAGAGAAGTTGAGTTTTCTATTGACTTAGTCCCTGGAACATCTCCAATATCTATGGCACCGTACCGAATGGCTCCAGCAGAATTGAAGGAACTGAAGGTTCAATTGCAAGAGTTGGTAGAGAAAGGGTTTATTAGACCTAGTGTGTCCCCGTGGGGAGCTCCAGTCTTATTTGTTAAGAAAAAGGATGGGACTTTTAGACTCTGCATCGACTATAGGCAGTTGAATAAAGTTACGGTACGCAATAAGTATCCACTTCCGCGTATTGATGACTTGTTTGATCAACTCCAAAGGGCAAAAGTATTTTCTAAGATTGATTTGCGCTCGGGTTACCATCAGCTTAGAATTAAAGATGTTGACGTTCCTACAACAGCATTCAGAACCCGTTATGGGCACTATGAGTTCTTAGTGATGCCATTTGGATTGACAAATGCCCCAGCTGCTTTTATGGACCTGATGAACAGGGTATTTAGCCTATACCTAGATCGGTTTGTGATTGTATTCATTGATGATATTTTGGTGTATTCCCGAAACGAGAAGGAGCATGCAGAGCATTTGTGGACTGTTTTACAGACTTTGAGACAGAAGCAGTTGTATGCCAAGTTCAGCAAATGTGAGTTTTGGTTGGACAGAGTCGTATTTTTGGGCCATGTGATATCAGCTGAAGGTATTTATGTTGATCCTCAAAAGATTGAAGCAGTTGTGAAATGGGAACGGCCTACAAATGTCACAGAGGTTCGGAGTTTTCTTGGGTTAGCTGGTTATTATCGTAGATTTGTGGAAGGATTCTCCAAGATTGCTATTCCTATGACACGATTAACCAGAAAGAATGCTAAGTTCCAGTGGGATGATGACTGTGAAAAAAGTTTTCAAGAACTTAAGACATGTTTGACCTCAGCACCAGTTCTTACACTTCCATCTGGTAATGAAGGATTTATGGTTTACAGTGATGCCTCTAGGCAGGGATTGGGTTGTGTATTGATGCAGCATGGGAAAGTGGTGGCTTATGCCTCTAGACAACTTAAGAAGCATGAACAAAACTATCCAACACATGATTTAGAACTAGCAGCAGTGGTGTTTGCACTCAAGATATGGCGGCATTACTTATATGGAGCAACATGTCAGATTTTTACCGATCATAAGAGCTTGAAGTATTTGTTTACTCAGAAGGAGTTGAATTTGAGACAGAGGAGATGGATCGAACTGATTAAGGACTACGATTGCACTATCGATTATCATCCAGGCAAAGCAAATGTGATGGCTGATGCACTAAGTAGAAAGTCTTCCAGCTCTATCGCTCACTTGCGAGTGAAATATGTACCTCTGTTGATCGAGTTGAGATCTTTGGAAGTCGAGTTGAATACTGACAATCGTGGAGCTTTGATAGCTAACTTCCGCGTTAGGCCGACTTTGATTGACAAAGTTCACCATATGCAAGCTCAGGACCCACAGTTAATGAAGTTAAAAGAGGATGTGCAGAAAAGTTTACGAACCGATTTTATGGTGAGAGAGGATGGAATTGTATTCATGGGTAATAGACTCTGTGTACCTGATATTAAAGATTTGAAAAAAGAGATTATGGAAGAAGCTCACTGTTCAGCCTATGCGATGCATCCTGGTAGTACGAAGATGTACCGTACCTTGAGAGATCATTATTGGTGGCAGGGCATGAAGAGAGAGATAGCAGAATTTGTTTCTCGATGTTTGGTCTGTCAACAGATTAAAGCTGAACACCAGAGGCCTGCAGGGTGCTCTCAGCCGCTTCCTATTCCAGAGTGGAAGTGGGAGCACATCACTATGGATTTTGTGGCGGGACTTCCACATACTCAGAAAGGACATGATGGTGTTTGGGTGGTTGTAGATCGACTTACAAAATCTGCTCATTTCTTACATTTCAAGATCACTTATTCGATGGACAAGTTGGGAAGTATTTATGTGGCTGAAATAGTTCGACTTCACGGAGTACCTGTGTCCATAGTCTCAGATAGAGATTCCCGGTTTACTTCTAAATTCTGGACTAGCTTGCAAAATGCTTTAGGCACCAAGTTGAACTTCAGTACAGCTTTTCATCCACAGACTGATGGACAGTCAGAGCGAACTATTCAAACTCTAGAGGATATGTTGCGAGCTTGTTATGGAATTTAAAGGAAATTGGGACAATTATTTACCTCTGATGGAGTTTGCTTACAACAACAGTTATCAAGCTAGTATTGAGATGGCACCATATGAGGCTTTGTATGGTAGAAAATGCAGGACTCCAGTATGTTGGGATGAGGTTGGTGAGCGGAGGTTATTCGGTCCAGAACTAGTCCAGGATACGAACGAGAAGATACAATTGATTCGGGATAGATTAAAGGTGGCTCAAGATAGACAGAAAAGTTATGCAGACAAACGTAGGCGGGAACTTGAATTCGAAGTTGGTGATAGAGTTTTCATACGGATATCTCCTTGGAAAGGGGTGCTTCGATTTGGGAAACGTGGGAAGTTAAGTCCACGTTATATTGGGCCGTATGAGATCGTGGAGCGTATTGGTCCGTTGGCATACCGATTAGCTCTACCACCCGAGTTATCCAGAATCCACGATGTGTTTCATGTTTCGATGCTCCGGAAGTACATATATGATCCGAGTCATGTGTTGTCGAAGCAACCAATTCAGTTGAAGGAAGATTTGACTTACGAAGAGGAACCGGTGGAGATACTGGAAGAGAAACACCAAGTTCTACGTTCTAAGACCATCCCTCTAGTAAAAGTGCGATGGAAGAATCATACAAAGGAAGAGGCTACCTGGGAGCGCGAGGACTTAGTGCGAGCTCAATATCCCTATCTTTTCTTATCAGGTACGTAAATTTCGAGGACGAAATTTTTATAAGGGGGGAGGATTGTAATACCTGTGAATGTAAAATGGCATGAGGCGGTGAAAGAGTTTATAAGCAAAGGAATATGTTGGAAACAGAGGAAACACATGCACGTGTAAAACAGAGAGAGAGAAGCTGCCAACTTACCCGATCTTGACCCGCCGGATCCGACCCGACCCGCGACTTTAACCCGGACGGATTTCACGTTTCCGACCACTGTTTTGGCCGAGCTTGGTACCGATCTGAAGCTTAGAAGCCTACCGTCGTTCCCCTGCCATCCTCACTGCCGAAAACGAACCGGAACGCCGGCGATCGAAGCTTGAAACCCGCGACTGCTTCACTTTACTCCGCCGAGATTTTCGCCGGTTTTGAGTGACACCACCGGTTGGATTTTGTTCCTCATGACTCCCTCTTCCATTTCCGACCATTCATAGGCACCGAGAGTCGTCGTTTTGCTGCCAGTCGATTGTTGGAACTCACGGCTGTCGAGCTAGATTCCGGCGTCGTTGCCGCGCGTTGGAGCTCACCGCCGGTACCATTGAACTCAGCGTGATTGGCACTTTAAGATTTGAGCTTCCTGGCCAGCGTTGACCAAATTCCGGTGACCGTTGACCGGCAAGGGCATTTTGGTAATTTCACACTATGAGGGCAATTTTGTCATTTCTGAGCCTGTGGATATTTTAGTAATTCATAGAATTGTGAATTGGGTGTAATTACGATTTCGAGGATAATTCGGTGATTTATGATTTCGGAGCATGTTAATGATTTACGGACTCAAGGGCATTTTAGTAATTTTATCGTCACGGGAGTTGTTAATTATGGATAAATGTTCGTTTCGAGTTATTGCATATATTTAGTCGGAATTTCGATTTACGGAGAATAATTATGTCGTTTCCTTGATTTAGGAGGATCCGCGAGCGAGAACCGGTCCGCGGACGTAGACGATAACCGACTGTGAACACCGTCACTGTGAGTGGAATATACGAAACTTATTTTTAGAGTTAATTATGATAGTAAAGCATGGTTGCGGAATAAGTATTTTTAAATGTGCTGATTTAATGATTTCTCGAAATGGATTTTATTCACTTGTTGATATTATATGAAAATGTTTGGTTAATAATTTTGCGTATCGATTTTGAATAAAGTGTGATATTATTTGAAAGTTAAGAAAAGTGGATTCAAATGTGGTATGATTTAAAATGTGGTAAAGAGGTATGTGAATATGAGTACAGTGATATAGATGAGGGGTAATAAGGGAGGCCCGCCAAACTGAAGGGTAATAAGGGAGGTGCGCGCTCTGATTGTAAGGAGGCCTTTGGGGCCTGTCTGAGTACACACAGAGGCTTTGGGCCGTGTGCTTGGGCGCTTTTGTCCTTTGGGGACTAGATTATGCATGCAGAGATATGATGAGATATGATTTTCAGATTTGTGAAATCGATATGATTTGGTGATATGATTTCTATGGTTGGTAATCTAATTTAAATATTTAATGATTTATTTCTGATTTCTCACTTATGGTTTAATGAAACCGTGTTTGGATATGCTTATTTCTTTTAAAGTAAAGATTAATTTTCAAACCTACTATCCACTCACTGATCTCACTGAGTTTTAAACTCACCCCGTTTTTATTATATTTTCCCCCCCTCACCAGGAGGTTGCAGGTACACCAGACCGACCCAGCGACTGTATATATTTTGAGTCTTGGCCACGTGATGGTGCTAGAGTATATAAATGTTTTTGTTGGGACATCTTGGTCATCTTGTTCTTTTGGGGTTGTATATTATATAACTCAGTATTTTTGGTTGAGTATGTTGAGCACTGGAGTTTGTTGTATATTCATATTTGTACTTTGGGAGTGTTATATATATAAAGGAGACTCTGTCGAATTTTCAGCAGATTCTTTACGTATAATATTATTTTTAAGTCTGTTTTGATGTAACTAGATAGACTCGCCTGGGGGGTTTCGGGGCGGGTCGTTTCACATATTACCTACGATATTTAAAAGGAGGCCATCACTTTAAAATTTGAACATGCAAGGAATATTATTCGGCGTTTCCAGTACCGATCTCCACGAATCACCATTAACCTCTAGGAAGACCTAAAAGACTTAGAATTTGTAGATCTTGAAATCTTCTCATTCTCGAGCAATCAACATAAAAAATTGTAATTAAAACTGAAAAATATGACTGTTATGTAATCAAAGGTAAAAATTAAGAAAAATCAAGGGTGGAAAATGAGAATAAGTAAGGAGTAAGAAAATAAGAACGAGAAAGTACAATTAATAGACGGGTAAGAAGAATATATAGAGGCGGTAGATATGAAAGCAAAAGACACGAGGCAAATAGCGTGAAAATCGCAAGCGAAATAAGAATATTGTTTTTGGATTTCTTCCCCCAAGAACCATTCGTTTTCCACTACGCACAACATTTTAAAATGTAATTGCGTTAAAAAAAATGTATAATAAGAATTTATAAATTTATTTTGTACAAATTAATAAGATGTACCTCTATCGGTTAAAGTAAATCATGTGGAACATTACCAATATAGTCATGCCTAGTGACATAGCAAGACTTTAAACCCAATAAGGGTAAATGTAATTTACACAAAGAATTTGATTTTCCTCAAGTGTTATTAGATAATTTTAGAATTAATATACTCATTTAAGGTGATTTTCATGACGAAATTATAATTTTGAGCATTTTTTTTTTGTATATTATTCAAGTTGGCAGGGAGATAAAATTTTTAGTTGAAATAAAAAAATAAATTTTTATGAAAAAATTAGCTCCACTACTATTTATGACATGATAATTCGTACAAAATAAATTTATATAAAAATTTGTAATTAAGTCGCTGCTATAAATATGTAACCTCATGATGGACTTGAACTTGTTTGTTAGTTTATACTCATTTATCTTCATATAGCTATAGTTCTATATTATATGAATTTCACTACTGAGTTTTATCTAAAAACTCGAAACGACATTTATGAACATGATTTTAAGAAGTGACGCTCTAGTTTTCGTAAGTAGCTCGGTTCATTAATTTGTAACAGTAACTAATAAGGCCCTCTTGACATATTAAAAAAACTGATTGGCTATTATCTTATAATGGTAGCTAGGCTACAGGCATTTGGTCAAATGTTAGAAACAATGCAATTTTAAAAAGCCAACGGCATTCCCCCCCCCCCCCCTCCCCCCCCCAATCCCCCAAAAAAACAAAAAAGGCAATGGTAAAAAGTCATCATCAATTTTATGTTTTGAACTCCTTAATCTGTAATGAATTTAAATTTTCCCTCTGTCTTGCGTAATTAATTTAATTATTACACACATTAAGATCAGGGTAACATTTCTTTTACGTGTAGTAAATGGTTTTTCAATGTTTTGTTTTTCATGTTCTTCACTCAAAATTGTTCAAAACAGTAATAGTAATTATACGGCAATTACTTACTAATCTGATTTAAATTCTTGTGTGCAGTACTACAATTATGAAGTGAAGATGATAATTTTTTATCATAATAGATGTAGTCAACAATGTGACAGTATAACAAAGTATTGTTAATAAATACCAATTTTCTTCGTTATTTATCATGACATTTCTCAATGTGTACTATGAGTTTATATCTCAATTTTATAAGTGAATAATTTTTTAGTTCTTAAAATAGACATTTAATTAATAAGACACCTTGGTTTGATTCATATACGCATATTCTGATACTTACCAAAAAATAAATAAAATCTGTATGTCTAATTTTTAGTCCTAACATTGATTGGCTCGTTGTTTCTGACATTTTTGCCCATATATATAATTCTCCTTATAAGGAAAGAAATCTAATAATATTATCATCTTTATCCTTATTTAGTTATGGCATAAAAGAGTTTAATTGTGGTAGTTAGTCCTAACATTGACTTGCTAGTTACTTTTAACATTTTTGCCCATATATATAATTCTCCTTGTAAGGAAAGAAATCTAATAATGTTATCATCTTTATCCTTATTTAGTTATGGCATAAAAGAGTTTAATCATGGTAGTATTGTTCTTATGCGTCTACTCTTTTGCATAGTTGTCTTTGTTATTATTTTGGTAAACTATTAAAAGAATCTAATTGAATACTATTTATTTACGTTAAGATTCGCTGGCTATTAATTTTCTCTTATTTGTTTGCTTTCTCTCTCTCTCTTTTTCAAATTTCCATATTTAGAGATACTTAATCAGAGTTCAATTCTTAGGTTCAGTATTACACTTACAAATTTAAAATGTAAAATTTTTACTATAATTAATGTAGTAAATAATGTGGCATTAATTATAACATCTTCTCATTGTGTCACATGAGTACGCAAATGATTATATCTTAATTATATAATTGTATAATTTTTTTTTCTCAAAACTAGAAATTTAACTAATAAGACACATGGTTTGATTCATGTACATATCATTACATATACCTTCCCCCCCCCCCAAAAAAAGTGATGATAGAGTTGCTAACTCTTTAGCAAATTTATTTTGTATAAAGTGATGTGATCTACATTTATTTGTTGTATGAAATATAGAAAAATAAAAATAGATCATGTAAACCAACAATTATTTAGTTGAACTAATTAAATTATACCACATTAATTTATACAAATGTTTTTCTTACTATATCTTAAAAAAGAAAGAAAGAAAATCTATATTTTAATTGGCTAGTTGTTTTCACCCATATATAGAATTCTCCTTGCAAGGAAAGAAATCTAATACTTGTATCATCTTTATCCTTATTTAGTTTTCTTACAAAACAGTGTAACTGTAATAGTATTGTTCTTATCCCATCCAACTTTTTGTATAGTTGTCCTTATCCATCTTTGGGTTCTTTTTCAGTCCTAACATTAATTGGCTAACCGTTTTTGCACATACCGAATCCTCCTTGTAAGGAAAGAAAATCCGATAATATTAGCATTTTTGTACTAATATTTAGTTCTCTCGTGAAAGAGTTTAAATGTACTAATATTATTCTTATCCCTTACACCCTTTTGGACAGTTGTCTTTATCCATCATTTTATGTCTTTTAGTTGTCTCTTATATATTTTCCTTTTTATGAGTTGAATATTTAGTTATTTCATTATAGAGTTTGAACAATAAAATACTAAACCCGCACAAATAAATTATACGTGTCACTCATTTATTGGTATGCGACGTTAATTGGAATACAAATTAAGATCTAATTATTAGGATCGCTAACCCTATTATTATTATTATTATTTATACGGTGTTCTATCATATCTTATGCTGGTGATTGCCACTAGATCATTTCTTTAAAATCCATACTCAAGTTGTAATACCGGTACTGTAAATTTCTTGAATGACAATAAAATCGGTTGGATGCAAGCTAGTTTAATTGGTAAAATCTCTTGAGTGAAAAACAAGAAGAGTAATGATATAGTCACAAACTCTTGTACAAACTTATTTAGTACAAACTGATGTGACGTTAGTTCATTGATTGAATTAAATATCTCTTGGTCCACATGATTTATTATATTATTTTATATTTTCATTTAATCAATGAATTAATGTCACATCAATTTGTACAAGATAAGTTTGTATAAGAGTTTATGGTTGTATCGTCACTCTACAAAATTTAAGATACGTAATACTACTGGAGAAAATATTTAGCTATTCCTAGACTAAAAAATAAATAATAATAATAATAATAAATGGCTACACTTCACTATAAATTTGCCACTTACAATCTCTCAAGTTGCAGTTAACAAGCATACATCTCTCTTTATAAACCTATCTTCTTCCCTTTCCTTTTCGTACAGTTCCAAAGCTTTTGCCAAACAAACCAGATGAACGATATGCTCTTCAAAATACTTAAAAATCAGTGAGAGCTATTGAATGGAGAGTCTATTTGAATTATTCAAATACTTCACCGCGTTTCATATTGATTATGAAACAAAAGTGTGGCCTCTTCTTATTAGTATAGAAGAGAGATCAAGATATTTGAATTACGTCGGATTAGCGATTTACCAGAATGTTTCTGTTGAAGCTACGCATCGGTATTTCTTTAATCTTAATTTTCTTTCTCATTGAGTATGAATTTCAAGTACTACCAATTATGTTTGACAAAATATATATACATTGTGATAGGGAAATAAAAATTTATATTATTTCTGCGAAGATCAACGAATGCGGCGGACACGAGAAGGTATGCTGCGTAATTATATTCTCTGTTTATTGATTAAAAAAGTGATTTTTTTCTTCTTTTGGAAAATTCTTCTCTGTTTTTTTAAAACATGATCGCATAATTGTTTTCTCTGTTCTGGGATCAGGGCACGAGAGCACCATAATTTGCATTCACATAGACAACAAGAAGGGATTTTTATTAACATGTTTTTATTGTTTTGCCTTTGCCAAATGCATTCGATTGCAGGTACTATACGACGAGAACCGGGACTGTCCTTCGTTCTTGTGGAATCAGCTCGATTCATTTTCATACTAGGGATCAAATCTTGGATTCGCCACTGCTGGAATGGCTTGAACGGATGAACTTTGTCACATAGTGTGCATTCAAGCTGCAGCATATATATCTTCTCCTGGGTGCTTGTGTCACCAAGGACTTGGGTAATCTGACGGCGGTTGGAAACATCAATGTGTTATACTTGATTAATTCCGTCATCAGGTTATTCTCAATGTGGGTAAATCCATACTTGTTGATCCACATTGGGACAAGTTCTGGGACCGATGGAATTACAAGGTTTTCCACATTGAGCATACGAAGAGCCTGAAAATTAGATTCGCATACCTGCGCTGGCGGTTGCACTGGCGGTTTGAATTACAAGATTTTCAACATTAAGCTTACCAGGAGCCTGAAAGTCGATCAGATTCGCATTAGAACTTGTTCCAGGCAGACATATATTGAAATGAAAAATATGACACATACAGCTGATTATTAGTAGCTTCAGCACCAGCGCTTGCAGATTCGATTTGGGCGAATAGTTTCGGCGTCATTGTTCCTTTGTAATCCCATGGACCCTGTAAAATTGAAGTGATGAATACTCCCAAGTTAAATGAAAACTGGTTGTTGTAAAATATGTATTTACTGGACTGATTATACGAGAACACACAGAATGAAGTGATGAATACTCCCAAGTTTTTCTTAAACCGAACCGATTACTTCACAAAAACTAAAATAAATAAAATTTCATAAAAATTTAATCTAAATAAATCAGCTCGATTCCACTTTACTTCCCCAGATTATTGTATTCAATTGAAATATTTGTAAAAAGTATATTTAGATTATCACTGTAGTATTGCGTGTGTTTATCAATTATATTTTCATGAATATGTTTTAAAAATAATCTAACCATTAAAACATAGTTATGCTGACAGATTGAATTAACCGTAATTTTTATCTTTATTTTATCTTATACGTTTACATTATTGGTTTCCTATAGTTTATTATTAGTGCTTCTCAAAAAGAAAATCATATTTAAATTATAATAATTTAATATAAATTATTAGTTTAGCAAAATTTGGTTTCGGGATTAACAGGAAAAAATTGGGAGATCGAATGACAAAGTTAATCTCTTAACCAGTAACAATAACCGTTCATGCAATCTATTCCCTTTTGGGAAAATGTAAAATTAATTGCTTCTTTAATTAATGTTTTCATAAAATAAATAATTAATGAACATTAGCAATTTTGATAGGCACACATACATTCATACATAGAAACTAAGGCCCCGTTTGAGATTGCTTTTGAGAGGGTTAAAAGTGATTTTAAAAATCTAAAAGCTAATTTTGGTATTTGGTAAAAAAAAATCAAAATCACTTTTGCCAAAATCAGCTCTTCCTACAGCTGATTTTGAAAAGCAAAAAATGAGTAACTTTTAGATTCTGATTTTGAGAATCAATTTTATCCTTTAATATAATTTCTTAAATATCCTTACAATTATTACTTAAACCCGAAATTATCCATATTTAAATTGGAAATAAAATCAATATTTTAATAATTTTTATGGTAATTAACGCACACCTTTCGTTTATCCTATTTCTTCATATTTTGTGTTCTATCAAAACTTCTCTAGTGCAAGTAAATTTATTTTCTTGCAGCATGTTTATATGTATAAGTAAATTTCATCCTATATTATGTATATTTTAGTCATTTATTTTTTTACAGCAGTTCAACAATAAAATTGACCAAACACCCATAACTGCTTTTAAAATTCACAGTATTTTTGAAAATAAAATTTACCAAACACTTAACTGATTCTCTTCACAGCTGATTATTTCTACAGCACAGCTAACAACAATTATTTTAAAACCTGCAGCATTACCAAACTGACCCTAAGTCTGGAATCGGATTGGGTTGTGGAACACATCCAAAGGTCATAATTTGCTGCACTTAGTGGACAGCACCACGTGTAGCAAATAAATAAATAAACAAAATAAGGTAAAGGTCAATCTAACTCCCCAATCCAATTCCAGAGCTTAGTTATAGTTCAGAATACTGGACTGAAAATTCATATAATAAATAATAAAAATAATGACAATAATAAGTTAAATGATATTTTTGTAATTTGAAATAATTTATTCCACATATTAATAACAATATAGTTTATTCCGGTTCTGATTCGTACATTTAAGGTAAATAATGAATTATGATTCTCATTCTAGCCTATTCCGATTCAACCCATTCTGATTACGAATTAGTAAACGCAATATATATATATATTTCAAAGAGTGATTGAAAGGAAAACATTGATTCGTATTACCTAAGATATTTAAAAGGAGGCCACCACTTTAAAATTTGGACATGCAAGCAATATTCTTCGGCGTTTCAAGTACCGATCTCCGAGAATCACTGGCCATTAACCCCTAGGAAGACCAAAATGACTTAGAATTTGTAGATCTTGAAATCTTCTCATTCTCGAGCAATCGACATATGTAAAAAATTGTAATTAATAGTAAAAAAAATGGTAGTTATGTAATCAAAGGTAAAAATTAAGAAATTATTTGGTAGCAATGGAGGTTCCTAATAAGTTTTAGTGGTCAAAGAAATTTTTTTTAGATTGCAAATCGCAAGGGTGGAAAATGAGAATAAGTAAGAAGGAGTAAGAAAATAAGAACGAGAAAGTACAATTAGTAGACGGGTAAGAAGAATATATAGAGGGGAAAGATATGAAAGCGAAAGACACGAGGCAAATAGCGTGAAAATCGCAAGCGAAAGAAGAATATTATTTTTAGATTTCTTCCCCTAAGAATCATTCGTTTTCCGCTACACACTGTATTTGAAAATGTGATCGCGTTAAAAAAAATATTGTATAATAAGAATTTATAAACTTATTTTGTACAAATTGATATGTTGTAACTACATTGTTTAAAATAAATTATGTTTATAAACTTATTTTGTACAAATTGATATGGTATAATTATATTGGTTAAAGTAAATTATGTGGAACATAACCAATACAGTCATGCCTAGTGACACAGCTAGACTTTACACCCAACAAAGGTAAATGTAATTTACAAAAAGAATTTGATTTTCCTTTAGTGTTATTAGATAATTTTAGATTTAATATACTCATTTAAGGTGATTTTGATGACGAAATTATAATTTTGAGCCTTTTTTTTTTACAATATTCAAGTTGGTTGGGACATATAAAATTTTTAATTGAAATAAAAAATAATTTTTTTATGAAAAAATTAGCTCAACTACTAATCATGGTACAATAATTCATACAAAATAAATATATATAAGAGTTTGTAATTTAGTTGGTACCATGAATATATAACCTTATGATGGACTAGATCTTGTTTGTTAGTTTATACTGTTTATCTTCATTATAGCAATAGGCCTATATTAATTATATGAATTTTATTACTGAATTTTATCTAAAAACTTGAAACGACATTTATGAACATGACTTTAAGAAGTCACGCTCTATTTTTCGTAAGTAGCTCGGTTCATTAATTTGTAACACTAACTAATAAGGCCCCCTTAACATATTAAAAAAAATTGATTGTATTAGAAAAGCTATTAGCCAGCAATACAAAATAAAGAATCAATATAAGGTAAAGAATAAAATGAGAGAGCAATATATTATATATTGATTTTGTTCATTCCAATTGTATACAAAATAAAGAGATGAGCTCTCCTTTTATAGTTACATAATCACTCCATGAAATTAATGGAAACACTATGGATCATAATTTCTTGTGAGATAGTTGGAGTTATAAAGAAGTTAAAGGTTGCTAGTGGGAGATGTAATATTTCCTTTATGTGTAGTAAATGATTTTTCAATGATTTGTTTTTTAGTGATGATACAGCCACAAACTCTTATACAAATTGATGTGACATTAATTTATTGGTTGAATGAAAATATAAAATAATAGAAATAAATCATGGGGACCAAGGGATATTTAATTCAACCAATGAATTATCGCCACATCAGTTTGTACAAAATAAGTTTGTACAAGAGTTTGTGACTATATCATTACTCTTTGTTTTTTATGTTCTTCACTCAAAATTGTTCAAAATAGTAATAGTAATGGACATAAAATTACTGATACGGCAATTGCTTACTAATATGATTTAAATTCTTATGTCCAGTACTACAATTATATAAAGTGAAGACGATAAATTTTTATCATAATAGATGTAGTCAACAATGTGACAGTATAACAAAGTATTGTTAATAAATACCAATTTTCTTCGTTATTTATCATGACATTTCTCAATGTGTACTATGAGTTTATATCTCAATTTTATAAGTGAATAATTTTTTAGTTCTTAAAATAGACATTTAATTAATAAGACACCTTGGTTTGATTCATATACGCATATTCTGATACTTACCAAAAAATAAATAAAATCTGTATGTCTAATTTTTAGTCCTAACATTGATTGGCTAGTTGTTTTTGACATTTTTGCCCATATATATAAATCTCCTTATAAGGAAAGAAATCTAATAATATTATCATCTTTACCTTATTTAGTTATGTCATAAAAGAGTTTAATTGTGGTAATTAGTCCTAATACTGATTGGCTAGTTGTTTTTGACATTTTTGCACATATACACAATTCTCCTTGTAAGGAAAGAAATCTAATAATATTATCATCATTATCCTTATTTAGTTATGGTATAAAAGAGTTTAATTGTGGTAGTATTGTTCTTATCTGTCTGCTCTTTTGCATAGTTATCTTTGTTATTATTTTGGTAATCTATTAAAAGAATCTAATTGAATACTATTTATTTACCTTAGGATTCTTTGCCTATTAATTTTCTCTTATTTGTTTGCTTTCTCTCTCTCTCTCTTTCTTTTTTTTTCAAAATTCCATATTTAGACCTTTCATTAAAGAATAAACAATATAAACAATGAAATATTAGATAGTGTGATGATAGAGTTACAAATTCTTATAAAAGTTTATTTTATACAAACGGATGTGGTATAAATTCAGTGGTTGGATAAAAATACAAAATAATAAAAATAGATTTGATATGTACAAAGTCAATTATATCCTCTGTATTTATTAAAAAATAATTTTTTTCATTACAATGTTATGTTTTTCCAAGTATATTGATTATAAATTGAGTTGCCTTTATTTTGTTTTTTTTTTTTTTGAAATGGAAAAGATTTCATTAAGCAAAAGGAATTACAGACTATTTAATAGCCACAGAGGTGGAACGAAATTCCACTCCTGGGGACCTGACATAGAACTTGCTGCTCTTACAACAAAGTGAGCAGCAAAGTTCGCAGACCGACATACAAACGAGAATTGCATTTCTCCTAAAGACATAATTAGAGCTCGACATTCTTCGATAATTAATCCAAAACCATTTGGACCTGAAAACTCCTCAACCAAAGTTCGGAACACTTGTAGGCAGTCCATCTCTATAATAACACAAGGAAACTGCAACCCTTTAAGCCAACTAAGAGCTTCAGAGATGTCAAGAGCTTCAGTTTTCTGAGCTCCAAAATTTCCTGCCATACCAGCACACCGTGCTGACAAGAAACATCCTTCTGAATTTCGAAACACACAACCAAACCCAATCTTTCCCTGAGATGCAAAAACATATGCGTCCACATTACACTTGACACCCAACCAAACTTAGGCTTCTCCCAACACAATGCCCCATAAACCTGCCTGGGAACATCATCATTAACATAATACAATTGCTTCTTTGCTGCTTGCCACGGATAAAGAAGATGTCCAGCTGAGTTAAGAACCTGATAAGCTGAGCTAGCTTTGTTGTTCCAAACTCTATCATTGCGATTAATCCAAATCCTCCAGCAAAGCATTACAACAATATTGCACTCATCTTTATTGCAACGTGTAAAGATGTGATCAAGTCAATCTAAGAAAGAAGAGCAGTGGCCAATAAAACCCATAGGAGAAGAGATTCAGCAAGACTTAGCAAAGTTGCACTCAATCAAAGAATGTATAACAGATTCCTCATAAGCATTGCACACAATACAAGTAGAGGGAATATCCACCCTTTTAGAAATTAAATTAATTGCAGTAGGCAACACATTGGCTACAACTCGCCAAATAAAATTCTTAACCTTGTTCGGTACATTCAAGTTCCACAGTTTTCGCCATACACCTGCAAAAAAATCAAGGGTAGTAGAAGTTAATAGCTTATAACAGCTACGAACTGAATAGCAACCTTGAGAGTCAGCCAACCAATACCACACATCATTATCTCGGCGGGAACTAAGAGGAATTTGCAGAATCAATGCTTTATCTCTTGAGTTGAAAATGTTTGAAACCACATCATAATCCCATACTCGTTAGTTAGACATCATTATACTACTGACAGATGTTGTAGCAAGCTCCTCGTTAAGATTAGAAGAAATAAAGCCATCATTGAGATCTGGAAGCTACGGATACTTACTGATGGAAATCGTCTGTCCACTGCCAACTTGCACTCTACTCCCTTGAATCACCATGTCCTTTGCTGCCAAAATATAACACCACACATAGCTGGGATTGTGCCTTAAAGAAGCTCGAAGAACATAAGTTCGTGGATAGTAGCAAGCTTTAAGAATTTTAGCCATAAGAGAATCAGGACAGGTTAATAATCGGCACAATTGTTTTCCTAGCATCGCAATGTTGAATAGATGAAGTTGTTTAAAGTCAAGACCACCACAACCCTCTGGTTTGCACAAATATTCCCATCTAACCCAAGTAATCCCTTTCCCTCCATTGTGATTGCTACGCCACCAGAAGGAATTCATCATCACTTTTAATTCTCTACAAAACTCATTTGGCAACAAGTAAATGTTCATAGCATAATTAGGCATAGCAAGTGCCACAGTCTTTAGTAAAATCTCTTTGCTAGCCCAAGAGAGCATTCGCGTACTCCGCCCTTAAAGTCTTTGCCAGAGCCTGTCCCGAATATATCTGAAGACTTCTTTCTTTTTCCTGCCAATGTATGATGGCAGGCCAAAATAGGCTCCATGATTAGTGGTGGTGGTAACCATAAGAATATCACATACTTGCCGAGTTCCAATTTCAAGCACATTAGCACTAAATGAGATTGAAGACTTGTTAAAATTAACCACTTGGCTATAGGCTCCACCATACACCACCAGCAAATGCTTAATTAAGGAAGCTTCGTTGATGTTTGCCCGAAAGAAAAGGAAGCTATTATCTGCAAAAAAAAAAACATATGAGACACCGTGGGAGCTCCTCTTGCAAATTTGACTCCATGAAGCAAGCCATTTCTTTCTTGCCTTCAAATTAATGAGTTTAAACCTTCCGCACAAATAATGAATAAATACGAAGATAATGGATCTCCTTGGCGAAGACCTCTGCAAGGAATAATCGGACCAATCACCTTACCCTCACGGAGCACACTATACCGGACAGTAAAAACGCAGAGCATAATTAAGTCCACCCACATCGCATCAAACCCCAGCTTGAGCATCATAGCTTGAAGAAAGTTCTACTCAATCCTGTCATATGCCTTAGACATATCAATTTTCAAAGCAGCTACCCCATTTTTTCCTTGTCGCTTTCGCTTCAAGAAATGCGAAAGTTGAGTATGGATGGTTGTTGTATCGGCAACCCTAGTATGTCTACTACTAGAGGTGTTCTGTGTGATCTCTGGGGAGTAGTCTTAGTTGCCTTTGGTTCTTTCTTGGGGCACTAGTTAATACTGTTTGCTGAGCTAATGGCTATGCTTGAAGAGTTGGATCTTGCTGCTCAGCTGGGGTTTAATGTTCTGGAGGTGGAAGCTGACTCGACCATCGTGGTTTCTTGGGCTAATTCCCATTGTTAGGTGTGGTGGGGATATGTTTATCTCCTTGGTCAGATTCATACTTTATCTTCTGGTCCTTCTATTGTTATTAGCAGTGACTTTCAGGAGGGTACTTTTGCCACTGACTCTATGGCCAATTGGGCATGTACTTACCAAACTCATCAGCGATTCTTTAGCACTGGAGATCTTCCTTCTAGTTTATTTGGCATCCTAGATTTAGATGATCTCAAGTTCTCACATGTTCGAATTGATTTTGTTTTATTAGTTCTTTCTTTTTGTTTGTTTTTATTTTTTCTGGGAAGTTTTGGCTTATGTTCCCCTCCTCATGTTACTTTCATTATCTGATTTATATTATAAATAGAGGTTTAACCTAAACCCATACCTTCATGGTGGTTTAAATTAGAAAATAAAAAATTATGTAAATGATTCTTAAATAAAATTTTTCCATAAATTTTGCATAGAAATATTATTTCTGCCGCAGGAATGATTTTGTTTTATTTAAATTCACTTAGGCAATGTGTAAATGATTTGTCAATTCTAATCTATTAAATCGAATGACGTGTTATTGTACTGATTGTTTAATTGGGACAAAAATGCATGCCAAATCGTTGCTGATAAAATACTGATCTGTCACGATTATCTTGATTTTTTATTTTTCCATTTCGTTAAGGGATCCAGTTAAATGAAAATTATAATTTGCTAATTTAATTTCATTAATTACATTTGTTAATTGAATTTAAATTAAAATAATGGGTTGCAAATTGAAACTAAAGTGAAATGGGCTGCTGCCGTGGCCTGGGGCTACGTTCCTTTTTTCGTTATTTTCAGTTAAATGAAAATTATATATATATTAAAAAAAAATATTCTGGACCGCAATTAGTGCAACTAGGATTTAACTAGTCGTCTTGATACCATACTTAGTTATTAATCAGGACTAAATTTTCTTTTAAATCCTTATTAATTATAAATTGGGCCTTACAAATATGAACTAATTACTGTTTAAATTCGGTTTAAAATTCAACATCTTAATCTTTATTTAAAATTTAAAATTTGTACTTCAACAACGCAAGCCTGATATAATTTTCCTTTCGGAAAAAACCCACAAAATTATAGGAGGCCCACGGCCCCTGCCCATTCTATTTTGGTGGTTACCTCACCACCCGAATTAACTTTACACCCGATTTGTCGAAAATATGGCGCCAATTTGCGCCCGCGAAATTCAAATTAAAAAAAAATTAAATAATAAACAAAAATATGTTGCTATCACCGTTATCCTTCTGCTCAGAGGGAGAGAAAAAAAGATCTGATGGAAAATCCAAATCAACTCGGTTCTCAGGTACGGATAATTCTGCCGTTACATATTTTAATCATTATCATCTGCTTCCTGTTTGGTTCCCTAGAAAACGCAGGAAAATGAACGAATTAAATGGTTATTTTCGAATTCCCCATAATTCCTTTATTTCTCCATAAATACATATGACGATAGAAATTTCTGAACTCTATAATACGATCTTCATTGTCACAGATTCAAGGTTCCACAACTCCGCTATCGCTTCCTTCTGGTTAGTACAGTTCTTTTACATTTGGTTTTCATAATTTATGAAATTGCCCTTTCATTTTATTTTTATTTATTTTTGCTTTTGCTTCTTTGTTGGGGGGGGGGGGGGGGGTTTTTAGAGCCGCCTGATGTTAGAAACTGGTTCTTGAGCTATGAGTATGAATCCCCTGTATTGGGCACAATTGATGGATTCAAAGATCCTGTTACTCGAGATAGCGAATGTTTTGTTTCCAAAGAAAGCACCAAAGAGACAGAAAATCATCTTATCACCAGTGAGGTACTTGAAACCGAATGCATTTACGTAATCATACATAAGGTTAGAGTCTCTTTTATCTAATAATTATTTTTATTGTGATAGATTCTGGATTCCTCATGCTTGCCCTCCCAGGTTTCTGGTATGAGTTGCTTCTTTTCATTTATGACGTTTGTTCGAATGTTCGATGGTTGCATGAAGATGTGATTTTTTTTTCTCGTTTTGGTAGAGCCTGCTGACATTGGAAACTGGTTTTCAAGCTATGCTTATGAATCTTTTGTATTGGATACAAATGATGATGTTCAAGATTCAGTTTCTGAAGGAAGTGAATGTGAAAAGGAAGGGTCTCTTGTGGGAGAACGCCATAAAGGACAAGAGAATATGATTGCAACTAGAGAAATTGATGTTAAGAGTGATAGTTCTTTAGGAGATGATAAGCCTGATGAAAAGCCCTCAATTAAGGTAAAGTTATGATTATATTTCTTTTGCCTTTTTGGCATTCTGTTACCTTTTCTAGCTTATGAATTTAAAGGTGTATCCAACATTATTTCTTGTAACTAGACATTATTGATTTACTTTCACAACTACAGCCATAAAAACCAGCTGCAAAGGGCTAAGTTTTTTATATCTAACACATTGATGTTGATTCAGATTTTGGATTCAATGGGTCCATCTACTGTCTTCACAGGTTAGAATTGCTGCCTTTGAAAATTCTTATTTGGTTGTTCAGTAATTTTGCAGAAGTGAATTTTGCTTTTGTTTATTCTTGTGTTAGAACCTCCTGATGTCAAAAATTGGTTCTCAAGCTATGCATATGGATCTCCTGTACTGGATACAAGTGATCAATTTGAAGATTCTCTTCATTTAGAAATGGAACCAGAAAAATTTGTTGTTGAAGATAGTGATGCAGAGACAGAAGAGAAATTGACCATAATTAGAAAAGTTAGAAGTGGAGATGAAAAGGTTGATGAGGAGAAAGAGCGTTATAGTTTCGCAAGACATAATAGCTCTATTGAAGTTCGTGAGCAGAAACAGGTTTGTAAGGTACACTTTCTGTATCTGTCTATCTCCTTGTTCCAAAAGAAAATTAAAATTGTTATTAAGGAGGGAAAGCATTTCACATATTTGTGGAAGTCATATTTTAACTTTCGTGGTCGTGTTGCAGAGAATTGATAGGATTAGAGGGAAAAGAAGTTCGTCTTCTCAGAATAAGATACAATCTGATAAGATTTTTAAAGACCTCTTGGAAGGTAAAGCACAGCAAAGCAATGTCACGAGTCCATCCAAAGATATTAGAGAACTAAGCTTTGATGATGAAGGTTCAATCTCCAAATTGGAGCTAAAATTGTCCCAAGAAGCTTGTTCTGTGTCATGGAATCTCAATGGAATTTTAAGCAGTAAGAAGGATAAACCTCAAACAAACTCGTTCCATACGACAGACTTCAAAGAGAAGTTCATGGAAGAAGTTAGTCCTTTATCACCTACGAGTAACTCTAAGTTGGCTCAAGATTGTGGAGCTTCGCCTAGGAAACAAACTCATAGGAGGAATGACAAGGAAAATTATCAAAAAGGAATTGCAGAAAATGGTTTTGTTGCAACAAGGAAATATGGGAGTACAAGAACAGCAAATGCAGATTCTTTGAAAATGTCGCCAGGGATTTTATTAGAGTGTTCAAGGAATAATAGAAGTGTTTCGCCTGCTGGTGAAAAGGTTGTTGATAGAAGAAAGGCATTGATAGAAACGACCAATTATCAGAACTCTGATGCTTTAGAGGTCACTGGAAAATGGAGGTGTCCTCAAAAGGGTAAGCCAGGTCTTGGTCCTCCTCTGAAGCAGCGTCGTCTTGAGCGATGGATTCATAGAGTATAGAACTCTTATCACTGTTGGGAGAAGTCTTTGACGCTTAGGAGCGACTTAAGCTAATTATTCAATTAGAAGAGTTTGAATTGGAAAGAATATAAATGAAATAATCCTTATTATGCTACTGTGTATGAACAGTGTAGAGATGAAATGTTAATTTTCATTCCCTCATTCAAGAGTTTGAATTGGAAAGGACTAGACATAGACGAGTCAATCAAGCAGTACAAGATTTGGTTTAGATTTATTAGTATACCAGCAACTAGCAAGCAATTACGCAAAAACTTGTTCAATTTGAATGAAAATTGTCGGGAAAATTACAAATAGATATCACGTATTTTAATAATTATTTATTTCAAACTTTTCAATTATGTTTAAAAATGAAAAAAAAATCATTTTAAATAGTATGGTTTTCACTACCTCGAGGTCAATGATGGGATGAAATATACTTTTTAAAATAATTTTAACAACACAACAAAGAAAATCTTTAATACAAAATATCATCTCTTGTATCTTATTATATGTACATCTCAACCGATCATAAAAGTAAAGAATAAAAAAATTTAATGGATGAGAAAATATACACCTTGAACACCTCTAAAAACAAGAAATTTGGATATAATTAAATCTTATTTTGTTTAGTTTTTCTATACAAATCTTGGGACAGAATTTATGTCTAGGTTAGCTAGCTACTATAAGGCCTTGCAAAGTTTCACTGAAGAGAGAACTGCGCCGATCCGTTATGATTGCACAAGCAGTTTGCAGCCCATAAAATTTATAGCCCACGGCCCACGTTTCTCCGCCTGATTATCCATCGCTCATTCGCTCTATCAAAACTGTCTCTTCGTCGTCGTCGTTGGTGTGCTCGCGTGGGATCAATTTTCAGTCAACAATGAGTGCTTTAACGAAGCTAACGAAAACACTTGCACATCACTGCGTCAAAAAATCTAAAACCCATTGGTGCAAACCTTCCCAGCCACTTTTAAATTTATTAATCTCTGAAAATATTGTTAACATCAACACTTCTCAGTTTCATCAGTACCAAAGCCGCAGAACTCTCATTCTAGATTCCGCTTCCTCCGAATCGGTCCAGCTTCAGCGAATCTCCGATTCTGATATCGGTACTTTCACTTATACTTTTGATTGAATAAATTTTATTTGTTGACTGATAAATTAGTCGCTGATTCAAGCTTGTGATTGAACAGGAATAATTGAGGTTAGTTTAAACAGACCTGCGGCAAAAAATGCGCTTGGAACGGATATGTTGAGAGGCTTAAAGCATGCATTTGAAACTATCAGTGAGGATTCCTCTGCTAATGTTGTCATGATACGTAGCTCGGTTCCTAAAGTGTTCTGTGCTGGAGCTGATTTGAAGGTACTGTTATTAATAATTTTTTTGATTTATTTGTTTTTGCTGAGCAAATAGAATCGAAGCAACTTGTGTCTTAATTAGGATGCTTTAACAATAGGTCAAAGGAAAAATGGAGTTTAGTTGTGATAATTGGAATTTGCAGTGTAGACAAGTCTTTATTCTGTCAACAATTAGTTGTTGAGTGGCAGCTCAAGGCTCGTGATCTGGTCATTATAATTTTTTTTTTTAATTTCATATTTTTGTCTTCGCTTAAGGATTGTATGAATATTATGGCTGACATACACATGCTTAACTGTTGTTGCCTTGGTGGGATTTGCAGGAACGCAGGCAAATGAGTCCATCTGAGATTCATTTTTATGTCAACACATTGCGATCTACATTCTCCTTCTTAGAGGTTGTGACTTTGATTGATCACCCACTATTATATAAGTTTCTAGTTAGATAACTTGTGTGCACGAGAATTATGTATTTACACATAAGAGCAAGGGGGGTCTGTGTGTGTGTATTTAATATTAGTGCTTCCATGCTTCTATCCACTGTCAGTCTGTACTATGGTCATTTCATGATGATGTGGATGTATCTAATTTATCACTTATACTCTGTTCATGTTCATAAATTTTTATAACTTGTGTTTATATCACTGCCTATAATTGCTACTTCTCATCTAGGCACTTCCTATTCCAACCATTGCTGTTATTGATGGAGCAGCATTGGGTGGTGGACTTGAAATGGCACTAGCATGTGATCTTCGCATCTGTGGTAGGTTCAATTTATTCATTTACAAATTTCTTCTGGTCAAAAGAATAAAAGTGTAATTGGACTCTCCTTTCTAATTACTCAGGAGAAGCAGCACTATTGGGCTTGCCTGAAACAGGACTTGCTATAATTCCTGGGTAATGCTTGAAATCTTGTTTCACATTTGGTAAAGTTGTATTGCATAGTTCCTGCATTTTGTTTGGTGGCAAGGATTTATATCAGTTGTAAATGCCCATAAGTACTTTTTCTTGCAATCGCAGTTGAGACTTTTTAGAACTAATTATATCATTAGTTTGGCTGAGGAGAGTGGTCTTCTTTTTTTATTTTAAGAGGATCATTGGATTTCATCCCATTCCTTCCCCCCCACCCCCAATGAGGCTCGAACTGTGGACTTTGGTCCTGAGTGGCTTTCTTTTCATATGACAATTTTGGGCAGTTATATTTCTGTGTGAATACTTTGTTTCAAAAGCAGTTGCAGTGACAGGTCACTCTCTCATGTGATTCTGGCTTCTGACAGGGCGGGTGGGACACAGCGGCTTCCAAGATTAGTTGGAAAATCAGTAGCAAAAGATATTATATTTACTGGCCGTAAAGTTAGTGGCAAAGATGCAATGTCTTTAGGTGTGTTTAATTGCACCAACTGATATATGTTGTGTGTGTTTGTTACGTTGGCATTTATGTGAAATTTAAAGATCATAGTAGCAGTAAAACTGCCATGCATCATATCCAGTGAAAGAGTGCCATGCTGCAGGTCTTGTCAATTACTGTGTTCCTGCTGGTCAAGCTCAGTTGAAGGCACTTGAAATTGCTCAGGAAATAAATCAGAAGGTACAATCTGTCTTCAGAATTCTCTTGTAGGGAAAAGCATGTGGTGTGTTATATGACTTCAATACTGTCAAAAATCTCTCGGCAGCCAGAACTTGAGCACATTTACCTGAATTTTTGGCATCATGATTTTAAAATTATGTCATTGTGTGGTAAATCATGCATGTTCGAAAACTTTATTTAGGCAGAGATACGATTATGACTATATTAGATGCACGGAAGTTTTTAGAAGACCTTCAGCCTGTAGAGTTGCAATTACTTGGTGTATGTATATTTACTTTTTGGTTGGTGTAACTTCTCGCTGTCCAAATTATACTTGATGTGATGAAGTAGATCTGGCTTAGAAGCTATTGAATGGGAGAAATAACAAACTTGAATTTTTGAGTTCAAAGTAACAACTGGTTCTGTTCTTCAGGGTCCGATCGCCATTAGGATGGCTAAAAGGGCTATTACTAAGGGATTGGAGGTGGATATGGCATCGGCATTGGAACTGGAAGAAGAGTGCTACATTGGGACCTTGCATACAGAGGATCGGTTGGAGGGCTTGGCTGCATTTGCCGAGAAGCGGAAACCCAAGTACACCGGCACATAGAGAGAAAGAGAACGCTGCCAATAGCCCTTTATCTATCTGGACAGGTTTTCTTGGGCGCGATAATAATGGGCACATGAGCAGTTCGCACTGCATATGTTGGACAGGCTTCAAATGTAATATTAACAATAATGGGCTCATAAGCAATTCCTCTGCAGAAGTTGGACAGGCTTCAAATGTAATATCAACAATGTCAATAATATTTAATGTTCAGCCTTCATGGGTAGCTTGAAGCTGTATATTTTGTGGTAGCCTAATTTTTATCATTGTCATCAAAGTCAGTCTCTTTACTTTTTGTTGTTTTTGTAGTTTGAGATTAATCTAACAAATCTCTATTTGAAAGAGAACGCACATCAACAATACTACATTTTAGCGTCATTCCCTTCCTTCCCTTGATCAGTTAAAAGCATAATAAAGAATCTATTTCAACTTGCTGGATTGAATTTCTCTTTTATTTAACGGTTGTCAACTATTATATTTCATTAATTTAACATAGGTTGCCGCTGACGTTGAGCCAGTTTGGGAGTGCGGTTGTAATTAAATAAGCCGTTTATTTCATAATTTTTGATAAAAATAGTGTTTGGTATAGGGGTGGGCGTTCGGTTCGGGTTAACCCGAACCAAACCGAACCCGAAATTTATTTCGGGTTCGGTTCGGTTTGGGTTAACTCATGCAACCCGAACGGATTCAAAGCTTCAATCCGTTCGGGTTGAAGCTTTTTTTTTTTTTTAAGATTTAGCTTTTAAATTAAAAATATATATACATTAATTAAACCAAAAAATCCCTAAAAATGAAAAATCCCCAAACAAAAATCTCTCCCTCTCGGCCTCCCCCTCCTTGCTCCCTCTTCTCACTTCTCAGTTCTCACTTTCTGTGAACTGTGGCTGACGACATCAGCACTTCAGCAGCAGCCACAGCAGCCCCGTTCAGCTCCAACAGACACCAACCGGCCTCATCGTCTCACTCCCTCCCCCTTCTTGCTCCATCGTTTCACTGCCTCCCACGACGACAACACTCACAGGCCACAATAGCAGCCAGCAGCCAGCAGCCCCGTTCACAGTAGCCCACTCGCGTCAGCCAGCACGCCTCGCCCGCAACTGCGCTGTGCGTTCAGCTCGCGTCCCACTCAGCCCAAGAAGTCTCGATCTGCCGACGCTGTAGCTGCTCTGACCTCCGAGATTAAGGTTTGTCTTGCCTTACCGACGGCGACGCTGTAACTTGCTGACTTGCACGCAGTTGATGGCAACAACCCGAATCGAATTTTAAGTTTTTAACAGCCTGTTGCTATTAATTAAATTGTAAATTTTTAATTAATTGATTGACAATTATTCAATTATTTGAAGTGGGTTTGTTGTTGTTGATTGATAATTGAACCCGAACTAATCCAAACTAACCCGAACCGAAATTGTAACCCGAATTATCAATCCAATCCGATCCGAATTGTCAATCCAAACCGAACCGAATCGAATTAAATTCGGTTCGGTTTGGTTCGGGTTGGCGTTTTCAACCCGATTGGGTTCAATTCTCCAACCCGAACGGGTTGAAACCCGAACAACCCGAATCGAAACCCGAAACGCCCACCCCTAGTTTGGTAAACTTTGTAAAAACAGTTTATTTCATAATTTTCTTCATTTTATCAGGAGCTTTTAAAAACAGGTAGGGGGTTATTTTTCATAAGCAGTTTATTAAATAAGCTATCACACCTTTTTAAAAATCCTATTATAACTTTATATTTTAATAAAAAGACAATTGTATCTCACTTATCTATAAATTTTTATATATAAATCATCATATATCATATTATCACCGTAACCACCTACATTCTCTCTAGTTTTGATGTAATAAGTTCATATTCTAATTTCATAATTATGACTTTTAAAGTTTAATCTATATTATATATTTAAAAAAAAGATGTGTCTAAATAATTTATTAAACATACTCTAAAAATAAAAAGCAATTAAAACTTATATCTATTTTGGTTATTATATAATAAAACAATACTTTCGTAATAAAATTTATTAAATGCATATACTCTACTTTTCAAACTTTCAGCAACCGCAATAGCACAATTTACTAAATACCAAACTACTTTTTTAATCAACAACTTATTTTATAAGCACAGCACAAGCATCTTATTTCATCAGTCCGTTGTATTGTTTATTTGTTTTAGTTTCATAATTTAGATTTAAACTTAACAATTATTATTATTATTATTATTATTTGTTATTCCGTAAAAACCCGAACACGTGTCCTGACGGCCCGTGTTCGATTCCAGCCATTTATAAATAAAGACGGGGTATTTTTGTCAGACCGATAATATTCCCCCAGAAATAAAAGGTACACGAAACCTATATAAAAGGAATAAAGAAGAGGAGACGACATTATTTTTTATTCGGTGTTTCTTCTGATCTAGCTAAAGAGAAAGCAAAATGGCAGCAGTAGACGAGCGTCCTTCAGCTAAGAGGTGGCTTCCTCTTGAAGCTAATCCCGATGTCATGAACCAGGTATTATTCTACTTTTCTTTTCTTTTCTATTTTGTTGGTTTTCTCGTTTAGTTTATAGATCATCCGCTGTTTGTTCACTAAAGAAGAGAATTGAAATGAATTTTTGTATTATTGTTATTAATCGCATAACAATTTCGAAGAGTAATTTTTTTATTTGGTCTTTTGGTTTTCCTTTCTTTTTTTTTTTTAAATTTGAAATTTGATAGATTCTGGAAGTTGTTTGAAAGACACCCTTTTTGTTTACTGAGAAAAATGAAAGAAAGTATCTATTGAACTGCTTATCTATGGTTATGAGTTGTTGCTTTTATTACTTTAAAACAAAATGGCCACATAGAGATAGAGGGTTATTCTGTTTGTGAAGAGTATTCTTAGTTTAGTTTACTTCATATTTTTTATTTTGTAGTTCCTTTGGGGCCTTGGTCTTCCAGCTGAGGAGGCAGAGTGCTATGATGTGTATGGCTTGGATGATGAGCTCTTGGCAATGGTTCCACAACCTGTTCTTGCCGTGCTGTTTCTTTATCCCTTAACTGCACAGGTCTGTTAAAACCAAATTTGTTTCTTTATACTTGGTATGCTTTACGAGTATATACTTGTTTGCTGATTTTTTTTTTTTCAAATTTTGATTTCTTCAGAGTGAAGAAGAAAGAAGGTTGCAGGACAATGACAAAAAGGTGAGTGTGAATGTGTGATGATAGGATGTAGTTACTTTTGCTTTATTATGCTGTTCTTGATCATAAATAATCTCTTTTTAATTATGAATACATACATATCTTTTGCATCCTCTCTGTTATTTTTTGGTTATAAGTCTCTTGGTTTTCCTCTTATCATGGTTGATCAATTGTTTTTGTTTTCTAACTGAGCAAATGCGCCTGGTGTTGTCGTTCACTTCTATTTGTGGAGCACAACTTCACTCCACTTTCTTCTTTTTTTCTCTCTGTAGGAATTTAGCAAGAATGTTTATTTCATGAAGCAAACTGTTGGAAATGCTTGTGGAACAATTGGACTTCTTCATGCTGTTGGGAACGTCACTTCGGAAATCAAGTTTCGTAAGATGTGCTTACTTTTTCTTTAATTGAGTGTTGCTAGTGTAGCAGTGGTGCTGGCAATACAAATACTTTAGAAATGCTAGTAATGCATGCAGCTTTTCTTGCATTCAAGGTACCTCTAAATGCTCATAGTTATCAGCCAAGTGCTTGTTTGTATTGTCATGTACATTGCTTCCCTTTACATTTTTTCTTGTTATTGCAGAAGCTGATTCATTCTTCGATAAATTTTACAAGTCCACGGCGAACTTGGATCCACAAGAGGTGATTCATTCTTGGTTCTATTTCTGCTTTCCTTTTTTCCCACCCCTAGAGTTATCTGTTGACTTTGAATAATATTGTTTATTTCCTCTCATTTCTCACTTCTAATTGCTATGAGTTTTTCATATGCTTTCTGCAGCGTGCAGCATTTCTTGAGAATGATAAGGAAATGGAAGTTGCTCATTCGGTAGCAGCTTCAGCTGGTGACACAGAGGTATTTACAAATGCTTGTTTTCATTATTATCAGTAAGGACACTAGTATGGCATGAGAATATAAGCTAAAATTTGTTAATCATATGGCTGGGCATTACATCTTCGTGAGAATATAAGCTAAAATTTGTCTAAAATGTATTGCTTTTGTGACCAAATGGAAGCTTGGCTGTTAAATTAGACATTCTCATAAAGCTGGGATTTTGGAAGTGAAAATTGCTGATTCATATTTGTGGTAGTGATTACAACCCTCATGCTTTTGTGTGCATAGGTTAATAATCCATGTGAGTGTGATTCTATATGAACTACGCATTATACTGATTTCTAAAGGACCCATTATAAATTCCCATGAGAAGCTGGCTCTAAGAAATATCTTATTGTTTTATTTGGCACTATCAAGTAAGGTTTGGGTGCTACAGTATAGGACTGTAGGAGTCTAATTGTGAAAATGTGATTTGTCAGGTCAAATTACTTTCTTAGCAGTTATTATATAAAAGGTGACATGAAAATTTGACAAGTGTTGATCGCCGTCTTTGTGAAGTTTCATGCTCAGCTTCAAAATGTAGATTTAAATGCACTGGACTGGTGGTTGAGGATATACTTTACTGGCTATAGAACCATTGATTCCCCCACCCCCAAAAAAAAAAAGTGGAATTAAGAGTTCACCAATCAATATAATTTTTCCCCTAATTTTTTTTTTTTTTTAATTGGTAAGAGTTCGTCAATCAATTTCTTTTTTTCTGTTTCCTTCTGTTTTTTCCTAGTTATCAAATGATGTATAACACCGTAAGCTCCAATTAGTTTAATATCGTAAGTTGTAATTGGTTTATTTTCATTTGTCTTACCATTTTCTTATTTACAGGCTACCGATGACGTGAATGATCATTTTATCTGCTTCACCTGTGTGGATGGTATATGCTTCCTTTCGATAGTTGACTTATTTTTTTCCCTCTCATATTGATTAGCCAATGTTCAGCTGTTAACCAGCTTTTGAGAAATTCTATCTATGCTTTTGTATTTATCAAAATCTTCTATGTAGGGGAACTTTATGAACTTGATGGAAGGAAGTCGGGGCCAATATCTCATGGTGCTTCGTCTCCAAGCAGCTTATTGTTGGTATGGTAATTGGCATTATAAAACTGTGTATTTCTACCCTCTTTAGATTCTTAGATCCCAAAAGAAGCAAAGTAAAGAAATTCTTCAGTTTTGGATCTGAGAAAGAAAAAAATATAAGAAAATGAAAAGGCATCAATAGTCTTAAGGTCATATTTAGTATTGAGGTTGGGCAGCTGTATCTTAAAATCTTAAGTGTTTGGGAAACACTAACTACTATGATTTAGAAGTTAAGTTGATTTGAATGATGAAAAATCGATAATGTTTTTACTATTTTTGTCAAAATAATTATTTAAAAGTAAACATTACTACACGCTATTAATTTTTATTTCATATCTATAGTTTTTTTCTACAATAGCGGTGGTTTAAAAGTTGCGACACCATAATACCAAACAGGGCTAAAACTAAGTGAACTTTTCTTTAAAGAAAAAGGAGAGAAGAAATATTGGTTACTCTGTAGGGCTATCTCTGAAGCAAGTTTAGACCATCAATATCTTTGTTGGGCTAGGGTTTGAGTTGTTGCACAAGGTTGGGTTTGGTTTTGGGTTTCAAGTATAACAAATTTTATCCTGATTGGATAAGCATCTTTCTGTTTAATGAACTACAGTCAAGGAGGTTCAACTTGCTAATGTGTCTTTTCATCTTTAACCTTAAGCAGAAAGTGACGGTTGTAGCTCTTTTTTGGCAGTTTTCTTACATAGTATTTCACATGTACTTTACTCTCAAGTTTGATTATTAATATTATCTATTATTTATTTATTTTTTACAGGATGCAGTTAAAGTGATAAAGGGCATGATCCAGAAAAATCCTGAATCACTGAACTTCAATGTAATTGCCTTTTCGAAGAAAGCTTGAGGTGCATTTTAATGTTGAGAATCTGAGCTTATTAAGTTCCTGCAAATGATAAAGCTTCTTACTGCGGTTTTCAGTTTGTGCACATCCACATATGCTGCAAACAAACTAGTTCAGTGATGGTTGTAGGTCGACTTAGGTGGCTTTACTTTCAGATGGTACAGCATGTTAATTCTGGTTGCTATGTTTCAGTTTTAGAGCAGATTCATTTTACACCTTGGGAGTGCCAGCATGCATGTTATGCTACATTTTCTGCTGATGTTAAATTTAAATGGGTGAACAAATTTGGATTTGGAAACAAGGCTTATTCTTTTCTCTGCCGATTAAAACATCACCAAGATTATTAAGACCTTGTTTGGTATTGAGTGAGGTGGTTAACAGTTATAGTTTATGTGAGGGGAAAAAAAAAGAGAAAAGAAAAGCATATAACTATGAAGAAAAATAAAAGTTAAAAATATGTGGTAATTATAATTTCTTAGTAGTAGTTTTGTTGCAATCGCGCTCAACAAGCTTATTTGCGAGTTTCAAGAGCTTGATTTCAAAATTGAGCTTCGGTTCGATCTCAACCATCCTCTTACCAGGCTTCCTGTTCACTCCAACCTTGGTATCTTTCTTTGGCTTCACAGCAAGCTTGTTGACCTGCATGTTTTGGTATCCATTAGTCTCTGAAACTCTTCTTGCCCTTCGACTTTGCAATCCCATGGCCGTGCATCCAAAGAAAGAAGAAAAAAAATCTATTTCTCCTAAGTTTAACCCTAATCAAATTGACTTAATAAACCCCTTTTTTGTTTCCAAAGGTTTGATAAGACTTGTTTATATGTAGGAAGGTAAGTGGTTCCTCGCCCAAATAGGATTCCCATAGTTAATGCGGGTTCCAACTCTGCGACAACCGCGTCGCTCATGAAATAAGGAAGATTCCCACTTCTTCCTTTGAAAGCACTCTTATTTACTACTCACCAGTTCCCCCTAGTGTTTTACTTTTCATAATATCTACGGCTGTCTTAACTTTAAACAAAGTTAACGAAAAATGTAAGAGTTAAATAATTTTATGATATCTTGTCAAGTGTATGCCCACAAAAAAAAAAAAAAAACTATAATAGCAGACAACTTTAAAACTGAAAAAATACAAAATAATAATAATAAAAAAAGTCTTTATTGTATTTTTCATCTATCTCAGCAGCAACTATCAGCTCCTAATAACTATAGAGGTGGCACCGATCTCCATCCCTGTGTAAATATTGTAGTGTACATAATGTGAATACTGTAGCTTAATGTGGTAGATTTTCTAGAAATTATAAATTTTAACACTGTTAATATTTTTTAAAAGAATTTTATAGAAACTTACATTTTCCAAGCATCTACATTTCCTATTATATGAATTTTGTCTGTGTGTGTATGGTAAAAATTAGTATTCTGTTAACTTTTTATATCTAGATGGGACATGATATTATGAAAACATTAGGACGAGGTAATAAAAGTTGATTTCTACTAGAGGGAAAGTGACAATCTCGATAAATAATTAAAATTATGTATTCTCACTTTTCATTTCTTTTAATTTTTTTTTTTCCAGCTGAAAATTGCTTTGAGGTTAAACATCAAGTGATTTTAAAATGAAACTTCCATTTTTTATTATAGCCTTTTTTTCTTTTTTGAAATTCTATCAATATATAGAACTTAAACAAGCTAATAACAATCCCCCCAACTGGTTTAGGATACAGAGCAAATGTACCATAAACGTTTACATATAAAATTATAGTAAAATGCACTTGCTAGTTACTAGTGGCTTCAGCTTTCAGTTAACTGCAGTGAATGAAGTGGGGGCATTGGGGGACTAGGAACTTCCAGATAACCTTCTAACATTTGCACGATCATCTTTGTTGTAGGCCTTTTTAGTGGATCTTCTTGAACGCACCACAGTGCTGTCATCAACCATTTACACACCCTTGATTTGTCAGCCATAGCTGCTTTATCATTGTCAACCAAAACATCTAGTCTTCCTTCAACATAGCAGTCATAAGCCCAGTCTGTTAGTATTGCACTTCTTTCTTCCTCCAGTTCCATCTTCACACTTCTCCTACAGCAAATGATTTCCAATAACACAACACCGAAACTGTAAACATCCACTTTGGCCGAGACAGGTACATTCTTGAACCATTCTGGAGCCACATATCCTCGAGTTCCTCTGATCACGGTGCGCGTTCGAGACTGATCAGAGAGTAACAGCTTGGATAATCCGAAGTCAGAAATTTTTGCAGTGAAATCTTGGTCTAGAAGTATGTTTTGAGGCTTTATGTCACAGTGGATGATGGGGACATTGCACTCTTCGTGCAAGTACAGAAGCCCTCTTGCAATCTCCAGGGAAATCCTGACTCTTAGACTCCAGTCAGGTCTTGGAATTGCAAAAAGTAGGTTAGCCAAGGTGCCATTCCCCATGAATTCATATACTAAAAGCCGGTTAAGACCTTCGTCACAGAATCCAAGTAGCTGGACAAGATTCTTGTGATGTGTTCTGCCGATTGCACTCACTTCAGTTTTGAATTCCCTTTCCCTTTCTTGTGCCAACTTGTCCAATTTCTTGACTGCTACAGCATTTCCTGAAGCGGATTTGAGGACACCTTTGTAAACTATGCCAAAAGAACCCCTCCCTAGTTCTTCCTTGAACCCATTTGTTGCTTCACTGAGTTCAGCGAGCGAAAAGAAACGCACATTTGTTTCGGAAATACTTGAATGTTGGACCTTGTTTCCATCTTTTCTCTTGCGCCACACAAAGACGAGAAGAGATATTGCCAGTAGCAAAAGTCCATTGAAGAATACAGAGCTACCTAATAGAACTGCTGCTTTTAAGATTCGTATTCCTTTCTTGCCACCAGTATTGCCATCAAAATCAACAGGAAAACCTCCTTTCCTTACTTTGAAGAGAACTTTTGAAACTCCGGCGCCCTGTAACCACCCATTAGAGAGTGGCAATTTCTTCTTCCAACATCTATTATGCTCATATATGGCAACAGCACACAAGCAATCATGCAAGCAAGATGTTTCACACTCTGTTTGACTATAAAGTTCCAACCTTTCATAATTTCCATAAGGCCAATTTACATCAGCGAGTTCCCTTATTTCATACAACTCTTCTGCGTTTCTAGATCCATCATCTGGTCCACAGCCTTGCCAGTAATTCGGCCTGCAATCGCTAAATCTGTTAGTTGGATCCACAAATAAATACCCTGGAGGGCATTCACAAAAAGGTCTCCCATTTTGCATTAAGCAGTAGCTATTGAAGCCACAGGCACCACTACCTAACATATCAGATATAGCTCTGCATTTGTTGTTAGGAAGACGTTGTATAGTAAACCAGCTTTGGTTAGGAGCAGAATTCTTTGGATAAGCATATTCTGTGAATACTCCATCAAAATCCAATGTTGCTCGAAAATAGTGGTCCGCAATAGGAGGTACTCGATCCCATTGTGGCAATTGGACAATTTGACCATTATTTTTCACTATGTATATGTCAGCTGATTCATTAAAAACCAGCCGATTACCAGACTCAGAAGAATTGGCACTGTAAGTATTACTGGTGTAATAACTTTGGTATTGGGATGGGGTTGGCCAGGCCACAGGAATGAGCTGAAGGCTTCCATTTGAAAAATGGAGCTCAAACCTGCCTTTGGAGAAGTTGGTTTCTGTAAGCCTGGAAACCAACACGCTACCCAAATCTAATATTTGGGTAGGCAAGATGGTGTCTGTTGGACTTTTAAAACTCTGCCAAGCATAATCGGAATTGTTACCAGAGACTATAAGCACAAAATTGCCTGTATCAAGCATGGCAGCATCTGATACAATTTTCTTGGGCTTTTCATCCCATATTGCTTGGCCTCCAGGATCTTTAAGCAGAAGGCCGGTGGCAGTAAGTTCAAGTGTTGATCCTCTGGGAGCTAGGACTGGGCGGTAGTCTTCATTGGCATGCCAAATGATGGTTCTTTCAGGTATTTTGTTGAACCAAATGGCAAGCAAGAAAAGATCCGAACTGTTGTTTAGTTGGCGAAATCCGAAAGCAAAATCCCTTGAAGGTGAAATCCATGAAGAGTTGTTGCTGGTGCTTGATAGAGTTGAACCCAAAGGTATGTTGGCAGCGGATAAAAATGGTAGCAGTGGAAGAGAAAGCAAGATAAGACAAGAGAGAGCCAAAGAATCCATGGTCGGTTGTTATTGCAATTGCGAAGAAGGGTTGCATTTATTATAAGAAGATGGTGTTTTGTGAATAAAGTGGTGCTTAATGCTGTGTGAATGTCGGTGTTGAATTGACTAGTCATTTACATGCACGTTAATAATGTTGGATAGAGATTTTGAAGCATGGTTGGTTAATTCATGAAACATCGTAATCTTGTTTGTTTCGGGGAGTTGCTCATTATGCGTACGTGAATGAAACGCGTAAAATTTTTCATTTTCACGTCTTCTTCCAGGAAATTTGATAGAACTATTAAAGTCAAAGTTAATGGTTATGAATGGCTGCCACCTCTCTATACGATGGCTAAGTCAATTAGTGTAGGTACCACGGCATTAATTCAGCTCGATTCCGAATTTCCAACTAGTTTTAAAATAAGGGCCGTTTGTTTTTGGGAGATTTAAAAAGATATTTTAAAAATTTAAAAGTTAATTTTAGTGTTTTATAAATTTTTTTAAAAAATTATTTTTGATAAGATCACCTCATCCTATAATAAACTTTGAGAAATAGTTTTATACATTATAAAAATCTAAAATTATTTTTATTAATTACAAAATTAAATCATTAACTTTAAAGAGATTATTATTATTACCAAATACATTGAGATAATTAGTAAATAAAATATTTACTTTAATTTTCAATTATTATATGTCAACAGTAAAAATATATTTTACATACCTATTTAGAAATGTATAAATAAATTTTATTTAACATAATGTCTAATTTATTTATTTACATTCTCACAATAATTTAACTGTAAGATTTACTAAACTGCTTTTAAAACTTATAATATTTTTAAAAATAAATTTTATCAAATATTTAATTAATCTCTTAATACTTGATTATTTCTACAACATCATTGAAATCAATTATTTTTAAAGTTACAATATTATTAAGGGTCCACCTATGTTGCAACAGTTGTACGGTACAACAGCTTTTGTCCTTATCTAATCTAACTATTTGATGGTTCAGAGTTTAATCTAACGGCTTATATTAATTTATGGCGATTTGAAGATGCAACTTACAACTGTTGGAGGCCCTTTTTTTCTTTTTTATTCAGAGACGAAAATTGCGTAAAACATGGCGTTCCGTTAGCTCCAAATATCCAGTTAGGGTTTGAATTCAAGGTCGTATGGAATCGCATCTATTCGAGATCCGTATTGGCGTTGAAATCAGATTCTTTGAATCAGCGGGTGGACTAAATTAGGAAGGAAGCCGATGATGACCGAGCGGTGGTGGTGACGCCTGTAAATTCAACCTTGAAAACCTGAAGCAGGTTAGAATCTTTGCTAATCTCTCTAGAAATTGCACGGGTCTTATTACTAAACTTGTAAACCACTTATCGAGCTGTAATGGAGTTCGATTCTCTCAGAATTGACCAAACCAATATGGAGACTGTTCGAAAAGGAAGTAAAGGAAAGAAACAAATTGACTCGCCAGATAACTGCGGAGGGCAAAGAGTCTTTTGATAATTAGTTCAAGATTCAGAAATTAAAAGTCATCTTTTTAGCGGTGAATTAACAGTTGAATGGTGGTTTAGTAATAACTGTTTTCTCCTTCAATTTATCTGATGTCGAAATCAGATATACTTCCGCCTGAGACGACCACGCTTCAACTGGGAAACCATTGGATTATCGAAATTTTGTGTGTGGAAAAAACTATTACAATTTTTCGGTTGAGGATAAGATTTCGATATGGCCACTCAAAACACACCCAAAAACAACTTGTTTCAGTGTTTTGTGTCTGCTACAGTTTTTTAACTTGAGGCAACCAGCTGCTTTAATTATAAAGTGTCCATCTCAACCGTTAGATGCAATTGGATTTCATCCAACGATAGTATTGAATGTAGACAAAAAAGCGTGATTTGTTGCAACTGTGGCAACATAGGCGAGTCCTATTATTAAACTGCCCCCAAAGACTTCGTGCCGACAACATTTTTGGGAAAAAAAATAATTGGGCATATGCGGGTCCCACCTGTACAAATCTGAGAAGAAAGTTGGCTTTTTGAAACAATTTTGAGCTCAAAGGAAAATTCAAAAGAAAAGTAAAAATAACGACTGAAGAAAAGTAAAAAGAAAAAAGAACGACTAATGAAAAGAAAAAAAATCAACGGCAGTTTACTTGTTTGCCAGTTTAGAATTTTAATTAGACCAAAACGCCGGGTTTAGAATTATATAGGCAAAAGGGGTAAGCTTTGTGATTATTAAAAAAAGTTAGGAATAAATTTAATCTTGTCAATAGAATTATTTAATTACTACGCGTCAAAATCTCTTATAAAGATTAGAAAATATTAAATTAAGAGAAGATCCAAATCCGGCCTCTAGATTTTTTAGTCAGGAAACCAAATTGATTATGGACCAAGATTCATTTACAAGTTTATAGAATCAGATTTTTTTTTTGGCAATAATTTTTTTTCAGAGCCCCCCACCCTCACCCAAAAAAGAAAAGAACGGAAGCTAGCTTTGATGCATATTTAATACGCATCCTGATAATGTTTTGGAAGTAACTACAATCTTACTAATTTAAAGTTGTCTAGATGAAGAACCTTGAACAAGGCGATATTCGGAGCAGGAATTCAGAGGAATAAACTATTGAGCATTGATGATACAACTCCTCACTGAGAATGTTGTCAAGTTTTGTGTGCAGCTTGTCAATATATTCTTTGATTCTTTCCCAGTAGCATAAGTGGCCAGCAGCCAAAAAACTCTCTCATCAGATGCTCTAATGACTAAAATCATCATTTTACAAAACTGAAATCATCCGTATGGCTTATGAGCTGAACGTGCATCTCGAAACCGCCATGTTGCCCGGCACCTTGACAGAAAGAATGACTTCACATCCATCAATTAAAACAAGCTTCTTAATTTGGTAATGGGTAAATATAATGCCAGATATGCAAGGCAGAGAAGCCGGCGGCCTTCATAATTTCACAAGTTCTGTCTCGAAAAGTTATCCTTTCTTCATTGAAACCTTAGACGACTATCGTCTTTATTTTTTATTATTTATATGATGTGTCGTCTTAGTTCTCTCTTGCAGACGTCCTGTCGTCGAATATATGGACCGACATCATCATCATTACGACAATTCGTCTGATTGATTTTAAAATAGACGTCTTGTCATCCACCCCGCTTTTTTCTGGTTCATCTATTTAAAATTTTTTATCATTTGCAGACTGTGTTTTTATTTTAATTAATCAATTGCAACATGCCTCGAAGGCAAATTTTTAATTACTCATTGTTTTATCTTCGGCTACCTCTGAAAAAAAAAAATGTGCTTGTCATCAAAGATAATGCGGAATGTTAAGGAAGCTCACCGTACAAAGAAGAAAGAGAAGCTAAAGCCGAGAAATATTAACAAGCCTATGACGTCAGATGATAGTAAGCAAAGTGATTGCTCATCTGCTAGCTCAGCATAAGTTGTTGAAGTCTATTACAATTCATTGTGTACACTTAGCTGAAACTTAGCTCGTGCTAATCATTTTAGTTAGTTATGAATTAGTTACAATAATGATGCCTAAGCAGTGACTATAAATTGAATGTTTTAAGCAATAAAAATAAGAAATCTGGAACATTCTCTCAGATATTTTTTGAGCCACCAAACAACTCCATTTCTGTTTCTTTCACAAAAGATCCACGAAGTATGCTGGCTTAATGCTTTGAGCTACCCCTATGAGACTATTTTGATTGTTCTGTACTGCCGCCCAAAGAAAGCATCAAAATTTCCCAAACTCATTATCTAATAAATAAACTCCTAAACAACAGCTAAAACTAATAAATTTTATATCCAATGCTAAGCTGAGCTTTTTATAATTTTTTTTTTCATGTACATCCACAAGTGCATAATTAAGATTTAATACATGTTATATTTTTGTCCAATAACTACTAACCATAGTATTAAACAAAGTAAGAAGGTTTTTGGCATTCTTCGAGTATTGCATATTACCCCTTTAGTTATTTCCGCATGGGCAGCCTATTATCATGACTTGTTGACGCATATATGTGATTGAATGGAAAAAAAAAAAAAAAGAAAAAAAAGGCAGTATCACTCCTAATATAGCGCCCAAAAATTATCAAAAAAATGAGATAAGAGAGTCGATGATTTTTTCTCTTTGCTATAATTTGCTATAACATTTTCTGCCAAACCAACTAGGAGTATTTTTTACTTTATTTTATTATCTAAAATTTACATTAAAGACTCTATGTCTCTGACATCTTACTTAAGTATTTGAGGATTATTGAGAGCTATAACATTGGCACACTTTACAATTACAACTACGGTGCCATCTTACAATTATAATTTTGTTCTTTGAAGCCGAAATTTAGCATCAACATAATTGATTTAAGAACTAGAATTTGCGTAGTCAATTTAAACATAAAAATTTAAGTTCACATATTTATATCTACCCTATATTAGAAGTAATGTGTTTTCAGTTGAAAATAAGTAGAACTAGTGAGTTTATTGAAAATTGAAAATGGGTTGAGAAAGAGAGTTGACAAGAACAGCTGATGTGGCAGCCAAATGCGCCAAAGTTAATTACAAAATTGCCAGCTCAGCTATGTTTGTTTGGAAATCTGTAATTACTGTTTTGTTGTTTATCAAATTATCTTAGCATTAGCTTTGCATGATTCGGTGCTTAATTAAAACGGTTGCTGAAATAGTACTTTGAAGACGTATGTTTTTATCTAATCTTCATTAATTGAATCAGACGAAAGAGAATTTTTAATGTTTTGGAATTCTTTAATTAGTGTTTTGTTTAATAACTTAATAAGGGCAGTTATCTTAGCATTCGTTTAACGTGATTCGCTGATGAATTAAAACGGACTCCAAATTGTTGAAATAGTCCGTCAAAGACGTATGTCTTTGTCTAGTCTTCATTAATTGAATCAGAAGAAAGAGAATGATTTCCATTAAAAAATTAACGTGGCATGTTCTCGTGTTTATATCGAATCTATGACCCTTGACCATGCATGATTTTTATCTGTTGATGTAAGTGTGTACACATTCTGTATTCTCTAATAAAGCAGTTTGTGCATTTGGCTATTAGTATCCTCCTTTGACTTAATAAGGGAAATTTGAAATTATTGTGCAGGGACTTTATCCACTAATCACGCAAATGAAATTGTTAGCTATTGACTATTGTTGAAGTCAAAAAATGTCATGCACCGCTTGGAAAAAGAAAAAAGAAAAAAGAAAAAAGAGCCAAACGTGGCTGATTTCAAAAGCAACAGCCAGCTGCCTGCTTCACCACTTCTCCACATGTCAAGTTCTGCATGGTCCACTCGTGAGTTGGTGGCCATGTATATATAATTTGAAATAATTGAAAGCAGCTCTCATATGTGTTTCCATTTTCGAAGTGAAAACAAAACTGAGAGAAGAAAAGAAGAAAAACCGAGAGAAAAGAGAAGAAAAAAAAAAGAACGAAAAAGAAAAGAAATAGAAAGAAGCCGAGCGTGGGAGGTGAAGTGGAATTAAGAGGAAATATTACGAAAATTAGAACTAGACACTTAGATTTATATTAAGTGAGTTAGTGGGTAATAAATTTATGAAATCTAAGTAGTTACGATTTAATTTATGTTATACGTACAAGTTTTTATATCAGTTCTAACTATTAATTTTTTAATCCTGTATTCTAAGAGAAATCCACGAGTCCAGAGACCCATAACAGGCCCAACGAATCCTGGAGTGAAAAAAGATCTGTGAGTGGATACTATTATTACTATTATGTATTATGTGCAGCATTTATGTTTGATGTTATGATTTAATACCATGTTATGATTACATGTATGCATATTATATGTTTGATTGAGTCATGAGATGTGATTGCGAGTCACCATGTATGTACCATTCCCTGTAGACTTTGAGCATGCGTATTGAGAGTTAGGTTATTCTACCCGTACGAGATAGTTTAATTATGCCGGGTATTGAGAGGCTTTTCCCCCGCTCTACTCGTGCGATGATGATCCCGGCGAGTATTGAGAGTTATTTCCACCTGGTTCTATTTGGTGCGGTTTGGGATCTATGTATGTATGAATTCGATGTTTCTTGAGTTTAAATCGGATCTATAGAAAAAAAAAAAAAAAAGGCAGTATCCCAGAAGCATCCAAAATTTGTACAAAGCTAAGGTCAATAATCACTCCTAATATAGCGCCCAAACATTATAAAAAAAAATGAGATAAGAGAGTCCATGATTTTTTTTCTCTTTGCTATAATTTGCTATAACATTTTCTGCCAAACCAATTAGGAGTATTTTTTGCTTTATTTTATTACCTAAAATTTACATTAAAGACTCTATATCTCTCACATCTTACTTAAGTATTTGAGGAATATTGAGAGCTACAATACGGGCACACTTTATAATTACGACTACGGTATCATGTAGCAATTATAATTTTGTTCTTTGAAGCCGAAATTTAGCATCAACGTAATTGATATAAGAACCAGAATTTGTGTCATCAATTTAAATATAAAAAATTAAGTTAACATATTTATATCTACCCTATATTAAAAGTAATGTGTTTTCAGTTGAAAATAAGTAGAACTAGTGAGTTTACTGAAAAGTGAGAACCTGTTATATATGTGTGTGGTTAAAATATAGTTACAAGAACAGCTGATGTGGCTGCCAACTGTGCCAAAGTTAGTTACAAAATTGCCAGCTCAGCTATGCTGTTTGGAATTCTGTAATTACTGTTTTGTTTATCAAATTCTCTTAGCATTGGCTTTGCATGATTCGGTGATTAATTAAAATGGTTGCTGAAATAGTACTTTAAAGACGTATGTTTATCTAATCTTCATTAATTGAATCCGAAGAAGGAGAATGATTTTTTTTTTAATGTTTTGGAATTCTGTAATTAGTGTTTTGTTTAATAATTTAATAAGGGTAGCTATCTTAGCATTCGTTTAACATGATTCGCTCATGAATTACAATGGACTCCAAATTGTTGAAATAGTCCATCAAAGAAGTTTGTCTTTGACTAATCTTTCATTAATTGAATCAGAAGAAAGAGAATGATTTCCATTAAATGATTAACGTGGCATGTTCTTGAGTTTAAATCGAATCTATGACCCTTGGCCATGCATGATTTTTATCTGTTGATATAAGCGTGTCCACATTCTGTATTCTCTAGTAAAGGAGTTTGTGCATCTGGCTATTAGTATCCTCCTTTGACTTATTAAGGGAAATTTAAAATTATTGTGCAGGGACTTTATACACTAATAACGCAAAAAAAATTGTTAGCTATTAACTATAAGAGGATGATTTGTTGTTAAAGTGAAAATTGATGCCGAGTAAAGGAAAAATTCCCGAATATTTCCTGTGTGGATACCCTCTCTCTTGATTAAATGAGAGCAGCACATTGTAAGAATTGTTGGGAAAAATCAGGTTTTTTTAAATTTTTTATAAAACCTTTTGAAGATCGTTCTCATATAATATATAAGAATTTGTAATCTAGAAACTGTACGTTGAAAATTTGATTTGGCTTTTTCCGTTGAAGTGATTTAGGCTTCTAGATCACGATCCGCCACCACCACTCCTGTTAGATCACGATCCATCACCACCACGTTTGTTTGATCACGAAGTGTCACCAATGATCTTCCAGGTTATAATTCAGGTTCGATCTACACTTGACGTGTGGGCGCCTTTATCACTACAAAAGCAACTAGCACGAGAAAATTTTTCTCTCAATAATACAGAGAAAATCTTTTTCTCTGATCTGTATGAAGTGGCTGCTCTTTTTTTCTTTAGAGAAAATAAGCCTTTTATATCTCCCTTTAGTGAAAACCCTAGGCTCCAAATAATCAAAAATAAAAACTCACGTTACTTGCTTTTTTTATAGGGGACCCACCTTGTAAAATAACATAAGGCCCCTCACACAAAAGCTAATTAAATGGAGCCTCCCACTAAATGATATATTTAGGCTTTTGCCCCAAATATCTAGTTATCTTACTTATTAGCCCAATAATGGTGCAGTCAATTAAATGAGTTAACTTGTGGATCATTTGGGAACATACAATAGTGGCTACAATAATTAGGCCAGTAATTAAACTAGCCCAATAATTTAATTCCAAATCTACTCCATTAAAAGATTGGAACTGACTTCCATAATTGTATGCTCAAATAATAATTCGTTCCAAGCCACATTGATTTCTTTACTGCACAATCCTTTGTACCACATCGTTAATTAAATTGATATCTCAACTGTCCAATCAATTTAATAACATCTTATTCCTTGATACTTACTGGTTTTCTCTAATGATCATTTTCAACATACTAAATGTGTTGACCCACTCTGGCCAGAGAATTCTATGATCAAGTGCCGAAAACCCATCAAGAGATGTGTTGTACAAATTCTATATTGTTAATCTATAACTCTAATACTCATAAATACTCCCACCAAAATACTGGGTAATCTAGACTACAAGTATGTGTCATGCCCATTGGTAATTCAAATGGAATAACAATTACAATCATGAAATCATAATTAACTCAAGATTAAGATTACAATAAAATCAATGCCTATGAGATTTAATAAGTCTGACAGTTATTACAAAATTAATTAAATCTCATATGTGATCATGTTCAATGTAGTCGTACTACATCAATAAATTTATTACAGTCTATACCTAAATAAGGCAGTATCCCAGAAGCATCCAAGATTTGCACAAACCTAAGGTCAATAATCACTCCTAATATAGCGCCCAAAAATTATCAAAAAAATGAGATAAGAGTGTAAAGCTTTAAAAAAAATTTCTTTTTTTTTTCTTTTTCTTTCATTTCTTTATTTTATAATAGAGTGTTTTATATTTATTATATGTAAGTGAATGATTAATGTTTGTTAAGTGGAGGAAATTCGTGGAGTGGAGTAATGATGTTGAATGATTAATGTTTGTTAAGTGGAGAAATTGGTGGAGTGGAGTAATGATGTTGAATGATTATGTTTGGTAAGTGGAGATAATTCGGGTAGAGTAATTATGCTTAATGATTGAGTTTGGTTGTTTTTTTATTTTCTTTGTGTGTGGCTTGCGTGTGTGCCTTGATTAGGGATGGCAATGGGGAGGGGAGGGGACCAATCTCCCCGTACCCATCCCCGATATTTTGCGTATGTCCCCGTCCCCTCCCCGTCCCCGTCAAAATTACTTGATAGAATTCTCATCCCCTCCCCGAATAATAACAGGGGATCCCCGAGAGTCCCCAATCCCAGAATAACTAATAATTTTTTTTGTTTCGATTTTGAGTTATTCATATTAAAATAAAAAATTCAAATAAAAGTAAAGTTCGAAATATATCTTACATTAATATCTATTACAAAAGTCACATACATTAAATTAGTAAGTAACGCAGCATGCAAGGGATACAAACTTCTTTTACAAACTATCATGAACAAATTAATAATCTAATACAAAATTGTTACAAATAAAATCAAATTTAGATTCAAAATTAACTTTTTCAATGGTGGTGTGGACACTTTATAAATGTGGACTATTCTCTTTACAACACAATAGTTAAATCAGAGCAAATCAAGAGCAAATATTAGATTAGATATTAAAATTGTGATTCGTTGTGGGCAATTATAACATCTAAAAATAAATAAAAAATAGATTTAAGTTTAAAATAATTAAAGAATATTAAAATTAAAAAATTTTGGGCTAATAGAATCTACTCGGTCTTTTTAATGTCCTAAATAAAAATTTAGGACTTTATTTAGTTAATTAGGCCTAAAGTTTAATGATATAAATATTTTGATATTTTTTATTTTTACCAATATTTATAATTTAAATTTTATTATTTATTTACTAGTAATTTTAAAAAATTAAAATGGGAAAATGGGTAGGGGATGGGGATTCCACCTCATTCCTGTCCCCTCCCCGAATAAAAAATTAGGTAAAAAAATTTCCCCGTCCCTTCCCCGAATAAGAAATTGGGTATGAAATTATCCTCATACCCTCCCCGAATGGGAAAAATCCCCGAAGGTACCCGTCCGCGTGGGGATTTTTGCCATCCCTAGCCTTGGTGTTGTATCTCATTTGCGTTTAAAATTTTTGAAGAAGTGTTTGAGCAAAAGCTTTAAGTTTCAAAGGTGTAGTATGGAGTGAAATTCTTCTTAAGAGGTAAGTACTTATAATCTTTTGAATTTCTATTGTATGATTCTTGGTTATTAATTGAATGATTTTGTGTACATTATCCTGAAAATCGTGAATAGTGCAGGTTCAATGTTATATGGTTGCTGTTGTCGTTAAATCTCATGCATAAAACTTCATAGCTTATTAAACTAGACATCTTTATCTTTCTATCCATATGTTTATGGTCCAATAACTCATTGTATATTAATTGTTTTGATTTTTCAAATTTGGAATACTAGTACTGGAAATTTTCAATTTTCAGCAGCAATCCTCAATTCTATAATTTATTTTGTAATCCAAATGACTTCGGAAAATTCTGAAAAATTTTATTACTATATATATATATATATCTATGTCTAGTTTTTCTGTATTTAATTTCGTAATTTTTGGATATATATTAAAAGCATTAAAAATCATGGAGTTGGGCTGTCGCAATATTGGAAACTGCTTTCCAAAATTTCAAGGGGATGATACTGAAGCTAATTTTAATTATTTTTATCATTAGCAAATGCTTTAAAACTTTTAATTCTGATTTCCATATTGTCTTCTCTGATGATCTGTTAGAGTGCAATTTATGCACTAGTTTTGCATTGTTTACTTCCCTTAATATCGATGTTTTGCACTTAATAATAGTGATTTACTTGTGTTTTACTTTTGTAGGTGCAATTCTATTGATTGGTGATAAAATTGAGCTATAAGATGATGTTTAAGGATGATGGTTCTCTTGGAGAAATTATGAGCGGCAGAAGAACTTTGTTGATAAGGCGTGGGCGCGTGCTGTCAACTGCAGACCTGTAGTTTTTAGTTTAACGTGTTTTGTATTTTTGGTTATTTTTGTAATTAGGAATTTAATATTTCAGATATTAGTATTTTATTTTAAATAGAATTCTAAAAGAGAGGAGAGAGAGAGTATTTAAGGGAGGAATCTATTGTGAAAATAGGGGGATTGGGGAGAAAAGAAAGAAACCATAAATCTAAATTTTTCTCTTCTCTCTATGAAGAACTAAACCTATTTTTCTGGTTGAAGGATAATGAAGCTTTGATTCATCACTACTGTGAGATCTTTCTTATGCTTTAATTGTTTTATTACTTTTTGGGTATTTGTTTATTCTCTGAATTAGTTTCATGATTATGTTTGTTAATTAGGTAATTGGCCACTATTTAATTATCAACTTAATCTATTGTCAATTAAAGGATTCATCGTATGAAGATTTTAATGTTTGTGACAAATAACATAGCAGTGAGTTGTGTTATGAGAATAAACAATCTAATTTAAATGAATCATCATATGTGTTGATTAGGATTTGGGTCTCTCTGGTCTTTCAGGCTGTCAATTGATTAAATCCTATGATCGTATCTAGGGTTGTCTATTGATTAGGGAAATAACCAACGGTCGTACCTTGGTTATCGACTAGTTAAGGAGAGATTGGCTATTAGAGGGTCTCAGTAGCTATAACCGGTCTATTCATAAGTAATAATAATCTATATTTGAATCAATGATCAGTAGTCGAATCAAGCTGAGTTAATTCCTTCAACCATAGCTTTCTCTAATTTGAATTACAACTTTAATTTGCATTCTTGTTATTTTAATTTGATTTTTATTATTGTCAACAATTCCCCCATTTTACATTTTACGTTTCAAAAGGATTTAAATAATTACCGATCTCTGTGGACATAACCCTACTCAATCATTATACACAATTTATTTAGAGTAGAAATTTATTTTTGTTGGATTCGACAACCATCAAATTTTGGCGCCGTTGCTGGGAATTGGTGTCGTTTATTTAATCCTTTTTACGTTTTACTTGGTGTATGGTTCGTTATTCTCGTACAGGTACACTTTCATTTGATCCTGAAATTGAGAAGACAGCTCGCCAGCTGAGACAGCAGATGAAGCGAGCTAAGCAACGATCTCATCGCCTTTGCTTCCTGAAACAGATACGGTGCCTGATTTAGTTGAATCATCAAGCGATTCGGAAGAACAAGTGATGGATAGAGCTGCACCTATAGAAAGAACTCTTAGAGAGTTAGCTGAACCAGACTTGAATCAGCAACCACTCTGCATTCAATATGTAGACTTGGAGGTAAATTTTGAATTAAAGTCCGGTCTTATTCATTTGTTACCTAAGTTTCATGGTTTTGCAGGTGAAAATCCTCATAAACATCTTAAGGAGTTTTATGTTTTGTGTTCAAGTATGAGACCACAAGGCGTGACTGAAGAGCAGATTAAGCTGTGTGCTTTTCCGCTCTCTTTAGATGGGTTAGCTAAAGATTGGTTGTACTACTTGCCTCCTGGATCGATTACAACGTGGAATGGTTTGAAGAAGCAGTTCCTCGAGAAGTACTTTTCTGCTTCAAGAGCTGCTAACATCAGAAAAGACATTTGTGGGATCAGACAACTTCCTAGGGAGACTTTGTATGAGTATTGGGAGTGATTCAAACAATTGTGTGCCAGCTGTCCTCAACATCAGATTTCTGATCAACTTCTTATTCAATATTTTTACGAAGGACTATCATTAATTGATAGGAGTATGATAAATGCTGCTAGTGGAGGCGTGTTGGTGAACAAGACCCCTACTCAAGCAAGGGAGCTGATATCAAATATGGCTGCCAACACACAACAATTTGGCAGCAGGCAAGATCTCACTTCAAGGAATGTGAATGAGGTAAATATTTCTTCTGTTGAACAACGTTTAGATAAACTTACTTCTCTTGTGGAAAAGTTTGTTGTAGGTAATATGCAACGGGTGAAGACTTGTGGCATTTGTTACAATATGGGTCATTCAACTGATATGTGTCCTACACTTCAAGAAGAACTCGTTGAACAAGCCAATGCAGTTGGAGAATTTCCAGACATGCCTCAGAGGAGGTATGATCCTTATGCACAAACATACAATCCGGGATGGAAGGATCACCCCAACTTCAGCTATGGAGTTAGGCCGCAGGATTCCCACAACAGTATCCACCAAGACAACCAGCACCTCCACAGTCAAACTCCAAGTCATGTATATCTCTTGAAGAAATTGTTAAATCACTTGCGACTAACACTCAATAATTTCAGCAGGCAACTACAGCAAGCATTCAGAACTTGGAGAACCAAATGAGTCAATTGGCGACTACAGTGAGCCGCCTGGAGTCTCAAGTATTAGGAAGATTGCCTTCACAATCTGAGGTGAATCCAAAGCAAAACGTTAGTGCTGTCATCCTTAGAAGTGAGAAGGAGTTGCAAGAGCCTAGTAAGAAAGTGACAAAGCATGTAGAAGATGAGCTTGAGAAGAATGAATTGATGCCTAAATCTCAATATGCGCAACCCACAAGAGCGAAACCCTTACCTATTGTGATACCTCCTCATTTTCCAAGCCGGTTTGCAAAATCCAAGAAGGAGGAACAAGAGAAAGACATCCTTGAGACATTTCGCAAAGTTGAGGTAAATATTCCTTTATTAAATGCTATAAAACAAATACTTCGATATGCTAAAGTCCTTAAGGAACTATACACCTCTAAGAGAAAATTAAGAGGAGATGAAAAAGTTCACATGGGGGAGAATGTTTCAGCAATTCTTCAAAAAAAACTACCTCCTAAGTGCAAGGATCCAGGTATGTTTACTATCCCTTGTAAAATTGGCAGTGTTAAAATTGAAAAGGCTTTGTTAGATCTAGGAGCTTCTATTAATGTCATACCTCGTTCCATTTATTCATCTTTGAATGTTGGTCCATTAAAAGAAATTGGCGTGATAATTCAACTAGCTGATAGGTCTAATGCATATCCTGATGAGGTATTAGAAGATGTCTTAGTACAAGTTAATGAGTTGGTTTTTCCTGCTGATTTTTATGTACTTGATATGGAAGATGATAATTCCTCTAATTTTGTCCCAATTTTGCTAGGAAGACCTTTTCTTAAGACTGCTAGGACTAAAATGGATGTACATAAAGGGACTCTCACTATGGAGTTTGATGGAGAGGTTATAGAATTCAATATGAATGATGCCATGAAATATCCTAGTGAAGAACATTCAATATTTTTTGTGAATGTTATTAACCCTATAGTGCAGGAAGTTTTTTACAAGAAAAAGACGAAGACATTTCATGATAGAATGATTTTGAGAAATGAGTTCTCTGTTGGTCAAAAAGTTCTTCTTTTTCATTCTAAGCTTAAACTTTTTCCGGGTAAATTACGTTCTTGCTGGGTTGGACCTTTTATTGTTACTAATGTTTTTCCTCGTGGTGCAGTTGAGATTCGAAGTCCGACCTCTAACAAAGTTTTTAAGGTTAACGGTCATCGCTTAAAAGCTTTTTATGAAGATTTTTCGGTGAATATTGTGGAGGATGTGGCTCTCGAGAGTCCCAATTATGGAGATTGATGCATAAATGTGTCTAGCCAAAGACATAAAACAAAGGCGCTTTTTGGGAGGCAACCCAAATGATTTATTTATTTTGGTTTTTGTTATAACTTCTTTTAATTTTGATTCAGATTTTTTTTAAAAAAAATAAAGTGTTTGCTTATTTTGGCCAGAAGAAAATTTTTGATAAGGCGTGCCCACGTCTTAACTAAAAAGTACTTATGTAATTTTTAAAGTAAAATAGTTTTAAGGCGTGCCCACGTGTTTATTAAAAAAGTACTTCTGAAATTTTTGGTGTCTTAAAGTGATTCATCACAAAAAAAAAATTTTTTAAAAATTTACTGTTCACAAAATCCCTAATTTTCCAGAACTTGTTTTCTTCTCCAGCCGCTTGCAGCACACCAACAACAAACCAGCCCGCCGGAAAACGCACCACCCCGCACGCACAGCACCAGCATCGAGCACCATCCCGCGAGCGCAGCACCAGCATCCCGTGTCTCGCAGCCCAGTAGCGCGCAACGCAGCGCAGTACCCTCAAAGCAAGCCTCAGAAGAGCGCAGCGCAAATCAGCCCCAGCTGTACGCGCAGCGCGAACCAGCCCTAGCCCGAGCACGGAACGCAACAAGCGTCACCAACGCAGCACCAGCAATCCCCCAGTGCGCAGCAACAACCGCAGCACGCAGATCCAGCGTCACCAGTTCGCAGCATCAGTCCCAACCCGCACACACAATACAACCAGCACCAACCCGCGCAGCACAACCATCCGCACGCAATTGAACCAGCAGCCGTGTACCCGTAAGCTCCAATCGAGCAGCAATAGTCCGCAACCAGCCTACGACCTGCATTCCAGCTGCGTGAATCGAAATCTGTGACAAGATGGAGCAGAATTTGGCCGCATACTTTAAGAGTGTGGGATTTATCCCACCATTCCCGTCAAGCCCATAGACGTTATGAGGATCAAAGCTCGCAATTCAGGGAAGTTTTTGCCTTTAATCTTTTATCCTTACGCTTTAATTTTTATGTGAGCTTTGATTATCTTACATTGGGGACAATGTAAGTTCTTGATGTGGGGGAGGGATTTTTGCATCTTTTCTCTTGCGCCACACAAAGACGAGAAGAGATATTGCTAGTAGCAAAAGTCCATTGAAGAATACAGAGCTACCTAATAGAACTGCTCCTTGTAAGATTGGTATTCTTTTTTTGCCACCAGTATTGCCATTAAAATCAACAAGAAAACCTTCTTTCCTTACTTTGATGAGAGCTTTTGTAAATCTTGTTCTTGTATAGTCATACGCCCTAAGGGCAAGGGGGAATCTCTTCTTCCAACATTGTCTAGCATTATTATATATGGCAACTGTTATGCAAGACAGAGCAATATATCGTAACTTACTCAAGAAAAGAATCAACCAAGACTTAAACACAAGAAGAAAGAAATCAAGAGCATCAAGAACAGTTGAACACCAAAGAAATAACGTGGTTCAGTTCCACAGAGAAACCTACATCCACGGCTGTAAAATGCCAGCTAGGGCAAGAGCTTTTATTGACTATAATGGCTGATTACAAAGAACACTTTCACTGCAGATTAAAACCTCTCTTTTACAATTAGTGTTTCCTCTCTGTAATGCTTAAGTGTTTCTCTCTGGTTCTGAAGCTAGCTTAGAGACAGCTTATATATGTATGCTTCTCACGTGTGTATCCACTTTAACGAATCAGGCTGTTATTACTAATTACTCTCGTTTGTATGCCAGCTCACCAGCCACCTCAACAAGCCCATAACAGAATATAACTAACTATGGCTTCACAAATCTCCACCTTATTTCTATTATGTTTATGCTTCCCCCTACACTGAATCAGCAACTGTAAACTTGAATTACAATTTAACACTTCCAATCAAGTTCAACAAGTTCTTGAACCTGACTGATGGCAGTGGCTTGGTTAACATGTCAGCTGGATTGACCTCAGAAGGAACCTTGACCACATTCACCACTCATTTGCCAATTTCATCCCTTATGAAGTGCATTCTAACATCAATATGTTTAGTTATCTCATGATACTAGGATTTTTACTTAGTTGAATAGCACTTGAGCTATCACAACTAACTTTAACAACTTCTTGTTTAAACCTCAATTCAGATACCAGTCCTCTCAGCCATATTGCCTCTTTAACAGCTTCTGTGAGTGCAATATACTCAGCTTATGTCGTTGAGAGAGAAACCACTGATTGAAGTGAGGACTTCCAGCTTATTGCACCTCCACACACAGTACACACAAACCTTGTAATAGACCTTCTTCTATCCTTGTCTGCTGCATAGTCAGAATCCACAAACCCAGCAACTTCAGGTGATGCTCCATCTATTTTTCCAAACACAATGGCAGTTACTATTGTCCCTCGAAGGTACCTTAGTGCCCATTTCACTGCATTCCAGTGATCTTTACCAGGGTTCCCCATAAATCTACTGATGACACCAACTCTATGTGCCAAGTCAGGTCTGGTGCATTCCATGGCATACATGATGCTGCAAACTGCACTGGAATATGGAATCTTCCTCATATAGTTAAGGTCATCATCAGTTGTTAGTTCCAGGGATTTGGATAACTGGAAGTGTGCTGACAAAGATGTTGTAACAGGTTTTGAATCCTCCATACTAAACCTTGTCAATACCTTCTTCACATAATCAGCCTGAGATAAATACAAAGTCTTTGAGTCCCTGTCCCTTATTATCTGCATGCCCATAATTTTTATAGCTACATCCAAATCCTTCATTTCAAATTCAGTGCTGAGTTCAACTTTGAGTTTTTCTATTTCTTCCTTTTTGTTTACATGCTATAAGCATGTCATCAACATAAAGATGTAAGTAAATGCCACTATCACAGGATATGAATTTATAATACATACAATTATCAAATTTGGTTATGTAATATCCATAGTTTAGCATGAACTCATCAAATTTTAGATATCATTACCTTGGAGATTGCTTGAGGCCATACAAGCTCTTTCAGCAAACACACTTTATCCTCTGATCCTCTCTCAATGAACCCTTCTGACTGTGCCATGAAAATTTCTTCATCAAGGCTGCCATGTAAGAAAGCAGTTTTAACATCCATCTACTCCAGCTCCAGGTCATAATATGCAGAGAGGGCCAACATCAACCTAATGGAGCTGTATTTGACTACATGTGCGAACATTTCATTGAAGTCAACTCCTTCTCTTTGTGTGAATCTCTTTGCCATAAGTCTGGCCTTATGCCTTGGTAGTTCATTCTCTGAAGCTCCAGCCTTTAATTTGAAGATCCGCTTACTGCCAACTAGTTTCTTGTTAGGAGGTTTTTCAACTAAGATCCAAACGTTATTCTTCTTTAGTGAGGTTATTTCATCCTGCATTGCAGCATGCCATTTCATCTTATCACCACAGCACATAGTTTTTTTATAACTCAAGGGCTCTCTACCATTTACTTCATCAGCTACTGTTAATGCATAGGAAATAAGGTCAGTTATGCCATATTTCTTTGGCATCGTGATGACTCTCCTCTCATTATCCCTAGCAAGTTAGTATGTTTTCAATTCTAATAGTTTCTTCTCTTCTTTGGATTGTTCAGATGGCTCCTCAGAGGTCTTACAACTGTCAGAGTGCTCCACCTTCTGTCCAACTCTCTCTGCTTTTTCTGATTCAGTAGCTTCAATCTCAGTTTCTACCTTTGACTGAAGCATTTGTTCTTCATCAAATGTTATATCCCTGCTGATAAGTATTCTGGATGGTTTGCCATTGAGAGTCCATATTTTATATCCCTTAATGCCCTCAGGATAACCTAAAAAATACCCTTTGACAGCCCTTAGTTCAAGCTTACTTTGCTTTATATGAGCATAAGCTGGGCACCCAAAAATTCTCAGATTACTCAAGTCTGGTGGCTTCCCTAACCAAAGCTCCTATGGTGTCTTGAAGCCTAGGGCTGAGGATGGACTTCTGTTAATCAAGTAAGCAGCTGTAGTGACTGCCTCAGCCCAAAAACCTTTAAATAAACTTGCATTCAACAGCATACATCTTACCCTCTCTATTAAGGTTCTATTTATTCTTTCTGCTAGCCCATTTTGCTGTGGAGTATAGGTGACTGTTCTATGCCTTGCTATGCCCTTTGATTTACAGAAATCTTTAAACTCTTTGCTGCAATACTCCAGCCCATTATCAGTTGGGTGCCTCTCTGCAGCCACCAGGACATCTGCTTCATCATAGTCACCTTTATCTTCAAAGGCTACAGCAGCCTTCCCATTTGAGTTCTTTTGCAGTTCCTCTAGTTTCTTTTTCTCGAAACAATCCTTAATGTAGTGCCCTTCCTTTTGGCAAAAGTAACACTTCCTCTTCTTCTTCCTTTTGTCAACTTTATCTTTCTGGTTATTGTTCTTCTTCTACTTGTTGTTTTTCTTTTCTGGCTTTCCTCTGGCAATTAAGCCTTTTGCATTGCTCTGATCTTTCACTTTTGCCATTTTCTTCAAATCCTTGGATTCCAAGGCATCTTTGACATCTTTCAACGTGAGAGTCTGTCTTCCATAGAGGAGAGTATCTACAAAATGTTCATAAGATTCTAGAAGGGAACTGAGAATGATAAGTACCTTGTCTTCATCTTCAAGAATTATGTTGACATTCTCAAGATCAAGAATGAGTTTATTAAACTCATCCACGTGGTCTTTCATGGATACTCCATCTTTCATCGAGAATGTGTAAAATCTCCTCTTCATGTACAGCCTCTTTGCTAATGATTTCTTCAGAAACATTTCTTCAAGCTTGGCCCACAAACCAGATGCAGTTCTTTCTTTTGACATCTCTCTCAAGACTTCATTAGAGAGATGTAAAATAATCGTGCTATGAGCCTTGTTATTAATGACTCTCTGGTCTCCACCAAGACTTGAAGAACCTTCTCCCCTTTCTTTCTTAGCCATTAGATCTTCTTCATCATCAAGGGCACTGTCAAGCCCTTGTTGAATTAGAATTGCTCTCATCTTTAAGCTCTAGAGATAAAAGTCATTATCTCCATTAAACTTTTCAATATCAACTCTAGTGCTTGCCATTTTTGTATTCAATCCCAACCAACACCAAGCTCTGATACTAATTTGTTATGCAAGACAGAGCAATATACCGTAACTTACTCAAGAAAAGAATCAACTAAGACTTAAACATAAGAAGAAAGAAATCAAGAGCATCAAGAACAGTTGAACACCAAAAAAATAACGTGGTTCAGTTCCACAGAGGAACCTATATCCATGGCTGTAAAATGCCAGCTAAGGCAGGAGCTTTTATTGACAATAATGGCTGATTACAAAGAACACTTTCACTGCAGATTAAAACCTCTCTTTTACAATTAGCGTTTCCTCTTTGTAATGCTTAAGTGTTTCTCTTTGGTTCTGAAGCTAGCTTAGAGACAGCTTATATATGTATGCTTCTCACGTGTGTATCCACTTTAACAAATCAGGCTATTATTACTAACTGCTCTCTCGTTTGGATCCCACTTATGCCAGCTCACCAGCCACTTCAGCAAGCCCATAACAGAATATAATTAACTATGGCTTCACAGCAACAACACACAAGCAATCATGCAAACAAGATGTTTCACACTCTGTTTGATTATAAAGTTCTAACATTTCATAATCTCCCAACGGCCAATTTACATCAGCAAGTTCCTTTATTTCATACAACTCTTCTGCATTTCTAGATCCATCATCTGGTCTACAGCCTTGCCAGTAATTTGGCTTGCAACCACTAAATCTGTTAGTTGGATCCACAAATAAATACTCTGGAGGGAATTCACAAAAACGTCTCCCATTTTGAAGCAAGCAGTAGCTATTGAAGCCACAGGCACCACTACCGAACTCATCAGATGTAGCAGTGCAAATGTTGTTAGGAAGACGTTGTATAGTAAACCAACTTTGGTTAGGAGCAGAATTCTTTGGATAAGCATATTCTGTGAATACTCCATCAAAGTCCAATGTTGCTCGAAAATAGTGGTCTGCAATATGAGATAGTTGATACCATTATGGCAATTGAACAATTTGACCATTATTATTTTCTATGTATATGTCAGCTGATTTATTAAAAACCAGCTGGTGACCAGACTCAGAAGAATTAGCGTTGTAAGTATTGCTGGTATACTAACTTTTGTATTGGGATGGGGTTGGCCAGGCCACAGGAATTAGTTGAAGGCTTCCATCTGAAAAATGGAGCTCAAACCTGCCTTTGGAGAAGTTGGTTTCTGTAAACCTGGAAACCAGCACGCTACCCAAATCCAATATTTGGGTAGGCAAGATGGTGTTTGTTGGACTTTTAAAACTCTGCCAAGCATAATCAGAATGGTTACCAGAGGCTATAAGCACAAAATTACCAGTATCAAGCATGACAGCATCTCATACAATTTTGTTGGGCTTTTCATCCCATATTGCTTGGCCTCCCAGATCTTTAAGCAGAAGGTCGGTGGCAGTAAGCTCAAGTGTTGATCCTCTGGGTGGTTGTCTTCATTGGCATGCCAAATGATGGTTCTTTCAGGTATTTTGTTGAACCAAATGGCAAGCAAGAAAAGATCTGAATTGTTGTTTAGTTGGCGAAATCCGAAAGCAAAATCCGTTGAAGGTGAAATCCATGAAGAGTTGTTGCTGGTGCTTGATAGAGTTGAACCCAAAGGTATGTTGGCAGCGGATAAAAATGGTAGCAGTGGAAGAGAAAGCACGATAAGACAAGAGAGGGCCAAAGAATCCATGGTAGGTTGTTACTGCAATTGCGAAGAGGGGTTGCATTTGCATTTACTATGAGAAGATGGTGTTTTGTTGTTAGTCAATTACATGGACTTTAATAATGTTGGATAGATATTTTGACGTATGGTATACGTGTTTGATATTTGCAATTGAAGAATGTGGTTCACTTGAGTCACTTTATGGAACAGTTAATTCATGAAACAACGTAATCTTGTTTGTTTCGGAGAATTGCTCATGATACGTACATGAATGAAAAGAACAAAAATTTTCATTTTCATGTCTTCTTCCAGGAAATTTGATACAACCATCAAAGTTAATGGTTATGAATGGTTGCCACCTCTCTATATGATGGCTAAATCAATTAGTGTAGATATCACAGCATTAATTCATCTCGATTCCGAATTTCCAATTAGTTTTAAATTAAGTGCCGTTTGGGATTGTTTTTGGGAGATTAAAAAGGGATTTTAAAATTTTAAAAGTTAATTTAGTGTTTTATAAATTTTTTTAAAAAGTACTTTTGATAAGATCACCTCAGCTTATAATAAATTTTGATGATTAGTTCTATATATTATAAAAAAAAATAAAATTATTCTTATTAATTAGGAAATAAAATCATTAACTTTGAAGACAATATTTTTATTACCAATTATATTGAGAGAAAGAATAAATTAATAATGTAAAATATTTATTTTAGCTTTCAATTATTATATACAAGCAGTAAAAAATATTTTATCTACATGTTTAGAAATGTGTAAATAAAGCTTATTCAACATTATGTCTAATTTATTTATTTACATTCTTACAATAATTTAACAGTAAGATTTATTAAATTACTTTTAAATCTTACAATATTTGTACAAATAAATCTTATCAAATGTTTAAATAATCTCTTAATGGTTGATTATTTCTAAACATAATTATTTTAAAAGTTAGAACGTTATTGAACTGTTGCCAAAGTTTTCGTACACACGCTGATAGCTTTAAAAAGGAAATTAACTGAGGCATATGTGGGTCCCACCTGCACAAATCAGATGAGAAACTTGGCCTTTTGGATTCATGGCCTGTTGATTTTTCAGTCAGGAAACCAGATTGATTATGGACCGAGATTCATTTACAAGAAGTTGATAGAATCAGATTCTGGTATTTTTGGCAATGATCTTTTCTTCAGATCATTCCCAAAGAAAACAACCAAAGAAAAATTGAAAAAAACACGGAAGGTAGCTTTAATGGCATATATAATAGGCTTACTGAAAATGTTTCAGATGCAATTACAATCTTACTAGTTTAAAATTGTCTAGATGAAACACCTTGAGCAAGGCTATATTCAGAGCAGGAATTCAGATGAATAAACTATTGAGCATCGATGATACTACTCCTCCCTGAAAATGTTGTCAAGATTTGTGTGCAGCTTGTCTATATATATATATATATATATTCTTTGATTCTTTCCCAATAGCGTAAGTGGCCAGCGGCAAAAGAACTCTTTCATCATATGCTCTAATGACTAACATCATCATTTTACAAAACCGACAATCACCCGTATGACTTATGGACTGAACATACCTCTCGATATTGCCATTTTGCCGGGGACCTTGACAGCAGAAAGAATAACTTCTCACCCATCAATTAAAACAAGCTTCTTAATTTGGCAATGGGTAAATATAATACCAGTCTACCAGATACACAAGGCGGAGAGGTCGGCGGCCCGCATAATTTCACAAGTTTTGTCCCAGAAAAGTTGAAGTTTCTTTATCGAAACCGTAGACAGCTATCGTCTTTATTTTTATAATTTATATGACGTGTCGTTCTAATTCTTTCATGTAGACGTCCTGTCGTCGATGCTATACGCTGACATCATCATATTTACGACAATTCTTCTGATTGATTTTAAAATGGACGTCTTGTCCTCTCTTTTTTTTTTCATTTTTAACCTCTTTTCTTCACGTGATGTTAAAATTTCATCTATTTAATTTTTTTTTATCTTTTGTACACCGTGTTTTAATTTTAATTAATTAATTATAACGTGTCTCGGGGCTCAGAGGTAGATTTTTAATTACACGTTGTTGGGGATGACAATAAAATCTAATCCAATTTTTATTTTGATTGACCTAATTTTCATACCCCAACTTAAATTTAAGGATCAAAGTTAAGTTCGGACTTAAAATTAAAGCCCGATCATATCGGGTTAGGACTCGGGCCTTATCCGATCCGACCTGACCCGACCCAAACACTTAAAGATTAAAAAAAACACACATGCTGCACACGTGACACACATAACACATTCGCACAGTCACACACGAACACATTTCTTATTCTAAAACACAAAAAAAAAAAAACCATAACATATAAAGAAGTCGCCAAAGACTTAAAGCCACTGCTTCAACTCCAAGCCTCTACCGCGGCATCAGTTCGACCACATGGCCCACACCAATCGTCACTAAGCACAGCCAATGGCGGCACAAACTCACGCCACGACAGCCGCGCCACCACCAGCCAACTAGCCACCAAAATCAACCAACTAACCAATCACGGCGGCCCACATCACCGCCATAATAGCCGTGCACGAGAGTTTTCTATCACTGGCACCGCTTCGTTTAGGTATAGATGTGTAATGTTTGCACTTCATTTGTCCCTGCGAAAGGTACCAGCTTTGAGTTAAATTTTAGTTGCATCACACTACTGATGTAAACGTTTGCTAATGAAGGTTACATGATCATAGAGATTATTTATGTTGATTGGAAATTTCATTGTAGGTGCCTGATGCTTGTATTGGGTTCTATTATTTGTAATAGCATGTCTTATTCAAGTGAATGAGCAAATTATAGCAGTGCAACTTTAGTTCTGTAGTGTTTATACTACACATTTTGTACTTTTTTCTTGTATTTTGTTGCGGAAGCGCAAGTTGAGCAATTACTAATATTCTGGTGACTGTGACTTTTGGATAAATATAAATGTGACAAATAAATGCAAAGAAAATAGAACATAATAATTTATGTGGTTCAACATAAAACATACATCAACGGATAAAGATTAGAAGATAATCTTACTAACAAATGAGAATTTACAAAAGTGGAAAAAAAACTCTCAAAACCCACAACCCAATACACTCAATTGAATTCTCACTAAAACACTCAAGTAAAAGCTCTCTCAAATCTCTCAAATTACTTCACTTGCAATTGCTCTCAATTCTCTCAATTGGGATGATAAAACAAATGAAGAACCACCCCTCTATTCATAGGGAAAATGGGGTGCACTATTACACTAACTTCAACAATTTTTTCAAAAACAATTAGGCACCTAAATTGCACCAATTCCAAAATTTGTCAACAAATTTGGCTCCCATTTTTTTGAATGCATGCATATGTTTTTCTTTTCAATTTGAATGCAAGTTCATCAATTGCATGCACCGCCATTTTTGCCAATTGCATGCACCGCCAATGACTTTTCAACATATTTAACCATAGCAATCCATGTTAATTGTTGCCCTTAACGTCAATTGACATTTTTTGCCCTTATTTGCATTTGTTTTCGATGCTTTTGATCTCATTTTCCTTGGGGGATTATTGTTGAACAACTTAAGTTTAGATAAAGTTGATTAGGCATTTGATCTTATTAAGGGTCAATGTATTTTGTATCTATCTGTGTTTTCTTGTAAGTTATTATTTGTAATTGTAAATTCAGTTTATTTTGAATTAGACATGATTTTTTATGTTTAATTATTTATATAATTTATGGTTCATATGTTGAGTAATTTTTATGTTTAAATTACTTTTAAAAAGTTTTAAATTTTAATATATTAAGAGAGGTAGATTTAAATTATTTAAATACTAAAAAAATTTTGAAAAAACATTTGGTCTGGCCGAGCCCCACTCTGACCCGATTCAGGTCGGGTTGAAGGTGAAACAATCAGATTTTTTGCCAGGCTTGGGCCCTTTATTTATATAATCGGGTACTCGGGCTTACCTAACCCATTGCCATCCCTTCATGTTGTTTTATCTTTGGCTACCTCTTCCAGAAAATTGTGCTTGTAATCAAAGAAAATGCAAAAGATCCACGAAGTATGCTGGCTTAATGATTTGAGGTGCTCCTATGAGGCTATTTTGATTGTTCCCAGTTGCCTCTCAAGCATATTATCAAAATTTCCCAAACTCATTATCTAATAAACTACTAAACAACAACTAAAAATTAATAAATTTGGATCCAGTGCTAAGTTGAGCTTTTTATAATTTTTTTTATGCACATCCATAAATGTATAATTAAAATTTAGTACATGTTACTTTTTGTTTAATAACTATCAATCACAACATTAAATAAAGCAAAAAGATTTTTGGTGTTCTTAGAGTATTGTGTTTTATCCATTCAATTCTTGCCACGTGGGTATGCCTATTATCAGGATTGGTTAAGCATACACCTGATTGAATGGGGAAAAAAAAAAAAAGCAGTACTCCAAGAGTATCCATGACTTGTATAAGGCTAAGCTCAACATTGAACTTAAATCAAAACTCGCAGCACTTCCTGAGAATGAAGGAGTAAGAAATATCACTCCTAATATAGTGCCCACAAATTACCCAAAAAATGAGAAAAGAGAGACGATGATTTGTTCTCTTTGCTACAACATTTTCTGCCAAATCGATTAAGATCATTTTTTCACTTTATTTTATATCTAAAATTTACATTAAAGACTTTGTATCTCTGTCCTCCAACTTGAGCATTTGAGGATTATTGCGAGCTACAAGCACCCTTTACAGTTACAACTATTACAATTGTGGTATCATATTACAACTATAATTTTGTTCTCTGAAGCCGAAATTTAGCATCAACATAATTGATTTAAGAACAAGAACCTGCGTCATCAATTTAAATAAAAAATTTAAGTTAACATATTTATATCTACCCTATATTAAAACTAATGTGTTTTCAGTTGAAAATAAGTAGAATTAGTGACAATGGGTTCAGAAAGAGAGCTTACATCTAGCTTCCGTCGAAACCAAAATCCTAGTACTAACGCGACAAAGTTTTACTAAGAACCTGATATATATGTGTGCGGTTAAAATACAGTTACAAGAACAGCTGATGTGGCAGCCAACTGCGCCAAAGTTAGTTACAAAATTGCCAGCTCAGCTATGTTGTTTGGAATTCTGTAATTACAGCTTTGTTTATCAAATTATCTTAGCATTAGCTCTGCATGATTCGGTGATTAATTAAAATTGACTCCAAATTGTTGAAATAGTACGTCAAAGACGTATGTCTTTATCTAATCTTCATTAATTGAATCAGAAGAAGGAGAATCATTCCCATTAAATGATTAACTTGGCATGTTCTTGAGTTTAACTCTACGACCCTTCGCCATTCATGATTTATCTGTTGATATAAGTGAGTCCAGATTCTGTGTTCTCTAATAAAGGAGTTTCTGTTTTGGCTATTAATTTCCTCCTTTGACCTATTCAGGGAAATTTGAAATTGTTGTGCAGGGACTTCGTCCACTGATGATGCAAATGAAATTGTTAGCTATCAACTATAAGAGGGTGATTTATTGTTTAAGTGAAAATTGAGGTTGGGTAAAGGAAAAATTCTTGAATATTTCCAGTGTAGATACCCTCTTTTTTTATTAGATGAGAGCGGCACGTGGTAAGAATCAAATGAAAGAGGGTGTAAACATTAGAGCACCGAAGACTCTTCTTAATATGTTAGTTGGGAGATAAACATGGAAAAAAAATCTTATTGAAAATTTGATAATTAAAAGGAACTAAATTTTTTTCAGAAAGTTGTTCCAGGGTGAAAGAAAGAAACTTTCTATTTCACACTAAATAACAATAGAACAAATTGCAGTTTACGTAGGTATTTGAAGTTGATAAATATGAATAACAATCCCTAATAGGTAACAGTGAAATTGACTCGCTAGCAGCTTCAGCTTTCAGTAACTGCAATGCTGAAAGAAGAAGACCATGGAGGATTAGGAACTTCCAATAGACCTTCTAACATTTGCATGACCACCTTCATTGTAGGCCTTTTTGATGGATCTTCTTGGATGCACCACATTGCTATCATCAGCCATTTATGCAGCCTTGATCTGTCAGCCATTGCAGCTTCATCACTGTCTATCAAAGCATCTAGTCTTCCTTCAACATAGCAGTCATAAGCCCAATCTGTCAATATTGCTCTGCTTTCTTCCTCCAACTCCATCTCCACACTTCTCCGACAGCAAATGATTTCCAGTAACATAACACCAAAACTGTAAACATCCACTTTAGCTGAGACAGGTGCATTCTTCAACCATTCTGGAGCCACATATCCTCGAGTTCCTCTGATCATGGTATGTGTTCGAGAGTGATCAGAGAGTAACAACTTGGATAATCCAAAGTCAGAAATTTTTGGGCTGAAATAGTGATCCAGAAGTATGTTTTGAGGCTTTATATCACAGTGGATGATGGGCACATTGCACCCTTCATGCAAGTACACAAGCCCTCTTGCAATTTCCAGGGAAATCCGAACTCGGAGATTCCAGTCAGGTTTTGGAATTGCAAATATTAAGTTTGCCAGAGTGCCATTGCCCATGAATTCGTATACTAAAAGCCGGTTGAGAGCTTCATCACAGAATCCAAGTAACTGGACTAGATTCTTGTGATGAGTTCTCCCAATTGCACTCACTTCAGATTTGAATTCCCTTTCCCTTTCTTGAGCTAACCTGTCCAGTTTCTTGACAGCTATAGCATTTCCTGAAGCAGTTTTGAGGACTCCTTTGTAAACTATGCCAAAAGAACCCCTGCCCAGTTCTTCCTTGAACCCATCTGTTGCGTCTTTAAGTTCGTCATAGGAAAAGAAACGCAGATTTGTTGCGGAAGTGGTTGAATCTTGGACATTATTTTCATACTTTCTCCTGCGCCACTTGAAGAAAATGAGTATTGCTAGCAGCAGAAAGGCATTGCACAATATAGAACCGCCTAGCAGGAAAGCTCCTAATAAGAATAATGGTCCTCTTTCCTTTTTACTACCGGAATTGTCAGAAAAAGCAGGAAAATCTCCTTTCCTCACTTTGAAAAGAACTTTTGAAAATTCGGTGTCCCGTAACCACCCATTAGAGAGTGGCAATTTCTTCTTCCAACATCTATTACCATCATATATGGCAACAGCACACGAGCAATCCTGCAAGCAAGATATTTCACACTCTGTTTGATTAGAAGGTTCCAACCTTTCATAATCTCCTAAAGGCCAGTCCACATTATTGAATTCCCTTATTTCATACAACTCTTGTGCATTTCTTGATCCATCATCTGGACCAAAGCCTTGCCAGAAATTCGGCTTGCAGCCCCTGAATCTGTTATTAGGATCCACAAGTACATACCCAGGTGGGCAGTCACAAAAAGGTCTCCCATTCTGAAGTGAGCAATAGCTATTGAAGCCGCAAATGCCACTCCCAATGTCAGTAGCTAATCTTGTACACATGGAATCCGGAAGGGTTCGTGTAGGAAACCAGCCTTGGTTAGTAGAAGAATTCTTTGAATGAGCATATTCTGCGAAAACTCCATCAAAGTCCAATGTTGCTCGAAAATAATGATCTGCTCTAGGACTTAGTTGGGCCCACAAAGGCAATTGGACAATTTGACCATTATTTTTCACTATGTAAATATCAGCTGATTCATTGAATACCAGCTGATGACCAGACTCAGAAGAATTAGCGCTGGAAGTATTACTGGTATAATAACTTTTGTATTGGAATCGGCTTGGCCAGGCCACAGGAATGAACTCAAGGCTTCCATTTGAAAAATGGAGCTCAAACCTGCCTTTGGACAAGTTGGTTTCTGTAAGCCTAGAAACCAACACGCTACCCAAATCCAATATTTGGGTAGGCAAGATGGTGTCTGTTGGACTTTTAAAACTCTGCCAAGCATAATCGGAATGGTTACCGGAGGCTATAAGCACAAAATTACCTGTATCAAGCATGGCAGCATCTGATACAATTTTGTTGGGCTTTTCATCCCATATTGCTTGGCCTCCAGGATCTTTAAGCAGAAGACCGGTGGCAGTAAGTTCAAGTGTTGATCCTCTGGGAGCTAGGACTGGGTGGTTGTCTTCATTGGCATGCCAAATGATGGTTCTTTCAGGTATTTTGTTGAACCAAATGGCAAGCAAGAAAAGATCCGAACTGTTGTTTAGTTGGCGAAATCCGAAAGCAAAATCCCTTGAAGGTGAAATCCATGAAGAGTTGTTGCTGGTGCTTGATAGAGTTGAACCCAAAGGTATGTTGGCAGCGGATAAAAATGGTAGCAGTGGAAGAGAAAGCAAGATAAGACAAGAGAGAGCCAAAGAATCCATAGAAAATTTTTAATTGCGACTTGCAATTGCGGGGAAGGGCTTACAATTATTATAAGAATCGACATGGAATAGAATCTTCTGTTTTTAGTCAATCACTTGCTTAATAATTTTAACTAATCCAGTGAGAAAGACTTTCATTCCTTTATTTGAAAATTTAAACATATATATATATATATATATATATATTATACTCACATGTTAGAACTTTGAAACTTTAACGTGAATAATATTAAACAAACATTTTTTAATCTAGAAGATTCAAACTTTTCTTTTCGGAGACTATTAACATTAGACTATGGTTATTTTAGAGCCGCTCTATGGTATGGCATGAATAACAATTATACACGCAGAATAATAAATAATAATAAACTTATTATAATTTTGTTCCTATAGTTATGAATTGATGTTCTATCTTAAAGATTAACATTAATATATTTTTATGTTTTCAAGAAATTAATACTTTTATTCACTAACGTGGTAAATTTGATTAAAAACCGAACTGATTAAAATGTCAACATGAAACATCTAAACCTTGTTCGTTTTTCGGAGTTAATTTCCTCGTTTTACAAATTAAACACATAAAATTTTTCTTTCTCGAAGTCTTCTTCCAGGAAATTGGATAAAACTATCGGGTCAAGGGTGATAAATGGCTGCTACCGCCATGATTATTAAATCATCACACAGCCCGAGTTCAGCGTGATTCCGTGAGTAATTGAAATGGACTCCAACCAATCGAGATTATACGGAAAGATTATCAAGTCAAAAGTCGTTGGCTGCACATCACGACCAAAAGTTCATCTAATCTGACAAAATAAAACAAAGTGATGGAGAAAGACTGCTATTATGGGACGCCAACTGGAGTTGAAAAAGAATCCTCGTCAATTAGGGACATGGTGCCACTTCTATACTGTACTCTATATATTCCATAACCCCATAAAAAGTCTTGAACCTTGACTTTACAAGGACTAAGGAGCGGTTGACAATGTAAAAAGTAAGGGTATAAAAGTTTGTTTAGTTTATATATTTTGAGGTTAGTATCCATTTAGTTCTTATATTTTTAAGAACATCTCAAAACATTTATGTTGTTAAATATTGACACTCGTGCTATTATTTTTTATTCTTTTTACCTTACTTTTACAATATTACACTTTTACAATAATTTTTTTTGGATATTAATAAAAAATTAGATTATCAAACTAAACCCAAAAATAAAATAAAAACCAAAAAGATATATATTAATTTTTGTGGAAGCTCATGTGTATCCAAAAATAATAATATTTTAAAAAATTAAATTATCATTTTTTTAGAAAATTTAATATTTTAAATCCTCAGCAAAGTGTTCCATAAAAATTAATATATATATATATTATTTTTATTTTATTTTTGGTGTTAAACTGGTAATTTATTTTTTTTCTTTTAATAATGTCTAAAAAAAGAAATGTTATTGTAATAGGGTAATATTATAAAAATAAGTCAAAAGGAACAAAAGGTAATGGCAAGGGTGTCAATAATTTAATAGTATGGATGCTTTGAGTTATTTTTAAAATATAAGAACTAAACGGATACTAATATTAAAATATAGTGATTAAACGAGCTTTTTGCCCTAAAGAGTATTATTGCACTTAAATAATTGGGATTATACAATTTATTCTAAATTATGTGAGATTTATTCTCAAAGGATAGCCTAGTTGACTTAACTCTTAGCATTGAATGCAAGAGATCACAAAGTTAAGTTTAAGGAAGATATATTTAATATGAGTTAGGGACTTGTGAGGGTAGAGGTACAATGCAACTGAAAATGTGACGAGAAATTTGACAATTATATATTATGAAGTCCAAATGTTTGGACATGAACATGATTCCCAAACTATTCTCAACTATGTAAGTATAATATTAATGTAAATTTAATGATCACAAATTATTCTCAATTTTGTAAGTATAATATTATTTTAAATTTAGTCATCGAACTGGAATAATTCACAACTACGGATGGCAAAAAAGCCTGGGCCAGCCCAAGTTTGGGCCGGCCTGGCCCATTCTCACTGGCTTTGGTGCAAGCTTCGCACATGAGGGCATAGACAAGGGTTAAAAAAAAAAAACCCGAGTCAAGCCCAAACTCTCTATTTAAAAAATAAATAAATTTATAAATTAGAATAATAAATTTAAATTTAAAAAATAATAGAAAATTATAAAAAGCAAGCTTAAATTCCTAATTTATATATCAATAATGAATAAAAAAACTTAAAATTATAATATTAAACTCTCTTTTAAGTATTAATTAATTAACAGAGTGTTTGAATTAGAGAATTCAATATTAAAAAATTAAATCTATAAATTTTTTATTTCCTTTATTTATTATATTATTTTGAAATATTTTTTAATTCATTATTATTAATTATAACAACTTGATTATTATTAACTCTTTTCAAATTTACAACAATTTAAAAAAATTTTGAAAAAAATAAGTAAAAGTTCAAGTCCAGACCAGGCCCAATCCTTACACTTCTTATCTAACGGGCATAGACATGGGCTTAAAAAAGTTCAGCCCAAGCCCTTAATTTGTCAACCCTATCCACGACTTTTGCTATTCATCATTTTACCTGTTGAAATAAAATTTGTCCATATTTTGCTAATTTCTCCCTTCATATATCAAGGAAATTCTCGGTTATGTTTGAAATAGTTGTGCTGTGAATTTATCATCATCTGCTGCAAATGAAATGCTTACATGTAAGTATAGTCGAATGATCTATCAGCAAAGCAAGTGAAAATTGATGTTTGGCAAAGGAGAAGTCTGATTACTCTCTACCATTACATTTTTTTTTTCATGTGTACATTTTACTTTGTGTATCTATTCTTTTATAAGTAACTGAGCACTACTCACCATTCCAGAGTATTGGCTGCGACTTGAGAGGTACACACTACACATTTGAAAAAAAATTATTGAAGAGTGTATACACTAGATGGAGCACCGATGACTTTTTATGATTGAGAGTTGGACATTGACCAAAAAAATCAATAACAGTTGGTGTGTATGCTTTTAAAACACCTAGATTTTGCAGTTAAGTCAGGGTGGTACCTTATTCGCACGATGGGTGTAACAGGAATGTTGTATGCACTTTGAACAGTTTATCCTGAGCTTCGTTCGGCAAAACCCAGCCCGCGTCCAAGGCCAAGCTCAGAAAAACACATCGGCATGCTCTTTGCACTCTCGGCGCAAAATGACAGTATGTTACTCTCACTAGACCAGAGATAGCATCTTATGTTAATAAGCTTAGTAAATTTTTTAGCTTCACCAACAGCAGAACATTGGGAGGCTTGTAAGAGGCTTCTAAGATATTTGAAGGGAACAATTGATTTTGGCTTACATTTTTATCACTGAGGCACCCTGCAGATGAATTGTTTCAGTGATTCAGATTGGGCGTGTGACAAAGATGATCGCTGGCTATGCTATCTATCTTGGTCCAAACTTGGTTTCTTGGTCTTCTAAGAAACAATCAGTTGTCTCAAGGTCAAGTACTGGAGCTGAATACAGAGCTTTGGCTCAAGCTACAGCTAAAGTTACTTGGATTCAGTCTTTACTTAGTGAGTTACATATTAATCTAGCGACAGCTCCTATAATGTTGTGTGATGATCAGATTACTATAGCATTAGCTTACGATCCAGTTTATCATGCTAAAACTAAGCATGTTGAACTTGATATTCACTTCATCAGGGATAAGGTAACAACTAAATAAATTGATGTTCAATTCATTCCTAGTGAAGACCAAACTGCAGATGTTCTTACTAAGGCATTAACTTTTGGCTAATTTCACTACCTTCGTAGCAAGCTGAATGCCCATCCAGGATAGTTCAGCTTGAGAGGGGATGTTACGGAGTATGATAATATGGTGTTGATGAGGACATCAGATAAATGTCGTTGCTGCTCTTGCTTAAGTGGAACAAATTAGTTATCCAGCTCAGCAATGAAGCTAACGAACTGAGTGAGCATGTATGACAGATATAACAAACTTCAGTTAAGCATTTCTGATTGTATATAAATATGAGAGCTGTAATCATTTAGTAACTCTTGATTGGAATGGATACAAGTTCCAGATTCTTCTACTCTCTTTCTCTCCATAACTTTCTTTCACTTTCTCTTTAATTTTCTCATTTACCAAACATATAATTACAAAATCTTTCACTCAAAGAGTTTAGAGGAGAATCCAAAAGAAAAGTAAAAATAACGACTGAAGAAAAGGAAAAAGAGAAAAAAAGAACGATTAGAGGAAAAAAAAATTAACGGCAGTTTACTTTTTTGTTAGTTTAGAATTTTAATTAGCCCAAAATGGTGAGTTTAGAATTTTAGTTAGGCAAAAATGGTATGTTTTCCTGATTATTTAAGAAAGTTAAGAGTAGATCTAATCTTATCCATAGAATTATTTAATTACCCCGTATCAAAATCTCTTATTAAAGATTAGGAGAGGATCCAAAACTGATTGGATTTATGGCCTCTTGATTTTTTAGTGAGGAAACCAGATTGATTACGGACCAAGATTCATTTACAAGTTTATAGAATCAGATTATTTTATTTTTTTTTGCAATAAACTTTTCTTCAGAGCGCCCCCCCCCCCTCCCACACCCACAGAAGAAAAAAGAAGAACAACAAAAGCTAGTTTTGATGCATATTTAATGCGCATCCTAATAATGTTTTAGATGCAACTACAATCTTACTAGTTTAAAGTTGTCTAGATGAAGCACCTTGAACAAGGCTATATTCGGAGCAGGAATTCGGAGGAATAAACTATTGAGCATCGATGATACAACTCCTCCCTGAAAATATTGTCAAGTTTTGTTTGTAGAATATATATATATATATATATATATTCTTTGATGCTTTCGCAATAGCACAAGTGGCCAGCAGCCAAAAAACTCTTTCATCAGATGCTCTGATGACTAAAATCATCATTTTACAAAACCGAAATCACTTGTATGGCTTATGAACTGAACCTACTTCTCGAAACCGCCATGTTGCCCGGCACCTTGACAGAAAGAATAACTTCACATCCATCAATTAAAACAAGCTTCTTAATTTGGTAATGGGTAAATATAATACCAGATACACAAGGCAGAGGAATCGGCGGCCTTCATAATTTCACCAATTTTGTCTCGAAAAGTTGTCCTTTCTTTATTGAAATGTAGACGACTATCGTCTTTACTTTTATTGTTTATATAACATGTCATCTTAGTTCTCTCCTGCAGACGTCCGTCGTCGAATCTATGGACCGACATCATCATCATCATCACGAAGTCTTGTCCCCCCCCCCCCGCGGTTGTTCACCTAATGTTAAAATTTCATCTATTAACTTTTTTTATCATTCGCATGTTTTAATTTTAACTAATCAATTACAACGTGCCTTGAAGGTAGATTTTTAATTACACATTGTTTTATCTTCGGCTACCTCTCAAAGAAAACTGTGCTTGTCATCAAAGATAATGCAAAATGTTAAAAGAAGCTCACAGTACAGAGAAGAAGAAGGAAAAGCTAAAGCTGAGAAAGATTAACAAGTCTGCGACGTTAGATGATAGTAAGCAAAGTGACAACTTAGCTGCCTGCTCAGCATAAGTTGTTGAAGTCTGCTTCAATTCATTGTGTACACTTAGCTGGAACTTAGCTCATGTTAATCATCTTAGCTAGTTGTGAATTAGTTACAATAATGATGCCCAACCAGTGAGTATAAATTGAATGTAATTGTAACATTTTGTTTTAAGCAATAAAAAGAAGAAATCTAGAACATTCTTTGAGAAATTTTCTCAGCAACCAAACAACTCCATTTCTATTTCTTTCACAAAAGATCCACAAAGTATGCTGGCTTATTGCTTTGAGCTACTCCTATGAGGCTATTTTGATTGTTCCCTGCTGCAGCCCAAACAGAGCATCAAATTTCCCAAACTCATTTTCTAATAAACTCTTAAACCACAACTAAAACTAATAAATTTTAGATCCAATGCTAAGCTGAGATTTTATAATTTTTTTTCATGCACATCCATAAGTGCATAATTAAGATATAATACATGTTATTTTTTTGTCTAATAACTACCAACCATAATATTAAACAAAGTAAGAAGGTTTTTTGCATTCTTGGAGTATGGCGTCTCATCCATTTACTTCTTTCCACATGGACAGCCTATTATCATGACTGTTTGAAGTACATGTGTGATTGAATGGAAAAAAGCAGTATCCCAAGAGCATCCAAGACTTGCACAAAGCTAAGCTCAATATTGTTGGTAAATTGATGGGTGTAGCAGACAAGCAACTAAAGTGAAATTGAAAAATAATAAAACACAGAATCACATAAGAACACCAGAAATTACGTGGTTCGGCTTTTAGCCTACGTCCAGACAGAAGTAAAATATTTTATTAGTGAAAATGAGTTACAAATATTGTAGTATTTTAGCTCACTTCCCAAAACCCCAATACATCCAAACTCTCAAATCACTAATTTTTTTAAAACACTCTCTAAATGAAAATGAAGAAGAAAAACTGAAAATTGGGACGAATGCAAATGAGGTGAACGCCTCCTTTTACAGCCAAAATTGGCTATTGTTCATTTAATATTTAATTATTATTATTATTTTATTAATTTATTAATTTTTCTTATCTTTTCCTTCTTCGGCCCGGCATCTCTTTTTTCTTCCCTCTTTCTTCTTGTTCTTCTTTCTCTTTTGTTTCTTTCTTCTTTTTCTCTTCTGCCCTTTTCGGTGGGGCATTGACAAATATTAAATTCAAATTAAAACTCGCACCACTTCTCTAAGAATGAAGGAGCAAGAAAAATCACGCCCAATATAGCGCCCACAAATTACCCAAAAAAATGAGATAAGAGAGAAGATAATTTTTTCTCTTTGCTATAACATATTTTGTCCAAACCGACTAGGAGTATTTTTTACTTTATTTTATTATCTAAAATTTACTTTAAAGACTCTGTTTTTCTGATATCTGACTTAAGCATTTGAGGATTATTGAGAGCTACAATTACGAGTATGGTATCATATTACAACTATACTTTCGTTCTTTGAAGCCGAAATTTTAGCATAAACATAACTGATTTAAGAACTAGAATTTGCGTCATCAATTTAAATATAAAAGTATTAGTTAACATATTTATATCTATCCTATATTAAAGGTAATGTGTTTTCAGTTGAAAATAAGTAGAACTAGTGAGTTTACTGAAAAGTGAAAATGGGTTGAGAAAGAGAGTTTACATCTAGCTTCCGTCGAACCAAAATCCTAATAATAACGCGGCAAAGTTTTACTAGAAACCTATTATGTAAATATGTGTGTGGTTAAAATATAGTTACAAGAACAACTGATGTGGCAGCCAACTGCGCCAAAGTTAGTTACAAAATTGCCATCTCAGCTATGTTGTTTGGAATTCTGTAATTACTGTTTTGTTTATCAAATTATCTTAGCATTAGCTTTGCGTGATTCGGTGATTAATTAAAATGGTTGCTGAAATAGTACTTTGAAGACGTATGTTTTTATCTAATCTTCATTAATTGAATCCGAAGAAAGAAAATGACTTGTTTTTAATGTTTTGGAATTCTGTAATTAGTGTTTTGTTTAATAATTTAATAAGGGTAGTTATCTTAGCATTTGTTTAACATGATTCGCTGATGAATTAAAATGGACTCCAAATTGTTGAAATAGTACGTCAAAGGCGTATGTCTTTATCTAATCTTCAGTAATTGATTCAGAAGAAAGAGAATGATTTCCATTAAATGATTAACGTGGCAAGTTCTTGAGTTTAAATCGAATCTATGACCCTTTGCCATTCGTGATTTATCTGTTGATGTAAGTGTGCACACATTCTGTATTCTCTAATAAAGGAGTTTGTGCGTTTGACTTATTAAGGGAAATTTGAAATTATTGTGCAGGGACTTTATCCACTAATAACACAAATGAAATTGTTAGCTATTGACTATAAGAGGATGATTTGTTGTTAAAGTGAAAATTGACGTTGAGTAAAGGAAAACTTCTTTGAATATTTCCTGTGCAGATACCCTCTTTCGTGATTAAAAGAGAGCGGCACATTGTCAGAATCAAATGGAAGAGGGTGAAAGAAAGAAACTTTCTGTTTCACCCTAAACAACTATAGAACAAATCACAGTTTACATAGGTATTTGAAGGTGATAACTATAAGTGACAATCCCTAATAGGTAACAGGGAAATTGACTCGCTGGTAGCTTCAACTTCCGGTACCTGCAATGCTGAAAGAAGAAGGGCCTGGGGGATTAGGAACATCCAACAGACCTTCTAACATTTGCAAGACCACCTTCATTGTAGGCCTTTTTGATGGATCTTCTTGAATACACCACATTGCTATCATCAACCATTTATGCAGCCTTGATCTGTCAGCCATTGCAGCTTCATCACTGTCTATCAAAACATCTAGTCTTCCTTCAACATAGCAGTCATAAGCCCAATCTGTCAATATTGCTCTGCTTTCTTCCTCCAACTCCATCTCCACACTTCTCCGACAGCAAATGATTTCCAGTAACATAACACCAAAACTGTAAACATCCACTTTGGCTGAGACAGGTACATTCTTGAACCATTCTGGAGCCACATATCCTCGAGTTCCTCTGATCATGGTATGTGTTCGAGACTGATCAGAGAATAACAACTTGGATAATCCAAAGTCAGAAATCTTTGCGCTGAAAAAGTGATCCAGAAGTATGTTTTGAGGCTTTATATCACAGTGAATGATGGGCACATTGCACTCTTCATGCAAGTACGCAAGCCCTCTTGCAATTTCCAGGGAAATCCGAATTCGGAGATTCCAGTCAGGTTTTGGAATTGCAAATATTAAGTTTGCCAGAGTGCCATTGCCCATGAATTCGTATACTAAAAGCCGGTTGAGAGCTTCATCACAGAATCCAAGTAACTGGACTAGATGCTTGTGATGAGTTCTCCCAATCGCACTCACTTCAGATTTGAATTCCCTTTCCCTTTCTTGAGCTAACCTGTCCAGTTTCTTGACAGCTATAGCAGTTCCTGAAGCAGTTTTGAGGACTCCTTTGTAAACTATGCCAAAAGAACCCCTGCCCAGTTCTTCTTTGAACCCATCTGTTGCGTCTTTAAGTTCGTCATAGGAAAAGAAACGCAGATTTGTTTCGGAAGTGGTTGAATCTTGGACATTATTTTCATACTTTCTCCTGCGCCACTTAAAGAAAATAAGTATTGCTAGCAGCAGAAAGGCATTGCACAATATTGAACCGCCTAGCAGGAAAGCTCCTAATAAGAATAATGGTCCTCTTCCCTTTTTACTACCGGAATTGTCAGAAAAACCAGGAAAATCTCCTTTCCTCACTTTGAAAAGAACTTTTGAAAATCCGGTGTCCCGTAACCACCCATTAGAGAGTGGCAATTTCTTCTTCCTACAGCTATTACCATCATATATGGCAACAGCACACAAGCAATCCTGCAAGCAAGATGTTTCACACTCTGTTTGATTAGAAGGTTCCAACCTTTCATAATCTCCCAAAGGCCACTCCACATTATTGAATTCCCTTATTTCATACAACTCTTGTGCATTTATTGATCCATCATCTGGACCACAGCCTTGCCAGAAATTCGGCTTGCAGCCCCTATATCTGTAATTAGGATCCACAAGTACATGCCCAGGTGGGCAGTCACAAAAAGGTCTCCCATTCCGAAGTGAGCAATAGCTATTGAAGCCGCAAGTGCCACTCCCAATTTCTTTAATTAATCTTCTACACATGGCATCCGGAAGGGTTCGTGTAGGAAACCAGCTTTGGTTAGTAGAAGAATTCTTTGGATGAGCATATTCTGCGAGAACTCCATCAAATTCCAATGTTGCTCGAAAATAATGATCTGTTCTAGGAATTAGTTTCGACCACAGAGGCAATTGAACAATTTGACCATCATTTTTCACTATGTAAATTTCAGCTGATTCATTGAAAACCAGCTGATGACCAGACTCAGAAGAATTAGAGCTGTAAGTATTACTGGTATAATAACTTTTGTATTGGAATCGGCTTGGCCAGGCCACAGGAATGAACTCAAGGCTTCCATTTGAAAAATGGAGCTCAAACCTGCCTTTGGAGAAGTTGGTTTCTGTAAGCCTGGAAACCAACACGCTACCCAAATCTAATATTTGGGTAGGCAAGATGGTGTCTGTTGGACTTTTAAAACTCTGCCAAGCGTAATCGGAATTGTTACCGGAGGCTCTAAGCACAAAATTACCTGTATCAAGCATAGCAGCGTCTGATACATTTTTGTCGGGCTTTCCATCCCATATTGCTTGGCCTCCAGGATCTTTAAGTAGAAGGCCGGTGGCAGTAAGTTCTAGAGTTGATCCTCTGGGAGCTGGGTTGTCTCCATTGGCATGCCAAACGATGGTTCTTTGAGGTATTTTGTTGAACCAAATGGCAAGCAAGAAGAGGTCCGAATTGTCGTTGAGTTGGCGAAATCCGAAAGCAAAATCCCGTGAAGGTGAAAGCCATGAAGAATTTTTATTGGTGCTGGAGAGAGATGAACCCAATGTTATGTTGTTGGCAGCAGATAAAAATGGCAGCAGTGGAAAACAGAGCAAGATAAGACAAGAGAGAGCCATAGAATCCATAGAAAGTTTTTAATTGCGACTTGCAATTGCAGGGAAGGGTTTACAATTATTATAAGAATCGACATGGAATAGAATCTTCTGTTGTTAGTCAATCACTTGCGTAATAATTTTAACTAATCCAGTGAGAAAGACTTTCATTCCTTTATTTGAAAATTTAAATATATATATATATATATATATATATATATATATATATATATATATATATATATAGCCATTTTGAATCCTATTAATCCGGTTTTAAACTATTATAGTCACACATGTTAGAACTTTGAAACTTTGACGTGAATAATATAGAACAAACATTTTTGAATCTAGAAGATTCAAACTTTTCTTTCTAGAGACTATTAACATTAGACTATGACTATCTTAGAGCCGCTCTATGGAATGGCGTGAATAACAACTATACACGCAAAGTAATAAATATAAAAGACTTATTATAATTTTGTTCGTGTGGTTATGAAAACATGTTCTACCTTAGAGCGATTAACATTAATATATTTTTATGTTTTCAAGAAAGTAGTGCTTTTATTCACTAACATGGTAAATTTGATTAAAAACCGAACTGATTAAAAAGTCAACATGAAACATCCAAACCTTGTTTGTTTTTCATAGTTAATTTCCTCATTTTACAAATTAAACACGTAAAAATTTTCTTTCTCAAATTCTTCTTCTTGGAAATTAGATAAAATCAGGGCCGACTCAACCATATTTAGGGCCTTAGGCAAATAGTTTTAATTAGTTCTTCTTAAAATTTAGGATAAAAAATATATATTATTTATTGAAAATCAATTCTTTAAACACTTTTTAATGTAAAATTATTAAATAAAATTCTATTTTACTTTTGCTAATCCATGAAATTTTAATTCATATAACATGTTCACTTATTGTTTTTAACTCAAATTACATATTTTTTATTACTCTTTTTCTAGATTAAACTAATTTTTCTATTCTTCTATTTTCTAAAATTTTTCTATATAGTTTTATTACAAAATGGATAAAACAAGCGCACACAAAAAAATAGTAGATGAATAAAAGAATATATTAAAAAGAAATACGAACAACTAAATAACACAACTAATTCATGGTGTGTTTACTTTTTGGAATAAGGAGTGTGAATGGAGGAATGGGAATCAAAGCTATGTTTACTTGACAAAATTGAATTTGGGAATGAGAATAAATTGTGTGGGTCTCACACAATTTAGGAATAAAGAATGAGAATCTCATTCCCATAGGGGGGTTAGGAATGAAATTATAAGAATGGGAATGAAACATAAATTTACTTTTTTATCTTTATAATTTTTTCATATTTCCTAAATTACCCTTGTTCAAATCACAAATAATTTTATTATTTTAAATGTCATTAATAATAATTATTATTATTATTAAATTTTATTAACTAATAATTATTATTATTATTATTATTAAATTTTATTAACTTTATTATTTTAGTTATTATTAATTATTTTTATTAATATTGTCATTATTAACAATAAAAATAATGATAAAAATAATAATTAGTAAAAATAGTTAATTTATCATTATTAACAATATTATCATTATTATTGTTGTTGTTGTTATTATTATTATTATATTATTAATAAAAATAATAATAACAATAATGAATAATAACTAAAATAATAAAGTTAATAAAATTTAATAATAATAATAATAAATGTTAATAATGATAATATTAATAACAATAATAATAACAATAATTAATAATAACCAAAATAATAAATTTAATAAAATTTAATAATAATATTTTAGTTAACTTTATTATTTTAGTTATTATTAATTATTGTTAATATTATTTTTATTAATAATAATAACAACAACAACAACAACAACAACAACAACAATTTGAGATGAAATCATGAATTAACTTTATCCTTATATTAATTGTTTGAGGATTTGAGTAATGACTAATAGCCATAGAGAATAGAGAAAACTATTAGATTTTTTCTTTTTTTGCTTGAGTGGAAAGTAGAGAAAGCATGATTTTTTTTCCTCTCTTTTTTTCTTTCTCTCAAACACCAAGAACATGTCGTGTCTTGATTGTTGGGGGAAAATTTTAATGCATAAATGATAAAATGTGGGGCTTTTATAGAGGTTTAAAATGAACATAAAACTTTTTAATTATAACATATTAATTCTAATAATGAAATAGAGAATTTGTAGAATTGAAACTATTAATTTATTGGTTTTGTAGGAATTAAAACTACTAAGTACCCATTAAATAAACTTTATAGGAATTTGGTAGTATATTTAGGAAAAGATAATTACAAAATAATAATAAATTAAATGCATAATAATGACTTTTGAATTCATTTTCTCTTTTTATATACAAAATAATCATCTCATGGGACCTTCATGTAAAACAGAGTCCTAAACAATCGCTTAAGTTGCCTAGAGGTCGAGCCACTACTGGATAAAACTATCGGGTCAAGGGTGATAATTGGCTGCTACCGCCATGATTATTAAATCATCACACAGTCCGGGTTCAACGCGATTCCGTGAGTAATTGAAATGGACTCCAACCAATCGAGATTATATAGAAAGATTATCAAGTCAAAAACGTTGGTTCATCTAATCTGACAAAACAAATCAAAGTGAAGGAGAAAGACTGCTATTATGGGACGCCAACTGGAGTTGAAAAAGAATCCTCGTCAATTAGGGACATGGCTCCACTTCTGTACTGTACTCTATACATTTTATAACCCCATAAAAAGTCTTGAACCTTGACTTCAAGGATTAGGACTAAGGAGCGGTTGACAACGTAACGAGTAATATTGCACTTTTTTTTTTTGGACAATAATTGGGATCATATAATTGTATTCTAAATGATGTGAGATTTATTCTCAAAGGATAGCGTAGTTTACTTAACTCTTAGCATTGAATGTAAGAGATCACAAATTTAAGTTCAAGGGAGATACATTTAATATGAGTCTGGGGACTGGTGAGGGGTAGAGGTCCAATGCAACTAAAAAAGTGACGAGAAATTTGACAATTATATATTATGAAGTCCAAATGTTTGGACATGAACATGATTCCCAAACTATTCTCAACTACGTAAGTATAATATTAATGTAAATTTAATTATCACAAACTATTCTCAATTACGTAAGTACAATATTATTTTAAATTTAGTCATCGAACTGGAGTAATCCACGACTAGGGATGGCAAAAAAGCCTAGGCCAGCTTAAGCCTGGGCTCGTCCGGCCCATTCCCACGAGTTTTGGTGTGAGCTTCGCATATGAGGGCTTGAACAAGGAAAAAACTTAAAATTATGATATCAAGCTCTCTTTTAAGTGTTAATTAGTTAAAAGAGTGTTTGAATTAGAGAATTCAGTACTAAAAAATTAAATCTCTAAATTTTTATTTTCTTTATTTATTATTTTATTTTGAAATATTTATTTTTAATTCATTATTATTAATTATAACTGGGGATGGCAATTTAACCCGAACCCGGATGAACCCAAATAATCCGGGCCGGGTTTAACCCGCACCGGACAAAATAAAATCCAGAATCCGGAACCCAAACCCGAGTGTATTTATTTTTATATTATTTTTTAATATAAATAGAAACAATTGAAAAAAAAAATAGCAACCTTGCCCTAGTTCAGTTTCACAACCGCGCCGCCAAAGCCAACCAAATATTTCCTCATCAAATCACCGTGAATCGTGCTTTGTTCCTCATCCTCACCGCCAAAGCCCAAAGCAAATCGCCGATAGTTATCACCAAAGAAGGCAGTACAGTCAAGAAAAAGAAGAAGCAGGCAAAGAAGACCAATCCTGAAGCAGGTCCATCTCGATATTGCAATCTCCAGCAAGGCCACGAGCAAGCAGTTTCATCAACGAAATTTTCGAGAAGTTGGCCCAAGAATATGATTTCATTCATTTTAGGTTCTGATTATTGGAAGGGTATTGGATTGTGATTTGATGGGAGTATGAACAAGGCAATCGCAGAACAAGTAAAGGCTATAAATGGGATCTTGAAAAAAAAAATTCTCTTTTAAGATTGTGAATTCGAGAAGCTTTGGTTGAGTGATCTTGTTGATAATAATATGGCTTTAGTTATTTAATGTTCATTACTTCATCGTTTATTCCTTGCAGGTTGCAGTAAGAAAAGTTTGATAAAGGATTTTTCAAAGCAAATGAGAGAAATTAGGTTCCAAAAAACATTATCCGGGTTTAAAACCCGGAATTCGAGAACCCGAATTTTTTCGGGTTTAACTCGTACCGGACCCGCACTCAAAATATTCGGGTTTTTAGCCGGGTCCTGTAAGACGAATTGTCATCTGGGTCTGGAACCGGAAAGGCCAAACCCGGACCCAAACCCGAATTTTGCCATCCCTAATTATAATAACTTGATTATTATTAACTTTTTTCAAGTTTATAATAATTTTTTTAAAAAAAGTAAAAGTTCAAGCCCAACTCAAGCTCAGTCCTTACACTTCTTATCTAGTGGGCTTGTACATCGGCTTGAAAATGTAAAAGCTCAAGCACAAGCCCTTAATTTGCCAACCCTGTCCACGACTTTTGCTATTCATCATTTTACGTTGAAATAAAATTTGTCCATATTTTGCTAATTTGTCGCTTCACAAATCAAGGAAATTCTCAGTTATGTTTGAAATAGTTGTGCTGTGAATTTATCCTCATCTGCTGCAAAATGAAATGCTTACATGTAAGTGTGGTCGAAGGTTCTATCAGCAAAGCAAGTGAAAATTGACGTTTTGCGAAGGGGAGGTCTGATTACCCTCTTCCATTACATTTTTTTTAATGTGTACATTTTACTTTGTGTATCTATTCTTTTATAAGTAACTGAGCGCCACTCACCATTCCAGAGTATTGGCTGCGACTTGAGAGGTACACACTACACATTTTTTAAAAAAATTACTGGAGAGTGTATACACTAGATGGAGCACCGATGACTTTTTATGATTGGGAGTTGGACATTGACCAAAAAAATCAATAACAGTGGGTGTGTATGCTTTTAAAACACCTAGATTTTGCAGTTGAGTCAGGCTGGCACCTTATTCGCACGATGGGTGTAAGTACAGAAATGTTGTTATATGCACTTCGAACAAATTAGACCGGGCTTCCATTCGGCAACACCCAGCCCGCGTCCAAGCCCAAGCTGAGAAAAACACATTGGCATGCTCCTTAGATACCCTCTTTCTTTGATTAAACGAGAGCGGCACATTGTAAGAATCAAATGGAAGAGGGTGAAAGAAAGAAACTTTCTATTTCACTCTATATAACAATAGAACAAATTACAGTTTACATCGGTATTTGAAGGTGATAAATATAAACAACAATCCCCAATAGGCAACAGTGAAATTGACTCGCTAGTAGCTTCAGCTTCCAGTTACTGCAATGCTGAAAGAAGAAGGGCATGGAGGATTAGGAACTTCCAAAAGACCTTCTAACATTTGCAGGACCACCTTCATTGTAGGCCTTTTCGATGGATCTTCTCGAATGCACCACATTGCTATCATCAACCATTTTTGCAGCCTTGATCTGTCAGCCATTGCAGGTTCATCACTGTCTACCAAAACATCTAGTCTTCCTTCAGCATAGCAATCATAGGCCCAATCAGTCAATATTGCTCTTCCTTCTTCCTCAACCTCCATCTCCACGCTTCTCCTACAGCAAATGATTTCCAGTAACATAACACCAAAACTGTAAACATCCACTTTGGCTGAGATAGGTGCATTCTTGAACCATTCTGGAGCCACATATCCCCGAGTTCCTCTGATCATGGTATGTGTTCGAGACTGATCAGAGAGTAACAACTTGGATAATCCAAAGTCAGAAATTTTTGCGCTGAAATAGTTATCTAGAAGTATGTTTTGAGGCTTTATATCGCAGTGAATGATGGGCACATTGCACTCTTCATGCAAGTACACAAGCCCTCTTGCAATTTCCAGTGAAATCCGAACTCGGAGATTCCAGTCAGGCTTTGGAATTGCAAATATTAAGTTTGCCAAAGTGCCATTGCCCATGAATTCGTATACTAAAAGCCGGTTGAGAGCTTCATCACAGAATCCAAGTAACTGGACTAGATTCTTGTGATGAGTTCTCCCAATTGCACTCACTTCAGATTTGAATTCCCGTTCCCTTTCTTGAGCTAACCTGTCCAGTTTCTTGACAGCTATAGCCTTTCCTGAAGCAGATTTGAGGACTCCTTTGTAAACTATGCCAAAAGAACCCCGGCCCAGTTCTTCTTTGAACCCGCCTGTTGCTTCTTTAAGTTCGTTATAGGAAAATAATCGCAGATTTGTTTCGGAAGTGCTTGAATCTTGGACATTATTTTCATACTTTCTCCTGCGCCACTTTAAAAAAATAAGTATTGCTAGCAGCAGAAAGGCATTGCAGAATATAGAACCTCCTAGCAGGAAAGCTCCTAATAAGAATAATGGTCCTCTTTCCTTTTTACTGCTGGAATTGTCAGAATAACCGGGGAAATTTCCTTTCCTTACTTTGAAGAGAACTTTTGAAAATCCGGTGTCCCGTAACCACCCATTAGAGAGTGGCAATTTCTTCTTCCAACATCTATTACCATCATATATGGCAACAGCGCACAAGCAATCATGCAAGCAAGATATTTCACACTCTGTTTGATTATAAGGTTCCAACCTTTCATAATCTCCAAAAGGCCAGTCTACATTATTGAATTCCCTTATTTCATACAACTCTTGTGCATTTCTTGATCCATCATCTGGACCACAGCCTTGCCAGAAATTCGGCTTGCAGCCCCTAAACCTATTATTGGGATCCACAAGTACATACCCAGGTGGGCAGTCACAAAAAGGTCTCCCGTTCTGAAGTAAGCAATAGCTATTGAAGCCGCAAGTGCCACTCCCAATGTCGTTAAATAATCTTCTACACATGTCATCCGGAAGGGTTCGTGTAGGAAACCAGCTTTGGTTAGTAGAAGAATTCTTTGGATGAGCATATTCTGCGAGAACTCCATCAAAGTCCAATGTTGCTCGAAAATAATGATCTACTCTGGGACTTAGTTTGGCCCACTGAGGCAATTGGACAATTTGACCATTATCTTTCACTATGTAAATATCAGCTGATTCATTGAAAACAAGCTGATGACCAGACCCAGTAGAATTAGCGCTGCCAGTATTACTGGTATAATAAATTTTGTATTGGAATCGGCTTGGCCAGGCCACAGAAATGAGCTTAAGGCTTCCATTTGAAAAACGGAGCTCAAACCTGCCTTTGGAGAAGTTGGTTTCTGTAAGCCTGGAAATCAACACGCTATCCAAATCTAATATTTGGGTAGGCAAGATGGTGTCTGTCGGATTTTTAAAGCTCTGCCAAGCATAATTGGAATTTTTACCGGAGGCTCTAAGCACAAAATTACCTGTATCAAGCATAGCAGCGTCTGATACTTTTTTGTCGGGCTTTCCATCCCATATTGTTTTTCCTCCAGGATCTTTAAGCAGAAGGCCGGTGGCCGTAAGTTCAAGTGTTGATCCTCCGGGAGCTGGGTTGTCTCCATTGGCATGCCAAACGATGGTTCTTTGAGGTATTTTGTTGAACCAAATGGCAAGCAAGAAAAGGTCCGAATTGCTGTTGAGTTGGCGAAATCCGAAAGCAAAATCCTCTGAAGGTGAAAGCCACGAGGAGTTGCTACTGGTGCTGGATAGAGACGAACCCAAATTTATGGTGGTGGCAGCAGATAAAAATGGCAGCAGTGGAAAACAGAGCAAGATAAGACAAGGGAGAGCTAAAGAATCCATTGAAAGTGTTTGGTTGCAACTTGCAATTGCAGGGAGGGGCTTACATTTATTATAAGAATCGATATGGAATAAAATCTCCTGTTGTTAGTCAATCACTTGCGTAATAATTTTAACTAATCCATTGAGAAAGATTTCCATTCCTTTATACGTATGCATGTAGCCATTTTGAACCCTATTAATCCGGTTTCAAGCTATTATAGTCACACATGTTAGAACTTTGAGGTGAATAATGTTGAACAAACATCTTTGAAACTGGAAGATTCAACTTTACTTTTCTTTTCGGAGACTATTAACATGAATGTATTTTTATGTTTTCAAGAAAGTAGTGCTTTTATTCACTAACGTGGTAAATTGTATTAAAAACCAAACAGATTAAAAAGTCAACATGAAACATCCAAATCTTGTTCGTTTTTCGGAGTTAATTTCCTCGTTTTACAAATTAAACACGTAAAATTTTTCTTTCTCAAATTCTTCTTCCAGGAAATTGGACAAAACTATTGAGTCAAGGGCGATAAATGGCTGCTACCGCCATGATGATTAAACCATCACACAGCCTGAGTTCAGCGATTCCGTGAGTGATTGAAATGGCTCCAACCAATCGAGATTATACAGAAAGTTTATCAAGTCAAAGACGTTGGCTTCACATCATGACCAAAAGTTCATCTAATCTAAGAAAACAAATCAAAGTAAAAGAGAAAGATTGCTATTATGGGATTAACCTGCCAAACTGGAGTTGAAAAAGAATCCTTGTCTAATAGGGACATGGCTTCCCTCCTGTACTATACTCTATATATTCCATAACCACATAAGAAGTCTTGAACCTTGACTTCAAGAATTAGGACTAAGAAGCGGTTGACAGTGTAAAGAGTAATATTGCACTTAAATAATTTGGATCATATAATTGTATTCTAAATAATTTGCCCATGTTTTGCTAATTTCTCCCTTCACATATCAAGGAAATTCTCGGTTATGTTTGGAATAGTTGTGCTGTGAATTTATCCTTATCTGCTGCAAATGAACTGCTTACATGTAAGTATAGTTGAATGATCTGTCAGCAAAGCAAGTCTGATTCAAGAGAGTGTATACACTAGATGGAGCGCCGATGACTTTTTATGATTGAGAGTTGGACATTGACCAAAAAAATCAATAACAGTGGGTGTGTATGCTTTTAAAACACCTAGATTTTGCAGTTAAGTCAGGCCGGTGCCTTATTAGCGTGATGGGTGTAACAGGAATGTTGTTGTGTGCACTTTGAACAATTTATACTGGGCTTCCGTTCGGCAAAACCCAGCCCGCATCCAAGCCCAAGCTTAAATAAAAACATCCGCCTGCTCCTTGCACTTGCGGCGCACGTTATACACTCGCCTTGTGAAGCCGTATATAAATAACCCGTACATATATATACGCAAACCAAAATCAACCCCACTCGCAAAGCGTTGCTCTCTTCGAATTTTTCGGCAGCAAAATCAAATCAATGGAGATAGAACAGAAACAAGCGCCCCTGATAGAGCAGTTTGTAAAGCAAGCTTCGACTCTCAATGGGCCCGGCCCCGCCTTAGTCAAACTCATCGTCGAAGCCACCTCTCACCCTTCTCTCTTCGCGTTCTCTGAGATTTTATCTGTCCCCAACCTCCTTCAGGTACTTTATTTATTTATTTATTTATGCTGTTTATTTTTAGTTATTAAATAGAAATTATAAATTTCGTGGTTTAAGATTTTTTAATTTGCAAAGTTTTTTTTTTTTTTTTTTTTTTAATTTCATGTGGTTGGATTGTGTTACGACGTACAAAAATATTAACAAATTTGACATCAATGCAGCTTCAGGGAACTGAAAGTTCTGTGTACATTGACCTGCTTCGTCTTTTTGCTCATGGCACGTGGACCGATTACAAAAGTAAGGAAATTTTTTCTTGATTTGTATTACTATATCCTGTGTTATTATTTTTAAAAAGAAAAAATAAATATTAAGATTAATCAACCTCAATCTTCTGGATGTTTACCTAGGTAATGCTGCTCATCTTCCACAGTTGGTACCCGATCAAGCAGTCAAGCTTAAACAACTCAGTGTGCTTACTCTTGCTGAGATGAACAAGGTATCCGGTTTAATGTTTCTTGAGATTTTGATTGTTGATTCTCCTGCTCGTGTTGAAGAGTGATAGTGTTTGTGCTTTCAAGGTGGCTAGTAGAATTGATTCTCCTTGTAACTAAAAGAAACAAATTTTATATTGGCACTAAATGAAGCAAGCTTTATATTAGCACTGATTTTACAGACCAAGGATTAATTAATATGGCAGGCTGGGAAAAAAGAACATTAATCATGATAGCGGTACATTCCATTTGTGACCTAATGTTTTGTCTCTTAATATCTCTTGATTAATAACATTTCTGGGGCGCTTTTGCCATGGATTTGTCAGAGTTAAAATAAAATCTGACTGTGACTGGGTGGTTGAAGCGTCTGCTTTCCTATTAGGTTTTTTTTTTTTCCCAGAATTTAAAAGGTAGGGAGTGGACAAAGCCAAAATAAACTTTTTAACTCCTTAGCCCACTAGAATTCAAACAAGGGTGGCCAATTAAAGAAAGCTACTTGATAATCACTCACTCAAGCCTCTGAGAGCTGATCAGAGAAGGATAGGAGATGATGTGATGTGTTATATTTTCTAGTAGAGATGATATCTTAATTAGTGCATTCAACTTTTTTGCAATCTATTAGTGATTCCTTTCATTAATCCTTGCTGAAAATATTTTTGTTGGATTCCTTCCGTTAGTCTTCTGTGAAAATTTTTGTGCTGTTTCTTATGTGTAATAAAGTAGTTCTAAAGCCATGGTTTTACAAACTCTCTACTAGGTTCTCTCCTATGATCAACTTCTGAAGGAACTTGAGGTTGCTAATGTGCGTGAACTTGAAGACTTCCTTATCAATGAATGCATGTATGTGGTAGGTTTTCTTACTTCATTCCTGAGCTTAACTTGAATTTCTAGTTATCATTTAACAAGTTACTGGCTGCTAGAGATATCAGATTTTCCTACGGGTACAGGAGAAAATTTGATAGAAAATTAAGGTAAAATAACCATTAAAACTTGTATGGATCAAAATGAAAAGTGGGAAAAGTGGATTAGATACAACCAAGCTGACCTTGTTTTAAAGTCCTATGACTCACCCATCTGTATTCCTTTTTTCAGCATAATGCTGTTTTATTCCATTTATAAGTAGAAAACCATGATTTCCTTATGTTGTTTTTCGTACAGGGGATAGTCAAAGGGAAATTAAATCAGTTGAGAAGATGCTTTGAGGTTGGACATCTGACCTAGCTCAATTCTTTTTTCAGTTACATTTGAAAGCCCAGTGCTTAATGGCAAGGTTCTATTTGTAGGTGCAATTTGCTGCAGGGAGGGATCTGAGACACGGCCAACTTGAGAACATGATGCAGAGCTTAACTAATTGGTTTCTCTCAGTCTGTCCTTTTAATGTCGTCTGTTTGATTTTAAGTTATAGATTCAATTTCTCATTATTCAAATTACTTTTGACGCATGTAAGAGCTTGCTGCTTATCAACATGGCCATTATATCGTAACCAAGTAATTTTTAGTTTTTATTGATTCCCAAAATACATTCCAATTGCTTGTTAAATGGGGGTCATCAATTGGAATTGGGTTGCCTCATCAGAGATACCTCTTGGGGATAGCTAGCTCATTGTTGTATTTGGATACCGACTGATTGTTTAATCCATGAAGTAAGCTGTAACCGCAGTTTTGACACTCATGTTAGCATGAGTACCACCTCTACATTTTCTCCCTATTCTGTGATTCATTTGTCTGTGCCTCTTTGATTTTCATCGGTTGCTGTCAAATCTTGTTGAGGGTAACAGAGTTCTTAATTGTAAATTTCAGGTTGGACACTTCAGACAATATTCTTTCTGTGATTCAAGACAAGATTAAGTGGGCTGAAACAATGTGCGAAGAGGACAAAAAACACAAGATGGAAGTCAAAAGTCACTTGCAAGATGTGAAGAAATCTGTCCATTCAAAGGTCAATTGATTCAGTCCTTTCCTCTGAAGTTTGTTTGTACGTAGGCTTATATGGTTTTGAGTTAGTGATAAGAATTTAGGATTTTTTTTTTGTTTTGGGGGGCTGTTCATACAGTGCTAATGTTGATTGCAGAAATTGTCCTTATTGTGTAGGGGGTTAGTTTTGGCATTTAACATACTTGCAATGGTCTGAATTAATAACTCTCCATAGTAGGATTAAAATAGATGATCCATCTTAGAGGTTTGAGCATTTCTTATGATTTGGTGTACGTTTTATTCTACAGTCATGGCGTTGTGTTCTATCATACGATCATGATGTTATGTAACTCTCAAACATTGAAAAAGCGCCTTATCTTTGAATGTGTGTATTATATTTGTTAAGTTGTGCAGCCTGTTTAATTATTACTTAACACATATGCCTTTACATATATGTCTGTGCTCTTCTTTTTGGTTAACTTTAAATAAATAATATTATTATTATAGTAAGTAAAAGCTTATGCTTAAGTCTTCAGAATAGATAGCATTTGAAGGTGCAAAAAATTGCAAGAGTGGAGCTCTTATGATGAATGATTGGAAGCAACTGGAACTCGTTTTTCTTGATTTAATGCTCTATAAACATATGAAAAAGGTTCATTTTGAAAGATATATAAATTGCAATGGATGGAATCTTTTATTCATACTACATACTGATAGAAATTTCACCAAACAGCTTGCTAGTAACCAGTTTCGAGCGCAGCAAGATAATTTCTTCTTTGAGTTGGACGGAGAAATGGACTCTGAGGAAGATTTGAGCCGATCAAAGAGGTATTTCGGTTCACGATTTATGCACTACCATTGATGCGGGCTGAAATTTTTAATTAAGTAGTCAAATGACCGTTATTAACTATATTTATGTTATTAATAAAAGAAAATATATATTTTTTATTTTATCTTTAAAGCTTGAACTGGGGCTTCAATGGTGGGTGTGGTCCATCAGGTTTTGTCTGCATGTACATTCCCACTTTCTTGTTTGATCACCTGCAGATGACACGTTCCTTCTTTCCGTGCCATTCTTTCTCTATCTCCTTATAATTTCATTAATTATCACATTGCAGGAAACGGTCACCAAAGTATTATTTTTAAGAAAAGCGGGGATGAATCTTTGATGTTCTTCAGGCGGGCTAGCTTGATTTTCTTCTTGACATGTTAGATTAGTCATCAGTGACATAATGCCTAGAGTTGTTTCCGAGATGTCTAGTGCTCTAATTGGAATCATGTTAAATTCGTGTAAAGTTAATGGACAATAATAGTAAACAAATTACTCTCTCTAATGGTTCATAGAATTGCAATATGACGGTATTTCTATTTTATTAGGGCATTCGTGTTTCAAAAGTTAAAACCAACTACGAATTTGAAACTTCAATTAAAATCATGATGTCATCTTATTTGTTGCTGAACTGAATCACATCTCGATCCATTGTATTTGAATTGCATCGCTCGGAAAAGTTTGGTTTTCAAAGTGACCTCTTCTAAATTTGAATGATCGCACACATGTGGCGAGTATTGTCATCATCTTATTCAGGGAAACCCGGAAAAATATAACCGCAAGCAACAAATGTACTTGCGTACAAATAAGAATGCGTGCATTATTAATGAGGCATTTTCAACTCCTTTGAAAATGTTGAAATATTGACCTTCAAACTGACTGGTCAAGTCAAACTTTCAAAAAAATATTCTGAGATAAGCTGTTGTCTTGTGGACCGTACGCCAATATTCTAACTAGCCCGCACGTGGGCGCACACGATCGCTGTGCTCCTTGTTGGCGTTACCCTGTTTGGGGGCTGTTGTCATTTTGCCGCTGATGCGGAGAAGTAACGTGATCTGACTCTCTTTATTATGCTTTGAATACCTAATAAACAATTTAATTAAATAGAAGGTAATACATTACTGGTTTGATTAAAAATTGTTAAACGAAGAAAAGATTGGTCCGCAACTTCGCTTGCATCTTCCTATTAGCACTTAATTTCTTTAGCTTAGAACTTAAATTTGCACGAGATGAGAGACTGTATAAGACCTTTATTATTGAGCTCCTATAAATGTTTATTTTTCATTGTTTTTGAAATGATTAATGATAGACATCACAAATTTTTTTATCTTAAAATTCATTTGAAATGATATGTTATTAATTAATTAGTAATTCTTTAAAATACCCAAGTAAATTAATTGTATTATCCTTAACAACCAATTAATGAATGCTACATCATTTGAGGTGCTTTTTAGGATAAAAAATTTTGATATATGTACCACTGCTCTTTGATATTATTGAACAGAACAGATAACAACAGTTTATAAGTAAAATTCATTGTTAGTTTAATTATTATGCTTGTGGGAATTGAGTGAGTGATCTGGATTATGGACTTGCAACGTCTTGAAAAATTAATAAACACGTAAAAGCCTTACCTAAATATAAACCGCAAATCTCTTATTTTAATTTGAACTTGATAACTCGTAATGCTCTGATGAGCAACTTGTTTCAATGTTTGTAATAAATCTAGTATTTTTTTTTAATTACATGAGATTATTGCTCATATTAGAACTCATATTTCATGAGACTACTAGATTGATATTTACAATCAGATAATTATTTGGATTAATTTAGTAATTTATAAATCTTATATAGATTTCGAAAGAGAAAAAATTGTCTTCACTCAAATTGAAGAAGAAAATTAAACCCCACAATTCGTTGTGGGGGACTTGAACTCATGCTAACCATTTGGCAAATCTAGTATGGGTTACACTAAATAGATCTTTTCCTTTGTTGCATGTATATAAACAGCTTTTATAATAGAAAGTATATTAGAAACAAATATTTGGACATATTTTTAAAATAAGTTGAATTTGCCGGTCCCGCGTCTTCGTCAATCCGGTACCCCATGTGAAGATGAACTCGTTACATTTCACCTTAGTCTTCAATTCATGTACCCCCAATGTAATGCAACTATTTCAGGTACATCAGTCATAAATGAGAAGTGTCCTGTGTCAACCTCAGTCATGAGGCATCGTTTTCATTTGCGATAAGTAAATAAAACGACAATTTCTTTCTTGCCCAAAATATGATCATAAAGAATAAAGGATTTCTTTCATTTCAGAAATTTTTCACAAAGAAAAAGCAGTAACAACAACTAACTCTTTTATATTCACAATTCCCACTCTCTTTTTTTTTTTTTCTTTTTTTTTTTTGCAAACACCCTTCAAAGTACAAACAAACTTACAAATTACAAAATCACGTGCGGGGATGATCACCCCCCCGGCCCAAGAAAAGAAGAAAAGAACTAGTAGATCTCTCGGATAAGATCGACTTCGGAGTTTCTTCCACGTCAGCGTCAGTTTACCAATAGCTGGTCACCACGTGTACAGGAGGCCACTCGCGCCACTTTTCCAACTCCACTTCCCATTTCCATCCCGGCTCGTACTGGCACCGACGCCAAGGCAGCCACCTTTCTCCTCCTCTTGGGGGACACACTGCCACTATCCGTGGACGAAGACGGCTCCGGCGTGGACCGCTTCGACTTAATTCTGACCGGCTCGGGCTCACCCGAGTTGATCCTTAGGGGAAAATTCAAAAGAGCCCTTGATCCCCTCATCCTGTAAGCGGCTCGGTCATAAGCCAGAGCCGCATCCTCAGCCGTCTCGAAAGTCCCGAGCCAAACCCGAGCCCCATTCTTAGCCGGGTCACGTATTTCGGCCGCAAACTTCCCCCAAGGTCTCTGCCTAACCCCCCTGTAATGCTTCCCCCTAGAAGGCACCACTGTAGGAGCCGGAGCACCTCGCTCCTCCGGTAACGCCGGTGCCGGCGCCACTTCCGCCACCTGATGGCGATCAGATTCGGCTAACTGCTCCTGTGGAACCCATCCAACTGTTAGGGCATCACGCAAGAAATTAAAGACAAGCATGTCCTCGGAGTCGTTCTCCCTCAAAGGGAGGTCCCCCCAGTTGTCCGTTAGACATGGGTACAATCGGCTAAAGCTTGAGCTCCTGAAATAAGTAGGGGGAGCCCCGTTGGACTTGGAACTCGCTGATGACACGCTGCTCAGTCCAGTCTCCGATTCGCCGAGTAAGTGCTGGCGAACTGAATCCAGCACAGCATAATCCGACGGCATCATATTCATACTACCACCACTACTACTGTGTCCGTGCATTTTGCTTCCGGATTTAAAAACAGAAATTGGTTTATGTATATATTTCCTATTCCTTGTCGTTAACTTTCTTTGTGAATTGTGAGTGTGCAACTGCAACCTGCAACTTTCGGATTTTGATGGAGGGTGAACCTTATATAGTGGCAAGATGCATGAATTTGAAAAATGTTGGAATTTTAGAAATATTTTATTATATTAGCGGTTCGTGGATTTTTTAATTTATTATTATTACTATTATTGGAGCTTGGTTTCCTTGAACGTTCTGTAAGATGAAATTATTAAAGTGGGTGAGGGGATTTTAATCACGTGACTTAAATCGATCAACGGAAGGAGATGATGCTGTTGTGTGTGCGGACATCAAATTCTTGGCTCATGAGTCATGGCTGTCTGTTTCTGTCTCAACTTGTGCTAGTTGTTGGTACATAATTGATTTCTTTTTCTTTTTTCTTTTCTTTTCTTTTCTTTTTTCAAATTATATGATTGATGACTGTGTTTATGAGTAACAAATCAAGGAGAAGTGTGCAAACTTGAGTAACAAATCTTGTATCTCAAGTACCATAATTAACTAAACAATTATGTATCTTCAATAAATCATTCTTAATTTATTATTACACGTTATCGCACGTGCCACTTTCTATGAACTGTCTACATTGCGTCGTGTATTTTACAAAATAATTAAACAAGTTATGCTATTAGTATAAGAAGATCTTGTTTACACCTAAAAATGTACAAGACAAATAGTAATCAAAATAGAATGCGTTTTTGGAGGATAGAATCATGTGTTAAACTTAAAGAGAGCTCGTGATTCAATTGTATGAAGGATTAGATTAATCAAAAAAAAAAAAAAGGTGGTGAAATATCTTTTACCAATAACCGGTAACAACTGATGATGGTGGCATTTGGCCACGATGAAGGGGACTCTTTTCTTTTGAACAAAATCAACGAGAACTAAAGAGAGAATCAAATCAACGACACAACTCTTCATTATAGTAAACCGTCAACGAAAATTTTGCACATTTTATTACGAGCTTTTAAAACCCACAAGTCAAATATTTTTTTTTTCTTAATTTACCTTTCACACATCTTTACGTACTTGTTTGGAAACATAGATTTGTGATAGAAATTCTTAGTAAGATTGTTACAATTCATGATATAGTCAAATTTATCGGGAAAAAAAATGAAGAAAATGATGTTAAAAGCATAAGTTTGGTTTGGATGAAGCATCGAGGATGGATCGGAAATTAGAAAGGTGACGAAAGAACAAGTTTTCGTAAAGAACAAAACACGACACAGCCCACAGTTCAGATACAATGGTTCTGGACGTGATCCATAGACATATAAAAATATTTTAATTTTATTTTCCATGGATAAGGCTCCCTACCAAGTCAATTTTCCAACCAAAAAAAGTCTATGGTGCGGGTGCCCCACACCCATCAATTTGCAACACCTTTACTTTCACATCAGCTACACGGAAGCGAATTAGTTTTTTACTTTTAAAATTTTGTTTTTCTTGATTAGATATCAACCTAATTCTTGTCTTGGAGTTGGAAGATCTAAAATTCTAAATGGCTCAACTATTTTCTTAGAAAATTATTAATCGGAAAGCACGAGGTCTTGATTTTCATGTTCATATTGATTCCGTTGGATTAGTTGTAATCTTACTGGTTTTGGTTGATCCACTTGGAGCTCATTTTGTAGTATACTTGTATCTGTTAAAGTTGCAGCCTTAGTTAATTTGTCCACATATTTTTTTTTTTTTTTTTGAGAAGGAATATGTCCACATTTAATAAACAGATATTTTGAAATACTTTTTTAAGATCAAACTCTCTTCTCACTAACGCGAGCGAGCAAATCTGGAGTACACACCTTTTGTTTCCTCTCGTTCTCAATATCGTTCATATATATCTATGTCAACATAATTTATCATTATATTCAGTGACAGAGCTCAGAGTAAATCTGGAGGAGGGGGACTAAGTTTAAACTTCAAGTATTAATAAAGGATTGTTTTTAGATGGTTTTTTTTCATCTATGGCTATGGTGTAGTCGTCAAAATTTTGGGAATTTTGCTTCTAACTTCAGCAATTGGGGATTTTGATTGATAATTGAGACCAATGGCGGTACCACATTGGAGCTAGCAGAGAGTTTGTTGCATTTTTAATTTAATTTACCATAAAAGCACCTATAAAAATTATAAAAATAACTTTTTTTTTATGTCAAACCCGCGAGAAATATTGTTATTTTGAAATCCCATGGACCCTAACTCTCCTCGCACAAAATAACATAAACCACTCATCTTACTGAGTTTTATCTACATAATTTTTGTTCAATTGATCTTATGGTACGTGAAATTCAACTTGATATTTACATTATGGACATGGGTTTTGATAACAAATTTTTAGAATTGGAAAGGTATTAGTGAGCTAATAAGAAAAATAGTTGATACTAAGAAGGACAAACTGTATTTATTAATTTATCTATTGGTAACATTAGTGTTGATTTTTACATGTTGCTACAACTAAAGTAGAAATAGCTTTTTCAGCTATGAAGCTTGTGAATCATCAGTGAAATCGGATGAGAGAAACTAATTGCATAAGATATATTTTGTGGTTTTGATGATATGGTTACTCTTCAATATTTTCAACATATGAAAACACGTCGAGGATATATAAATGCATTGAATTGGATATATTAATTTTTTTATTTGTTGACCACTTTTTAATTATATTATTATTTAAACTTAACCCCTGATAGATTGAATTCTTAGCTTCTCCCTGATTGAGGCTACTGTTACAAATAAAAAATAAAATGAAAAAGTAATTAACAAAATAAAAATCAAAGAGTTGTGTCCAAATTTTATCAAACATTTAAAAGACTATTTGCCAATTTGTCAAAATGAAAAAGCAATTAACAAAATAAAAATCAAACAATTGGGCCACTTTATTTCACAAAATATAAAATTACATTTTCATCCTATATATAAAGTTTACAAATTAATTGTGCAGTGGCCAAATCAGTATTTTATATTTAATTTTTAATATTTCCTATTTGGGGGAAATTTTGGGTGGTAACGTGGACCAAACTTAGTGACGCGTGGCAGAAAAAGTCAATCAAGGAAAATCAATTTGTTTAATTGGATCAAGATAGCCTACAAAGGGATACAAGGTAAGTTCTTTGAAGAAAAGGATAGTTTTGGTAAAATATACAATATCAAAGAGTATTATCAGAAGCTAGATTTTGGTAGTTCGGGCAAGCACGTGAACAATGCATGCCATCATGAGAGAAAACAAAAATATTTTAGTTTGGCTAAGGATGAGGAGTCAACAAGAATATAGATTCTCTATCTAACCAATGAGAAAAGACCACGTCAGTTGTCATTTTTCATACCACCATAAAAGCAATAGGACCATAGGGCTAGGAGGCTATCACATGTCTAGCTGTGGAGGAAAAAAGTGAATGGTAGATTTCTTGTCTTCTAAGCTCATGGATGTTATCATTAAGGGACCACAAGACAAATTACTCAAATAACTTCATTTAAGGGAGGTCATCCATTAAATGAGTGTCATGTGCCCAAAATTACTAATATACCTTCAGAAACACTCCTATATAAGTTCCACGTGTTCAATCTTGAGGGGACTCTCTCCATCTCTAACTCTTTCTCCTTTTGCTCTATCCAACCATTGGGAGATTTTTCCAAATCTGATTTCTTGAGAGGCCATTTCATCTTTTTCTTTCTCAATTTTTATACCTATATGAAAGATTTTGGCCATCTCATCCTGCAAAGAAGATTTTCCTTTATTCTTTTCTGAAAAAACTCTCTAATCTCCATAAGACCCACATCTCCATAATATTATTATCTACCATAAACAATCTTTAATAAGGTTTCATTTATAGTGTAGAACAAATCATGCAATACTTCATTGATATAGTCAATTAGAGATGAGCTACTCCCATGGATGTAGGCCAAAGGCCCGAACTTGTAAAATCTTGTTTGTTCTTTATTGTTTATGCTTATTTTTTGTTTATTATGATGGTTTTGTTGCTCAGGTCGTATTTCATATATGATTTCACTTGAATTATCCTACAAGTTCTACGGAGTTAACTAGATAAACTCTTTAGAGCTATTTTCGAAACTCTCTTGAGCTCCCTATGTCAATTTCTTAAATTAAATCCCATGAACTCCAGGGGCTCGCCCTAATATTCCAAACTCAAAATACCATAGCTCGCCTCCCAAATCACCTCAGCTATAACTCCTGCCCCAAATATCATAAAATACACCTAAACCCAAACTGAACTTAATCTCTCCCTAAAATATAAATTTTATTTGTTTTAATTGGATTTGACATGAATCCGGTAAGAATAATTGCCTAATGGTTCGAATTGTATCTTAGCGAAAATCCAACTAAAACATTTCTTTTAGAAACTTCAAAAATTTTTTTAAAGCCTACAAGTACCGTAGGCCCCTCTAGTCGTAAGGAGCCTTCCCTGATTATATTATGCATAGCTCTAATTTTGTCATTGTGTATTATTTTTTTTAAAGGAATTTACTATCATGTAGTAGTTTTTAATTTTTCTCTTCCAATTTTTTTTTTAATATTTAAACTTGTTTCGCGACGGAAGGGGAAAAAACAAGTCACCCTTAAAAATTCGTGTTTTATTGCATTTCTTTGACAAAAAAAAAAAAGAAAAGAAAATAGAACCCGTGATCTTACCATCGTATTAAGAGATTTTGTGATGATTTCACTGGCTTTCAGTAGAGTTTGGCATCTAAACCACTACAATATCAATTAAAATTAATGTAAACAAAACATAAAAATCACAATTGTATGGTGTTCTGGTGCACTAAAACTCCTGGCGCTTAGTTTATACGAAGACGGATTATCATTTAAGAAAAATTTCTCCTCTTTTTTTTTTTTTTTACATCTCATTAAAAATTACAAGTACTTTACAAATTGAATATTCCTTCATTAGTGCAGGTTATGCCGAGAAGAGAAAAGAAAATAGCATTGATTTTTCTACAAAGTAATATATTTTCTTTGGATTCTCTTATCTTACATGTTTTCACACATAAACAGTACGTGAGCGCCATACGGCCATTATTCATGTGTGAGAATATTGCCATTTTCTTTTCTCTTCTCGGCATTAATGGTTTTTCAGTCAAAAATTGATTCTATCCGATTGCGAAATTGGCACACCCTACTATGTATAATGATAACATGACACTTTAAAAAAAAAAATAATAATACTGAACCTTTGAAGTTGACCATTCTGGTCACGTAAGACTTTGACCAAGAACCCTTCTAGTCTACTTCCCCTGTTTTCAATCCATTCAGTTCATCAATCATTATCAGTCGACAATTTAATAGACAGGTCTCATTCATGTCCACGTGCGCTGCACCCGCTATCTAAGACTCCATTGTTTTCACCAAAAGACAAAGAGGACCTATTGACGAATGAATAATAGTATAGAAAATTTATAATTGTGCACATGCTCATTTGGATGCTGCATGGAAGTTTGTTCCTTGAATTGTAAGTGAACGCCAAGGCCTCTCTCTGTAGCATTTATTTATGAGTGTATAATACGCATTAGCGTTCAAATCTATTTGAAGCTTTCAACAAAGCAATATCATTATAAATAAATATATCATATTACCCCCAACCTTTACTTGCTGCATAACGGCTGCTGAATAGTGGAATTCCAACCATTTATATTTATAATAATGGATTCCCATTTACGAATTTCAAGTAATCAAACAAATATTAATGATTGTGACAAAAAACAAATTCGATGCACTTACTATATAAATAAATAAAATAAGGTAGCTGTTACGTTAAACTCAAATGTCATAAATATCGTATTAAATAATGGTTTAAAAAATGACAAAAGAATTTGATATTATAAAACTATCAAACGTTTGTGAACCAAAGTCAGCAAATAGAATAATATTCTTGGAAAGGCGACGAAATGGTATGTTAAATATGAGATTACGCAGATGGCCAAAGGAATTAATTAAGTAAAACTCCACTGTATCATTTGATTAAAAAGCATGAGACCAGGTGGGTTTCAGAGATAGACTGGAGCAAGCCGTATGGAACCTGCTTACTCAAAATCAAATAAATGGGGCTTATAATAATATCAACTTGATGATAATCACAAGTCGACGTTCAAAACAAGAAAGAGAACATAATATAATATAATACATCACAGATACTGACAAGATCACTGTCGGCATTAATTTATTTGCAGCAAAATAATTTACAGGATCACTTTCGCTAATGCATTACGTGCGTGCAATCAAACCGAAAGCCTATAGCAAAGAAAGCAAACAAGTTCAGTGTCCAAATAGTTAGATATCCTCACAGCGGAAACATTGTCTGGGATAGCTTTACAAAGACATTTGTTAAACCTTGGAGCTCAGAAGCAAAGATGCAGATATTCGCAAATGAAACTGTATATACAAACAACATCAACTACAGTACCGATAATGATTGATACTGTTGTGACAACAATTATAAGACCTAATATCATTTATAGAAGGGCGGGGCTATTTCAACTTAAACTTTAGACACAAATTTTGAGCAATTGATCTCATAAAATCCAATGATAGACATTGAAATACACACGACCTGTATACAGGATATACATACATAGTGAATGCAGCTAAATACACGGCTTGAATATGTCATAGCTAGCCAATAGTTTCATACAATATCAAAACTTTTGCACATTGTGTTTTTTCAAGCTTAGAAATGGATGAAGCTTTTAATACCTCTCTGATCTCAGATCTGGGTCTGGCAACTACTGCAGTATCTAACATTCTACTAAGAAAAAGAGAAATAAAAATGATGCTGCAATGTTCCACATAAGTAATACAGTTTCATCACATTCAGGCAGAGAAGTGGACATTCCTAGGTCCCAATTCTACTTTTACACTTGGATAAAGAACATAAAGTTCTCTACTGAATGCAACCGATTGTACAGAAAACATATTAGATCAAAACAAAATACGACCTATTAATGGCCTAGATGAAACGATTACAGATGGCAAACCTGTTAGCGGATATCACAACTTCTAGAAAATGCAAAGTATCATGTTATTTAATATTGATTGAGAAATGTAGATAGTCTATATAGCAAATCCAAGAGATTATCCATGGAGATTACCATCTATAAACAAGATTTGTAATAGATATAACTTAAAAAGCTTTGCTAAATGCATCCAATTGACAGGACACCGATTAGATCGGAACAAAATCTTACCTGTGGATAGCCTAGATGTAACCACCACAGCTTGAAAGTTGTAAGCAAATTTTACGGCTTCTAGAAGATGCTAAAAAAAAAAACCTGTTATTTAATGTTTGATAGAAAAAGATAGATAGAGAATCCAAGAGGCTTTTCATAAATATTAGTAGTGTAATCTAAGAACTAGATTCGCAAGAGATATCATTAAAAGTAATTTCAGGTGGTCTGAAGAACAGTATAAAATGATTGGATGTCCCATCACATACAATCCAAGCCCAATGTGAAATTCCATAACCAGGCAGTTACATTGCCTGATGATCACTTGTAATATGATGATATGATGCCACAAGTGTTAGAGGAGAAACTCGATAGCCGACCTTAGGCCTTGCAGTTTGGGTGCAATCTCCCAGAGCTTCCTCTGTATCCAGCCACCTTTGGGCATCATTAACTGAAATGATTTTGCTGATGATTATTAAAACATCAAGGTTATAGATGATCCTCAAACAAGATTGCACCCACTATTGCGAGGCCCGAGGTCAGCCTTTAGAATTCCTCAGTTTCCACTGAGAATATCAGTTTCAATATTCAGGTCTAAAACTTATTCCTTCTTCTCAGCCTGGTCAAAATTTTGTTTCTGAATTCTGACCCACAGAAACATCTTGTATATTTAGTAAATCTATCTGCATGTTCCAGAGTTAGCTCCACTCAGCCGACTGTCCTATTTTTTGTGTTGGAAATTTTCTTGCATATTGCTCACCATTGATCGTAGGTTTGCTGTTTCCAGATAGGTTGAGGATGTGACCTGGAGGGTTAACTTGTAAAGCCCAAGTATTAATATCTGCTAAAATTAATAGATCATGATATGTCTTGAAGCAAATCCAATCTTGAACATGATTGATCAGGGTGAGGACATCGGAAAGAGGAAGATCTTGTTCACACATGCCTGCAAGAATATGCACTTTTGTGTTTTAATCCCAACTCTGATCCAATGAAACTGGTAATTGTTATATGTGTTCTAGAGGCTAGCGTAGTTATTTTATTGACAAATGCTGACTTGCTAGTGATTGCCTGCAGTATGATCCACAATCCAGCCTTCACCAATCTCTGGCACTGGTAATTCAAGCTCCTTTTGGAAATCCCTTGGCTTGCATGACAATCTCCATCTTCAGGCCCATCTGTCGAACAAGTTCTTTTGAACCTAAAGCAAAAACTTAAGTCATGCATCAAAAAATCAATTGAACCTAAACCATCAAGTGGATCTAGATTCATTCTTAGCTTTCACTTTAACCTCTCCTCTAACAAACAGAGGCATAGGACTACATTCTTATCACAAATTACTCAGTTCCTCGTTATTGATCTCTTCGGGCATCTTGGTGCGAAGATGGAGCCATTTCAGTCCCAAAGTTAGTGCAAACAGAATTGAGTCCAAAGCTAAGTTGAATCTTTAATGAATCTAATCACTTTACAGGGCCGACCTAGGGTCAAATTGTATTCAAGAAATGCTGATGTGTGTTTAAAATGGATTGAACATACATTTTACTTTTCAGGCGTAATTGTTAAAACGAAGAGCTACCTATATTTTTATTAATCTCAAATGTAGGAATTGTAAATACTGGAGCCCCAGTATACAGCAATGAAGCTATTAGGATAACCACAACATTGACATTGATGCATCCATGTCAACAAAAGGGAAAAAAGCAACGGATTCGCAGAAAATTGGCAGAGAAAAGAGGAAATACTATCAAGTGTGCTAGAAAAAAAACAAACCAGAGCTCAAAAATTCTTGTAATTGGGACTTTTTATCAGAAAGTCGTGTATTTTTGCTAAATTTACTAACTTTTAAAGCACCAGCGCTAAAAATAAACTTGGGACTTCGCTTGTAACTGGCAGAACAGCTCATTATGAAAATAAGAGTTCCATAAATGTATATTTAGAATTATCAGCTCTACATCTTGCCAAAACAAATTAATAATATTTTCCCACTAAAAACTGCTACTTCCAAATTCACAGAATAGCAGTGCCACAGTGAACTATGACCTAAGAAAGTCAAATCAAGGTTCAAATTTCAAATGGAAGATGAGGATGCAGTCTCAAGCTAATCAAAAAATCAATAACAGTCAGCCAAAATAGATTTGAACAATCTCTATAACCAGAAAAATAAAAAGAAAAAAAATATAAATACCTTCACTAATAAAGATATCACTAAAATACAAAAAATACATATGTCAATACACTGAAAACTGTGTTTCTTTGTCTGTATTGAAATCTGTGTTTTTTTAATTTTTCATTAGTATTCCCACTTTAACAAAGTGAGGATGCCCTCACTAGATAATGATTATATCTATATATATATATTCTAATTTGGAAGATACTTACACTCATGTACCACCTGAGTTCCTTTCATGTGGTGCAACTTTCATCTTCTTCAAACACATTCTAGAAGAGGATCTTACTCTAAACAATCAACTTATCTCTTTTTTTTTCTTTTTTGTTTAAAACATTTTCAATACCAAGAATGGGAAGACAAAGAGTAATGAAGTACATATTAACTGCTAGTCTTGTAAGCTATATTTTGTTCATGATCAAGGATACTCAATTCTTTTACAGATCATGAGGGAGGAACGCTGATGCTAGGAGTTTTAGCTGAGCTTTAAATGACATAAAGAAAGATAAAAGTTCCAAGCAATTGCTGTATATCATGTTAATATTTCTCATCAAATAGAAAAAGTGTATATCACTTTCCGCTTCTGTGAGCAGAATTTTCAAATTAAAGAGATGCAGAAATACACCAAAGTTAGAACATCAAGAAGAAATAAATTGAATGCTTGAAAGACATGATCAGCCAAGCAAGAAACTTACAATTTAGAAAGTTTGTTCAACATTAATATCATTTTATAATTTAGTGCAAACTAGTGAACTATCTGGAAAATGATGTCCTTTTGGTTAGTTATTCTGTTGTGAGATGGGGCTTTAATTGTGCACGATATTCCTAGTTCCTCCTTTACCACGCTGACATGCATCCTCTTTGATGCTATAAACGATTAATTTTTTAATGCTTTCTCAAATTAACCACATTCATAGATGAACAGATAGGGCATCGCAAAGACAAAAAGGCCAATTAATTACAGTAAAATAATAACGTTAGACTGGGAGTTCATGCATAGAAGTTTAAGTTTAACTGAAAACACTATGTTGAAAAAAACAGTTAGGTTGAAATTTAAATATGGATTTAACACTATTTCAAAAAGTCGACTGAGTGTTTGAGTTAGCCGAGTAAAATATTTATTGGTCACACAGTTTGGTAAAAGCCATGCTCTCATCTACATAAGAGAAGTAACAAGAATTACAAATCTGATGAAAATTGCAGAAAACTGCAAGCTTCAGACCTCCATGTAGCAATTCTATACTTCCAGAGTTAACAGGCAACACTAGCTGCCACTTACAGCGGTAATTCTATAAAGGGTCTTGCTAAGTTAGTAAGTTACATTTGATGTAAATTACAGCCAAACTATTTCAGCCAATGGCCCTACCACCTGTTACTTATTTATGTCTGGCTGAAGGTTACATCAAATATAATTTATCCAGCCACTAGGGCTTGGCCTAGTGGCTAAAAGCACTCCCTCACAAGTGTGAGGGAAGTGGTTTGAGCCCCCACAGACGCATTGTAAGGTTTAATTTAAATTTTCTTCCTCAAAACTTGAGTGAAAGCAGTCTTTCTCCTAGATATTACACTTGATAGTACCACCTGTTACTTATTTTTGTCTGGCTGAATATTTGAGAGGATTAAAATCTGAGTGGTGCCATATTAGAATTGATGTAAACTGATCTCAGTAATTTGTATGGTTGTAAATATCATGAGCAATAATTCTCCTAAAATAATAATAATAATAATAATAATTTATCCATAAAAATGATACAACTTAGTATGACCCCTTAAATCATGACACTTTCAATTCTTTCGTTATTTTGGAGTGCTGTTTATAATGTACAACACAGTGTTTTCACTATTTAACGTACTTTAAGGCATAGGACACTCTTGGACTTAGATCAAGTCTCAATTTCAATTTTTTATGCAACGTTGCTTTGATGTGATTGTAGGGCCAGTGAATGTATTTTAAAAAGTGGGAAGCATTCAACGGTTGCAACTGTGTTAGCAGTTTTATGTCTCTATTATTTAACCAGTCTCAACTGCCAACCACTCATTATTTAATACCTTAGAGCATCTTTCTGAATGGCCTACTCGATCTTTTCTTACTTTCACATTTAATGTACAAATATATCATGCTGGGAGTAAAAACTTTGAATTAATCAGCCCTAGCATTCTAGAAACCAAAAAAACCAAATCAAAAGTTATCCATTAATGAAGATAATAGACTTGCCAATAAGTCCAAAGATTCATTTTGCACTAAGCAAATTAAATGGATTTCTAGAAAGGCAAAATTATTAAAACAGCTTCAATCATAAGGCAGGCGCCTCTTATCCAAGAAATAAAAATAAAAATAAAAAAAGGCAGGTGCCTTGTCAAAAGACCAAATCCAACACAACATCTTTTTCTTTGCTCTGTCTTCACACTTTTAAAACCATAATCTTGTCTAATACAACGCAGGATCAAATTTATAACCTCGTAATTAATTAAAAGTCTAAATCCAATCTAATACAACGAACCATTGTATTTTTTGACCATTTTAAATTTCAAATCTCAAATAGTATTTTAATAAAAAACGTGCAACTTTTTTGAAACATCAAGGAAACATCATCTACACTGAGCAAAGCAAAACTAGTAGCAGAAAACGACAAAAGAGTGCGATGATCAGTGTACCTTGATTGTCAGCCGTCCGATGGTCCTTTTGACCTATCTCAAACTTGATCCGACGGCCGAAATACGACAAGGAAAATCCGTAAGGATAATCAATAATGTGAGGAGGAACCTTCCTTCTTGCATCGTCGAAGGTCCGTTGAAAAGTCAGCTGTTGAGAATAGCTCAAGCCTTTATAAATTATAAGCGTTGTACGAGTGAATCTCATCCAGCATACTCAAAACTCTTCAATATTTTTAAGATTCAAAAACTCTATAAGGGACACAGCTTGCTTAGTTGCCATGGCTACACCAATTGAAAAATCAGCGCTCGAGTTTATCGAGCAACATTTGTTCGGCGAAAATTCTCCTATTGCGGGATTTAGTTCGAGTTTGTCGAGCGACACTTGCTCGCAATCGCAAACGTCCAGCTCTGCATCTTCAGATCGTAGTTTCTTCAACGATGCCGTTTTCTTCGACTATGAATCCAAACCTCAAATCATTGATCTTGTTACACCGCAACCCACTAATACTTGCTCTGAATTGACTAACGATTTCTTTGAATTTGACATTAGACCTCAAATCCAATCGCAACCGAGCAATTGTAGCTCGGAATTCGAACCCAAGCCTAAAATATCTCCAAATTCATCCTCTCAATCGTCTCGCAAACCGTCGCTGAAAATCTCAGTGCCTAAGAAAGCCGAAGGTCATCATTTCACCAACCGGAAAAGCAAGGCCAAACCTGAGAGTTCGGAAGAAAAGCATTACAGAGGAGTTCGACGGAGGCCGTGGGGAAAGTACGCGGCCGAGATCCGAGATCCTACCCGGAGAGGCGTACGTGTCTGGCTGGGGACATTTGACACGGCCATTGAAGCAGCTAGGGCGTACGACCGTGCCGCTTTCCAGCTACGCGGCTCGAAAGCGATCCTCAACTTTCCTCTTGAAGCCGGCAAGTGCGACTCAAACGCTGCGGTGGCTAGAGAGTGTGACTCGAGCGCCGAGGCTGGCGCGTGTGAAACGAAACGGAAGAGGGACTGTGAAAGCGAAGAAGAGGAGAGAAAAGCCAAGGTGGTGAAAACGGAGTCTGCGGATACAGTTAATGAATTTCCTTTGACGCCGGCGAGTTGCGCGGCGTTTTGGGACTTGCATTTGGACTGGGACTGTGGTGTGAAAGGGATATTCAACGCCCCTCTACTGTCGCCGTTATCGCCTCAACCGTTGATGGTTCTTTGACTTTTGACTTTGAGTAGTATAATTGGCGTGGCGGGTATTATGTCTGACGTGGAGCTTTCGGATTGCACATGCACATATAAATCTTTTTGAAAAATAAAATTACTTTTTGATTAATTCTTGGAGCTTAAAAAATGAGTTGATTGATTTTATTCTACGTAGTTGTGGCCAAAATGCTTCAGTTCAAGACATTTTGCGGAATCTGATTCAATTATCAATTTATCATTACCAATGAACTCAACTTCTACAAAATTAACGTCCCTCCTCTGTTAACATATTACATTTTGAAGCGCCAAACCAGCCATATGCTACTTAAAATCTCATAATGTATATTTAATTACCATATCTATGCAAATTAATTCAAACATATTATCATATGAGTAATGTTATAATACTTGCAATTTATTCCAAGTGAGGTAGTGTTCTTCACATACATTAAAGGTTAATGTACTAAATTATTTTAAAATTTATGAAAATCATCAAACTTGATGACATCATGATGATTACATTTTAAAGCGACTAAACCAACCATGTCTTTTTTTTTTTTTTTTTATAATGCGGACGTGTTTTTAAATTGTGTTGTTTAAAAGAATTAACGCTAAAGAAGAACTATATATATAACTTGTGCCGTAAGAAAAAGGATAGATTTGACGGTAATTATTGTAGCAAAAGGAAGAATGACTGAGATACAAGTTTTAAAATCAAAGATCGACCAAGATTGTTTATGGAGTATATAGAGAAGATACTACATTTGTTATATATCCATCTTCAACTTCGCTATTGTTACTTTTTTCTTATTCATATATCATTACGTATGCCTGGATGTAACTAGTTAACCACCAATTAAGCTTCGACGAGCCTTGCCTTGCCTTAATTTCTTGTTATTCTCCCGTTCCGTAACGCATGATCATACAGTAAGCGGTGTCACTGTCATCACCTTCACCTTTTATTTTAATCACCTTCATTAACTGGCTATTATGTCAATTCTCTCATTTGTTTTCGACCCCAAAATAATAATAATAACAATAATAATTAAAAAAAAAAAAGTTTATCTCAGTTTTGTTGAATACTGCTCGTTCCTGCACGGGTAGGGTAGCTAGTACTAGTAGTGATAACAATAGAAGGGTTGCCGCTTATGTCGTAGCTTACTGGTAACTAGCTCTCTCAATAATAGTTGAGGGAGTTGGATTAAGTCATGTAGCTGTGGCGATTCCTATACATCTCTTAGGATTGGATAGACGTAATTTTCTTTTTTTCTTTTTTCTAATAAATGTGAATGGTAAGTAGATATATGTTTCAATTCTCTTTAATTAAGAAATATTGAATTTGCAAGGGCTCAAATCACTATCATTATACTTATACTTAATTTTGAGGGTAGTAGTTCACCACTTGACCAAACGCAAAAGTGTTAAGTTAAGGATGTTAAGGTAAAATTATGGATACCAATAAATAATTAATCCTTTGAATCAAGACATCATTACATAATGTCTTGCATAAGAGGATTAAAGTTATTTATTAAGCAAATGTATAATATTCAAACTCATTAGTCAAAGTCTGCAAAACTTAAAACAAATATATATATATATAAAATATAATTAAAATAGGTCGTCTCCCGACGACTCTGGACTGCTACATCGCCATCTTATAATATGTTTCTTTACGGATGGATGGTTGATTGGCTTGCGACGCGAAGTAAAGATTGCCCCCACGTCGCCTGTCAGATAGCTAATAAATAGTGTGGAAATTTGAATTTTGACTCTGATGAATTCAAGATTCCCAAAGTAAGAAGAAACTCCATTCCTTCATTTAATGTCAATTAACCACGTGAAATATTCCACGATTGGTACGTCTCTGAATTCACGTGGTAGCAAGCAATAGCGTTACTGATTCAAGATTGATTACTGGATCAGAGACTTTTATTTATGACCTATATCCATATCAAATTCTATTTATGGGACCCTTTCGCCCCTAGTAACCGCCCGCTATTTCGTTCATTGCCATTCTGTTCATGTCCGGTCTGGTCTTCAAAGAGGGGTTTGAAGCTGCCGCATCGCAGATCAGTTCGTGTTTTGCATGTAATTGTTGAACTTTTGACAGGATATGCGAATGCGACTAGCTAGGCAACAAGGCCCACCACTCGACCAGAACCGAGAATATAGGCACAGCCCAAAACCCAACAACCTCTGGCCCAATTACCTGAATCCACACTAACTTGCGTCCGCGCAATTATTTAGACTAGAACACGTGCAACCAATATGAAATACCCACTTCCAATTTTGCATCTTCATTACACGGCGGCATGTATCTTAGAGCTAGCTAGTGCTGCAATAATGTCCATTTTGGGTTGGGTTAACTAAGAGTAATAATAAATAGAGCAGGCCAAATTCATTTGATTATTTCAATGCACATTTTGTTTTTAATATAGGGAACTTTAATTATTAGATTCAGGTAGTCTTTTTCCATAAGGCCAATTTGATCACCTTGTTGCAACAGTAATATATATGGGTGCTTGCTTACATGCATTAGCCGACGTGAAAATTAAAGGATCCTTTTAATTATTGCATGCCTCATTAAATTATAAAATTTTAGATTCAAATTCTCGTCAATGCCCGGCTCGCCGGCCCTCAAATTTTGCTGGCACCTGTAGTCCTGTACTCTTATCTTTAATTGGAATAATAACATGATGTACTTTCAATGTGTACCATCCAGAAAGATCCATTATTAATATATTTTTTTTTTATTACATCTCCAATGATATTACTACACCTACAGCGACTTAAATGCATTTAATTTATCCTTGTTGAACAAGTCAATAATATTATTAGCCGACCTTTTAATTAGGGTCAGTTATGAAATTTATTCGTTGAATAAGTTTAGGAGCACGTTGGCTCTTTTAATTACGTCGGTTGACGTTTTCTAAAGATTTTTTTTTTTTTGTTGTTGAATAAATTGAAGTTGTACAGTCAGTTGAAGAAGATAGCACCAGCACATCAATTTCTTTCTTTTGTTTTTTTTCTTTGATCTTCATTGACTAATAAAAATTAATTTGTTTTCTTCTTTTACATCTGGATCGAATTGTCTGCACTTAAAATTTCGTTTCATGGTGTCAAAGCTTGGTTACTCACCAAGAATTTGATTTTATTACTCATTTAAGATGAATGGCAGACGTGCCTTCCCTTCCCCCTGCCTCTATTGAAAAGATAGCTGGTAATAATTGTAACTATCGGCAGCTTTGCATATAAGCTTAGCACAAGATTTTTGTAGTGTTTTTTTTTTTTTTCTGATGATGAAACATAAATTCCAATATGTAAAGCATAAATGCTTGTTTAGTTTTTATATTTTAAATTAAATTTTTATTTAATTTTTATATTTTAATAAGTATCTTAAGATATTCTTACTGTTAAATATATTGTACTTTTATCTTTATTCTTTTTTTTATAATAATACCCATACAACAATATTTTTAGGGATATTGATTGAAAAATATGGTAATTCATTAAAAAATAGTAATTCATCAAACTAATCTTACAATAACATAAAAATTTACACATTTTTATATTTTAATTTTAATTTTAATTTTAAGATTAAGTTGATAAATTAATTTTTTATAAAATAATTATTAATAAGATTGTTGTAAGGATATAAAGCATTGCGTTAGATATATTTTTTATTTTCTCATCCTTTATTAAGGTACGTAGTATTAATTTTTTTTTACTTATCAAATAATTTTAACTTGTCATTTGTTTAACAAATAAATATAAGAATTGTTAATATTTATAGAGTTATATATGTTAAAATATCATATTGAAGATGTTTTTCTTTTAAAAAAAGTCAAAACTTAACACTTATACTCTAAAAAAAAATTATTCAGATATATGTATTCAAACACATTCATACTTCAATCAAATTCATACCCATTTAAATTTCAGATAAAAACAAAAGCAACCTAAGAAAGACCAAGAGGCTGTTTGTTTTTTTTACTTAATTGCAGTCAGTTAAGTCATTAAGTTTGTTTGTTTTTTTAACTTAATGAAAATTTTCAGTCATTAAGTTATTAAACTAATTTTTTTAGCTTTTCACTTAATCTAAAAAGTCTGAATAACATCATTAAAAAATATTTTTCAAAATATCCCTACCTATTAAATTTTTTTTCATCCATACCTAAATAAGTTTAATAATTAGCATTATTACTCTTCTGACTTCTCTATAACTTATGATAATATAGTGGTAGACTATTATTATTATTATTTCTTATTTTCTTTAGATTAGCATTATTTATCTTTATAATCTTTAATGAATATTTTTCTTATAAAACATCATAAAAAACAATAAAATTAATTAACACATACTAATTTATAATATTAAAAGGTTGTGTTCAATTGAGCGTGATTATGTTATGAAAATATGGGTGGCAATATTTCCACCCTACAAAATCTATAAATCCACACCGTTTCTAAAAAATAATGATAAAAAATTCACATTATTTTTTAAAATTTCAAATAAAGAAGAATTATGAAGAATTAATCAGTTAAATCTTTCTTAAATTCTTAATTTAATTTTTTTTCTAATATCTTAATTTATTTTTTGTTACTTAGTTTTTTTAATTATATTTAACAATTAAGATTGCTTTAACCTAAATTTAAATTGATTATTTTATCCTTAAAATGTAAAAGCACCAAAAATTTACTTTAACTTCAATTTTTTATTTTATTTTATACAAAATTCATTGTTTCTAAATGGTCAATTCTACTTTATTTGTATGATTATTTACCTTTAATTAGACTAACAAAATGTTTTTATGAGCCAATACTTATATAAATTATTAATCTGTCAAATTTATGTCATTTACATGTAAATTATTGAAAATTATTAGACTTCATTTAAAAAGTTAGATTACAAGTCATAAAATTAAGTACCTAAAGTATTAGATACAAGAACACATGTGTCTTCAAGTAATTGGGTCATTTTATATCATAAAGACAAAATAATTGAATAAAGCTTATATTAAAGCAACCTTAATAATTAAAAAAATAAGTTAAAAAATGTAAGAGTGATTTAATTGATTAATTATACAAATATTTTTGTTGATTTTTATTTACTAGAAATCATGTGCATTTATTGTAAATATTTTTTAGAAGTGGGGTATGTTTACACAAACAACGGGGTAGAAATATCCCCACCCTGAAGATATATTATGTCATTTATATTTTTTGAGATATCATTAGTTGCTTAACAATTATAGGGCCAGTTTGGGATTACGGAGGCTGATAAAATAAGTTATTTGTGCTGTGCAAATGAAAAAGCTACTGATTAAAAAAATAATTTGGTGTTTAGTAAACTGTGCTATTGCGGTTGCTATGAGTTTAAAAAGTAGAGCATATGCGTTTAGTAAATTTGATTACGAAAGTGTTGTTTTATTGTATAATGAGTAGAGTAAATTTTATTGATTAATTATACAAATATTTTTGTTGATTTGTATTTACTAGAAATAATGTGCATTTATTGTAAATATTTTTTAGAAGTGGATGGGTTTACACAAACAATGGGGTGGAAATATCCCCACCCTGAAAATATATTATCTCATTTATGTTTTTGGAGATATCATTAGTTGTTTAACAATTATATGGCCAATTTAGGATTGTAGAGGCTGATGAAATAAACTACTTGTGTTGTGCTGATGAAAAAGCTACTAATTAAAAAAATAGTGTGGTGTTTGGTAAACTGTGCTATTATAATTGCTATGAGTTTAAAAAGTACAGTATATGCATTTAGTAAATTTGATTACGAAAGTGATGTTTTATTATATAATGAGTAGAGTAAATTTTATTAATTAATTATACAAATATTTTTGTTGATTTGTATTTACTAGAAATAATGTGCATTTATTGTAAATATTTTTTAGAAGTGGGGTGGGTTTACACAAACAATGGGGTGGAAATATCCCCACCCTGAAAATATATTATCTTATTTATGTTTTTTGAGATATCATTAGTTGTTTAACAATTATAAGGCCAATTTGGGATTGCAGAGGCTGACGAAATAAGCTACTTGTGTAAATGAAAAAGCTACTAATTAAAAAAATAGTGTGGTGTTTGGTAAACTGTGCCATTATGATTGCTGTGAGTTTAAAAAGTAGAGTATATGCATTTAGTAAATTTTATTACAAAAGTGTTGTTTTATTATATAATGCCAAAAGAGATATAAGTTTTAATTATTTTTTTATTTTTTTGAGTATGTTTAATAAATTGTTTAGACATATCTTTTTTTTTTTAAATATGTAATATAGATTAAACTTTAAAAGTAATAGTTATGAAATTAGAATATGAATATACTGGATCAAAACTAGAGAGAACATGTGTAGTTATAACGGTAATATGATATATGATGATTTATATATACGAGTTTATAAATAAGTGAGATACAATTATCTTTTTATTAAAATATAGGGTTATAATAGGAATTTTAAAAAGATGTGATAACTTATTCAATAAACTGTTTATGAAAAGCAAACCCCCTACTTGCTTTTAAAAGCTGCTGACAAAATGAAGAAAATTATAAAATAAGTTGTTTTTACAAAATTTACCAAACACTATTTTTATCAAAAATTATGAAATAAGCAGTTTATTAAATTTCAACCGCACTCTCAAACTTACCCTGTTACCCATAATTTGTAAGGACACAGATGTAAAAATATTAGTTTTCATATTTTTTAAGTTAAAAAAATAACTTAATGTTTATTTTTAGCTATTCAGACAAAAAAATAAATATGTTATTCAGATTCAAATAATCAATACTAATCAAAATTTAGATTAATTCAAATCTATTCAGATTTCAGATAAAAAAAAAAAAAAAGCCACCTAAATTACAAAAGGATAATAATCCTAATCATATAACACGTACGTTTTGTCATGTTGCCGAGAAGCACGTAAACAAGAAGACTACAAAGCTTCATAGTAACTTCCAATATGCAGCATGCATGCGGAAGATAATATAAAGAAAGCGCATAAAATCACAACCATTACGATGGATGTACGTAAGTATCTTTGGAAACAACACTTTTGCTGTGTTAATGCTGGCGGCGGACTTGCAGAAGCCAATGTTTTGTCTTCTCTTCAGCGATTCTCGTCTCTCTTAACGTCGCCAACTCATAGATTCTTATTCATTGGTCTCTTCGACTGTGGCCATTTTGTGTGTAAAGCAGCATATACATACATATATATATATAATAAGTCATTTCATGGCCTGCTTCCCGAACGATGTGCAAAACTTTTTTCTCTGGTTTTTACAAAGTGGTTTTTGGTGTTTGCTCAATATACTTGTTGGGATCGTGGTATAGGACTTGCTATTTGTTTGAATTTATATAGCAGGTATGTTTTATTTGCTTCTTGGATATTTATAACTAAGTTAATTTAGATGTTATCTTTTTGGTGATTAGTTCATTTCTAGTGTACTTTAATTTCATGATCATGTAGATATTATCACATTGGATTGATTCTAAGTCTGGTTGGATGATGAAATGATATGATATGTTCAATCTGTCAATGTTTGTATCAACAATAAAGCTTTTCAGTACAGCCTGTATGCACAAATAAAGTGAGTGGGTTTTCGGTCATATCTTTTTCAAAGAAATTAAAGAAATTGTGCATCGTGAAGAGATAAGCTGAAATATATTGTTTCTTTTATCTGCAGATTGTTCATCTTCCTTTGCTGGGCGAGAGCTGAAGAAGCAGAACGACAATGGACAAGACAGCGATTGCCCTTGAAGCTATCAGCAAGGAAGCTGTTGATCTTGTAATCACTTTTTAAGTTATGATGCTGTTATTATTCTTATGCCTGAGTGAAAAGGTTCCTAAAATGGAAGTTGATTCTGGCAGGAGAACATACCCATTGAAGAAGTTTTTGAGAACCTAAAATGTACAAGTGATGGTCTCAGTTCCGATGAGGTTCAAAGTCGATTGGAGGTTTTTGGACACAACAAACTTGAGGAGAAAAAGGTGTCTTATAAGCACTTGCAGCTTCTATTTTCCTCTTTCCAATTTATCTTGAACTTACTTTTATAATTTCTTTCAGGAAAACAAAATACTCAAATTTTTGGGCTTTATGTGGAATCCTCTGTCTTGGGTTATGGAAGCAGCTGCGCTTATGGCCATCACTCTTGCTCGTGGGGGGGTAAGTCCATAGATAAGTATCTTTGCTTTTATAATGAATCCGTGAACTTGAGAGCATTTGATTGCATAGAAAGTGGTAGTGAGAAAGCAATATCTTTTCAGGGCAAGGATGTTGATTACCATGATTTCGTTGGCATCTTGGCTTTGCTTATTATCAATTCAACCATCAGCTTTATAGAGGAAAATAATGCTGGAAATGCCGCTGCTGCCCTTATGGCTCGGCTTGCTCCAAAAGCCAAGGTTTGCCTACTTGCATACTTATTCCTTAAGAATTTGATTTCTTCATGCAGTCCAATTATCTCATTTTTCATTTACCTCAGCCTGGAAAATTTGTATTCTTCATCCATAGATCTAATTGTTTTCACCAGGTCTTACGAGATGGAAAGTGGAGCGAAGAAGATGCTTCTGTGTTGGTTCCTGGAGACATTATTAGTATCAAGCTAGGAGACATTATCCCTGCTGATGCTCGTTTACTTGAAGGAGATCCTCTGAAAATTGATCAGGTACCCCATCATGCAAGGTTGAGAAATAATTGCTTTAAAATGCTTCTAATCAGTGTTAAGACGCATATACTGACAGTTCCCATATTTAGTATCTTATGATTGCTCGTTTATTAATCACACAAGACGTTGACCAATTGCAAGATTAGTAATCCTCAATTTAATCAAGGGGTCGTAATGATATTATTTTCTTTTTACAGTCAGCTCTTACAGGAGAGTCACTCCCAGTAACGAAAAATCCTGGTGATGGAGTTTATTCGGGTTCAACATGTAAACAAGGTGAAATTGAAGCAGTTGTTATTGCAACTGGAGTACATACTTTCTTTGGGAAGGCAGCTCACCTTGTGGAATCGACAACACATGTTGGGCATTTTCAGCAGGTTCATCTTAGAAACTCTTCTCAACCAAATATGGATGGAACTCGAGGCTCATTTGGGAAAAATTTAAACTGGTTACTCTTTTGCTATTGTAAACGTCCAGCTTTAGAAATTTTCAACCAAAACAATGATGCTTGTATATGAGGAATTGATAGTATTGCACATCATATTAGTGTCAAGATTTTGGATTTGATATAGCATTTTGCTGTATTATTTCAGGTGTTAACTTCGATTGGAAACTTCTGCATTTGCTCCATTGCCATCGGAATGATCATTGAAATTATCATCATTTATGGGCATCAAGAAAGGGGGTATCGAGTTGGGATAGACAACCTTCTCGTGATACTTATTGGTGGTATTCCTATTGCTATGCCAACAGTACTTTCTGTTACAATGGCTATTGGTTCTCATCGTTTATCTCAGCAGGTCTCTGAATCTAGAATTAATCCATATCTTGATATATGTCAAGGATATTATTTTTGTTTGGTGAAAGGTCAGCTTAAACATTACTTGACCTCTTGTGCAGGGAGCTATAACAAAGAGAATGACAGCTATTGAGGAAATGGCTGGGATGGATGTGCTTTGCAGTGATAAAACAGGCACTTTAACTCTCAACAAGCTTACAGTGGACAAAATTTTGATAGAGGTGGTAACTTTGCTCCATACTTATCGTTTAACATCAGTAACTGAAACGATCTAACTATGGATGGGTTTCCTTATAATACACGGCTTGAGAGCGTATTTCAGTGCAAGGTTCATATTGCAGTAGGTGAAGCAAAAGTGTTGATAGGAGTGTTGTTATGTCATTAATGTGCACCCTCTTGTACTGCCAATACATTTTCTGTTCAGTGTCCTCTTCAGTTTTTACTTGTTACGCCCCTGATATAGACTCCAACTTTCTGAATAACTTATCCGATCTATCATAACCAACTACCATACTGGAATTTAAGTCATGAGTTATTATCAACATCCATTTCCCTTCAGGTTTTTGGTAATGGCGTTGACAAAGATATGGTCATTTTGACGGCCGCAAGAGCTTCAAGATTGGAGAATCAAGATGCCATTGATGCTGCAATTGTTTCAATGCTTGCTGATCCTAAAGAGGTACCAACTCCTGTAAATAAAGAGCAATTTGTTTGACAAATCTCGAGCATAATGCAACTTCATGTTCCTGGAGAGGAAAGATCTGCATAGGTCTATTACTGCTTAGATTTGTAAATGCTGATGAACGTTTAGTTATTGAAGTGTTTTCTTGTGTATTGTAAGGCACGAGCTGAGATCACTGAAGTTCACTTCCTTCCCTTCAATCCAACTGATAAGAGGACAGCTCTCACATATACTGACAAAAATGGTAAAATGCACAGAGCGAGCAAAGGCGCACCAGAACAGGTACAGAGCATATCAGCTTCAGATGAAAGATCTCTTACCACTCTGCCATTATCATTTAATAATATAAGTAATTATCTTCTTTTAGATTCTTAATTTGGCCTGGAACAAAGCAGATATAGAGAAAAAGGTTCACTCAGTGATTGATAAATTCGCTGAGCGTGGACTCCGATCCTTAGGGGTTGCTCGACAGGTAATGGCATATTCATGAATCCTATAATCTCCTGGATTTCCATTTCTTTGTTTCCTTTGTTAAAGAAAGAGCTCTGTCACCTTTAGGAAGTACCTGCTGGTACTAAAGACAGTCCTGGTGGACCCTGGGAATTCATTGGCCTTCTCCCTCTCTTTGATCCTCCACGTCATGACAGTGCCGAAACAATTAGGAGAGCTCTAGATCTTGGTGTTAGTGTTAAAATGATTACAGGTATGTATCACAACTGATTAACTTTTCTTTTCTTTTCCTGGCTGCACCTGTTATGCTTTATGATTGGTAGGTACCACCGTAGTCTTCAAGCTGAATCTTTTTGTGGAATTGATCGCTACTACCATTTGAGTATCTACTCAGTTGAAATCATATTCTCGTACTAAATTTTTTTATGATATTTACCAGATTTACATGTCGGTTGCTTTTCCAGGTGATCAACTAGCAATTGGTAAAGAGACAGGGAGACGTCTTGGAATGGGTACAAACATGTATCCTTCATCAGCTTTGCTGGGTGAAAACAAGGACACTATTGTGGGTTTACCAGTTGACGATCTCATTGAGAAAGCGGATGGTTTTGCTGGTGTTTTTCCTGGTAAATATATACACGTGCTATGGTTTGTAAGATTTGCAAGTCTGTTGTGTATTCCGTGTCTTGATTCCATGCTCCCCTGCAGAGCATAAGTTCGAGATTGTGAAACGACTACAAGCTAGAAAACACATAGTTGGAATGACTGGTGATGGAGTCAATGATGCTCCAGCCTTGAAGGTAGCAGACATAGGAATTGCAGTGGCAGATTCCACAGATGCTGCTCGCAGTGCTTCTGATATTGTTCTAACTGAACCAGGGCTGAGTGTAATCATTAGTGCTGTTTTAACAAGCCGTGCTATCTTTCAGAGAATGAAGAATTACACCGTAAGCAAAAGTTCATTTTTCATGCTTGAAGGAAGTAGAGTTTTCAGTTACATTTGGGTTTAGTATCCTCAGACTACTGAGTTTCTGAATCTCCATTTTTTTTTCCAGATATATGCAGTGTCGATCACCATACGTATAGTTGTAAGTTTCCCCTATATTTGGTTAAATCTCCCATATTTTGATTCTTGGAATCATTTAGACACAATGCTTTCCATGTTACCACTATCCACCGTGATGATCACTTCTCATTGGCAAATTGTTCTATAAAACAGCTGGGGTTTTTGCTGCTCACCTCAATCTGGGAGTTCGATTTCCCTCCTTTCATGGTCCTAATCATCGCCATTCTTAATGATGGTAATACCCTTTAAGTTCACTTGTCTCTGCATGCAACTGTTATCACATAAATGCTTAGTGATGCCCTGCCCCTCTCTTTCGATATACTTATTTGTTATCTTGATTTATGAACTGGTTTCCAGGTACTATCATGACAATATCCAAAGACAGGGTCAAGCCATCACCATCTCCTGACAGTTGGAAGCTCCGTGAAATTTTTGCAACAGGCGTTGTCATAGGAAGTTACCTTGCCCTGACAACAGTTATATTCTTCTGGGCTATTTTTGAAACCGATTTCTTTCAGGTTAATGAATATTCTAATTAATGATTCTAGCCTAGTTAAAAATGATTTGGAAGAAAAAACACCGAGCCTCATTCCAGTTGCAGTTCATAATAATTTGTGATTCACTCTTCTCCCTTATCGCAGAATCATTTTCATGTACAAAGTTTGAGGAACTCTGGTGGTAAAAAAATCCCCAAGGTACTGAATGGACAGCTAGCATCCGCTGTCTACCTTCAAGTTAGTACCATAAGCCAAGCATTAATATTTGTGACTCGGTCTAGGGGCTGGTCATTTACGGAAAGGCCTGGTCTTCTGCTTGTTACTGCCTTCATCATCGCTCAACTGGTAAGCGGCTTAAAAGTTTTACGTATATGCGTTGTAGCAATGTTAAGGACCAAAATATGACTTCTTATCACATAATGATCTTGTCATACTTCTTCAATGTAATAACATTCGCATGACCTGCACCCGTGATTCATGTTCCTTGTAAAAAAAAAACTCTTTGAAGAATTGCGGCGGAGGACTTGGATATTTTCCACTGAACTAACTTTGAAAGATATTTACAGGTTGCAACTTTGATATCTGCGTTGGCAACAAGTGATTTTGCCGGAATCCATAAAATAGGTTGGCGCTGGACAAGTATCATCTGGCTATACAACATTATAATTTACATGCTGCTGGATCCTATCAAGGTCGCTGTTGGATATGCACTCAGCGGCAGAGCTTGGAGTCTGGTGTATAACCGACGAGTGAGTGAATTGAAACACCCCCCAACCTTCCTCTCACGACCACACTTTCTTACCAAGCCAGCTAACGAGTGGTCTGTGTTAATTGTTGTTTGCTATCTTTGCAGACGGCCCTAACAGCCCAAAAGGACTTTGGTAGGGAAGCTCGCGAAGCTGCATGGGCATCTGAACAGCGAACACTTCATGGCCTTCAGTCTATGGACGCAAAGATTGACAAGCACGCATTCAAGGACATTAACATCATGGCTGAAGAAGCCAGAAGACGCGCAGAAATCACAAGGTTTGTGGAAATACATACATACTCTGCAATTGATCTATAACTCCAGCAAGGCACACCTTCGATCCTTGTACACAATTTAACACATCTATTTCATGCAATGCAGGCTAAGGGAGCTTCACACTTTGAAAGGCAAAGTCGAATCCTTCGCAAAGTTAAGGGGATTAGATGTCGATCATGTCAATGCTCATTACACAGTCTGAGTGGTTTCCCTTTTGTTCACTTGTGATTCACTTAGCATGCATATCCCTATTCAAATTGATGAGCTCAAAGGCGGGCATTTCTATGAACTATCAATAAAAAGTTGTAAAAGCGTGATCATTTGTTGTGCCTTTTTTGCGTTGCATTGTGCCTGTGGAGAAAAATTAAATAATTTTTTGTTGTATCTTGAATTGTAACTTAATACGCACTTCCCTTCTTGAATTACCATTTTTCCTTTCCCTTGATGATTTGGTTAATATTTTATTATGATACCTTAATTTACAAATTCATAATTCTACAACTAACTCTGAACATTCCATTATTTTGTATTCTTATTTGTTAAACTTAAAAAATTAGGTTTTATTTTTTACACTTCTTAAAATACCAAAAATACCTATTTAAAGGAGATAAATCAATTTACTCAAAATATTAATCAAACTATTTAGCACATTCAAAATGAATTAATAACAATTTGGTATATTCAAATTGATTTTTACACCCAGATTTTTAATCTAACAATTGAAAAAAAAAAAAAGTCATTTAGCCAAAAAAAGGGAAAAAAAAGAACAAGAAGAAGTAGACAAAGAAAAAGAAGAAGACTAAAAAAGGAATAAGAAGAAGAAGAAGATCGACTATAGAAAAATACTTTTTTTTAATCAAAAAGTAAAAATATGTTCAAAAGATATTGAAAATATTGATTTTCTCTATATTTAACAAAATATTGTTTAAAAGATTAGAAATAAAATTTTTAGGGTTTATAACAAAAAAATTATATGTTAAATAGTGATGTGCTATACAAGTGTTTGAGAGTAATTATAAATCATTGAGTCACATTTATATCATTAGAACTCTAGCCCATGATGAAAATATGTTGGCATCCCTGACTCCTTAATTAAAGAATAGTTTGACTAATGAGCTTTTGGGATAGTAAGAGAATACTTGCACTCACAATGTATAAGAGAGAGTTCGAGCCTTCACAAAAACATTATGGAGGTTAGTTTCAGTCCTTCCTTAATTATGAAATAATTGAGTGGAGATAGTTTTTTCCCTCACGAAATGTGAGTGGAATTGACATTTTTTAATATTAGAGAAAGTTTAAAAATCTAGTCAGTGCCTCAGAAGAACAATGTATGTTGTACACGAAGTCCTAGTTGTTTCATCTAATTATAAATACTAATTGTAATATATAATTTAATATCATTAATAATCTTATATATCAATATTAAAAAAAAAAACTCGTTTGACTTCTTGTGTGTGATATGTCATGACTAACAATTATGAGTTATGAAAATTATAGAAATATCTTTTTGTACTACGTTTTGTTACATACAGTCACATTATCACAATCAAAACTCCATAGTATATAATAACAGTAATATGATTGTTTTGATAGGAGTTATTTGATTCGACAAATAATGTTTTACATCGGAAAAAAAAAAAAAGTATCTAATCAAGGGCAAAGGCTGAAACTTTGGTTACAAGGGCAAGGGCCGTGTGAATAATGTAAAACAATGAAGCTCGGATTGTCAAAAAATGAAATAATACAAATGTTGAAATGGGTTAAAAAAAAAATAGATTTTTGAATTGAATATTGAGTTAGTGAAGAAAAATATGTTACTATCTATAAGAAAAAAATTATAGTAAAAGTAGAATTTAGGTTTTATGAGGGATTAAACCATGTATTTATTCTAAAAATTAGAATATAATGGACTATATATATATCACGATAATTTAGTGAATTTTAATTAATTTATAAGTATTTTTTAACTTCTAATATAATTTAGGACGTATCATGTACATTTTAAAAGAAAAAGAATTTGAATTTTTACAGGGTTATAATCATAAAATAAGTCGAGCCAATATAGAGAGCCCAGACCAGCTGAGTCCTCCTCACAACTGTTACACAATTTAAAATGTGGATAAGTATAAGAAAAAATAAACACATTGTAACAATATTTTATGATTTTATTAAATGAATATATACATGTATGAGATGCATCAGTTATAAAGAAAGACAATTTCCCCACCCCCCCACCAAAAAAAAAAGTTAAAAGAACATATCTGGATAAACGTTTATTGTTGACGATTGTTTCTTGTATAGGCATCGAATGGGGGTTCTGAGTTATGAATTAGTGATTTGGGGATTGGCTTAATTAGGAGGACCACTTCCTCATTTGGTAGAATAATGTAATAACCATTTTAAATCATCAAATTGATGGATTGATGAAATATCTCTCACCACTTACAAGTTACAATCAAAAGTTGGACTATTTCCATCATTTATATTCCTACAGCATTTAATAGGAATATTTACTAAACATATATGGTTACTTTAAATCCACCAGCATTTTAAAAAATTAAATTTTAACAAACGTTTAACTGATTATATCTACGGTACAGTTAACAACAATTACTTCAAAAGTTACAATATTACTAAACTTTCCCTTACTCAAGAATCAAAGGTTGCATCTTAAAAATATATTAATATATACTATTATTTCCTTATATAATTAACATTTTGTGGTACTTCAATTCCATTGCAGAATAATTAATCAACGATAAAAGTTAATGAGTCCTTTTTTTTTTGGAAAATATATTGAGTCCATGTTAAATTAATTAGACTGATTAATTTTTTTTTTAAAAAAAAGAGTTTAAAATTGCCTAGAACAAAACACATAATTATCTAAAGCATGGAAACACATATTATTTGCTTAAGAATTTTTTTTTTTTTCAATTACTGATACGTACTATAGAATTAAAGTTCTAATGATATTTTACAAAATGTCTAACTTCACCCAAATTTTATTTTAGGGAGGACTTATTAGTCCCCTTTTGGGGGGGCTTACAAATTGTATAATGCTTTGTTAGTTAGGGGCCTTATCCAACATCCATCATGTGGTTTGCACTCCTTGTCTGACGTGTGTTTCACTAATTTTTCAATCACAGAATCAAATCCATTGAATTATTAGGCAGAATAAATATTAAAAATATATTTATATATTATCCATATAAGATAAGAAATATAATTTATATTTATATACGTGACTCCTATGGAATCATCATGTCCAATAAATAAATAATATTAGGCTTTTTAGAATTTCAAAATATTATTTTAATATTTTTATTCCGATCATTATGAATAAAGCGTAGCATTACTTCATCCAAATGAATTACTAATTTTGTTATAATAGAATCTTTAAAAAAAAAAAATTATGATATTATATCTATTGGCCGCAGCAAGATACTATTATGGTCCCAGTGGTGCGCAATCACCCCACTTCGCTGAACCAACCACCAAACCGGCGGCAATTCCCCCGAAGGCCTCGGCAGGTGATCTGAAATCACGTGCTACAAATGCTGTCCACGCAATTTCCAATCAATCAGCTATTCCGCTTTTACCAATCGCGTTATGCAGTACGTGTGCAAACGCGCTCCTGCTAATTCGATTCAAGAAAAATTTGCCATTTATTATTATACACCGCTATCAAATTTTCAAAAGAATTCTCTCTTTTTTTTTTTCTCCTCAAATGGTTATTGTTATAAATAGTATTATACAAAAAAACTCAAAGATTATAAAATTAAGTAAGAAAACAACTCAAAATAAAAAAAAAAAAACTAAATGTGATTATTATAAATTATAAAAATGTTCTAAATAGTATCACACTACTGCGTTACAAACTATCATCTACTGAAATTTTTTTTTTTTTTTACCACGAGTTATTTTGGGAAGGGCTCCAATTGTGGAAGACATCTTTAATTCCGTACCACAACCTAGATTAGAAGTCCCTGCTCGAACCGAGAGGTACAGGTTCGCCCAACAAAGGCGACTTCCCTGCGACTCGAACTGAGGAACAAACCCAGTCAAATCACTTAAGGGGACTCCATTACCAGTGGAGCCAACACTTTATCGGTATCTACTGAAATTTTATTATACATGCACTAATCACTCTACTGAAAATCAATAATAAATATATTTTTTTGAGCACGTGATACTTTTACTTTTATTGTACGTCATAATCGTATAAACAGCAGCCCATTTCACACCACATGTTATGATATTATGCCAGATGCCCACCAACATTAATCTTGATTACGCGGATAATAGCCTAAGCTTAAGCATGGCTCTTATGGGCAGCAATTGTTATTGGTCCTGTCCACTTTCACGTATTTGTTCTGTTCTATTTGAATTATTTTAGTTTTCTCACTTTGTCATGCAAGTTTTAGTTAGCTCCGAAATCCCAATGACGATGTATCTTATGCCTTTTCTTGTATGATGTCTGTTAATTCCAAAATGTCAAGGAATCAAAATCAGAAATTTTTGGACGAGTCCTGTGTACAGTTATCTGGGATACACTTATTATATATTAAGACGTTGATTTCACTGATTAGTAACAAATTTGGCTTACGGTAGTTGAGTTTATGCTACTGTCATTAATGGAGTTGAAATTGCTTGGCTCCAAGTCTGTGTCAGCTTCTTCGATATTTCAAAACGGAGGAACAACATCTTCAAGCTTCAGGCACGGGGTTAGTATCAGATTCTCGCCCCAGCTTTGTTCTTGCAGAGGTAATTGTAATGTTGCAAGCTTGTGTTATTGTTTGAGTCTGTTCTATTCTACTGTATTCTTTTTAATTCATTTTTGTGTTCAGGGGTGTTTCCAAGGGTTTCGGAAAATTCATATTTGTGTAAGATAGGTATTGGTTCAAGTGACCAAAAAAATATTGTGAAAGACGATTATGTGTATCGGATTAATGAAGTAAATGGGGCAGGTTCAAGCATTTTTTCCAGGAACCTGAGAGTGCTTGATTTCTTCGATGATGAATATGATGGTGTTGTGGTTGACCCAAAGAGATTGCCCTCTGATCCCGACGCCTTCGCTTCAATCCTTCGTTTCTCTCTTATTCATTGGAGGAGGATGGTAAATTTATTTAATGAATTGTGATTTTTGCTGTTTAGTTGATGATGTGTACGCACTGTATATGTTGTTACCTTACAGAATAAGAAGGGAATTTGGCTCAAGTTGCCGCTGGAAAATGCAGAGCTTGTTCCAATTGCTGTGAAGGTGATTTCTAGATACTTAAGAAGACTTTCTTTCTGTGTCCAATTCACTTTTTGAGTCACTTTATTTAAGCTGAGTACTTTTGACTACAGGAAGGGTTCAAGTACCACCATGCTGAACCAGAGTATCTGATGTTAACATATTGGATTCCTGATGGGCCTTGCGTGCTTCCTGGTAACGCTACTCATCAAGTTGGAGTTGGGGGATTTGTCATCAACGACAACAATGAGGTATAGCTGCTTGAGTTTCCAATTTTAGGAAAAAGAACACAACGATGATAGGATTGCTTTTGCTGTTTGGGGGCCTAATAGTTATTATGTCTAAAGAGCCATTTTATACCTGAAAATTTATGTATTTGCAATAGAAGTAGAAGGTTATTAGCTATGGATATAGTCTTGATACAAACTTTCTATAATGATCGTCGTGACAGGTTCTAGTTGTACAAGAGAAATACTGCAATCCAGCATTTGCTGGTCTTTGGAAATTGCCAACTGGCTTCATTGATGAGGTACATGTTCGAGTTTGGATCTTCACATCAAGAATGGCTTTCATTTGATAAATTTTGTTTTAACTAGTAACAATTTTTGGTATATCAGTCAGAAGAAATTTTTAAGGGAGCTGTAAGAGAAGTCAAGGAAGAAACTGGTGTAAGAAATTTGCACTTGTTATGTTGTTCCTAAGCTTACCTACCAATGGCATTGATTTTAAAAAAATGTGCATTTGTTTTATTTCTCAGGTTGATACGGAGTTTGTTGAAGTTATAGCATTCAGGTAATGACCCTAAAATACTTTTTATACTCCCAAATTATGCAACAAAATGCTTTCAAGGCTCTTGTATCTGATGTACTGTATATCTGGAATTTCAATTTCAGGCATGCTCATAATGTTGCTTTCCAAAAGTCAGATTTGTTCTTTATCTGCATGCTAAAGCCCCTATCAACTGAAATCAAGGTTGATGATCTTGAAATTAAGGGGGCCAAGGTAATACATAGAATCTGATCTAATCATTTTCTCATAACTTCATCAGAAGAATTTTTAATTTTTTTTAACTTACTAATTGCTGATGGTGTAGTGGATGCCCTTCATGGAGTTTGTAAAGCAACCACTAATCCAAGGAGACTGTATGTTCAAGAAAGTAATAGATATATGCATTGCCCGGCTGAGGAAACGCTACTGCGGATTGTATCCTCATCAACTGGTCTCAGCATTTGATGGTCAGACATCTTCTCTGTATTACAATGACTCTGACACACAAGACACCAACTGTATAGGCAATTGAACTTGAAGCCATTCAATTCAAGCAACTAGAATTAATGCCCGCATTGTCTTATATGCCTGATTTCTCTCACGCTCATCAGTTAATGCCGCCATTTTTCTGCAGAATGGCTTTGATATGTAACTTGTAATTGCAAACAACTTTGCTATGTGAATATATTGTCTAATTAATGTACAGAATCTGGGTTATGTACCTTCCATTTGTGCCACCGCATTCTGCTTGTCGTGTATTCACATATTTTTCAGAGCCCAGGGACATAACTTTGGCTGGCTCAGCGTCTTTTTTTTAAGGGTCCGGCTATTTTGGAACTGCTTTAAGGTAAAATACCCTTTTATAACCACACGATTAAAATTATAATGAGTTTTTTATTATTTATCACTTTACGTGTGTGGCTGTGATTCGTGCTCAACCTTAAATCAGCTCCAATACAGCCATAGCCTTTTGTTAATTACGCCATTGGTGAGAGCCCACAGACAGACCAAGGACAAACACCGTGCGAGAAATGTTCCTGCAAAAATTGGCGGGCTACGTGTTCACAAATGTAGTTATTTAGCGTGGGTCACACGTTTCATTACGTTCCTCCAAAAATTGTGGTCCTGGTGGTCCAGTCACGGTGGCCCTTTGCTTTCTCTTCTAATATTATTAAAAGTGGTCATATTTTCCATCTCCAAAACAAGCTAATTCAATGGGTATTATATTTGTTGTCTGAGAAAAAATCAAGGTCCTCATGGAGGTCCCAAAACTTTGAAGGTAGATATTTATCTTTTATCAGTAAATTTAGAATATTAATAAATTAAGAGTGACTTTTTGTTTTCCCCTTTTTGTAGTTTTGTCATGGAATGATCATACATAGCAGAAAGGGTAGGTTATTCAACAGTTGGCTTGACTTGAAAGAGATCATTCAAATATCAATTGATCCTGTCTGATTAAGTTTTGGCCCAATGAAGGGACACAAAAATTGAAAAATATTTATATATTATCTGCCGGGGATAGGTAATTTAGTAAATAGATATTAATAAGTGGACATTACATCCACCATGAGCCAGATTTTCTGCTTTCAGATTCTCACATAATTCTGAGTGTCAGCCATATGTAGCTCGGAACATGATTGTCAGGTTTATTATATTCCCTCCCACTAATCTAATAACTGCCAAATTGCCAATAATTGTGACCAAGACTTGGTGCTTTCACCCAAAAAAAAGAAATTAAATGTTTAATCATTCTCTATAGTCTCCGAAACGTTCTGATGAAATGTTGCTTTCTCAATTCTGTTCATGATGTTTATTTTATCCCACAAATTGAGAGCTGTAATCAAGGAAAAATGAAGTCGTCGAAAGTTGAGCACCGGCCGCCGCATGCCAAATGGACTGCAAAAAGTGCCTTTTAGAATGTGCATTTTAAAATCATTTCTGGCGAATTGTTAATTTCTTGATTATGGGTATTCTATGCAACAGGAATTATGGTAACTGACTAACTGCACAAATTAACCATTTGTTTAATTAATCAATAAATAACCCACGGGTCTAAAGTGGAAATGATGGGTGTAGTACCGCAGCAGTAGACTAGAAGTAAAGCAGTAACAAAAAATTTTCGACTGATAAAACATTATAAAAATAAGAGGAGGACCCAAAAAAAAGAAAAAAAAAAAAAAAGCTATCAAAAAGGCTTATTTTTACCATTATTATTAATTTCATACGGTAACGTTACATAAAAAAGGCGACCAAATAATTTTTCCCCTCTCTCTTCTCTCGCTTTCTAAAACCATCAGAACTCAGAAGCTTAAGCACTATCCTCGCTCTCTCTCTCTCTCTCTCTCTCTCTCTTTCTCCGATCACAGCTCAATTTGATCTCTCGTAAGCTCTCTTTTTATCGTATACACGACTAAATTTGCGAAAAAAATTATTAGCAGGTCGGCGCACACGCCTGCACAGATGATTATTGTTAATCTTGTTTTATATGTTTTAATCCATTATGATTGTGTTGTGTTTCTTGGTTGTTTCTCTGTTTGGTTCCTGAGAAAACTTCGGGGGGACATTATGTTTTGAGTCCATTTGAACGCAAATCATAGACCACTTGTCTCAAAATGTTCTCTTCTTTGTATTTTGTTTAGTTTCCTCAACAGCATAGCGGTTCAGTTTCAGTTTATAGTAATTACTCTTGTTGAACTAATGTGAATTATTTTATGATTTTTTTAAAATTTAATTAGATGTCCAATGAGAATTTCGATTCTTTCATAGACACACATTGAAACCCATAATTCAATTTTTTTTCTTTCCCTTTCCCCTGTTAAGTTTTCTTGTGCAGTGGGATTTCGCATGTACAAGTTCTAGAGTCTAGACTGAATTCCTGCTGTTATGATAACGTAGAATTCATCATTGATTTCACTTCGTTTCTCTTTTGTTGTTGCAATCGTAGTTTGATGTATGATGATGAGCTGCTGATTTAGAATTAAACCATTTGGGGGAGTGGTTTCTGAATACAATGCGGTTCTTCTCATCAAGCTCAAGCTTTAGTCTGACAAAGGAGCAGAATAGCAGAGGGAGCAATCATGCATTGTTGTATCTCAATGTCTATGATCTTACACCACTGAACAACTACCTTTACTGGTTTGGGCTCGGGATATTCCATTCGGGTATCGAAGGTACAAAAGTTTTATGCTTTTAGCATTGTGCAGTAGCAATTTCTTTTTGGTACATATTTGAAAAATGCAGTTTCTTCATTCACAGTAGCAGTTTTGGCTTATAAGTTGTGGATAAGTTTGGATTTTTTTTTTAAAAAAAAATTTGGTTGAATTGCATGATTCAAGGAATTTCTATAAATTAGGTTATCAAAGTATCGTCGATGAGTTTGAGAACATAATCTATGATTTTCAAAGGCATGTTGCTACAAATTCTCAAGTTTTGGATTCTTTAGTAAGATGATTAAGATGAGCTCATGGTTGTTGTTATGATTTTTGTTGGAATAGGAGTTTATGATGATTGCAATGGAATAGAGAAGTGTGTTTGGAATGAAGACAACCCAAGTAGATTGTCCATTTGGTTTAAGAGCTGACACTAAGCACATGGTTGGAAAAAAAAATAAAAAAATCAAAGTACAAGAATGGACATACATAAATTATCAAATTCATTAGTCTGTAGGGGCTTACCATGCATAGGATCTATTAATTACAAGAAGAATTTGCTCCCCATGATGGTATTATGGATTACTAGTGTTCTACCTTTCTAAATATGTGTAAGAGAGGGAAATAAATGATACTCGGAAAGTCTGGATGTTAAGAAGGGAAAGGTTTCATAGAGGAGGCTGACTGAGAACTATTCAGTATTGGATTTGTGGCCTAATGTTGTATTTGTGGTCGTGCATGGTAGAAGTAGAATACAACAATATGATCAATTCTTGTTTTTATTCCCTGGAGTCAAAAAAACCCATCACTTACGCAATTCTATTGAAGCTGAGCTACGTGATATCTAGTTTAGCCTCCTTTTTCATTTCAAAATTTTGTTTTGATTGCATTGTTTTACGTTTTCACTTTTATTCCATTCAGGGCTTTTGGTAAAGAGCAGAAATCTTTTAACCGTTTTTATTTCATCTTCCTGGTGCATGATCACTTGTTACTGTCATTATTCAAGGGAAAAACTTACCGAGGACGGTGAGGGGTCCAAGTTTATTTTTCCCTGCAAAAGTTTCCTCTCCTCTTCAGTTTAAGGGCCATTTGAGGTGTCAAATATTAGTGAGGGCTATGTTTCTTATCACAAAAGGAAATTATGACAAGGGGCCATCTTCAATGATTTGTTAGCCATTGAGTATATCCTGGAGGAGTCCAGGTCTAGATAGTTGTCCTACCCTGACCTTTTCAAAATCCAATTGAGAAACTTCAATCACTAGGTTCTGTATATGTTAAAACCATATTGGTAGTCTGAAGGTGTTTCAAATTGATATTGAATTCAGATATAATGTAAACAAAATAGGATAAAATATATGCTAATTTTGCGTCTCTCTTCTAATCATTATAGACGAGAGTCTGCAGATGCTATCTTAACTACTAGGTTGGGTTAATCTACACCGCATGCTGTTGTATGCTAATTTTTCTCCGTTTTCGTAATGTAATACTTATGATAAATTTAATACATTATATATTGGTTTTTTGATCAGCTCATGGTTTGGAATATGGCTTTGGTGCTCATGAGTACCGTACCAGTGGAGTTTTTGAAGTTGAACCGAAAAGTTGTCCTGGCTTCATCTTCAGACGGTCAGTGTTGCTGGGTACCACCAACCTGTCTCGTGCAGAATTTCGCTCCTTCATGGAACACCTTTCTGGAAAATATCATGGGGACACTTATCATTTGATTGCCAAGAATTGTAACCATTTTACAGAAGAAGTCTGTATGCAGCTAACTGGAAAGTGTATTCCAGGATGGGTTAATCGGATGGCTCGATTAGGTAAGAAAAAGTTCTCTCCCTGTGTATTCATGCTACCTGAGAAGCAGCCTTGGAGTTCACAAGGTAGTTCATAGGCCTGATAACATATTTTAAGATATGTAGTGTAACCTAGTTCTATGTTCAATAAAATGTCAAAAAGTATCTCTGATCTAATTGAGGGCACATTCTATGGACAAGTATTCTCATCATCATTTGGGTATTTGGAACAGTGTTGGTAGTACTGTGGCTAATTTTATGTCCCTTTGCATATTTGTAAGTTTCGGCTTGCATGTGATTGGATTCTCCTCATCTCACCCAAGAGTTGTTTAAATCAGGTTCATTCTGCAATTGTCTGCTGCCAGAGAGTATTCAGATCACAGCAGTTGCACATCTTCCTGATCGTCCCACATATTCTGGTACGTTTATTCTGATAACAATGTTTCTGAGGCTCAACGCTTTTAGTTTTTTAGGTCGATTTCTCAATTGTCTTTTTTCATAAAAGCCCAATTTCCTAGAAGGTAAAGCATCTTAGCCTAAATTACAGTGTACTTTTTGTTACGACACTGAAGGGAAAAATTAACTGCTCTCCACCCCAATCCCCTAAAAAAGAGAGGGGAAAGGATGGTGTGGTGTGGAAAAAGAGGGGGGGGAGACTTAATAGTAATCTTCGAGCTTAATCTTAACATTGGACCTTACCTATATGCCTAAGCTTTTGGGTATAGCGGTTCCAGTTATTATGATGGGAATTTTGTTCAATTTCTTTGTCGAATTTGCTGTGAGACTGATACAATTTTTAAGCACAATGATTTAACGACCTTACTTGTTTTGGGTAGTCGACACTTCTTGAACTTTCTGGTTGTTAATGATTTTGGTGGCTAGTGACATTTGCTGCAAGGACCATAGATTTGTTAGGATTTGTGTTTTACATCATTCTCTGGGTCCTTAGAATGATGAATCTTTCTGCATGGGCTGTGAAATTGATTGTGTGTATAAGTGCATTACTGTGGGATCTGCTCTATAGTTTAATCCAGGATGATGACCATAAAACTTGATTTATCTTTTGGCAAAGTAGTACCTAGAGATCTGGGTCTATCCGCGCTATATCCTTGGCTGGAGAGATCCGATTCATGTGTTAATTATAAGTGAGCAGCCTCAAAAGACTTGTTTTAAAGAATATATTATGTACTTTTCATGTTTTAACTAATTTCAATTGTACTTGCAATGCAGATGATGATATATTGGAATCTCCCACATCTTCTATAACAGCAGAGAGTGAAGAAGAAGAGGCGGCAGTTCATCATCTGCTGACTGCACCAAATAGTGATGGTTCTTTTCTAAAAGAAAAACCAGTGAGGCGAACAAAGGAAGCAATGTGATTCTTTTTCTTCCCATATATTCCCTTTTATGGCTTGGATCTTCCTGTTGTTGTTTGTAATTGTATCATAGAAATCTCACCTGTGTCAATGGACCTGTTGTCTCACTTTAATTTGAGCTCACCCGTACTTCTTTCCTAGAACTGTAGTTATCTTGCCAATACTTTTTCACTGCGCCTGTGTTTCTCCTTATGTATCATTATGTTTAGCATTCAGCCTAGAAATATCATCAATCAGCAGAGATTTGCATATCTCACTGTGTAACCCTTTTTATGCCATGGGTTCTGCTAAAGATTCAAATCCAATAGGAATATGTTTTTTCATATGCTGTAAATCATTACTATTTCCGCTTCTATTAGGATTAGCTTCCGCTGGGAAATTTCCTGTTAGCCTAGGAGCAGATGTGAAAGACTTGTAAGTTTTTAATTCATTTAAAGAGACAGCAATACAGTTGGCGTTGGGGATTGAAAGACTCGTGGAAATCATGAGCCCCACATATGAATCATTTGAAAGGGAAAAAACAGAGACAGCCAAGCAGGAGATGACAATAGGTTGGCTTGGTTTCTCACAGAAATTTAAAAAGATAAACAAGACGGGGAAATTTCAAATACATTACACCCACGAAATGACATGTCAATGGTGTTGTTTGGTTTGAGTCCCAATCAAAACCTCTGTAAGACTGTAACTACGACTAACTGAATTTTAAAGCCCAAAAAATTATATCTTGAATACCAAAGTTTGCCGTAACTTGTAAGGCACCCATTTCCTTCAAGTCAAGTCGAGATTTCCACGTGGTCTTCTCCAGCAAAAGGGCAAAGAGTAAAGCGAAAAAGAGAAAAAAGAAGAAGAAGAAGAAGAAGAAGAGAATCCACCGTTTACTTGAAGGCGGCTCCATCTTCTTGCATTAACATTGACCGAGGAAAACTCAAGCCAACCACTAACACTGAACCAGTAACTTAACCAAGCATCATTAGCTCTGCCTGCGATTTCAGTGATGGCTGCTCTTCTCTTCTTCATTCTATTTGCAACTTCCATACATGTCAAAACACATGCTTCATCAGAGAATTGCCCAACAGTAAGATGCGGCCACAACACACCCGATATCCACTTTCCTTTCTGGGTAAAAGGCCAGCAATCCCAACGCTGTGGTTCCGCTGGTTTTGAGCTTGTTTGCAAAGAAAACACTACCATGATACACCTTCCATCTTATGGCAATTTGATCGTAAAATCAATCTCTTATAAAACCAAAAAGCTGGATCTTATTGACCCCGGGAACTGTGTCCATGGAGTCTTTCTTAATCTCAATCTCTCTCTTTCGCGCTTCCGCTACTACTATGTTGTGAAGAACTACACGTTCCTCAATTGTTCAGCTAGGCTTCCTCCTTCTTTTGCTGAAGTGCCGTGCTTGAGTGGCTCCAGGCATCACATTTATACCGTGAAATATTCATCGGCTGTGCCGGTGCCGTCTTCTTGTAGGGCAGTGAAAACATTGGCAATTCCATTTGCGTACAGTCCTTACATCTCTGACAATAGTTTTGGACTTGGATTGACTTGGGACTCGGCTCGATGTGAAGAATGCGAAGCCAAAGGAGGCAAGACAAGCTTCCTGCCTGAGGCACAATTTCTCAACATAGCACAGGATGGAGGTAAAATTCTCATCATTGCATTTTCTAACACATAAATTTTCGTTGGAAATCCTCGTTTCTTACTTTGCTACTGCTGTAATATCTGTCATATGAAGTGATAGTTAATAATAATAATAATAATAATAATCCTAATAATAATAATAATAAAATAATCTTTGATTATGGTTAGTACTGTAACAACACCTCAGGTGCCAGTATACGGTAAACGATCAAGAAGAAAACAGTGATCCTCAATTGTTGGGCTAATAGACAAGCATATAATAATAATAATAATATTTTTTTTTTTCCTTAAGCAGGTTTGCTGTGAGGGCAAGGCATTGAAAAAATTTGTGATAATCAGAAATCCAATGACTGATGCTAAAGATCCTGGTGAAAGCTGAGAGGAAAAGTCAATGAAAATTTTAATGGCTTCTTTTTTTCACATCATTTCTTATGGCGCCATCTTTTCAGCTTTGTTCGACGTTTTGGCCTATATATACTAGTGAGTGTCTAGTGCAGAATTTTGTTTGTAGCAAAATTGTGCCGCGTTTTCTAGGAAATGCATGGTAGAAATTAAAATGTATTTTTAATCTTGCTTCTCTGTATGATTGTAAATGGCATATTTCAAATCCATATCTAAGATAATGACAAATATTTTATATATACCGGCAAAAGCTGTATTGCTGCTTGCTGGTGAAACTTAAGCCCCGTTCGGGGGACTGCTACGGCGTTTGGTAATCATCACAGCTAGGCCATGTCACCTATATACTTTTTATTTTTTATTTTAAACAAAATTTTATATATATTAAGTTTTACTTAATAGGAATTACCAGTAAGCTTTTCCCCGTCTTGTTAAAAGAAAATTTAATATATCTATTTTAACTCCATCATTGAACAAGGAAAAAAAAAAAAAGAGAAAAAGCAAGCAACAAAATCTAGTAAAGACTAATAATAATTTTATTGGCTAAATGACAAACTCTTCTTTGCCCATGAAATTTAAGAGTGGCAATATTCATTATCAGCAACAAAAAAGTTACATAAATTTACATTTTAGAGGAGCCAACAAAAATAGAAACTAATCAAATGAATACACCTAACTTTAATGAATCATTTTCTTTTTTGGAATAAAAGGCCTTTCACTGATGATGAGGTTCGATTAAAAATGCTATAATTTTATCTCAAAGATGAGAACAAAAGAGAACGAACTTAACAACATAGTATTTGATTGTTAACTGAGTTTTTAAATACCAAATCACTAGGATTTTTATTGGGTTAAAAGCAGTTGGAAAAAATTATATTTATGCATAAAGGAAAAAAAAAAAAAAGGAGGAAAGGTCTTGGTTGATCATATGTGTATGTATAAATAAAAAATTATTTTAGAGTAATGTTCTTTTTCTATTCATTGCTTGATCATATGTACATCCCAAACAATCGTTATAATTTGCATGCATGCATACATGGCGAGAAATGAATGGTTAAGGAACAACAATGGTCCCAAAGCAACAAATATCTTTTCAGGAAAAGAGATCTCTCAGTGTGTGGTTTAATAAAAGAACAAAAAGGATATTAAAAAAAAAAAGAAATATGTGAAGATAGAATAATAATTATTAAATGAGATTTCCTTAAAAAAAGAAAGAAAGAAAGAAAGAAAGAAAGAAAGAAAGAAGAAAAAAGGAGAAGGCTGCGGCCCCCCGGGGGGTGCGGCTTGGTGATTGGTGAATGTGGGGGAGTGTTTACATCTTTTCTTTCTTTTTTTTTTTAATTTTTATTTTATTTAGAGAAGAATTAAACCACTTCTCTGTCCAATGAGAGAAGGATCAACTTCCTTAACCAAAGAGAGAACTACCGACACCCCTCTCAACTCGTCGTAAACCCCTCTTCTAAATATGGGTTCAGCTATGGTACCAACCATACCACACTGGATCTATCTATTAGATTCAAATATAATGACAACTGTAGATTGAATTTAATAATTGGATCCAATTTTAATATAGTACCATTGTGGTACCATAATTTTTCTCTCTAAATATACTCTATTAAAGAAAAATTTATAAATTAATCACAATACTTTTAATAACGCCCATTTTAATTCCAAAGGTTGCCCCTGTAATCTGAACAGCATCTATTTTATTTCAGATTTTTTTTCACCAGTCAATTCATTGATTTGAATCTTTAATGTGACTAATAAGAATCACTTTCAGTTTTAAATTCCTGAAACTTCCTCTGCTTTTTAAATTTCCATTTTCTTTCTAAATTTTATCATTATATTATGCATAACTTGCAACATAAACACTTATTTTATAATAACTTTTTTTTTTTGAGAAGACTTATTTTATAATAACTTACAACATAGAAATTCGGTCATATATATTAATTATAGATAAATTTCTTTCTGTAATTTATAGGTGCCTCGAATTTACATAATTATAGAAAGAGAATTGGATTGATCGATAAATATGATGATCATGACACAGTGTGATTTTTTCCCCCCTCTTAGAAGACATAGTGTATGGTTTATTTGTACGCAATAATTGGCGTGTAGGTGTCCTTGTACAGAATATTACTCAACTCTTTCTTCTAGTAAACATAAATCATTTGTGTTGGAGATATATGTAGTGTTTTTCAGATGATTGGAGCATTTGTTAATAGTATTGTTTGGGGTCCTTTCAAAGTGTTTATGTAGTACTTACTTGTCTTGATGACATCGACATTGTTTTTTTCTTAAATAAGTGAGGAATCACTTCTTCAAATTTCCTTCATATTCTTTTGTGAGAGTATATATGTGATCATTTATTACTGTAATCCAAATCTTTCTTGAAAAATCAATATGGTATTTGATGATCATGTAAGATACATGATTCTTCTATAGCCGTTGGATGAAAATTCAACGATTGTAGAAATAATATGATTTTATTATCTTATATTTTTACAACCGTTGAATTTTCATCAAATGGTTGTGAAAAAATTATGTATCTTACGTGATTATGTAAGATAACAATCTCTTTAATTTTAAATTTTCTTGAGAATTGTACCACGGGAGCAACGATAACAATTTCTTTTGAAAACTAATATGATTTTTTTTTAATAAGGTGATTCTTAACCAATCTAATTATTTTCTCGGCGTTATCATGTATTAAAACGGATTCCTCTAGTCTTTTGGATTTGTGAATTAAAAACCTTAGTTAAGAATAGAAATTTCATGTCCATCCAGTCAAGTCAATATATCAAGCATAACAAAGAAGGGTAGAGAAGAGTAATTTAGCAAAATAATATTAACTGATGTGTCAATACCAGACGTCAAAGGCACATGGACGTGAGCACAGAGAAGCAAAAACACCCCCGCGCCACGACAGTGATGTTGGATTGGCGACTTCGATGAGCAATCAGCAAGAAGACAGATGACAATTAAATGCAAGAAGGGATGGTGACTCATCCAACTCCTCCCTCCGTATTTTAAGCTTTTTCTTCACCAATCGCAAGCCTCCATTTCTTTCTCTTGCATTCACATTCGCACACACTTTCCTTCAAAAGTTGTGGGAATTATTATTATTATTGCCGTTGATATCATTAGCCCCAGGAGGGAAAAAAATAAAATAAAAAAAGGAACCTTTTGATCGCATCAGCATTTTCATGGCTTTTCGCTCAGTACCCATTTCTTTCATTACCGTCTTGCTCTTGTTTTTCTTTCCAGTTTCTCGTTCGATTCCCTTCATAGTACTCCATGGTAATTTTTTCTCTAATTTTTTTTTTTTGGAAAGATTGAATTTCGTTGGATGAATCTGTTTCTATTTCCATATCTCATTTGTTTTGTTTAACTCTACCGGCGTTGCAATTTGTTCTTGATAAACATTTTATTTTTATTTATAACAGTCGGTGCAGAATGCTTTCAAAGTAATGGTTTTTGTGAGTGATGCTAAAGCTAAACCTTTTGTTGTGGATTAATTAGGCTTAACAGTGAAATAGTGAAACTTAAAGTTTGTGTTGATTGGTTTATTAAGGTCCAATTTTATTATTATTGCTGATATATCACATGATTAGGTGAAGGTGTTTTTTTTTTACCTTTTTTCCCCCAGATCCTTGTATTGCAAACTATTACGTGGTGCTTTAAGTTTGTCTTGGAAAGAACGAAAAAGATTGCAGAGTGCATTGATTGGTTTGCTGAATTTGAACTGGTTAAAAATGATGCCTGTGTGAAAATTAAAGGAGACTGTGGTTTTTCTATACTTGTTTATAAGGTAGGTGACAAAATGATCAATTAGTCTCATAAATCTCCCTACCATATCGGGGCATTTATTTGATGGGTTTGATTTATGAACTAACTGATTTGCTATTAACTTGATTTATTTCACGAAAAGAACTAATTTGAGGGTCTCTTGCTTTTGGTATAATGTTTAATTATGGCAGGTATTGGAGACCAGTGTTCCAATCAAGGAGTGAAACAGTTCACCGAAAATCTTAGCAGTTTTTCAGGTTCTAAAGGATATTGCATGTATGTTTCTATTCTCTCTCATTTTAGCTTGTTTCTTTAATTAATCTAACCTAATCATGTTTATTAGAGTTGATTCATACTGATTGTGCATTTGAGCATATCAAAACATCTCTTTGGAGTGCTCGAATAATCAAATACAAACCATTGCTTAAATTTTTCTTGTAATTTTCTTTAAATTAGTCAGATCTAAGTTGAGTCAAGACTGAATCAGTTGTAGTCAATTGTTTGTTCTTCGATTTGACCGCTATGAGAGTAGTTGTATAAATGGTTACCTCTTGTCGATATGTGCATTATTGCTTCACTTCATTCTCAATACTGCAGAGAAGTTGGGGATGGGACATGGGATTCCTGGTTTAAGCCTCTGGAGGAACAGGTAAAATCATGATAAATGCTGCTATGCTTGTCATTTTGGAATGTACTATTTCTACTATCTGATTGTGATTGGATTCTGATCTGTGCTCCATAATTACAGACAGAAATTGTTTGTGAAAAGGTAATGAAGTTTTCTCAGCACCTCTTGTTACTTTGCTGGCCTGCTTTAGTGGTTCTATCCGCCATTGACAAGCAATATAACCCTTAGGTGAAGAAAATGAAAGAACTGAGTGAAGGTTACAACATAGTTGGTCTCTCCCAGGTAATTTACCAGGATTGTGGCTGTTCAATTTATCGCATACTTTTAATGCATCATAATCATCAAACATGATCCGCTCATTTTATATCTCTCAGCAACTTAGAGGTTGTTTATCTGGTGGCATCAAAATTATATAAATATCAAAAGGGAGTCAACCGGGTTTTGATCCTTTCTTGTGTTATAAATTGCTGTGTTGTATAGTTTTAGTTTGTAAGGAAATTAGGATCATTTGATCTTGTCTGATAATAAATTAAGAAATAAATAATTAAATTATTGATAATGAAGAACAATGCCCCTCATCCGTACTATTATTTTTCTATTGCTTTTTCATGTCTCTATACACACCTAGTTTTCTTTCTCTTAAATTATTGATAATGAAGAACAATGCCCCTCATCCATACTATTATTTTTCTATTGTTTTTTCCTGTCTCTATACACACCTAGTTTTCTTTCTCTTAATCTAGATACGGCTGCAGCTTTTCTTTAATGTTTTCATTTCCTTGTAACAGGGTAACTTAATAGGTCGAGGTGTTGTAGAGTTCTGCGAAGGTGGACCTCCGGTAAGAGCCAGTTTTAATTCAAGTTTGTTCTACAGATTTTATTAATATCTAGGACTCTCTTATCTGCTTTTGGGTTTCCTATAACTTGAATTTTGTATAGATTGATATTTCTTGGCTACTCAAATAGATAAATCCTTTTTACCATAACTGTTGCCTCTGTTTTGTTAATGGAATAATTTAATTGGGCTTTTAACTTTCAAGCTACTTCACTCTCCTCAAAGTTCCTTTGCTTTTTCAAATTTAAGTTTTTCACTCATCACTGCATTGTACCGCGATGCATAAGCATCAAAAAGTACCTACGTATCAGTGTTAGTTATATTACTGTTTAATCCATAACTGATCATAACATTCTTGCAATTTTTTATTCTTTACTTATGCAGATAGAACAAAAATTATGATTCTGCCATTTATTGATTGTATAGGTTAAGAACTTTGTTTCCTTGGGAGGGCCTCATGCTGGTACTGCTTCTGTGCCCCTTTGTGGTGTAAGTAATACCTTGACTTTCTCTTCAATTCACTGAAATGATTTATATTTTGAATGGAAATGAGATATAACTTATTATATATTAGAGGTGTAAAATCTTGGTAAGACTAAATTTGATTGGAAGAAATGGTGCACTTCATTGGAACAGTCATGTACAAAATTTTCTTGTCTTATATTGAGCACCAATTGATATTACGCATATGCTTCTGCAGTCTGGTATCTTTTGCATAATTGCAAACAACCTAATCAAGGCAGAGGTCTACAGTGACTATGTCCAAGTATGCATCTTGATTCTGAGCTCCTTTCAACCCAACATCACCAGTGTATCTATTGTTTAGAAACATTTTGAATTTGTCACCCTATTAGGGTAACTATGATCTTATAACTAATTTATTGGCAATCTTCATTCCTTTTCCAATGTCTCTCTGAAGGCTTTACAATGTTTTTCTTTGATATGTGGAATTGCAGGATCATTTGGCTCCCAGTGGATATCTTAAATTTCCAAATGTAAGTAAATATCTTGATAAACTGGATAATGTGGCTGTAATGCTTATCTTTTTCACTCGATGCATTCTGTATAGTCATGAAATGAAACAGGAGAGGAAAGTTATCTCTATCCTAATGATTTCCAATTTCTGATATTTCCACATGTAGCTGTTGACTTGTATTGTGGCTATTTGGAATATTATTTAGTTTTGGTTAGAATATTCTATCTTCTAAAGTTCAGAATCTACTCTTACTTTCTAGGACATCCCCAAGTATTTGGAAAAATGTAAGTTCCTTCCAAAGCTTAACAACGAACTCCCTGATAAGAGGAACTCCACTTACAAGGAACGCTTCAGCTGCTTGCAAAACTTAGTGCTTATAATGGTGATTCAGAATATAGCCTTGTATCCCCTTCATTGAAAAAATTCAACTTCTGGACAATTCTAATCTATTCAACTTGTGCTTATCCCTTACTCCTTGACATCTTTCTGCTTTCAACAGTTCAAGGATGACAAGGTTTTGATACCCAAGGAAACAGCCTGGTTCGGATATTATCCAGATGGGGCCTTCAGTCCAGTTCTGCCTCCACAAAAGGTGAGTGATAATGCTTTCCCATACCATATGAGAGACTCAGTATTCAACACAATTCTCGACTTGCTTCATAAAACTTCTTGTTTAGTTGTGAAGTATGAGGAGGGTCTTAGTTATCCTTTTATGTTAATTCTCTGCGGCAGACAAAGCTTTATACTGAAGACTGGATCGGCCTTAAAACCTTAGATGATGCTGGAAGGGTTCACTTCATCAGTGTGGCAGGAGGTCATCTGAAAATCTCCAAAGCTGATATGAAGAAGCATATTATTCCTTATTTGAAGGATCAGGCATCGGTCAGAGTGATAGAAAGCAGGAAGACAAAAGGACCGAACGAGGAAGAGGGGTCCACTGAACTGGTGTTCGATGGATCATCATCCTATGTATGGCCATCTTCCGTGAAGAGCTTTTTCGTCGAACTACTAGAAGTCTCAAGAGGATAAGCCCATTAATTTAGATTGATATGACCATTTCTAAAGTATATTACTATGAAAAACACTACTTCCACTCATTGATGGGGATCATCTCCACGCATGGCTAGTTTCATTGATGATCCAAGATGGCCTACCATCTAGCACTCCTTGGTGTGTAAAACTCGTCTTAAGACGTTAGTTAATTGTAATTTGGGTTGCATCCAATGCGAAAAGTTCTATATGTATCTCATTTAAACTCATTCCTTCCAACTTCTGATCCTGATCCATCTGTTTTCACATGGAGACGGGTTGAGTGCCAGCTTAAGATTAGCATGTAAAAATAATCAGAAAATTGGTTGTGTGCGCTGCGTTAAACATATTGGCAGCCTGCGACCACATTTGGGTTCAGGACAGAACTACAGCAATCTATCCTATTTGCAACTCTTTTTAACATCCTAAACGAAACTAATAAAACCATAATTCAGAAAAGAAATATTTTTCCCAAAATGCCTTGTGCTTCTTTCCCTTTAACTCAATTTACAGGAGGGAAAAAACAGTTGAAAAATTATTTGCATCATATAAACCAAAAGGAAACAAATAGGACATAATAGTAAAAAACTAGCGGAACGACATTATATACCACTTCATTGGACTTTTAGTAGACATGAATGTCCACATTAATACCTCCCATATGATCAGCGCTAATCGAGCAGCTACTGACCCTGCCCAATTTGTTTCCTGGAATCTTCTGCTGGGCACGGCACCGAAGCCACAGGCATGAGATTCTACCCAGAGCTGCCTGACCGGCAACTCGAACTCGGTAGACAACACTCAAATCCGCCCATATCTCACCTCCATCATCAGTGGAAATGAGACTAGAATCATATCCATCAAGATCAGATTCTGTTACAATGACTACAGAGCTATCATCAAATGCCACAAGCTCTTGGGAGGTTGTTGAACGTGGAGCTCTCAAGACTTTATCAGCCACGTGACCGTATAAGCAAGCCATGTTCACCCTAAGATTGTAGTACTCCAAAACAGCCTGCCACAACCACCAACGTGAGCAGCTAAAACTAAATATGAAATAAATATAATATCAAAAGATATCAAATTACATTACAGCAATTTAACAGCAAAACCAATACAGCAGCATCTCACAGGCTGCTTGAACATATAAATCTTGACCATCCAGTCTCAGGGTGGGTATTCAGTTTGGTTTAACCCGAACACAAACCAAACCCAAAATTTCACCCTTAGAAACTGATCGGGTTAAAATTCGGTTCAGACCGAATTAATAACCTGATCGGTTTTCCCAAAGAAAACAAAAATGAAACCCAATCTATAGTTCGATATCCCCCTAATCTCAATCCTAATTTATCTTCAAACTCCTCTCTCTCGCTCAAACTCAGCTTGTGAATCCTCATTCATTCAAGTTCAATCTCTCTCTCTCACTCAAACTCATCCCCTCATTTATATCAAACTCAACCTCCTATTCCCAAACTCAACCACAACCATTTTTCCACCATTCATTGCACCACCGTTGAGCTTGTTGCCTCTGCAAAGCAGCTGCATCTCCCTCCACCGTCCTTGAAGTCACGAAGCAGCTAAACACTTTGGATGATCTAACTCATATCAACCATCATCATCTCTCAATTTTTGTCTCACAGATCTTGGCCAACATTGTCAATCTTTTCATGAGTGTTTTTATAATTGGTCATGGGGTGTTTGAAAGAATAATAATAGGGAGATCTTTTGTGGCAAAGGCTGTAATAATTAGTTTAGTTAGCTATTGTTGAGGACAATTGACTGTTGAAAACAACCAAATAATACAGAGGGATTTTAACTTGTAGTTCTTTCTCATTTTATTTTTGGGGTGGGTGGGGGGGAATTAGATTGTACTTTTGGAATTATGAATTGAACAGAATTAAATTCAGTTTGATTCAGGTTACAAATTTGAAACCGTTTGGGTTGAATTCTCCAAACCCAAAGGGGTTGGAACCCAAACAACCTAAACCAAAACCCGATTTGCCCACCCCTAAGTCTCACATACATATACAACAATATAAACTTCTTTAATTAATTTATATCATATAAAGAGAACCCATTAAGACAGTTTAAACCATCGCCAACTATTACTAGTTACCTGCCACTGGGCTGAGGCTAAAAGAACCCTTGGCCGAATGGACCTCACATAATCATAAGCAGCATCAGGTGTCATCTGCTTGTGATGCACCTACAAAGAACCAAAGGTTCAAAAGGTGGGAAATCTCCAACAATAAGTTCAGGCTCTTTTTCAATGAAACACTGACCAGGTAACAAATAACAACAGTTGTGCTGCGTCCACGGCCAGCTTTACAGTGAACATATGTCGTTTGCCTACTCAATGCATTTTCTTCAAGACAACACAAGAAAATCAAGGTAAGTAATTGCTTTAAGAAAAGAATATATTTGCTAACTTAAAAACAAAAATATAAAACTCCTCCAATAAATATTTATTCCTCAATTTCAAAAAGCATAATTCTCTGTGAAGCAGATTGCACATTAATTTCAAAAAGCATAATTCGCTGTGAAGCAGATTCCAAAGCAAACAGAGAGAACATCATCATATAGGGAACCCTCAAATTGAAAATTCAGCTTTTGACTTGCCATTCAAAAAATCCTAACTAATACTGCTGCATGAAGTGGCACAAAACAATCGACCCAAATATTATACATGCATAGATATCCATCCTGCAATGACAATGAAGAAAAACATAATTCAGACTCAAAAATCCCATCAAATTGCATATAACGCTTACCACAGATGAAGTCTACAGCTCGGCATATGTCACCCAAAGATGGTGCAAAGCAGTAATCTCGTGTAGGAATCACTAAATGATCAATGCAGTGGGCCTGTCAAAATTTTAATACAGAATCAAACATTTATGGAGTGATGAGACAAGAGATCAAGAAATTTAGTAAGAAACACAAAATATCAATTGGCAAGAGTTCAAAAACATTGTAGATGATAAAATTAAAATTAAGAACACAACCATAGTCTCATTCCTTTGATGGCCCACACACTTTTTAACACTTTAGAAAAATTATTCTATCACTTGAAAAATGAAGTCAGGTCTAAAGCTTCATAGGGCTACATATAATACAGACTTAGTATGTAGGACAAAAGTCCTGAACACAGAAAGGCAGATAGACGCACTCACATGATATAGAGATGTTGGGACTAAAGTCTCATATGGCTCATTCAGTGTGATCACTCCACCAACACCAAGCTCCTTTAAGCATGGAACATCAGTAGGAAATGGAACCGCACCCAGCAACAAAAACTGAAAATTAATGTATTAGATATTGATGTTGGTTGCCATAATAAAACAACCATTTTCACAAGTGGAACATACAATAAAAACTCAAACTAGGCCAAACAAACTTCAGAAAAATCCTACAAGCTTTGGTTCCAGCCTTCCAGGGACATAACTGGTAAAAGAAAATGAAATAAAAGACATATCTAGAAGATTACCTCAAAAATATTAAAAATAAAAGCCACAGTCCAGATATCTTCTAAGGAAACCACTAACATATGAATACTAATATCTACACAGCATAACACTTGGAATTAAAACAACTACACCCAACATCACAAGGGAACCCGCAAATAAATCATCCAAGTCACAGGGGGAAAAAAAAAACCAGATAAATTATATGTATGAAAAAAAAAATACATACACTATGGCAGATACACATAGATATCCAGTATCATATCATCACACACACAAACAAACAAAATCAGTTCATACATAACATATTTGATGCACCCACAAGGCCAAGCATCAAAAGCAAGCACATTTAAGCAATTTATACCTCATCAACACGGTCCCACCACCGAAACTCAGCCTGAAACTTGTTCCTAACAACATTATAAAGCAGGGTCGGGTAAAACAGTGCACGAGCTCCTGCACCAATTAAAACCCTCTTCACATCCGAAACAACAAAGCTTTTCCCAATTTCGCTGACATCTGAAACGCTGTCGTCTTGATCACAAGACTCTGAACTCTCCTCTTCTCCGTTCTTCACCACGGCCTCCTCCTCTGCTCCCTTCAATTCCTCAATATACATAATATACAAACTCGAACTCTACACAATCACTAAATTAATTACAGAAATCGCCACCGAGAAAAGCCTATTAAAACAAATAAAAAAACATACACAATTGGGTGATTAACAACAAATCGAGATGTAGTTTTTTAAAAAGCTAATTTTCACAAAATAACAAACGGAGCGTTGAATCTGTACAGGAAAAGGAATTGAGAAGAGGGATTGATAGCCTGATAACTGAATTCTGGCCACCGGAAGAAATCAGGACCATATTGCGGAGAAATTGGGTTGATCGGACGGCGAAAACAAGGCGAAGAATGGTGTGGTATGATCGTAAATAAAATCAAAAATACAGAATGATCAATTATGGAAATTATGAACTCCTAACCCAGAAATCCTAACCCTAAATTTGTGACTTGGTATATTTCTTGAGATTTGAGAGAGAGAATTGCCTCGGTTCCACACTACCACCTTTTTTTGCTCTAACAAACTTTGAAATGGAAGACAGGGAGCCTTCTAGTAGGAGTATAGATAGGGTGACTAGGGATGGCCATAGGTAAATATGGGTTGATCTATTTTATTCTGGATTTATATTTATAATAAAAATTAAGATTTGTATCTGTTTTAAATCTATCGTAAATTTATATTTTTTGCTTTAAATTTAAATTTAAAAAAGAAATAAATATTTATATCTATTCTAAATTCAAAAAAACTTAAAATCTAAATCTATTCTAAATTCATCATAAATTTTAAAATTTAGTAATAATTTTTTAGAATGAAAATTGAAGACTAAAATATATTGATAACAAATAAATTATATAATTTTTTTAAAATATAATAAATATTGTAACTTATATTTTTACACAAAATAACAAATAAGAAAAATAATAAAATATTTTTCAAAAATAATTACAGGAGTAAGATCAATCTAATATTATATTGTCTCCTTCATCATTCTAATATCCACGATACACCAATCCTCATTTCTACAACATTAGATAATGACATATAAATTAAATATGATTTATATTTAGTGCTTTATTATTTTTATTATGATCATATTTGACTAAATATATGAATAACTATATTCCTTCAAAATTATTTAGCCAATACAATAAGATAAATTGTCAGGTTGTATTACTTGATTTGCAATTTGAATATTATATGTTCATGCTTTGGGGCTGGCTAATCTTTAAATTTATAAAATTAACCTTTAAGTTTGAAGAGTTTAAACGCATGATAAATATCACTAATGTGCTATGAATAAAATTTATTATCATTATAATTCTACAATTGTTAAGAAACTTTTAAAATAAAATAAAATTAAAAGATTGGTGGATATGGATATAGATTTAGATATTAAGATAGATTCAGACTTACTCCAGATCCATCTTAGATCCGCAAACTAATATTTAAATCTGATCTAAATTTATTTTAAACAGATCTAAATCCGATCCAATTGAATTTAAATCACGTGAATCTTGGATCAATCCAATCCATTACCATCCGGTGACCACCCCCGTGGGCCGTGATGGATGGAAAGTGTACGACCCAGTTCAGTTCATGACACGTGTCGAGGTGAATATAGGTAAAGCGCAGCTTGGCTTGCGTCTTTTTCATTCAGCCAACAACTCGTCTTCAATCGGGATCGCCGACAAATGATTCCCACCGTTGGATTGGATTTTATCGAGGCTCTCATTTAGGGATTCGGCTCCAGATATGCGCTGCTAAAATTGGGCCTCGCTTTTTTGGAATAAATTGCTCTTGCTCATAGTTTTTTTATTTTACCATTTCTATTTTTTCTCTCTCGTGTTATTTATTATTCGTGGGTGAGTATTAATTTTGGGCTAATTTTTAAAAACCTACTCTGAAGTTTGGGCTTATTGTAAGTAGATAGCAATAATTTATTTATTTATAAAAAATCCTCTACCGTTAGTTAATTTTAACATTTACCGTTAGTTGACTGTGCAAAGACAATATTACCCTTAACAATAGTTTGTAAACGGAAATAACTAAAAAAAAACCAAAATTATTAACTATTTTACCCTCTTTAAATTATTGATATTTTCTTAAAGTTTCGACAAAAAAGATAAAATTAAAAACTTAAAAAATTATCTTTAAATTATTGATATTTCCTTAAAGTTCCTACAAGAAAGATAAAATTAATACTTGAAAATGAAATAGTCATAATCTTTACTATGATATTGTAAATATTTGAAATTGACAAGGATAAAATTATCAAAAAATAAGGTTTGTGCTTTTTGCGCCAACAATTTTAGTTTTTATTTTAGTTATGTCAGTCTACAAACTATTGTTAAGGGCAATATTATCTTTGCACAGTTAACTAACAGTCAATATTAAAATTAACTGACGGTAGGAGGTTTTTTTACAAATAAACAGATTCTCGCCAACTACTTACAACAAACCCAAACCTCAGGGGAGGCTTTTAAAAATTACCCATTAATTATGAGGTAAGTGGCACCATCTCGTAGTTAGGTGAGAAAATATAATGATACATTTAAGGGAAAACATGAATTTCCCACTGAAGCAAGCATCTCTAGAATTGATTTTCATCGACACTGATTCTTAATTATCGTTAGGACTTAGGTGAGCACCAAATTAATCATTCCACCATATAAAAGCAAAAATAAAGCAATCAGTCAAGATCTCTGTTTTTGAAGGAAAGGTACTTATTTGCACATTTATTCCCAGAAAAAAAGAATTGCACATTAGTTTTGTGGTTTGTGTTTGTGATGTTTATTCAGGAATTAAAGCTTGAGAATTACCGTTTATAATGGCAAATCTACATCCTTGCGGACAAAGATTACAATTTATTAGATTATCCCAAAAGGAAAAATGAAGCCAAGCAACTATGTGATAAGTATTAACAAGTCACCAAATATGAAAAAAGAAAATAATGGAAAAATACAATATAAGGAAGCTTCTTTCTTTAAAAAAAAAAAAAAAGATATATGTGTATAGAATCATGGGGATGTTATCTTTAGTGGGAAAAGCAAAGGCTACATTAGAAGTAAGTCCAAAACTTCATCGTCTTATTAATAAAACGAACACAAAAAATTAGGCATTATTACATGACGAACCTTCTTCTACTCAAGTACGAGAATATTAGCTAAATCTAAAGCTGGTAAAACAGGTCATAAAGTTATGTTGGTGTCGCACAAGCTTCCTGTCATGTTAAACATAGGTCAATCAAACACAACTTATTTTATAATCGTGTCAAAAATATTGAGTTACTATCCCGACACAAAAATTTAAATCAGATTATCCACTAACCTGCTTACTCTCTCTCTCTCTATATATATATATTCATCCTTCTAAAAATATAAAAAGAAAAAATCATGTCTAATTTTTGAATTTTACTGACAAGACCCTGCAAATTAATTTAGAATAAAAAATATAATCATGTCATATTCGAATAAATGAGTCAAAAATTTTAACCATAACCCAACACGATAAAAATTGTGTCCATCTGAACTCAATCTGTTTAATAATCATATCAAATTTGACGATCCATATTCATTTATTCATGTCCAGTTCACGTTGGGTAATCGGATCGTGTCAAATTTAATCAGCTCTAGCTAGAACTTTCTACTAAAAAGTAATGATGATAAGTACAAAAATTAGCACAAAAATTATAAGAGACAAAAGAGATTGACAAATAATAGTGAATCGTTAACCAATCCAAGTGATGGATTGTGATGAGAGAAAGTGGGAGTAAGCAAAAAGTATTTGATCCCATCCTTCATTATTCAGACTCCAAATCATTGTGCTGATTTTAGTGGGTGCAACAAGTGAGGCGCCCAATGATGCATGTATCGTAAAGCATGCATCTCCCAAATAATTTTCAACTCCGCATTTTCTTAGTTTGTACATTTGTAAACATAGCATCTAGTAAGAGCAGCTGTGGACCACTAACATAAATCTTCAACTAAAATAATGAGGGAAAAACATACCATGATGCAGTAATCAAAATGTATCCACAACCTAGAACAAAAGTTTCTCACCAAATTTAAGTCGCAATGTACAAGATACAGCCTTGGCAATTTGTCAACACTGGCTCTGTCATTCATGAGTTCTCTCACCTAAGGTTTGAATTGTTGGACTGTCTGCACAACCTAAATAAACTTCTTAACTAAGACAAATGCACAACAACCTAGTTATACATTTGTTAATAGTCAAATGTTTTCATCACTTGGCCACAAATCAAAATAATAAAGAAAGTAATTTTTTGACGATTGCGTTCATTTGACTGTAAAATCAAATATGAACTGTAACTCAAGTGATTGAGCATCTCCGAGTTCTAGATGTAAAGAAGACAACAATAAATCAGCAAATATAACAAAAAGACAAGGAGAGGTGGGTGATTGAGGTTCCCCACATTTTCTTTTACAAAGGATTCCTAAAGGATCCACTAATAAGGCACCAATGCATATTCCAAACAGATAAATCAATCTTGGAACATCCGTTGGCTATCAGTATAGTCAATGGAGTACACATGTGAAGCTCACTTGCCAAACTTTAATCACATCAATATTACCTTTCTCTCCTTTATGTGACATGCAGTTACCGGCCAACATTGATAATAAGCCCTAAACCGATACCTAATGTAGGTACAGGGCTGATCTTTATCACATAAACATTTTTGTGACAACGAAAATGACAACATTACTTCACAGTAGAGAATTTCTAAGGCAGTATTTATGGTTTTGGCCATCAATTTAGACATCAAATCAGGCAGGCTGATGGTTGCCAGGTCAGTACCAATGACAGAGTTGAACCTTTTTTTTTTCTTTGGCTAAGAAAGAAGCAATCAGAGTTGAACAGCCTGTCACCATCAAAACAAAATAGTTGCAAAAGCCAACACTAACTTGCAATTAGTTAATTGACTAATTGTATGAATCTCAGCAATTCTGTCACAAGTACCTTGAATGGCCATTCAGGAGCTACAGCTACCAGTTGATAGGATTCTGACTTCTTACGCGCATGAGCTCTGACTCAAAAAAAGCACACATTCATTCTTCCTATCCATGACAAAAGATAAGTGTGCTCAAGCTGCAACCAATATTTTCACCAGCTCTCTGGAAAAGTTAGAGAGTAAGAAAAAGCCTTAAATTTACCTAACATGCAATTAAAACTCTGGTTAGAAGGTAAGAGACAGCCTTCAAAGAAATAACCTATTCTGATAGATTTATGCAGTTAGCATACCTAGAAGAAGTTTACACAAGAGGAAAGAAATGATTATCATTTCATTAAACAACATATTCTGTCACTGTCATACATTCAGCATATTTCCAAGCTACCATAAAGATTTGAGATAAAACAATCATATTTAAGCTATTGAACTAGCGGATCTGGAAGAAAATTAACTTCTCAAATGTCAACAATGATATCCTTGTTGGTTGCATAACATATCAAGCTACCCCCATAAAATAGTCCACCATTCTCTAGATCACTTAAAGCCACAGCCTTTCATAGGGCCGATATGCTCCCAAGAGTGTATAATAAGAAAAAGCTCAATCAAAATGACTATATCTATAAGTTGTTTCATGTATGTCAGATGGTGACAAGATTAACATATGAATTGAGATAGAAAGTGACACTAAGGCCATTCCCAAAAAAATATGGGAGAAAAGTAGTCTCAAGAATATGTTCAAAGTGAAGAAGAATAATTGGATAATGCTTGAGCAGACAAAGAATTGGGAAGTTGGGGTTAAAATGAATCACCTCAAAGCATGCTCCAAACAGGAAAAACAGCCCACCCTTGTATCAATCTCACTAAAACCTTGATCAATGAGAATTAGACTCATATATAATCTGATCTGGGAAGCACCAATTCCTTTCCAAATTACACATTTTTTTTAAGAGAATCTGGACAGGTCTTGGTTTGGCCATGAATGACAAAGATAAGAGCCAATTCTGCATATCCTATTCTGGATCAGTTTCTTATCAGTTCAAAAGTTTCTAGCCAAAAAATTCTAGCTGTTTACTAACAAACAGGGGCGTCCAAGGATAATAAATTTTGTTGTTTGCACAACATCAACCTCCAATTTTAGGAAGATTTGTAATTAGCTCCTCGTCTCCAGATTTCTTCAAGTGTTCAACTATTTTATCGACATAAGGACCTTGCAACCAAATTCTTTTTTTCAGCATGAACCTTGCAAGCTTTGCAGCTTCCACTGAATGGTTTTTTCGACAAAGCCCGAGTAAGAGAACAGAATGGATATCCGAGTCAACGGAAGATAAGAATCCAATCTTCTCAATGTCCTCATATAAGCAAAAACCTTCCAAAACCTGTCCCCTCAAACATAGCTCTCTAATCATAACACTACAAGCAAGACCATCAGGTTTTACCCCACTGGCTAGCATCTTACTAAAGAGCTTCTCTGCTTCCTTAAGTCTTTTAGTCCTAACCAATTCGACCACTAGAGAACTATAGCAGCCACCAGATGATACACTACCTCCGGCAACAACTTTATCAATCAACTGATAAGCCTCATCTAGATTCCCTTCAACACAAAAGCCCTTAATCAATGTACTAATTGTGACACGGTTAGGAGCACAGCCGAAAGCTTCCATTCTATCCAAAATCCCCAATGCTTCCTTCATCATACCCTTCCCACAAAAAATCTGAATGACTGAAGTATAAGTGACAACATTTGGACTACAATCCCCACCTTCTTTCTCCATCTCCCCTAGCAATTCCAATGCCCTCTCCATACTCCCTAACCTACAAATCCCATCAAGAAGAGCAGAATATGCAACCAAATTGGCTGCACAACCATGTCTTTTCATAACCTTAAACAGCCCACAAGCATCCTCTAACCTACCTGCATTGCAAAACCCTTTAATCATTGACACATATGTGATTATATCAGGGTAAAGATCAATCAACCCCATCCCTTTCATTAATTCATCAGCTGCAATCATATCGCCCTTTTCACAAAACAACCGAATAACATTATTATATATAATAGTATCCGGTCTCAAATCAAATTCAGGCATTTTCCTTAGTACCCACATTGCCTCATTCGCAAGCCTAGCTTTTTCACACAAATTGAAAATCACTTTCATCATCTTAACACTGACAACACACCCTTCTTCTTTATAAGCCTCAACAACATCAATAATAATACTCGGGTTTTGCTTAATTCTAGACATTTCACAAGCTCTGTTATACATAAATGAACTGTGCCTATAACTTGATTGGAGAGCAGCCCATATGAAAAAACGAATACCCATTTGAGATTGACTTGGGAAACACCTATGTAACACTTCAATCACACAAGTGGAGTCCAGCTTGGCCTTAACCGTAGCTAGGGTTTTTTCAATATTGTTCGGGTTCTTTTGCAGGTGAGTGTAGAATCTCTCTGCGGGAGAAGCAGTGGTGAAATGTAGAGCGAAGATTTTGGAGTTTTTAATATTAACTGAGGATGATAAAATTCGAGAAAGTGAAAATCGCGGCATTTTTTTTTTCCTTTTAGGATTTTAGGGTCTTAGGAGTAAAAAAACCCTAAATATCAGAAAATGAACGAAATTTTAACCTGGAATGTCGAAAGGAAGATGGCGCAGAGAGAGAGTGCGAGCCAGTCAGTCAAACCCGATGAACCACAAACTCTCAGACTCGAACAGTCGGATCGAGAAAGAACGATTCAAATCGTATGCAGGTTTATACGATAGCGTTTTAATGTGTGCATTTTTAGAACCAATACCATAATAAAATAAAAATTTTGCTATGTTACATTGAAAGTCTCATACACAATTAATAAGAACTACATAATTATGTAGATCTCATAATTTATGTGATTTTTATAAATTATGTATGGTACATTCAATGTAACACAGGGACTCTCATAAAATAAAGGTGAATTTCGTCCCACTCTTATTAAATTAATATACTTTAATTTATCCTATAAAAATATAAAACTATTAATTTATCCTTTAAATATTATTATTTATTTTTAACGGTTGATTGATGTTGACTTATAAAAATACTAGAATGTTTTTAACTCGGCTAACTAAGTTTTGGTATTAAAAAAAAATAAGTTTTGTGGATTAATAAGAATAATTTCATTTTACCCTTTAAAATCTAACATATTTTAAGTTAGATGATAAAAATAAATTTATTAATGAAAATCTCTTATAAAAAAATTGTAAAAGACCCTCAAAAATTAAATTAATTTTTACTTATATTTAATTTATAAAACAAATATAATAATCACAAATTTTATTTACAATATCTCCACAATGAATTTTTTTTTTAAAAGTAATTTTTACCCTTATCTTGAATTTAAATATTTTAGGGATACAAATCATTAATCAATTAGTTGACTTTTACCATCCAAAATATCATTTTACCCTTAAGAGTATCTAAAAAAAAATAACCCATTAAATTTGTTTACATTCCCTAATATAATTCAATGGATTATTAAAAATTAAAAATATATAAAATTTAGAGAAATTCAAAGACCGAAATCTTAACCCTAATCCTAATCCCAATTTTTTATTAGTTTATTTTTTATTAATATCATTTGTTATAAGTTTTAATCTTCTTATTTGTTTAATAATTATTTTTTTTTTATTAAAAGCCATTTTAGTATAGTTTTCTTTCCAAACATGAAGTTAAGGCTAAAATAATAAAATAATTAATAATTTATAAATATTTAAGTATATCCAATATTTATCATTTTTTTATTAATTATTCTTAGGAATCTTGAACTGTAAACCCTTATTAATTTATGATTAAAATGTTAAAAATGATATGTTATATTCTTTTAAAATAAAATTTGAAACAAGTTATTGGAAAAAAATTATTCCTATTTTGGGTTTTGAAATCTAATAAATTAGCAACCATGCCATCCACTACAATTTATCCTATATTAAAATTTAAAATTATAGTTCAATTTTTTTGTTTTCCAAATTATTGTTTTCTTTTATTCTTCGTCTTATTTTTCTTCTTATTTCTTCGTCTTGTACTTTTTTTTTCTCTTTCGTTTCATCTTTGTTTCTTTATCCCATTTTTTTGTTCTTATGTTCTTTTTATTCTCCACATTAAATCAAACAATTCTCTGCATTAATCAACGTTATCATAATAAAAATTAAAGACTATAACACAATTAAAAAAAAATCTTTAAAATAAAAAAAGTGAAATTTTTTGTCTCTTCTTCTTTCTTCTTCATCTTCTTCGTTCCTTTCACTGTTCATCTTCTTCTTCGTTTTTTTTTTTAACTTTAACCGCCCTTTCACACATCTAACAACTCCAAAACCACTTTCAAATCTAATTTATATAATCCTATAAAGAGGCACTGATTCGATCGTGATGGCCAAACTATCACGCTTAGCTTACGGGACGAATTGGTCCGAGTGGAGCAAGTACTAGTTATTCGCGTGCAGCAACCAGACAATTCAGGTCGCATCGCCTGCCAAAATGGAGATGAGGTAAGCGAGAGAGGGAGGGGATCTTAGAGGGGAATGCAAAAGATATTAACCTAAATATGATTATTTAGCTAAGCATAATTGAAATAAAAATAATTATTAAAATTAAATTACTCATAATTAAAAGTAATAAAAATAATTAAAATTGAAAATACAACTAAATTTATTTATAAAAATAATTATACAAAATATGAAAACACACCTAAAAAATAAGATTACTGAAAAATTAAGAGAAATTGAGAAGAAGATAGATGATCAAAAACAAAAAAATGAAGCTCTCTTTAAAATAAATAAATTAATAATTCAATGTTTTGCAATTCATCCTAAGCTTTATGCATACGCTCCTCACAACCATTAGATCAAGGTCTAATGACTGGCCAAACTTTAAAAGTCAACATTGCATGTGTTATCTTATGAAGCGTCCGATTTGGTTAAAGAATGGTTGAGATTTGGCGGGTTAATGGTTGGATCAGGTCGATCCGAATACAAAGAATCAGATCCTACAACTTGCTTTACTAATTATTACCACATGGCACGATCGTGGCCATTGAATCATGAATGGTTGAGACTTAATCAAAATTGCCAGCTATCTAATATACCCATATCTATTGTAAGTTCATTTTATCATCCAATCAGTGCTCGGTCAACAGAAAAGTTAATTTTTTGCACAAGCTCAATTTTAAGCCGGTCTTGACTCATCTTAAGGTTTTCGGACCTTTGAAATCCAAATTTGACATTTGTTTATCTAGTTGGAGTCTCGAATTACATAAAATTAATATTTTACCTAATAAACACACAAAAATATATAAAATTAAATATAGTTAAGACATAATGAATAATCCTTAATATATTGCATAAACACAAATATAAATTACAATATAAGCACAAAATAATATTTTTATCGTTTGATAATCAAACAATTTTTAATACTAATTTAATACTTATTTAGAATATCAACAAAAGACTCTTCTAATTTAACTCTTTAAATACTTATATACTTATCTTTTTGCCAAATAGAATAATGAAAAAAAGAAGTTAACTCTCAAAAAACTTTTCAAATAAAAATAAATATATATTATTTTAATCAAACATTTTCATCTACAAAAGTAATAGTAGTTATAATGTTTCTCTCTTTTCATCAATTATGAGATGAAAAATAATATAATATTTAATTAAAAGTTCCAGAAAGCTCTCTAAATGATATTCTTTAAATGAGATAATGTTTTTGTCTCTTTAATATTGAAAAATCTCATTTGGAGGATCTTTTCGAACTTTTTTTTATTGATATGACTCTTTAAATAAGTAGTAAAATTTTATTTAAAGAGTTTTTAGTGATACTCTTAATCTCTATATTTTGGTCTAAGTGTCTGTTTAATAGTAGTGGGCAAATTGAGTTTTAGTTTGGGTTATTCAAGTTTTGGTTTAGGTTACGAACAAATCGAGTTGGAGAATTGAATCGAATTGGGTTCAAAATATAAACCTAAACCAAATTTAAATTCGATCCAACTTGGTTCATAATTCAGATAGAATGAACTACGCAATAAGTGTAATTCATTATTGTCTGCATAAAATTTATTTATTTTTAATATTAATTTATTTTATTACTTTGTTTTTAAGATTAATTTTATAATTTTTTTTTGCATAAGGTTAAGAGTGTCACATATTCAATAGCAATACTATCTTAAGACATTTTTCAAAATATAGGGATTAAATGAATACTTAACCTAAAGTATAAAAGACTAAAATGCATAGTTATTTTTTGTGTACAAATAATTCCTTCATTTTATAAATTAATGTCATGACTGCAGTATGTATAAAAAGAGAAATCATGTTCGCTTTTTATTTTTACTCATGGGTTGTTATTTCTATTTCGACAAATTATAAGTTACATTTTTTTTTTTTTGAAAAGTTATATTTCATGTATCTTACACTCACTCGCATGAATAGTGAGTAGGTCTCACACCACACACTATTCATGTGAGTAGATGTAAGGTGCATGAAATGTAATTTAGGGGATCCCTCTATTTATGGTTGTGAAAAACTTCCAAAAATTCCTTCGCGCGTGAAAGGAAATGAAATGGATTTGCTGGTTAGCACTTTGCATATTATTATTGTACAGTGACACATGTGGGATCAGTATGAGAAAGTAATTAGACAGCATGTAAAGTGTTCCCTTTATTGAATCTATTCCTTTCCCGTTTGCTGATTTGCTCTTGCGCTAAGGCTAAATCCCTGGTTTTTATGGCATGTATTTGTCCACAATACCATATTTGCACATGCTGGAACTTGTGTAGTCTCCTTTTCTAATGCCAATGCCCTGTAGAATTTGAATGTTTGGATTGGTCTCAACGAAAAAGCACCCTCTTAAAAAAACGAATTGTCATTTTCTCAATACGAAAAGAAGAAGAAAATGGCGGCAAGATTTAGGGATCCCAGTCATTCAAGCTAGCTTATGACTCATCTTTTTATTTTCATCAGTTCTTTCAAGCCAATTACATTTGATCAATGCACTTTTTCCTTCACAAATTTCTTTTGGCTAAAGATTACCCCGAACCCTCCAAATACAAAAACTTTGAACTATGCAAAAGCATGGGGAATCAGATTCATTGTCTACAAATCTTTCCAATATACTTAACTTTCGGCCACCAGTTTGAGAAAAGAAGGATACGTTATCAACCTTCCTCATCTTATAATCACCCTTTAACATGCATATTATCCTCTTATCTTAATTTCTTTTAATACCCTTCCCTTTTTAAAATTACCCACTAACACGTAAGATTAGCTCAATAAAGACCCTTCACATGGCTGTTGACACAACATTTGGCTGGATGATTCGGCAACGCATGGCATTGCATGGATAAATCTCGGGCATGCAGGCTTTATTTGACAAAAAGGGGAGCTGTCTTTTATCAGCAGATAAACATGTAAACTCTGTTGTGCGGACCGACTCTCTGCAGATCTGTATTGCAAAAATCAATCAATAATTGGAATGGGCTGTAGTTGAAATTAGAATAAGTTAGAATCAGAATGAGAAATCAGAATCTTACTTGAGACATGAGAATTCTAATCAAAATAAGCTATATTACCATTGATAAATTTATTTTATCTTAGAATTATAATGAACTCTTGTAAATTACTAAAATACCCTTAATTACTCATTATCATTATTATTATTTGTTATAACAATTGTGATTATTATTATTCAAAATTTTATTATTAAAATAATAATAACAATGATAACCAACAACAACAACAACAATAGCAATAACAATAATATGCATCATCATCATCATCATCATCACCGGCGATCGGCAGAGAAAGCACGGCAGTGAACTACAGCCGCGGCGGCAGCAAGGGAAGCAAGCAATAGTGGCAACGCAACAACAAGCAGCAACAGTGATGAATAGCTGGCTCTTGGGTGATACGACATTTTCCTTAACAAAATCGCCGCTTACTCTGGTGCACCACCAGATTATTCCACAACCAACTTCCATTGTGTTTGAACTCTATCAAAGTAGATGCATGACAAAAGAGGAATTGAAGATTATCTAATTCTATTCTTCCATCTATCACTTCTTTCAACAGATTCTGTTGTCTCATGCTCTCCTTACCACTTCCTTGAAATGAAGAAGAATGTCAATTTATATAATTCTGAGAGAAGCATTTTTGTCCAATAATTTGATTATTGTAAATTCCTTAGCCGATGCATTTAGTTTCTTTTTAAATGCACCTGTAAGCATTGCTTTTAGTATCTAATGAAAAGTGGAAATGCTGCCTATTAAACCTTTGATTTAATTTTTAAATTTAATTCAAAGTATAATTGCAACCTCGTTAACCTCATATTAAATTTTGTGTAATTTAATATTAAAATCCAAATTTAATTGACCATTACAATCTTAGAATAAATTTTTGAATTGATTGCATAATTAGTTCTGAATTTAACTAGCCACTACAATTTCTATAACTCCTACTTTTATTTAATACAGTGAAAGAATGTACTTTAAGCGTCAATTTCTCATTCATCTTAGAATCATTTTGAGTATTCAAATATATCATTTCGAGACACTCACATAAGAGATTTTGAATCATCATTAACCTTCTGCTTATACAAAGTTGATCCGACTTAAAATTATGCCTTCAAATAACAACTCATTGTCTTATTTTTCCAACAGCAGTTTTGGGGGTCGAATGAGTCCAACAATTTATTAGAAATTGAGCATGGCTCTGTTGCCTTTGAAACTCGAAGTGACGAATCTCAAAATTAAATTGGACATGCCTCTGGTAAGGCTCTCGAATCTCAGCTGCTCTTTCGCCCACACGGTCTCAACTCTCAATATCTTCTTTTTCGCTCATTGCCACCGATGGGATTTCGGTAGTTGTAGTAGCACTGTAGCAGTCCTTGCTGGTATGAACTGTGAAAATATCGCTTGGGCCCTTTAGAAAAACAAATGAAAAAAAAAACATTAAAATAAGGAAAATTATCTCTACACCACATTTTTTTTTCATATATATATATATATATATATATATATATATCTAATTATCACAAAATTTTAACATGTACGTTTTACCACCTTTGTTTCTAAACTTGTATCAATTAATCACTTTGACACTAAAAATAATCATTTTATCCCTAAATGAATTAAAAAACTATTTTATTTTACAGAATTTTAATAAAAATTATAATTATAATAATACCCCCTAAATTCAATAAAACAAATAAATCTCATAAGTTTAAGATGATAATTTTTAAATGAAATTATAATTATAAAAAATAACATCTTGTAGTTATAATTTTTTTATAATTATAATTTCATTGAATTTTTGTTGTTAAATTAAGTATAGGGAAGTTTATAAAAAGTACCATAAAGAGAAAAGCTCCTTATAATTATTGTAAACTTCCCTATAATTAATATTAAGAAACTTCCCCATACAAATTAAATAAAATTATGATTACAAAAAATTAACATGATAATTTTTAAATGAATTATATTTATAAAATATTAACATATTGGATTTAATTATTTATTTTATTAAATTTAGGGGTATTATTATAATTATAATTTTTTATTTTTTAAAATTTTATAGAATAGAACGGTCTTTTAATTTATATAGAGATAAAATAATTATTTTTAGTGTCAAAGTAGTTGATTGATACAAAATTAAAAATAAAAGTGTGTAAAGTAGTCAAAATTTTGGGTGTCAATCAGATTCATTAAATGGTCAAGATTAATTTGCAAAGTCAAACAGCTTCTGGAACAGGGGGCCCATTGAAAACTTATAAAGAACAATCTTATATAAATGCATACGTCTTACTTTAATTATTCGGAACTAATTTTTTAAAAGACTTGACTTTTCCAAAATAAAATTTTAATTAATCATAAAGAATAACCAATGCAACAAGGTAATTAAAATTTTTATATAGTATAATATAACACTAAATATTAATGTTATATTATTATAATATAACGTTAATGTAATACAGTCTAATTAAATGCACCATATATTAAATTATACAATACAATGTGTCAATTACACCTTAATAATATTATTAGTTTATAGAGAAATTGAAATATTTTATGAATAGTGTATACTCGCCTAACTGCAATTAGAAATTTAACATTCCCTTAAAACCACTAGTTACTTTTCATCTTTACACAATTACACTTAAAATTCCACTGAGAGAAACTTTTGAGGTGCTCGCAATGTATATATCATTATCCATTGAATTCTTACTGCATATATCTTACCTTTCAATCAATCACATAATAATCAATGTACATATTGTAAGAATTCAATAAGGTAGCATTTATTTTTTGAATTGGAGTGTGAATACTAAGGAGTGAGAATTTTAGGATTAGGAGTATGGAGTGGGAGTGAGAGTGAGAGTAGGTTGTTTACTTACATTGAAATAGAAGTATGAAATGGAAATCAAAATTCAATTTATGTGTTTACAATTTTATCATTATTTAAAGAATTGTAGTTTTTAATTACAAAATAATAAAAAATATATTTAATGAATAAATATTTGTTTTATTATATTTTTAAATTTATAATAATTATTAATATTCTTAATTATGAACATCACAATTTTTATTAATTTTAATTTTAATATAAAATGAAACGTTATTTTATTTTATTTAATAGAATTATATTAATTTAAATATAATTATATTAAATTTATTATTATATAAAATAATAATATAATATTATTTAGTACAAAATTAATATTTTCTTAGAATAAACTATTTATTATTATTAATATTAAATAAATATAGTACTATTATTTTTAAAATAAATATAATAATATTATATTTATTAATTCTCTATTAATATAATAATATTATTTTTAAATCATTTTAACTTAGAATCAATGCAAATTATTATTTAAATAAATTTAATATTATTTTATTTTATTACTTATAAAACATTAAATTGAATTAAATTAAAAAAAAAAGGTAGAAAATGGAAAGGTGGGAGTGGATTCCCACTCCCACTCCCCACTCCAAAAATGAGTGGGGCCCACGGAGTTGGATTCTCAATCCTTTCCCAATTTAGTGAAGTAAACACTGAAGTGGAAGGAATCTGCACTCCTCATTCCCACTCCAGAAAGTAAACACAGCAAATGAGAACATAAAATACTATAAAAGCATCCAAAAAATTTTCCATCTCAAATTATTACTAAATTTCTTGAACAAGATGAAGATTGGGGGGGGGGGGGGAGTGGAAGAAGGAAAAGCATTATTCTACTAGCTTCTAGGTTTCTCATTTGAACAGAAAGATTACATAAAATATTTGCGTATGGCAAAATACCTGGTATCTGCTAGAAAGCAAAATACATTCTGCTGAGTGCTGACTGCACATTGGAATGGGAATAAGTTGGTAAACATATAAGCTACATAAATTATTTTGGACAATTCACCTCATGAAGAAATTATCTTAAAATCACCCTTTTATTTTTAAAAAAATCTTAATTTATTTTTCATATATGTTAAGAAGACAAACAAACTTTCATCAACTCTCCTTTTTTTTTTCATTTTCCCTTCAATAATGTTAGAGATTCTAACATTTGAGTTCTTTTTTAGCTTAATATCATTTATCACTCATTTATTAGATGGTAAATTTTTTAAATTATAAAATAATTTGACTACCATCCAATGAATGAATACCACATCATTTAAAACTCAAATTGAGACTTCGTTGTTAAGATGTCTAATATTACTCTTTTCCTTAATCTTAAAAAAAAGTTAATTTTAAGATTCTTAAAAGTAGACGAATAATTTAAAAATAGTCAATTTAAAAAGGAATAATCTGAAACTTACATAGTAAATAATAAACCTAGAATTTTCTAGGTCAATAAACTTTTTGGATTGCATTTGCATAGCTGATTGATTTTTGAGATATCACTATGACCAGTTCCTTCCATGCTCTATTGTGTTTTTCAACTAAAGAAAAGGACTTGATTAGTAAATTTAAGTATATCCAATCCAAGTCTGTTTGAGGCATTGTGTCTAAGGACAGAAGAGAGGGAAGTCGGTAAACAAAAGCAATAGGCAATAAAGTTGCAGACACAAAATTCTTTTTTTATATTTTGAATATAGATAATTTTAAAATTTTTATTTGATGAGCTCCACCGAAAGCTAGCGTACGCAGTCCAAAAGAAGAATCCTGACCGCCTCCACGCAACCAATTTGTCCCTTGCGTTATATTTATACATATTCCTCCCCCAAAATGCATATCTCCCCTCAGATTCTCCAAATTAGATGGCTATGGATCAGTCATTGAAAGAATTCCCACCCTTTTTTATTAGTGGGTACAATTAGTTCCTCATTAACCAATAACAGTAACAGCAAATTTGAGGGTGCCATTTTGATGCTTGTGATCTAGGTTGGGTAGATCTTTGACTGGACAACTTACCAGCTTCTATCCGGCTTGAATCGCCAGTTGTTTTGTGCGGACACCAAAGAGCAAAAGCAGCAGATAAACATATAGCGAATTCGATTCATGTAAAGCCTTCTTATCTTAAACATTTTGAGACTGTTTTAGAAATGCGGTCGGTCCTTGTACTCCACTTCGGTTCATGCCCTTCTATAATCAAAAGTAATGAACATTTTTGGAGAATTGAACTCTCTAAAATCCTTAAACCACATAAATGCATGCATAGAAAGCAATTTCAAAAATTAAAATTTGGGAATCTCTAGTCTTGACTCATTTAGTTAATAGATATCAAAATTGGTGGTATTCAGCCGAAAAATTTACTTATCTAACCATTTCCATAAAATCATTATCAAAATTAATAAATTTCTTACCATAATAACCATATTTAGCCATTGCTGTCCAACCAGATGAACCCGCATCTTCTCCATAGAAACGCATTCAAGAAAATTGGAAAAAAAAAACACACACACATCAAGCAAATTGAGTCAAGAAAAAGGCTATATTCTAATGAGAGAGAAAAAAAAAACAGCAATAAACAAACAAAAAGAGAGAGATGCCATTACTTATTAGTGTCATTTTCAAAGAACCATTAAAAGCAACTAAAGAAAGCTTAAAATTAGCTCACATCTCCCCAAAAACTTTCCTCTCCACTCACTCTCTCTCCTTTCCTGTGTCTTCACTTTTGCTTAGCCCTTAAGTTTTCTCTCCTCGATCAATTATTCTTCTTCCTCTTCTCATAATCTTTAAGATAAAAAAACGCCAACCAACAAAATCCTCTCTTTTCTTTTTCTTCTTCCTTCTTCAATGGCAAACATGGACCCCTATGCAAAGCAGAAGATGCTAAAAACAGAGGAAAACAAAGCAAACCCAAGTAAGTTTTATACACATTTCTTTTACAAAGCTCTCATAGCTTCAATTTTCTTAGTTATTTTGCCACTTTTCCCTTCACAAGCTCCTGAATTCATCAACCAAAGTTTGTTCACAAGAAGCTGGGAGCTTCTGCACCTTGTCTTTGTTGGTATTGCTGTCTCTTATGGCCTCTTCAGTCATCGAAATGATGAAACTGAAAAGGAAACTAACAATCACACAAAATTCGATAATGCACAAACCTACGTGTCTAGATTTCTTCAAGTTTCATCCGTTTTTGATGATGAAAATGAAAACTCATCGAGTTCCGATGAAAACAAGGTTCAAACATGGAGCAATCAGTACTATAGAAACGAACCTGTGGTTGTTGTAGCTAAAGAGCACTCTGCTCTTGATCAAGAACATATGGTTAGTTGTTCAAGCTTCGGCGGCGGCGGCGAAAAACCACTCCTGCTGCCCGTCAGGAGCTTAAAATCTCGTGTTTCGGATACAGATACCGTTGAGCCCATCAAAGAATTCAAGTCTCTTAGCAGGTCAAGTTCAAATTCTGGCTCCAGAAGGTTTTCAAGCAACTCCAACAAGAGGAAGAATAGAGAATTGGGAGGTTTTGATCAAGTAAAATTGGAGGAGCAATTGAATGAAAATGTTGTGCTTCCATCTCCTATTCCATGGCGAACAAGATCGGGAAGAATGGAAATGAAAGAAGACGTTGACAGTCCCGTCCCTCCCCTGAATCCTCTGCCTCCCTCAGTGGAGGAAACTGATCTCAACGGGCTCGAATCACGGTCTTTAAGGTCTCAAATGCCTCGATCAAATCGGCCCAACGCTACATCTTCATCCCCGAAGTTGTCTCCTTCGCCGTCCTTATCATCTCCAAAGAAGTTATCCCCTTCGCCTTCTTTGTCCTCGGAGTCTCAGGCAAAGAGTTCAGAGGATTTGGTGAGAAAGAAGAGCTTTTACCGGCCTCCCCCTCCTCCTCCACCTCCGCCACCAATGATGTACAGGTCATCGACGATGAAAGTCAGTTCTAGTTTGGATAATGATGGAGCTTCATTTGAGAAGAACTTGAATCGAAGCTTCACTACCGAAACAAAGCAGTCTGTTAGGACAATGAGATCAACTGATAGAGAAACTGATCAAACATCATTCAAGACTGAACAGCTGAGACGCGAAAGTGTCAACTTTATGCCAAACGCATCATTTATGCAATTTCCTGAGCAAGATAGGGAAGAATTTGTCGACAAGGTTGTCGTGGAAACTGATGAGGACTCGGGGACTGAATATGATGGGGAGGAGGATGTTATGGGGGAAACTCCATTTATTTCCAACATTGATAGAAGCTCAAACAATGAAGCAGCTGCTGCTTCAATTTCAAGCAGCGTGAGTGATGGAGGACCTGATGTCGACAAGAAGGCTGACGAGTTCATAGCCAAATTCAGAGAGCAAATAAGGCTTCAGAGGATTGAATCAATCAAGAGATCGAGTGCACAAATTAGTCGAAACTCTTCGAGGTGATTCATGAGATCATTCAACCCCTTGTAGAGTTTCAACACGATGCATTTGATCTTTGTGTTCAAACTTTGCTTTTTATTATTACCATCTTGGGAGGGTTTATTTGGTTTTTCAAATTTAAGATAATTGGTATACAGAGATGTGGTGGGTATTTATTCTATTATGTAACCGGCAATTACTTAACAGAAATCTTTCTGTGCATTGTTTGTTGGTTATTGTATTAACTCATGTTCATTAGCTGTAATTGTTATAATGGTCTCTGCATCTTCAGAACAAATCTGTCATGCAAGCAAAGCATACTGTATGCTGAGGACAGCTTATGTCTATCTTCAGTTGAAATGAAAACCCAGATGAAAAATGATATTAAAAAGAGAGTAAAAGTTGACGAACTGCTGGTAAAATGAACTACAATAAAACTATGAGGTGTTCTAATTTTAATTGATTATTTTGCCTTTTTCCTTTCATACGCATGGTGTTATAGTTTGTTTCATCAGCAGTTTGCCAAGATTTTTTGTCCAAATAATATCCTGTTCATTGCTGAAAAAATAAAAGAAATGAAAGTTCCGTTCAAATAACACGATTCCCATTTCAAAGGTATGAAAATTTTATTCATATTCCCATTGATTTGATCCTTGCTCCCAAATGAAGCAAACTCATCACTTCCTCTTCCTTGCGAGTAATTTGTTCCTTGTAACGCATGAGAATCTTTCAAGAAATTCCTGAGCACTCGCAGTACACCTCCTTCTATTAGATTTAGTGTGTAGTGTGTACTCTTTAATGATTTCTTAACAAACCAATCCAAAAAAATAAAAATTGGTATATAAAAATTTAAATGATAACATAGACAGTATTTAATTAAAAATAATAATATTGCATATCAAGTCGTATATCAACCCAACTTTATCCATCTCAATTGAGGTAACATTTATACATTAAATAGGATAATAAATGGATTAATTGCATATTATCCTTCATGAAATGACAAATCTTCAAAATAACTTAAAATTTTTGTAAACCTCAATTTGTCTCCTACTTTTATTAAGAAGACAAGAGAAATTCATCAATTTATCCCCATTATTTACTTATCCTTTAAAAAAAAAGAGGGAATAAGTTGAAATTTATTATAATTTGATAGATATTTTAAATATTATCATTTCACAAGAGGATAATCCTAAATTTACCTCTAAATAAATTTGACAAATGGGTGAATGTCACCGGACACTTTGGGATGAGGTTGTACTTGAAAAAGTATACTATATTACTCTTATTTTAATGGCCCAAACTCACTAAAAACTTTGAGGAGTAATGATATCTGACCCCAAATTATTTCCCCAGCTCCAACTTTTTAATTTATCTTATTATTTCCTAGAATTACTCTTATTAAAAAAAAAATTGATTTTATTTTTCTACTTTCTGTCTCCAACCATCCCCCCCCCCCCCCAAAAAAACCCTATCTTTTTCACCATCACCTCCACCAACATATTGTTAGTTTTTTTTTTTTTTTGAGGAACATATTGTTAGTTTTGATATTGAGTTTTATTAAATTTTATGAACAAGTGGCATGTTTTGCTATTATTGATGATATTGATTTTACTTTTCTGTGATAAACTGAGTTTTTTTTTAATTTTGGATTAAGAGTTAGTATTTGATTCACATTTTGAATCAATTATAAAAAATAAAAAAAATAAGAGAGGTAAAAAGTTGAGAAATAAGAAATATTTAGTTTTTATTTTTTAATAATTTTAAAATAAATAATATTAATTAAAACATGAGTCAGGTGAGATAAATTAGAGGGGTCGAATATTGTCACCCAAACTTTAAGTGAACATAAGAAAATCCACTAGTTGGCCTTTAAATTTCAGAATTAGGCCTGACCCAAAATGACTTAAGTTGCCCTTGGGCTCATTTAAATAGGCCGCGTGAAGAATACTGCAACACTGACAGATCAAAATGATGAACTCCCTTGCAAGGAATTGAGCTGAGTTTTCGCACCGCTCGAAAGTCCTCTTGAAACCCTTTTCAATTATACTACTCCCTTTAAAAATTAAAAAATACCTTTTTTATTTTTTATTTTTTATTTTTAAAGAGCAAGAAAAAATTAATATAAGCGGGGTTAATTCTATTTATATTCGTTTTTAAATATAATTTAAACACAATAGGGATTTGATGAGATTAATAAAGTGGTGTCGATAGTTCAATTCAGTCAATTTTAACTGGCTAACTGCTATACTTCAAGATAATTCGAAACATCTGCCTAACAAATTGATATGAATCATAACACAATTATCAATGAATACAAGTTAAGAAAAATTGATTATTACATTATTTCACTATCTAAATGTGAATGTCATATTACTTGGGTTAAAAAAACTTTGAATTATCGTTTAAGTTATATAATAATATATTAGATTTAAGTTTCAAAAATTGACCTTAAATACCGGAAGTGAGATGAATCAACTTGGCTCATTGATGTGAATAGACACTTAAACTAGCAATCAAGGAGTTGGGATCAGCTTGTCGACAAATTTCTCTGTTCATTCACTATACTTCAAAAAAATGCTGTCACACTGATGGTGAAACATGAACAGTGGTGATATACCAAAACCAATTATAAACGCATATCAGTCTTTCAAAAAGCAATAATGGTGGTTGAATTGGGTTCAATTATGCAATTATCTAGCTGACCCAATCTGACCGCAAATGAGAACAAATGGACCCAGGCTAAGCTTTGCCGAGTACGCTTCAACACCAGCTCCCAAAGAGCTTTAAAGCACCGAGGAAGTTGAACTAAAAGTGCATTTCATAACTGCCATCAAAAGTATAGCGTGTGCGCCTTTTCTTTTCTTGCTTGTTTCCTTTTTAGGGTAAAATTGAACCATGGTGCTTGTTATTTCCCAAACTTTTTTTTGGGCTCTTTTGAGATTGAGATTAGGTAGCTATACCTTTTAAATTACAATATTAAAATGTTTCATGCTATGTCGCTTGTCATTTCCCACACTTTCTTCTGGGCTATGTTTAAAATTGAGGTTGAACATATGTGACTTTTAAAATACAATATTAAAGTATTTAATAAACACTAACTGCTATACCTTAAAAACTAAGTTCATTTGATTTTATACTTATATTTGAAAATTATTATTTAAAATATAATATTAATTTTTATTTTATAATTACAATTTTTTTATACAGTGGTTGTGGCTTAAAAGTTACAGAAATACAACAGACCAACTCAAGTTATTGCTAGTGTTGAATATAAGTTATATAGTTTGACCCGCTTGAAGGGTTAGGGACAAATTGCCAAAACAAAATTGTTACATATATATAAACTATCATTATTTAACCTTCTAATAGTATATTTACTATATACTATTAACGTTTATTTCATAATTATAATTTTTTTCTATAACATGTATATTTTTAAAAGTTACAATACTTCAATATCATACAAGACCTTCACTTCAGATAAGAAGATACCATATAGAATTGGCTTTAACAGAAATGACAACCAACAACTCGAGTTATTGCTAGTGTTGAATATAACATATTTAGTTGACCCACTTGAAAGATTAGGGACAAGCTGCCAAAACAAAATTGTTTCATATATCTAAGCTATCATTACTTAACCACATCAATATGGTCTCAATTTCCTTTGTCATGATAACCTCAATCCTTAAAGGTCTTTGAAAGAAACACGCAGTTTACATGTGATGCAACTCAAACATAATTGAGGCTTTAGCTCTAATACTATATTAGAAAAATAATTTGTGATACTAAAAATTTGATCGTATGAACAAGGGTTAAAAAAGAGATGTTCTACTTGGGAAATGGGTTGTGAGAGAGGTTGATGTCCTCATAATAGTCATTGTTAATAACGAAGAGCTATGAGAATCCTACGAAACAATAACCCATAAGAGGAATACTATAAAAAAAATAACTCATCCCCGAGGGTGTTATCGAAATAGACCTTCTAATGCTTAAGTAAGAGATTTAAAGTGGCATAATAACAAATAAATAATAAGGGACAAAAAAGAGAGTTAAAAAAAAAAAAAGGCTTGGTGCATATTATATCCCTCCTCCAAAATATATTCTCCCTCTTTTTTTTTTGACTTTTTGAGTGGTGGCTTATTTATGTAAGAAAAATAATCATTAGTTAAACTAAGAAAATTATCTACTATTTTGTAGGAGTTGATTTTCGTGAACATTAATTTTTATATTATTTTATCTTCTTTAAATTAGGACATGTTATTAGACGTGGGTCCTTGGGCTCGAAGACCCATTTGTTTATATCATTAGGTCAAGCTTAATAAAAATATTAGTTTAACAAGAGTCTTCCGAACTACAGCATTCAAGAGTAACTGATATAGGATGTCATAATATCGAGCTAAGTATGACATGCGGTCGATAAAAGTAAAATCACCACTGCATATGCTCCAAGAGTAATCCAAATAATACATGGAACAATTATTCAAAAAAAAAAAACCATTTGGCTTGAACTAGCATGCCGTAATCCACAAATTCCAAACAGAAAATATATATATCATGTTAAAGCATAATCAAGAATAGCAAGCATCACTCATATATTGGGGGGGGGGGGGGAAGGAGTTCCTAAGCAATTATTAATCATTGTAGCCATGCTTTCAACTTCAGAGACGAAGAAAACCTAACCTTTTTGTGCCTTCATAAAAGAATTTGGAAATTCGATTTTGATAAACCAATCATCATTGTAATTACTTATCAGTTTTTTTTTTCTTTTTTAATGCAATTTTTATGCTTTACTAATGGAATCATGCTTTAACGTTCATTATTCGTGTACGAAAGGATAACCAGGCAATCCGGATGATTCAGGCCGGGTTGAATGTACAAAATATCCGTATTCCGGATACCTTTTCTCCAACCCGTTCGTATTCAAGATCCGCTCCGAGTTCACCTGAACTCAACGAAATAATCAAAATAGAGTTATGCTTAGAAAAACTAATCTTCTATCTAGTGATTTTCGAGTTTGACGAGATTTAAGATTTATATTGTTTTATCTTTATTTGAATTAAACATGTTACTAGACGTATACTCCCGAGCTCAAAGGCCCTTTAGTTTTATATCGTCAAAATCTGAGTTTGGTAGAAAATATGACATAATTTGACCTAAAAACTTGGTACAAAGACTAAAAAGGCATCTCTGTTCTATACATTCGCAGGTGAGAAGAAACAAGAAAAAATGTACATACAATTAATATTCTCGTCAAAACAGAAAGTTAAAAGAGAGTATTTAATCAAAAGCCCCTCAAATCATGAAACATGTTGAAAATCTAAGAGCGCATATGGGCCCATCGCCCAGATCTTCAACTTTCAACCACCAAATCATTCACCAATGGAAATTATTATGGGATTGACACAAAATATGAACCCACCACTTGAAACCAAATCCGGCAATCATGCCACTAACATCTGAACAATAAACAAAGATAAAAAGAAAGATTGCTGAACTCGGTCAAATTAAATAATTAGAGCGTAGACATTCAACTTTACACCCGAGGAAGACAAAGAAGAAGGAGAAGGATTAGTAATAATTAGCACTAAAATTAAGCTAACACTAATACTTGTCAATAAGTTCAAAACATATTCAGATGGGTCGTCAATAATTCGAAACAAAGGAAGACCCACCAAATCATATTTACTACCGACCATATCTTAGACCTAAGACTTTGAACAATAATCATCTCGCACGCAACAAACTACAAATGTAAGCCCCCATCCATTCCGTACAACACACATCCCAACAGCCTTTACAAGAAGAGCACCATTTTTATGCATTGAAAAAATGACCATAACGCCCTTGCATGAGGAATACAATCACGATCGAGGACGGAGTGCATCAAAGGGTCCATGAGGGATGGCAGCAGCGGGGGCCCAAGGGTTGATGGGGATGGGTCTGTGATGATTGGGAGCAGCCATCTGATGAGTAGGCCTAGCCGGATCAACGGCTGATGCTGCAGCGGATGGTGGGACTGCCACACGCTCACACGAAGGACACATCGTAAGTGTTGTGGGTGGGGTCATTTGCATGTAGAACTGCGGGGAAAGCTTCAGTGCTCTCAGCTCCTGAACTTCTTTCTGCAACCGCCTGTTCTCCTCCGTCAGATTCTCACAGCATCTCTTCAAGAATTCGCAGTCAACCTCAGTTTGCTTCAATTTGGTCCTGCAATAAATAAATCCAGTTCACCACAAGTCTTCGCAAATAAAATAAAACACAACATAAACCCCAAAATACCCTTAAAATCTTGATAGAATATCTTACCTTGCCCTTCTGTTCTGGAACCACACTTCCACCTGTCTAGGTCTGAGACCAAGCTGCTTTGCCAACGCCAACTTTTGCTTCTGCAGATAATAAAAACCACCCATTTGTCAGTTAAATTACTGAAAACACCGATTGATTGAGAAAGGGACACTACAGCTTGGTTGGCTGATGAGAAACTGAAGGAAAGTTTTCTTTTCTTTTTTTTTCAATTTCACTTCATTTTCTCGGAGAACCAACAGAAACTGAGAAGCAAAATACATACTGGGTTGAGAGTGTTGTGCTCTTTGAAGCTCTCTTCAAGAATGGCTGACTGATCTTTAGAAAGTCTCAGCTTCTTTCTTGAAGTGTCACCATCTTCATCGTCGCTGATACCACGAGAGCAAGCTCTCTCCATTTCGAGCTCATCTCCATTAGGTTCCCGCTCGCTTCTCTTGCCGCTAACGCTCGAAATCGTGCTGTTAGGAGATGAGACGCCCACTTCTTCTTCGTTATCTGCATGTGACGGCAATCGATTCACGTCGATTCCTCTAAGAAATGATCGGGTCTCGGCGCGACAAGACTCAGAGTTTGGATCTGCATGTCCGATCAAGAATTAGATATAGTGTCGTGAAATTATTTTCTGAAACTTGGATCTGGAAGGAAGAAACAAGTTTGAGAATCTTCTGAGAGTGAATAAGAGAAAAGTATCATGGAGTGGAAAACGATTAAAAGAAAAAAAAAAAGATACATGCAATTTATGAAAAGCAGGAAAGTACAATTTTTTTTATCAATGAAAAAGGAAAAAGACCTGATAAAAAATGAATTTTTTTTTCTTTTTTGAAAAAAAACATGCATGTTTCACCAGATCTGAGACTTTTAACCCATGAAAATTGCAGGAATCGAGACAAAACGCACCTGAAGGTGGGAATAAGGCCTCGTTCCAAGGGGTTTTTTGGAGACTGAAACCAGAAGGAGAAGTGGAACAAGCAGAAGAAGGCATGAGATTTAGCTGTAAAGAATGGTGATTTTGAGGAAAGCTCAAGCTAAGACTCAAACCCAGATCATCTTTCTCAGCCATGGCTGTTTTCTTGTTCTTGCTCAAACAGCTCTAGCTTTAAATTATTTGACGTATTTGTATAGTATTTGAAGTGTTTTCTTGTTCTTGCTCAAACGGCTCTTTATTCGAGTAACAAGAGAAATTCTGTGCCTCCGGAGAGAGAGAGAGAGAGAGAGAGAGAGGAAGAGGAAGAGTCGATAGCTAATCAATATGATCAATGTAAGAGGGGAGTTGGAGTTATATAGAAAGAAGTGAATGGGGAGTTGGGTCTCTGTAAGTTCAATGATGACTCTCTGTCAGGAGGCCAATTATGTCAATCATGTCTTTTGCCCCCAAAATAATACCTAACTCTGATTTTTTGTCCACGCACCCTTTCTCTCTCTTCCTCACACACCTCTATACTTCTCTTTACTTGTTACCATTTAACCATAGTAACTTCTTCTTTTGTTTTTGAAACTAACCATGGTAACTTGAATGCCAGCCTCTAGCCTTTTTTCCGTTTTGGCAAGGCAAATGATGAGCAAACAACTTTATTATTTATTCTCATGGAGTGGCATTAACATGTTTTTGTGAACAATAAAGCTTTTGACAATAAGCCATCAAGGCATGATTCACACATCTTACGACTGAACCTTAGGCTGACGTTGAATGCAAATTATTATGTGGCATTGAGCATGTGTAACTGGTCAGCTAACTTTTGACAGTGCAGCACCATTTGACAGTTAATGGTTACTTAAAGATTATGCTACTCTTTCCAAAAAAAAATAAATTAGTTAATAAAGATTATGCTACAGTCCACATGACACTTAGGGTACCGAGTATTACTTTCAACAAATTTAACATTTGTGCATAAATGTATAAATCTCTTCAAATCTTTGCATCCACGAATTACACATAATTGATGCAAAATTTTGCCAACCCACCAACCTGAAAACGGTGCCATGTAGGTCACCGATTTGCCCCGAATCCAACTACAGAACAAAGATGCGTATCACCGCGAATCTTTGGCATTCAAGAACTGTGGGTCACTAGACAACTGAAAACACCTCACACACTTCTCATCTTTCCTGTTTTGCCATCAACGGCCGTCGACCCAACTTAGCCACGAACCAAAGGCTGAGATCGCTTGTGCTAGTGGGGTCACGTTGTTCTGTGTTATATATAATTAGATCCAAGGCCAGTTAAAGCTAGACCTAGACAACCATCAAATCATGAGTGGATAGTTATTGAGCGGAAGTGCGGAACCAGACAGATCAAATTTTTGATTTCGCTCTACAACTGGGACCCACTTTTTTTTTGATCTTTTGAATGAACCTTTTACCACGAGCGCGTTGAATGACAAAAGCGTCACTTTCTCAACCTTTTAAATTATAAAACAATGGCCTTTCATTCTTTGGAACGTATTTTTCAATCGCGTGTACAAGTGTGTGTTTCACGCGGCGACGATTTATGTGATGACATACTGAAGCGTATTCTTGACGCTCGAGGACAGAGCGTATCAACCGGAAAGGTCCGCCATTATTGTCTATCAAACTTTTCAGAGGGCTTATGGAGCCGTATTCGTCTGACGGCTTGCACAGCCCCGCCGATGAACAATTTGAGTGTAATCTCTCCTTTTTTTTTCAATTCAAAAAATCTATTTTTTCAAAAAAAAAGAATCTAAAATGATTTTTTTCCAGCAAATTTGGTACGGAGGATGAGATAAAGGTGAAATATTCCTTTTCAATAAAAGAATGCAACAATGAATTTTGATGTGACTTTTTATTTTTTTAAACGTTGAATAATGGAAACTACACGAATTTTTTAAGTCAACTCTCAAATATATATATCTATAAAAAAACACTTCTAACATATATTTAGAATTAGGGAGGGCGTAAGATACGCCCTCTCACAGTAACAGTACCACTGATGAGACTTAGTATTGTTGTTGTGAGAGGTATAAGTTACGTTAAATTTAGTACTGTTACTGTAAGAAGCGTAAGTTACGTTAAACGTAACTTAGCGTCTGCCTTAGAATTAGTTGAAACTACTATTTAAAAGAATAATTATTTCGATGATACAAATTTTATGTTTAAACAAAGAAAAATAGTATATTTTTTAAATAATATATCTCAACTGTTACTTACTCAATTGAGATCGTCTTAATTTATTAAAAAATAATGAAATATAATAATAAATATTTTGATGAGCTATAATATTAAAAATTGAATAAGTGAATGTAATCTAATGCTTGAGATGAAAATATTTAAAATATTACATAAAAAAATATAATAATCATAGTATCATACTATGATTTCTAATAATCTAAAAAAGAAATCCTAATTCAATAAATACAGCCGAGCCAATTTGAAGCGGGGCTAAAAGACGAGGCCTTTGTTGGGGGAAGTTCAAATGCGGGTGAGAGAGGAGGGGGCATCGGAGAGTGGAGTTCACGTGGGGAGGGTGGAGTGCGTGGTGAGTGAGTGAAATAAGCAAAAAAGTCAGGAAGCGAAAACCTGCTATCACCTATCATCATCCATCTCTCTCTCTTTCTCCCTTACTCACGTGGCCCAACATGTCTTGCCTGGGGACACGTGCTCACTCCTCCACCGGGACCCCACCTCCTCCCCGCACGATCCTGCGTGTCATCTTGTCTCTTCGTGCTCCGACACCCTCTTCTTCACAATCATTTGAAGTGAAACCCCCTAATCTTACCCAATCCCACCCCTCTCCCCCGTATTCCCATGGCCCACTCTCGTTCGTACTCCGTGTTAGCCACACTCTGACTGATTCAACTTGATCCCCCAATCAAAATGTAAGTACACGGACGGTCGGTGTTTAAGCGTTTGAGCATGTTAACAGTTCGTGCTTCTTTGTATGAATACCCAGTCCATGTTTATCTCCTTATTTCGACGCAAGTTGCTTACCATATTTACAAATAAGCCCTTGACAGAGAGTTGAAATGACTGAGGACCCCTAGGGGCTATGAGAGATGATGAATCATTATCAATCAAATAGAGTGGGCACGGTTTAATGATTGGCGGAGTTGGCAATTATTATCTAGAATTTAATTTTCATTTAAAGTTTTCTGCCAACACGCGAGGTTTGTTGTCAATCTGTATCCAAGTAAAACTCAAGATGACCGACTGGCCTCTCGTGCTGGTTGCTGATTAATCTTAGCAGGCTTGTTATTCCAAATTGATGCTTTTTATTTGTTAATATATTAAAATTTGTGTTATTTATTTATTTATTACAATTTATTTTTTTTAATTGACATCTTGACTTTAATAAATTAAGAGTTACATATACTTTTTTTTTTAAATATGGATATATTGCTAAACTATATAATTTAACAAAGTTATTTTTTAATACACTATATATGTGTGTGTGTGTGTGTGTGTGTTTGCACATACTCGCATTAACTGGTGCTCGACTTCCATCATGGCAAGCTCCCAATAGGGCGTTATGGACTCCACAATAGAGTTCCTCAATCGGAGCTTACCACACGTGAAATGTGTGACCTCACACACCGGAACACTCTTCATATATAAAATTTAATCTAATAAAACTCCTCCCAACTATGCGTTCACAGATAAACATGGTCAATTTAAAAAATTTGCGGCTGATTGTTTTAGCAGACAACGAAGGTAACAATTCCATCTATATCGGCTTGGATTAATATATATTCTTAATAGAAAGATTATTCATTCATGGATTTAATCGTACATAAGTTATTAGTTACTTAAAATTAAGAAATTTAAAATTTAATATAGTGCAAAATTCCTAATCAAAGATGTTCATAGTACTTTTGTTGTTTGTATAAGATATTTGATTAATTAGATAATAATTCATAAATACCAAACCCTTTATTTTTCTTTTAATTTAAAGATGAGGGTTAGAGTTAAGAGGTATTGAGGAAAATGAGAATTTAAATTGTTTATAAACTACTAGAATTACTTATTTTCATAAGGGGTTAAAACAATATTTGTAAATACCAATTCTTACATTTAGTTTTTAAAAAAGGACTAGACTGAAGTTTTCCCAGAGCCACCGGAATTATAAGTCAGGCAAGCCCTCATGGGCTTCGCCATTAGTTTTTAGGTCATAGTGTTTAGTAAAAAAAAAATAGTAATAATTGCAATGATTTTGTTTAAAAAATACTGTACCTCACAGTCTGTATTGTCGTTATATACGATCAATAAAAATTGTCCCATTATGATTATATGATGATGCTCATGCTATGGGATACTATAGTTACAGCCTAGTTTAATTGTTCAATTTATTGATGCTATTTTTAGATAATTTTTGTGCTAAATAACGACAACAGATTTCAGTGATAGCTTGTGTTATCTTCATGTGCACTGGAGAGCATTATGTTTTTAGTTTGAATGGAGTGTTCACTCGTTACTGTTAGTGGAGAAGTGCTATGCTTATCTAATTGTGATACTTAGTTTGTATACCAATTCATGTAGTATCTTGTAAGTCATTTATTGATTGAGTCATAAAAATAGTTAATAATAAAATCAACTATAAAATGCTATATAAACGTCAACAAATGGTTGGTGACACATAAGTTAGAATATAAACTTAAGTATCAATTAGAATATAAACTAAGTATATAGTTAAGCATATGATTAATGATAGTTGAGGTGATATTGCGAAGTGCCAAGATTGGCATCAATTATAATTAATGAAATTTTCCCAAAAACTCAAATGTAAAGGGTTTGAGTCCTGGTTGTGGGAACTTGTTTTATTTATTTTTTATCTTATGCTTTTATACTCCCCTATTTTTAGCTTATGTTGTCTATTTCTATGGGCTTAGCTAATTATTGTTTACATATCAATATAAATTTTAGATAAAGAACCTGTTGTCGCTTTAATTTGAAGTCAATAAAAACAATAATAACAAAAAAAAAAAAGTGATGTGTCAAATTTTCTAATTCATTCATTACAGTTGCATCTCGTTTTAAGCTATTCCAATTTAACAATACATTAGGCCATCAAAACAATCAATACTACTGGTAGATAAGAAATTAACGTTCACAAATTAACTAACCATTTTTCTCATATTCATACACACACACACCAAAAAAAAAAAAAGCCGCCCTCAAGTATAAGTGCTAGATTGAGTCATGGTCAGTCACATGGGAACCTTCCTCTACTCCTCTCTAACGTAATTGAGGAGCACCGCTATTAGCGGCACAAAGTCCTTGAAACCTTTCCATCATGGTGTCCCTTCTATTCAACAAGCCAATATCTCCACGTTGACGAAGAGATGTGACTGTGTGTGAAGATGTCTAAACGTTATATAATATTAGGATAATGTTGAGTTACATGTATTTAATTTAAAGGAATGCATAATATTAATGATGTTGGACTTGTAATATAATTTAGCCAAAGCTATGGAGTCATCATCATTATCACCAAGCGAATCCATCGAGCAATCAAATAAATTAGTGCGACTATCTATGATATAATACATTATGCATGCGTGCCTTTCCCGGGAAAACAAAATATAAAGGCTACTGTGTCGAGGAAACTCATAAATCACGGTGCCGAACTAGACAGTCAACGTGTCCAAAAGTATCTATCCATCATGAAATGACGAAATCAGACTCACGCGCCACCACAATCTCACGCCGAACACCCTCCCTCCAATCATGTCGCGATTGATTGATAGTGCCCCTAGACAAAGCCTATTTCAATTTCAATGCAAAATTCAAATAATATAAAATCTTCTTTTTAAAATAAAATTTAATTTTAAAACAGATATTCGGACTTAAAACATTTATTGAATCAAATAAAATGACACATGATGATGTGGTATATTTCATTTAACTTCAAAATCGGAGGCAGTGATCACACGCGCTACAAAGGCGGTGCCTTTTGGTGAATGGCGATGATCAAGAGATTATGATTGAATAGATTAGGAGATAAAAGTGGGGCCAGGCGCATTGAAAGTGATAGACAAGATGTCGGATGATGATTGAGTTGTCCCCACGGGTGCGTGATAGCTGTCCCACGTGTTCCCTCTTCCCAACCTTTAATATTGCATCTCTCTAACTCTCTCTCCCTCTCTCTCTCTCTCTCTACTTTTTGTTTGTTGGCCATATAATATATAATAATGATAACAAAATTAAAATAAAAAAATAGTAAAAGTAATTAAATAGTGGGTGGGATCCCTCTTTTTAAATGTGATGTGCTTACTCATCATCCTCATGGTCATGGGGTTCTCCCAAGCCACACGCGACACATTCCCCTTCCTCCTCTTGGTTTCTCCCTACAACCGTACGAGGCTCATTCTTCATGTGATGTGCACGTGAACTTGGTCCCTTTTGGCTTTTGCATTTTAACTCCTTGTTTCCTTCAATCAAACTTCTTCTCTTTTGGCCTTACCATGCCACTACCTCCCTCATGTTCATGCACTCTTCCTTTGCGCCTTTTGTCTTCTTATCTTGGCTAACATTCAGATCAAACAAATTTCTGATGCAAATATTTTCTTCTATTTTTCTTTCAAAAAAATAAAAATTTTGCGTCAATTATAACGAGTATATATGGCTCAATTGTTAAGTTTATTCTACATCGTGTAATTTGTACTCCAAAGTTCAAACCGGAATTCTTATTTAAAAAATAAAAAAAAAATTCCTTTTTAATTGAATTGATCTATGTCTTCTCTTTTTAATTTTAAGATGAGGAATTTAAATTTCTTTAATAATAATAATAATAATAGAAGTGATTTCTTATAGTTGTGTACGTAAATATAATATAACGGGAAAAAAAAAAAAAAGAATGACATTTGCTCCATCATCCGAAAGCGAAAAAATAAAAATAAAAGTTGACGAGTAAAAAATCGTAAATGAGATTTTCGTTTTCGACAATGGCGTCAGGGACCCCACTTCGCAGCTTCTGGCCGTCCCAGGCTTATCACCATGTGATTATCACGTGAACTCGGCCCTATGTAAGTTGCCCTCCCATCAACTTGAGATCATAGATAATTCTCATGTTGTCGCGACCGTAAGCATATTTATTGTTCAATGATGTGCGTTGTTTGTTACGTGGCTGCATCTTCGGGTCTCCTATTTTGTGGGTCCCCTCTCGATAACCATTTTGATTAGACGTCTCAGTCTGGTTTCTCATGTCCTAATCATCAAGAGTCTCTTTGCTTTCTGGTTACATGAGAATTGCTCCACAATTTTAAGCATTGTATACGCTGTACTTCCATTTATTAAAAAAAAAAAAAATCTTATTTATCGACTATTTCCCATTTATTTTGTAAAATTATGCCTTGCGATTATACAAAATCATAGATTTAAAAAAAAAAAAAAGTATTAGAATAATGAGCACGTCATTCCAATAATGTATCAAAAACTTGCAGCGTTTACACAAAGTTGGCCTGTTACGTCTCATAAATAAGAGTTGAGTGGAGAATTAATTAATTTATTGACATAACCTAGAGGGAAAATTGTATGACACTGTGATAAAAACAAAAACTTGATAAATTATGCGTAAATTGTATTAAAAGAAGAAAAAAATACATAAACTAAATATAAAAATAATAAATTAGTGTTTTAAAATTATAAATGAAACAAACACTTATAAGAATAATTTATAATTTATAAATCAACATTAAACTTTAATTAAATAAAAATATTTCATTCATTTAATTTAATTAAATAAAGGAAAAAAAGACTCACTCATCAATAACAAAAATTATAATGAAAACAATTAGAATAAGTTTTATTGATTGGGTATCAACCATAAATTCTATATTCATTTTAAGACATAAAATTGTTTAGTAACAACCTTGCATAAATGCATGCATGCATGTATGTATAAAATAATATTTGTCAACTACATGGGTTAATTAAGTAAGATAAATTTTATTGATGTGGATCAAGTCAAAACAAAGTTGAAAAATATTCTTATATTGTTAGACGTATATGATATATCAATAGCATTTAATATAAATTTGAGTCTTATCAATACTTTATATAATTTTAAACTTTGCCCTTTACTTGTACTTAAATATCATTTGGGGTTATTGTTGAGGAGATTTTAGCCCCTATTTAGAACTGCGGTGTAAATGTTGCAATTGTTGAAGAAAATTTTATAATTATGAAATAAAAGTTAATAGTTAGTAATAAGTATTCAATTTTAAATAATAATTTTATCAAAAAAATAAAGATATTACATGTTTGTTTATCATACAAGTAGTAGATCAAATCAATTTATTTTCTAAATCGCAATAGCTAGTGTACCAAAATAGCGTAGTGTAAGTTAGTAATGTAATTAACTGCCGATCGCTTTCAAGCATTTTAATATTATAACTTTTATATTATATTTATAAATTTATATGCAATTAACATAATTTATATTTTATTTTACTTTTAATATTTATTTATAAAATTTATGCTAAATTTATGAGCCTTGCATATTATTTATACAAATTATGATTAATCACTTATCGTGATTTTCATGCCATATTATTATAATGAGCGAATAAATCAAATGAACAGTGGTTTCACCTCGGGCTTCCAAAACAACTTGCACCTCCATTATTACCACTCATGTGGATCCTACGTGGTGCACAACTTTCTATACAACGATGGGACAGCAAAGCACACGTGTATCCTCCACCACCACACGTGCACTTTCGGTCAAAGTTATCTTGTCTTCGCTGGATCTGGCCAACGGTCAAACCCCACTGGTGTCCTCAATACCAATTGTACCCTCGTGCCTTCCTGCTCACTTTCGTTTACCGGAACAGCGGCTGACCGCACGTAGGGACACCTCCCAGCCGTTAGATCATCAATAAAGAGAACGAAGAGCCGTTGATCGTGGGGTTTTCTGCAGGTGCATGCCCCCTTTATCAAGAAAGTAGTGTCATAGCCAGCTTTATTTCTGATTAGTGTATCAAACCATGTGACCGGTTGAGCTGGTGACCATGTGATTAGTGTGATTAACGGTTAATCAAATCGTTGATCGAGTTTGGTATTGTCAGTTAATCGATGTTAAGACCCGAATTGGGCTGCACGTGTGCTGCATGTACGGTTCAGATATAAATTCTAGTTTTTTATTCATAAAACACGCAAAAGGACTTATGTATCCCCCACTTAATCATTCGGAAAACATACAATCTCCTGTTAAAGAAGGGTAGTTATGGGAAACTAGACAAGAATATGATTTTGAGGATTTTATTTAGGGAAGCAGCATGTTTGGTTGGTCTGACTTTATATAATAAAATTTAATTAGAATAAAAAGGAATTTGATGGCGATTGATTAGTTTAATCATTTAAAATATAATGATGATCTCACCAGTGAATCATTTGAAACAATTTAAAAAAATAGATTAACACACACCTAACAATCATGTGTCCGGTTCCCATCATTGTATGATACGATGATCACATAATTTAATGAAGAAATAGAAAGCCCACTTGATGATATTTAATTTGCAAATCTAAGGGGAAAGACCGACATCAAAATAATTATCATTCAAATTCGATCAAGTTAGACGATTAATCATGATTTGGGCGTCAAAATAGTTAGCTTGGCTGTACACATGAGGGCGGCCATAGTGTGTTTAAAATTGAATAGAATATTTTGCTTAGCTTTCTACTAAAATATGTTCCCTTTGGTCTTGGAATGATGACAATTTTCTTTTGGGCATTATTAACATGGTCTACTTGCAGTATTTTATATGAAACAAATCTTGAGTTGGCATGGAGAGGGCAAGGGACCTTTTTGTTCAAAAGTCACCTCATTTCAACCTAACTCCTAAAAGTAGATAGTTTTAAGAAGCATATAGAATAGGACACTCAAAAACTTATGCCTTTATTGGATTGCATTAAACAATGATATTTGCTTACTTTCAGGCTTGAAGATGGTGGCTTTGAAAACTGAAGTTGCATGATTCACGAACCATTTTTTTTTTTCTTTTTAATTATTGTTGGTCATCGTTTGAGTGACCTAACAAATTAAACTGTCTCTTTTTCACATTTTTTCAACCAATACCGCGTTAAGTTTACATCTTCTGTACCCACCTCCTCATGCGATGAAAGGAACTTGTTTCTGCCTACCAAAGAGAACCTTTTTTTTTTTTTTTATATAATATATATATATATACTGAGATCATTATCAGATGCGGATGTTTTTATTTTTTTAATACAGACACGCTGTTAAATCATACACTTTAATATAATTAATTTTTAATATACTATAAACTTATATAATTTAATAGCATTAAAAAATTAATTCTATTAAATTTTATAATTTAAAAGTGCGTATATATATATATATATATAAATACTGATTCAAAAGTGGGCGATAAACAAATATCGGTTTCATTCGTTTTTACTCTCTGTTTCCGAGTTACTCGTGGAAGAATAAAGAAATGGCAAGTGTACACGTGCATGGACAAACATTGTCATTAAAAGGGGAAAAAAACATGAAAAAAGAAAAGCCATATGCACGTGAATGCGTGCTGGCATTTTACCTATTCGTTAGGCCTGTTTCTCAGGTTTAGCAAATCTTGGTACATTTTTGGCATTAACATTATAAACTGATGCTTTCAAAATAAGCATAAATTTAATGAGTGCTTTTTCTTTTTTTTTTTTCTTTTTTTTTAAATCAGGGTTAGATGGTAGATTATTTATGATTCCTCACTTTACTCTCATTATAATCTTTATCGTTTTCATACACCACCATATAAAAAACTTAGAAAATCTGCTGGTTGCGAAGGCCTGTCCGACTGGGCTGAGTGTAATCTGCCCAATTCACTTAATGGTTCTTGGCCTACGAACCATTCTCGCAAAAGCACAGGTTCCCTAGTTCTCCACCCCTCCAAAGTTCTGAAAAAACCACCCTTTCCCACATTTACCATTTTGTCCCTTATGAGATTAGATATTTCTACAAACTCTCATCCCTTCAAACCTATTCTTGAATCTTGATTCTCTCTCATCCGCTTTTGGATTTAAAGGGTTACATTGATTATCCACTTTCCTTGCCCTCTGTCATAAAACACCAATGAGTTTTGTAACAAAAAAAAAGATGATTCGCATTAGAGTTTTATTGTTCTTGCAAACAATTGGCTTTGTTTCATCTATTCTCTTCTTCGCCTTTGAGAACATAAGCATAAATAGATTGCTACTAAACAAGATGTTAAATTTCCAGATGTTACAAGTAGCAAATTTCTTCTGTGGACTGCTCATAATGTAGCAGTCCTTTGCATGATGTATAAATAATTATGATTCCACACTTTTCAATTAATATCTCAATCTTCTCCATTTCATGTGAAGTTATACTAATTCACTGAAGGATTACTAATTAATACCTGTTACGTACCTATGATTTTACAAGTTAATGTAGATAAAAATAAATAAAAGAAAACTGTATTAGTATTTCGAAGCTACATGAAAATTCTATAAGTGAAAGAGATATAAGGCAGGGGCGGATCTAGGATTTGAAAGTACCTCGGGCTAAATTTAAAAGGAAGGTTATATTGTAAAGTGAACATAAAATTTTATAAGAAAAAAATAAAATACACATAATAAGATAAGAGCATTAGAAATCTTACACTAAATAATAATTACTTTAAACAAAATAATTATATAAAAATAAATAAAAATGTAGTCAAAACAAAAATACAACTAAAATTGTACTTTTCGCGGCTTCAAACAATAAAATTCATCAATTATGGATTCTGGAACAATAGTATTTGCAATTTCTCTTTCAACATAGACAACCATACAATTTGAAAGAAACTCATTTTCTATCTTATTGCGAAGTGATGTCTTGATAAGGCTCGTGGCTGAAAATGCACGCTCTGTTGTGGCTGTAGATACTGGAAGAGTCAACACTAGACGAATTAATCTATCAATCAAGAAATAGTGTTGTGACTTCTTTGTTTCAATTAATCGTTGACATAACTCAGAAAGTGATGCAACTTTTTGAAAAAGTGGATGAGAAAGCACATCAAACTTGTAATGCTCCAATTCTCTTCTCAAAGCAAAAATCTCATTTGCAGTGAAATCATGAGGATAAAATTTCTCAGCAAGACAACAAATACGATCTATATCAAATAATTTAAACCCATAGATTGGATCCAAAGCCGAGCTTAGAGTAAGAAGTTCCATAGTTTGCTCTGGGAACCTACTATTTATCTCTGTCAATTGAAAATCTATTACATAATTAAATATATCAAAGTGATAATGATGCTCAATTGTAATATAATCTTTTTGTTGACAAGAGCGTCTTGTACCTTCCATATAACGAACACTCATATCAGCCACACTAATGTCATGCTTTCCACAAAATGATTCCACACTTCTAATAAAATCATCCCAACCATTATCTCGAAATTCTTGCAAAAGCCTTTTAGTACTTGTGATATAATTCAAAGCATTCAAGATGTCTAAAGATTTTGCTTGTAATGCTCGGCAAAGAATATCAGAGATCCCAAGAACTCTATGCAACCAAAGTAAAATGAACACAAACTCGAAGGATTTCATTTCTCTATATGCACCTTTAGCTTCTCCACGCATATCTCGACTGGGCCCATCATTAATCATCTTTCTTAGAACTTCAAGAGTTGCACCAAACATCTCAACAAGCCTACTAACTGAAGTAAAATGTGAGCTCCAACGAGTATCTCCTGCCCTTTGTAAAGTTCGAACTTGATTAGCACCTGTACCAGTCTCAAGCTCTTCTGAAGCTATCAATTCTATAATTCCTTTCTCTTTAGCAGATTTCAACTCAGAATAACGTTTGGAAGAGGCATTAACAAAGTTGACAATGGAACTCAACTTAGAAAAAAATAACCACACCTCATGCACTTCTTTAGAATATAGAGCAAACTAGTAAAATCCATCACAAAAAAATAAGATTTTTATATAAGTTGTGAAAGCATACCAGTAGAAAAATATGCAAAGCCCAAGAAATTGGAAGACGAAGCAGATGAAGAATCGTGAAGAGGACAATCGATTTTTTTAATTCTTGGCTTTGAGAATTGTTGTCGGTTGAGAGTAAAGAAAAAGTGAATTGGGTAAAGATTCTTTCCTTTTTTTTAGTTTCAATGGCACTCTTGTAATTAATTATTAGTGGCATGATTGTAATTTTAACTAACATATTTGATTTTTTTCCTTTTCTATACCGGGCTACAGCCCGGTATAGCCCACTAATGGATCCGCCTATGATATAAGGAGTTGAGAGTGAAGAATAAGAAGCAAATAAGAGACCATTTTCATTATTCTCTACCCAATTCTTCTTACGAGTTCATTTACAAGGCTTCCTGCTTATAGGCTTTTGATAGAGTTGCTTCCATAAATGATTTTTTTTATATTAAATTTTTGGGTTAAACCACCAAGTTATTTAGGCTGTTCCCCTGTAATATAGATTAAAAAAAAAGATACAAAAGGAAGGGGAGGGGGATAAGATCAAAACTTTTAATTAAAAAAAAAAAACACAATAAGGCATAAAACGGCCCAAAAAAGATATCAAAAAGCAAAATATCAACACCTAAAATGTGGAGTCATAGAAGCATCTAAATTGAAGAATGCTAATCAAATCAACTCGAAGGTCTCAATAACCCAAAACCACTAATAAGTCTAATAAGAACATTCTCAATTAGTCATAAAACAATTGTGGCCAAATCAGACTCTGCCTTGATATTAGGATAGCCAAAATGAATAGTAAAATCCAAACCCTCACATATTGCCGCCAGCTCAATAAAAAAATAAAATCAGCTTGTGACCTAAAAAAGATCCAGAGGTAGCTAACACCACAGCCCAATGGTCACGCAAAACACCACTAGCAATAAACATATCAGGATTATCCCTAAAACAACCAACCACCCACTTGACTTCAACAACCTAGGTGGTGGCGTCAACTAGGAAACTAAATGAACCAACCTGCAAGGAAGCAAAATAATCCTCAAATCCTCCCCAATCTGAGTATCCAAAACACATTTTGATTGAGATGGTCTAAAATCAAAAGTAGAGTTTGTGAGGTTAAGGTTAGAAACTACCTAAAAAATAATAGCGTTTACATGATAGACAAAAAATCAAACTTGAAAATGTTTACAAACCGTCCAAACATACTATTGGATGAAGCATGAGAGTAGGAATCGAAGTTGTCACGAAGAATGGGTGCACCACCGCCTATCAACAAGCAAAGCATGGGAGATAAAATAATAATAATAATAATAATAATAAGTATTAAAGATCAATCATCGAATAAAACAACCGTCAGGACTCAGGCCTGCCTAAATAAGATATATATATATATTTTTTTAGAGAGAGATATATAAAGTTAATAATTAACAACTCGTCTACTCTTAAAAAAAGAGAGATTTTTCTTTAAACCCACCTTTATCGAGATTTAAATTTGTATGTTTTAAAAAAAAAATCCTTAAAAAACCATTTTGTCCCGAATACTGTTTACAAGCTCCATTGCCTAGCTCCCATTTTGGCATTTGCTCATGCACAATAGCTTTGAAAAGTTTAGTTATAATCTCCCCCCAAAACTTTAAAAGCTATAACTATTGGCATCCAACACTTCTCTTCATTTGCTAGTTCTTCACAAAAGTCATCATATTTCTTCTAATTTATACTATTTTAATCGAAACTGGGATATTTGCTCTCTACGTTTATAACATTCTATTAATCTACGGTGAGGACAGACGAATTTTTAATATTTCTCTAACTCATCTCTTTTCACGCAGCATACCAAATGCTGGACTCCACCTGAAAAATGCATAGTTAGTCGAAAATGAAAGTTATTGGCACCCCTTCATTATCCTTGTAATATTCTACTTCAAATAAAATTGTAATCAAGAACAAATAAGAATTAAACACAATTTTTTTAATAAATTACTTTCATAAGCTGCATTCATAATCAATCCCCCCCCCCCCCCGCGTTTTTTTTTTTGAGTTTTTACCTGTCACTTTTTATTTAACCAAAATAAATTACATAAATTTAGAATAACCTATTGTTGTTATTGTATTTCTTATTGATTAAATATTTTTGTACTTAAAATTATTTTCAAATTACAATTTAATAAGTCAATGATTGACATTAAAAAATTTATCACACAGAAATTTTTATAATTGATGCGTAGGAAAATGACAATATTGTAAAAGAAAAAAATAGAATAGTTTTTTGAGTTTTAAAAATAAGAAAATTAAATTAAAAAATAAAAAAATATATATTTAAGAGAAAAAGGGGACATTTTAAAAAATAAGATAAATATAATTGAAAAAGAGATTTCACAAGGAGATTAAAAGGGTGCGAAATAGTCCAAACTCTTTTTCGATTTGGTTTCCATAGAAAATGGGTGTAACAGGATTTATTGATGTTCTTTTAGCAAAACTCAATTCAGTAATCACTATTACAAAAATACCAGACTACTAGTTTGAGTTTTAACAATAAAAAAATTAAATTAAAAATTAGAAGAATGTATTTAAGAAGAAAATGGGACATTTTCAGAATATAATTGCAAAAGAGATTTCATAAGAATATTAGAGGGGTGCCAAATAGTCCACACTATTCGTCGATTGGGATTTGGGTTTCTATAGAAACAGGGTGTAGCAGGATATTATTGACGTTCTTTCGGCAAATAACTCAACTCAGTATCATGACCTCAAAAGATTTGAAGTTCGGCCTCGACTTTTGAGGCAGGGCTCGGATAACAATGATTGGACCGGCAGCCCACTTACGACTTCATTTGTCAAGGATTGCATTATTGCTTTTAGCAAAGAAATGTCTGTTATATTATTATATTGTAATACTTCCATAAATAAATACTATATAGTAAATTTATTCAAAAGGCAAAGCCAAGATTTGAATCTCAAACAAAAAAATTCCAATTAAGTTCGGTGACTGCTCAAATTAGATTCAATCAAATTAAATTAAATCCTAAAAATTGTTTCATGATCTTGAAGCTCTGGCAAGAAAAATTTGGGTTCGTCTCCCATATGTATGAATCATTGAAAGTCAAAAAAGAAAAAGACAAAAAATTAAAACCCAAGCAACCAACGTAGCCGTATGTGATACAACTAGAGGTGGTAAAAATACCCACTCGGTTCAGACTCGGACCATACACAGGCGTTGTGAATCGAGTATTATTCGGCTCGGGTATAAAATCAGGTCGGTCTTAGGCATCACTTGATAAACCCAGAATTCGAATTTTATTAAAAAAATATTATAAAATATTATATTATTTTAAATATTTATATTTATTTGACTCATTTATTATACATATATAAAATTTTAAACACTTAAAGTTTATATTTTCATGTCAAATTTTATTGAAATAAATTTAAAACTTATAAAATTACCAAAAAATATATATATATACACATATAATATTAAAAAATATAAAATTCAAGTACCCGAATTAAAATCCGACCCAAATCAATTGTATCCGAATAGGATCCTGTCATTGTAATACCTGGACCCTGCTCGGGATTTTGCCAACCCGGGATACAAAAGGTATGACAGCGACGGCAAAGAAGTGATCAAATGAATAATGATAGCAAAATTTGACCGGCCGATCCTCCGAGTCAGATCATTCAAAGAATAAAATTACTGAATTGTCACAAGTAATTTTGTTTTCCTTTAACGCGACTCCAGGGCAAAAATGCCCTTCTATTTGAGCTTTGAGCTCCCTGTTTCTTTCTATTCATCTCTGTCTTCACCAAGCCAACTCTGTCCGGCGTCTACAAGCATGTAAAAACATGCATCCTCTTGTTCACAACTAAAATTTCCGTGTTTCTGATATTCATTCGCGATCAGCAGACATTAAATACAAGCTGTAAGTAAGTTAAATATCCCCACCCAGATTTTATTTTAAGCAAATTTTGGACAAGATCCTTGCGCTCCCTCTGATTTGCAGAAATCAACTCGAGACTGAAAATTTCACATAAACAGTAATACAAATAATATTTCAAACCTTCATAAAGACCAACATTTGAATCAATGACAGCTGATTGTGAAATTACATTTTAACAACAAATCTTAAAATTAACACGATCGCGAGGCCTCCATTCAATAAAATAATTCTACTTTGAGCATGAATTTACCTTTGGTCTGGGATCACAAATGGCCACAAATGGCGCATGCTCCAGTATAAATTATAGGCTTTTCACATTTAGATTTAACAGAGACACCTGTCTAATCTGGCCAACCCATACAATTAAATCCACACAACTAGTGGGTGCATGCACACATATAAGTTGGTAGTCCATCTGCATGGTAGTCAAATACTACTGCAAGCTGCTGCTTGATTGTTTCAAACTACTTCCGAATAATAGAGATACAAATGGAAAAAATTGTCAGTCTTGCAAGGAAACAAAAACTCCAAACCAATATTTAACTGCAAAATGAGACAATCAATTCTGCTACACACAGATTTCTAAGCCAAGAAATAACACATCATCCTTTTCATGGGAAAAGATACCTACTTAAAATAAAATTGGATATAAAACAGATCACTGTTATAAGATTATCAAACTAATATTCATCAATCTTCAGAAGGCCTGTAACCTACATCGGATCTTGTAAAGCAAAAGCAAGCGATAAAGACCAAATCAACAACCTCCAAAAGTACATGGCCTGATGTTGCTTGCTAGTAGGAAGGACAGAATAAATGATATAAGGGATTCATTCTAAAAGGATCCGGCAGACAATACTGAGATTGAAAAGATAAACCCACAAAGAAAAAGCTATCTGTATCAAAGGCATGGACTTTCAGATGCTAAGTCAAGTTTTGTACGATATTTTACACTTCCGTACAACCACAATTGATCATCAATGTAATTGACATGAACCACATATCAATTTTATATATGGTGACTCAAGTAAAAAGTCAAAATCATTAATAGGACTAGCCCAATGGCCACAAAACCTCATGTTCACCCATCACTTCAGTGGCCTGGAAAAGCGCTATCAAACAACGGGAAAAAGAGATTGAATAGCAGCATCCTAAGGCCTTTTTTTTAAAAAAAAAAAACACTTATCTTCTGAATGAAAGCTAGAGAAGGAGTTTATAATGGCAGGTATCGAACTCACATTGAGACTTGAAAGTCAAGTCTCAGACCATTAAGAACAGAATTTACTAGCGCATTAGTTGGCATCTGTGCAGTGTGTGCCCTGCACCTGTTATGCGGACAAGCTTATTCACACACTTTGGAGAATAATTGAAAGGATAAAAACAGGGTAAACCACATCCAGAAGAAAAGTAAAATTTAACCAAAATAAAATGGATTGACTTGTCTAACCTTCAGACAGAAAAACAATCTGAATTACCCAAAAGGTACAAATCATAGAAGCATGACTCATTTTTTAGATCAGCTGTGCTACGCAAATAGATAAGCATTATGCAATTAATACCAGAAGCTGCCATCCCCTTAATTGTAAAATTTGCATGACCTTGATACATTCCTCATCAGAAATGCAACAGAGAACATCAGAAAGTCTCCCACATTCCAGAACACACAACTTTTTGAAAATCTTAGGGTTGGATGTTTATTTTAGCAACGTTTGTGGTAATGCAATGAGCATAATTATCATGCATTAGATATAACGCGAAAGGACTGGAAAGGAGGAAAAATGCAGTCAACATATAAACTTTAAACCTCATCATGGTTGCTCTTGATGAAGCTGAGCTCAACAAAGTAAAGCCCATCCACTAAAGGGAAGCAAGCAGTGCCTCCAACAATGAATCCTGCATCTGATATGGTTTTGAAAACAAAGCACATGCTTGCTACTCTGCCCCCCAACTTTGTAGGGAAGCCTGTCAAATATTATAAGTAATAAAAATATTAGAACATATAATAAACTTCCAAACAGCAGAACACCTTTCACAATGCCTCGTAATAAACAAGTTAAAACTAAAAAAACTCTGAAATTCTCACTACTTATCCATATATGCGTCCACAGGTTTACATCTTAAAGCTTCTAATTGACAAGCAGCCAACCTAAATTCTGCCTCTGCATATTACTCCAACGCACAACAAAAAACACAAGACGGAGAGAAATTAGATCTCCTTCCCCGTTTCTTAACTATTATTTTTCTTTAGAAAATAACTTCCTTTCTTTTTTTACAGATTTCATGTCAATATACCTCAAATCGAGGTCTAAATACTGTAGGTGCAATCTTCCCGACTTTCCACATAAGCCTTCAGAACTCCCAAATTCGATGTAACCACATCACCTCCGCAAAAACCATCGTCAAACTTTAATTTGAAAAGGAAAAAGACAATCCCATGATGCATGAAATAACTTCTGAGATTCATCGAGTACAGAGGAAGAGAAGCAGACCTTCGTAACAAGGACTGAACAAGTCTCTACGAGCAAATCTATTTCTGCAAGAAAAAGCAAGATTCCAATCATATTAATATGAGCCGCCCAACAAGTCCAAAAATTCCAAAAATAAAAATAAAACGTATTGATATCAAAACAATACCTTCATTGGAGCATCAGATACTCTGTAGGCATCAGCTGTCAATCCCACCAACCACAACCCAGGGAAAACGTTCTTTTGAAAAAAAGAAAAAAAAAAGAAAGAAAAAAATCAGTCGTCCACAAAAGAAAAGAAAAGAACAGAACAAGAAAAAAGCCAGGCGAGCAAAAATATCTCACGTCGAGCTGTTTTTGGACATTTTTGGGCCGTTTCCTGGGGCGGCGAGCCGGTCTAGAGCCGGTCATGATAAAAATATCTTCTTCAATCTCTTCTCTGGACAGAGTAACCCAGAACTTGTTCTTTTCTTTCTTGTCACCGTTGCTGCCTCTCGATTCCACCATCTCTCTCAATCTCGTGGACTTGGGCGCCTTCGTATTCGCATTATTATCACCGCGATTCTGAAAAACCGCCACGTCGACAAGAGTTTCCTGCACCTTCCTCGGCCTCAAGTTCCACGGCCTCCCCACCTCATCTTCTTCCTCCTCCTCGGTGTCGGCCGTCTGCCTCTGGGGCCTCTCAACGGCGTCCTGCTGTGGTTTCGAGGTCGAGCTAGGAAAGGAGAGGCGTTGCGCTCGAGAAGACCGCGATCCGACGACCCGGTGATGACGTGTCGAGTCGTCGGTGGTGTCGGGTTCGGTTGGGGGTGGGGTTCGGGTGCGGTTGTGGTTGGGGTTGGGGTGGTGAGTGCCCCATTTAAGGAACGATAACGAAAAGTTGTGCAGCGGCTGTGACTTCATTGGTGCTGTTGTCATCTCTCACTCCCACTCCGAAAAATTAAAGAAAAATAAAAACTAAAAATGCATTAGTGCGTGTGCTGTTGCCTGTAGCTCTCAGAGGGATAACTCGAGGAGAGTCAAAACCTAAAAAGCGGAGAGTTGGTTTCAGAGCTACTTTCAGGCACGGTGAAGATGGAGAGAGCTGCTTTAGAGAGAGAGAGAGAGAGAGAGAGAGAGGTAGGTCATGTGAGCGTACCATATAAATTATCAAGCACAGACGGGGGGAGCTCGTTTTCATAATATTGGACTGCTGCGGCTTCAGAAATTACAATTACGCCTTTCGCTTCTTCTTCCTTTTTTCAGTTTTGCCCCTACAATGTTTGTTTATTTCCATTTGAGTCCATTTCGTCAACTACAGTCTACAGTGCCATACAGAATAGTCTTGCCGACTTGCGTGTGTAAAGGACCCAACTGACACGTCATACGACTTTGTGTTCGCGTAAAGATTAATTGACATGTACAGTTTTTACGTTTCTGTTAATAATATCCAAGGGGGACGTACTATTATCTTTACGCCGATATAAATGTTCACCCGACATGTCATATGACCCTTTTACATCAATGTGCGAAGGTTTTTCCTGTACTAATTTAATTGCAATAATAAAAGAACGCCTGTCTCAAGTCTCAACTTAGTTTTTAAACGCCACTTCGGCCACGGCCGAAGTGGTGGGCTTCTACAGCGGTTCTAGCCCCAATAAAAATATTGTGGGAGCTAAATATTCTTTATATTTAAATTTTTTTTTTATATAAAATGTAAATAGAGTATGGATATTTTTTTTTTGTGAGGGGTTATTTATCTGGGCATGTACTTTATAAAATTTATTGTAATAATGTAAGTCCCAATTATGTATATCTGATTATAAAAATTAGTGTAATATCTCTGCTACAACAAGCAGTTGTTGTAAATATTTGTCTAATACAGTAATTTGATGATTAATCAGTATTAAAAAAAAACTTAGTTTTTAAACATTTTTGTAAAATTAAAAAATAAAAATATGCACGTGATAGTTAGTAATTTCCTCATTTTGTTTACGGATAGAGCCGTAGATAGTTTTATATGATTATACAAACGAATATAGTATAGTACAAAGGGCTTAGTTAAAAAAGTATAACAATTATTTTCATTTAAAAATGTGAACCCATGATAATTTCATTTACAAGATGGAAACTATAGAAAACTTAAGTTTTACTACGGTGGAAATAAAAATTTGAAAAAAATTATCCTTTTAACAAATATGGATAGTATTTAATACATATATTAGTTCTTTTGGATAAAAAAAAACTGTTGTTAACTATTTAAAACTAATAATATGAATTGCGCGTTTTTATTCAAAATAATAATAATAATAATTTTAAATTAAATATTTTTTTAATATATAGCATTCTGTTATATGGAGATCATCAACCCATAAAATTTTGTGGTAAGTTTTAAGTCAACAAATTTAGTAAAATAATCTCTCCCAAATACATAGTAAAATGTTAATTAAATAATATTTTATCACTCTCAATTTTAGGTCAATGTGTTAAAACAAAATTTTGGTGAATTAATATTCACTTTTTCGATTTTTTTATTTTTTTCGATTCCAATATATTAATTTGTTCTACCTATGTTTTTCAATTGTTGATTTTTAGTATGTCATGGAGGTTCATAATTTATGAAGTAGTTGTTGTAATATATATTGCTTCTGTGATTTGAGGTATTACTGTGGAGTACATAAACATGGACAGTCCTACTCGACGTGAAATGCGACGGTTGGTAGATGCGACCATCATGGGAGAGATGTACCATATTTTATTTACTATCCATTACTTTTTATATTATGATGGCAACAACTGCCATAGATACGTGGCATGTATCTGGCACTTAAAGTCTCACAACCATGCACTAAACCCTCACTAAATGGATCAATGAGTCTCTGGTCCAGTGGGAGAGAACACTTACACTTACAATATTGAGTGTAAGGGTTCGAACCTCTATAAAAATATTTATGGGGGTTATTTACAATCTTTCTTTAATTATCAAATAATTGAGTGGAGCCAGTCTATTCCTCACGAAATATGAATGAAATGGACAATTCTCGAATATTTGAGATGGTTTAAAGAATCTGAGCAGCACTTCAGAGGAGTACATGCCACGAAAAAGGTCTCAATTGTAGAATCTGTTTGTAAATATTAATTGTAATACCTGATATAATATCAGTAAGTCCTGTATAATAGTATTAAAAAAAAAAACCCTCACTAAATGGAGAAAATCTCTTGTGCTCTAGTAACACTACTCTTTATTCATTTAGTATTTGTGTATATTTATTATTATAATTGATTAAAGTATGTACGTGACAATGAATAAAAAGAAAATAAGTAATGCTAAAATAACAACTCTCACTTCCATTTATTAAATTGTAAAAAGAGGAATTAAAACCCAAAAACTATTAAATTTACCTCTCTTTATTTTTGTTATCCTTTAGATGCCAAATGTGCCAAAAGGTTTTTTTTAATTATGTTTTTATTAAATGACGAGCCGATGAATAGCACTTGTGATAGTTCACAGTTGTCAATTATGATATTAAGTAATATACATTAAGGTCTTCAAACGAAATTGGATCGTTGATTCTTATCTGCTTCCACGATCCTTAGTGATAATTTGATGAGGCAATGAAATAAAATTACCTGGAGAACTTTCTTGCCGTAGGGAATATGAAATTTCCACAAAGCCATTGCAAATCTATTTAAATAAGTTATTTTGTTATGGTGGTTTTCTTTTCTTTTCTTTTCTTTTTGTTATTTTCGTTTTATTTTTATTTTTAAAATTGTTTTCCGGGGCAGAGTCCACGCAGTCACAGGCCGCGTTAACAACTCTTGCAAGAAAAAGAAACGAAAAGGATACTCATTCATTGGAGGTGGCTTTTATTTAAAGAGTGACAGCGATACCAAATTTTGGCATGATGCACAAAATCTTGAGTGATCAACGCTGAGAGATTTATTTATTTACTTTTTTTTTTTGGTAAAATATACTCTAATAAGACTATAAAAATATTATGAGAGTTTTTTCTCCCCCCAAAAAAAAATAAAATTGCTATTCATTAAATTTGGCTAATTAATAGCTCAATACTAATGAAGAATTGAGATGTGTTGACTGAAAACATATAACATGTAAATATTATGTTAACCGTTTATTAATCTTAAGATAAATATTTATCATCGTCTGTGTCAATAAAGCCTTCCTCTATTTCTTTTTCATTTATCTAAACAACTTGCATTTCGTTTTCATATATTTTTATAATTTTGGTTCAAAACTTCGGACAAAAAACTGATATCACAACTCAATAAGAAATGCAACGCTTAGACCTTTATTTTTATCATGCCACGTGATATTATCAAAAAAGATATAAGATTTAATATGTTAAGAAGACCACATTTCCTTCCTAATAGCAAAGAAAGTTCCAAGTACTTTAAATTTGGTAAACAAACTATCTTTAAAGTTTTAAACCTAACATTAGGAGGAGGTATTCAGAAACAAAACCCACCACACATTTTTATTTTATTTTATTAGTATTTATGTATTATTTATAAATTTATTATATTTATATGAACGAATTATATAGTTTTTTTCTTTTATTTTTATAATGAATAATGATACAACCACAAATTTTTGTATAAATTTATTTTGTACAAACTGATGTAGCATCAATTCATTAGTTGAATGAAAATATTAAATAGTGAAAATAAATCATGTGGATCAAGAGATATTCAATTTAATTAATTTTATCATGCCACATAAGTTTGTACAAGAGTTTATGACTATATCATTACTATTTTATAATTTCACAGGATTTGAACTGAATTTTGTTTTTTTTGCATTTTATAGTTTATACAACAAGTTTGCGTGTTTTAAAAAAGAGTTTATAAAAAAAAAAAAAAGCAAGGTGATGGGGCCGGGTCTGGGCACCCGCTTCTTCGTAACATTTAACTCGGTCTAAAACTACCCACCGGATCCGATCCACTAATTATCGGACCAAATCATTATTTCCGAAATTCCAATTTGAATTCTCACCATCGCAATCTTAAAAAAATTCGTTTGCGTTCGAGCCCTAATTTCAAGTTTCGGATGAAACACACACTCCAGTCACTCTGACGTCACCATTTATTACACAGCCATTGTTCCACTTGAAACGACTCTTCAAGAAACTGCACAGATGGATAGAAGTGAAATCAACGGTCCAAATTCGTCCACAATTTCCCCCGATACCGACGCCAGCGCTAGATCGCCTCCACCGCCTAACTACAATAGTCGCGCCGTTCAGGTACGCGGCGCATTTATCTGCAAATGCATTAAATATATATAACGTGTTAGTGTTCATGTGTAAGTTAAACCCTAGCTGTTACTTTAGGGTTTTAGGTTTATATTAAACCATGTAGAGTTTATAGAATTACAGAAATCTTTTTGAAATTCTATTGTCTAAAGTTTATTTCTATTTCTGTTCATATCATTGGTTTTATATAGGAATAACGTTTTCATTTTAAATTTAATTTCAGGAAGCTTTAGAACACTTGGCTTCTATTGATCTCTGCGAGTTGCGTTACGAAGCGAAAGTGGAGCATTGTAGGGCAACTAGAGACTTGAGAAGTTGCGGGCGTTATGTGCAGTATGTCTTGAACTCTTGTGGACATGCCTCATTATGTGCAGAGTGTCGTCAGCGGTGTGATTTTTGCCCGATTTGTAGAATCCCAGTCCCAAAGAAGAGGAATAGTATTAGACTTCGACTTTATGACGAGTGTGTAGAGGCTGGTCTTATCTCGAAAAGATGTGAGGAAGGATACCATGACTTTGAAGATGCGGAGAATCAGATAACTGCTGATGTTCAACGCCTTTATTCCTTGTTTGACACTGCTTTGGAGAATAACTTGATTTCTTTGATTTGCCATTGTATCCTATTCATTGCGTATGTATGTCTTTCTCTGAGAGCGCGTGTTTTTACTGCAGGAAAAGAAAGCTGGTGCTTTTTTTTCCCTTTTTTGAACTTCTTATAGATACCAGCTTATTGTAATTTAATAGGTAATAATTCTCTAAGCATGGAATATTTTTCAGCCCTAATTTCTGTGAGGAATCATCACATAGCTCTGAAACAGACACCTCAGGGATATCTTGAAGTTAGACAGTTTGATATTAATACTGTGTGGCATGCTCATGATATGAGTGTTATTTCTGGTGAAAGTTCTTTTTTTGCTGCAAATGCATTTTTTCCTTAATAGAAATTGAATAGATGTTAGAGATGTTTGCATGGATGAAGCTGCTGTGTCTAGTGATCCTGTCGTTGCTTTCCTGTTGGATGAAGTGGTTGTCAAGGATTGGTGCAAGCGGGCATTCAAGAACATCATAGCGGAACTCAAGCTGATATGTATCCATACCAGTCTTGTTAACATTTGGAATTAAAGCTTATTGATTTCTTATCTTGTGCTCGTGCGTCTCTGCAGTTTTACACACTTCGTATTGCTTGCTTCCTAACTTTTTTCATTAGATAATCTGGAAGTGGAGGTGATGAAAACTAGGCTCAGTTTACTTCTGAAGTTTCAAATGAAGCTGCGCGACATATCTAGTGTGATTGAAGTCCTCGCCTCGTCATTTAAGGATGATCTTTCAGCACAGGTTCATGACTTGCACCACTTTCAGGAGAGCATATTGAAGACTAAGCAGGTTTATACTTACTTAGATACCTAATTTTAATGATGTACATGTCGTATATCTACTTTGTATTGTTTTAGACGTTTTCTCCAATATTGGTTGTTCGATTTATGAATTTTGTTGAACAGTTGGCCTTCATAGGAATTGGCATATTTTCTCTAAGTATTGGTTTCTTATTCCAGCACTTGGAGATTATGATGTGGTGTGCAAAGCACCAATTTCTGGAGAATGTGAGGTCTCGTCATGCTAGTTTCACATCATGGCATTCTCTAGTCCGTCAAAGGAAATCAGCTGCAACTGAGCGTGCATGGTATGATCCAGTAAAAAACTGTGCGGAGTCCACCAAACAGGATGGTTCCCTGTTCATTGAAGATGCACTAGCTAATCTTGAGATAGAGCAGGAATTTACTCAAGGTAGGGGAGAGGAATTAGATATTACATCTTTGCACAAGGATGATGAAGGCTCGTCCTTTGTTAGGTCCAAGATAGAGGGAGTATCAGGATGCTACCCATTTGAAAATCTTCGAGCTGCTGTTGACATACTCTTTTTGCATGGTAGTTCCGATTTGGTGCTTGCAAAGCAGGCAATTGTATCCTTTCTCTATTTGACTTAGATTTTGGATATTAGATATTATTCTTGGCTTTGTTAGGGCATTTCCTTTTTCACATATCCTTTGTTTTCTTAATGAGGAACAGTTTCTCTATTACCTGTTTGACCAGCATTGGACCATGCCTGATGAAAATTGGAGGCATATTGTGGATGACTTTGCAGCCACCTTTAGTATAACCAGGCATTCATTACTGGAATCTCTTACCTTCTATCTTCTGGATGACCAAGCAGATGAGGCTCTGCAGGTAATTTTAATAGATCAAAATATCCACCCAAAGTTAAATGCAGATTTTGCTTTCCATCAAGGCAGAAGGCATATTAATCTTACCTCCTTTTTTTCTTTTTTTTTTTTTCCGGGGGAGTGCTTGTTTGTGCTGTAGTAGATTGAATCTTAAGAAGTATCTTTTGTCATGTTTTGGGATGATAATGAGGATTATTAATTATGCATTGAATATCTTTGTGCTTTGGAAATTGTTTTATATGCTAATCATCATTGAGTGAATTAATGTTACTTAGGAAGCTTGTCACCTTCTTCCTGAGATCTCTGGCCCGACAACTCATCCTAAGATTGCACAAGTTCTGTTAGAAAGGGAAAATCCTGAGGCAGCTCTTATGGTTTTACGTTGGTCTGGTCGTGATGGTGGGTCACCGTTGGTTTCTCTTAGTGAAGCTGTGACTGCTGTTCGGATAAGGGTAGAGTGTGCACTTTTGACTGAAGCTTTTACATATCAGAGGATGCTCTGCACTAAAGTGAGGGAGAAGAAGTTGAAGTTTGGAACAATTGGGGAAACTTTTGATGATCTAAAGGGTGGATTCAAGACTTGGGAACAATGGTTAGAAGTATTGGTTACTGAAATTTGTTGTCTTTGCATCCGGAGAAACTTAGTGGATCGGATGATAGAGCTACCTTGGAACACTGATGAGGAGAAATATCTCCATAAATGTCTCTTAGATTCGGCTACTGACGACCCTTCGACAACTGTTGGCAGTCTTCTTGTCGTATTCTATATTCAGGTAACTTCCTTTTATTCTATAGACTATTTATATGTAATGAACTACAGTTTTTGGGTGGGGTTAGTTTTCCGAATTTCTGACATGTCCGATACTAGGAGGTTGTCCACCATTATGAGTCTGGTAGACATAGACACTTGTCATCCATCTCACATGTACACATGCTACAAGGTGATGTCTGGAGTCTGTTCGACACATTTTGACTTTGATGAATAACATCTTTATAAGGGGATTCTACTGCCAATGACAATCAGGCATTATAATACTCCAAATTTATGCAGCACTATATTAGCACTTAGTAGATCTCTGACTAATGGTAGGTGAGTTGGAACTCTTGTCTCTTGTGGGCTTGTTTCAGACATTGGAAAGTGGTAGCAACACCCGACTTCTGTCTCTGTGTGTGTGTTTGTGTCTGTTTCTCTTGTCCTTTTGGCACAACCTGTCATGCGTCCATTTACCAATGAGTTATTCAGTCGGTCATGTCTGAATATGTTAGAATGACATTTATTCTGAATAATTTTTGTTGGAAGTAATATTTGTACTTGGCTTATGAACTCATTTTTTTTTTTTTTTTAACAACTTGTGTTGCTTTTTCATTTCAGCGTTACCGATATGCTGAGGCATACCAAGTTAATCTTAAACTTCAAAGTGTGGAGCAGGATTTCATTTCAAAGAATCCTGTCAGTGAAGAAGTTCTATCCAGGATGCAATCACAAATTCATTGGAGAACCAAATTTATTGTAAGTGGTTTAAACTTTTTAGTCCAAACAATGGCTTCCCATTCCTCATAACAAATATTAAAATAAAAACAGAGATAAACTATAAGTAAAAATCTAAAGCTTTGGGAAGCAGTTGAGTTAAAAGCAGTTCCTGTATGGCTAGCAGTGGGAGGTATATTGATTGATATTTGTTTGCTTTATTCTTAATTGCTGTAGTCTTCCAATTTGAACCTAAAGCAGTGGTCCAAAGTGTGTATCTTAAGTCAAAATTTGATGAACCGTTTCCTGAGCACTCACTAGATGCAACCCTCCCTAATCTCCCTGAAGCAAGGTAGTTTGGGATATAGAATAATTGATCAGGCAAGGAAAGAAGTCCTCTTTATGGAAAAAGCTTTTTTGGTTTTTCCAATTTTATGACTCAGTGCAGCTTAATTAGGTACATGGAAAGCACATGCACTTTTGTTACTTAAAACTGATGAGGAAAGAATTGAGTTGGACACTTGTCAGATCTGAATTTTCCTTTTTCAATATACTGAATTTACATGCTTTTTTAAACAGGATACATCCATAGAGTTGCTGCCAGAAGTCCAACGGCAACTTTTAAAGAATGGGAAATTGCCTCTGAATGCTCTTAACTCTAGTGAAGAAGTTGAAATTCCAGAAAAATCTGATCTTCATGGGTCACAAGAACTGAAATCCATCACTTTGTTGATCCCTACAACTGCTGATTCTTCGCTTCTTCTGCCGACGAGCAATTTGACTCCTGCAAATTCATCTGTTTTTGAATCTCCTACAGGACCTGGTAGGTCTATCAAGAGCCCTCACTTTGAAGTTGGTCATTACGGTCCATCAATTCTTCACGAAAGGTTATTTATGAACAAAGAAGGGTCAACATATGATTTTGGTGTCAGCAAAGAGTTTAAAGTTGATGGTTTCTCAACTCCTGGGGTCTGTCAATCTAGCCCCATGAATCAAACACCACTGAAAGGCAGAAATTTCTCGTCAAGAACTCTTTCAAATAGCCACCGGCGAGACAAAGTTTCTGATAAAATCTCACCTGTACCTGAACAAAATGGGTTCTTAAGCCAACATCTAAATACAATTCATCACTATTCTCATAGGATGACAACCAATCCAGCTTCTACACCTGTCAGCAACCGTGGCTTGCATAATGATCTTGCAGGCGACCTGCACTCAAATTTGTCTAGTAAGAGAGTTCATTCAGATAGGGAAGATGGGCTGCGGTATATGATCTCTTCAGAAGATCCAATGGATGTCTCTTTGAGGTAAGAATCTCAGTTCTTTGTTCTCTAAACCTTGCACCTAATCTTAATCTTTTTGTGGGGGATCTTGCTTAAGCAGTTAGGTAGTCTCATTCTCAAATGTTTACTTAGAATATCACGTTATCCATTTTCAGCAATGGGAAGAAGGGATTTGCTGTAGAAGACAGGCAAGCAATTGCTGGTGGTGGCTTAAGATGGAGGTCTGATGAAACTAGTGATGAGGAAGAGAAGCAGAGTCCAGAGAGTGCCATGGGAGTAGCTTCTTATACAACTCCCAGAAGAGGAATTAGAAGAAGCAGATTTGCTAGAAGATGAAGATTGAAATATATCCACAGTTCAGAAGAGGGAAAAGTTGTAAGAGCTTGAAGCACAGAAATTCCTCAAAAAGGGGCGAGAGTTTAACCAGAGTTTACCATGCGGTTGTTTGGAAACCAAGCATTGCAAGTATATCTATCATTCAGTTCTGATATGATAGGTCAGCCTTCCTGCCATCGAAATGAACTAACATGGGATTTTTTTTTTCCCTCTCTCTCTCTCTCTTCCCCTTGGTAATCCATATTAATTGAATCATGAGATGGTGTTGGCCATATATTTTTTTGTAATTCTTTTTTGGTTTTTAGGAAGCGAAAGCTTGAGGCAAGCCAAGTTGGTGTATCCGCTATGTAGCTGAACATCTTTGTATTCAGACTGAAAATAGCAACAATGATATAAAGCAGTTTTACAAATGAAAAACGAATATAAAAATTTTGCATAAAAAGTGAGCTTTGCAGGCTATTTTCCTTTCGAGTGGAGGAATTAAATTTTATTTTTAAAATGAAGAAGTAGAAATAAATCATTCAAATAAAAAAAATAAAAATTGCTTCACGTAAGCCTAAAATCACAAGAATATCCGGGCAGACTCATAAGGCCCCGTGGTGTGCACGTGACAGAAGCTCAATAGTGAATAGCCCATCAAATAAAGACCACAGCAGATCTTCGCCCGTTAAAAAAAAAAAAACGGTGTGAATTATGGGGCAGCTTTACTAGAGCAGTCAGCAGAGTGCAGACTAGTAGCGGGAAGCAAGCGAAGCTAATGACGGAAGCACTGCAACTTCCTGTTATAGATCTCTCCTCGCCGGACCGTCTTTCCACTGCTAAATCGATCCGTCAGGTTATTATTATTTTTCATTTTTTCCTCATTACTCTTCAAAGGCTTGACAGTGTCTTATTTAATATTTTCAGGCATGTATAGATTACGGTTTCTTTTATCTAGTGAATCATGGCGTGGAGGAAGAGTTAATTTATCAAATGTTTAACGAGAGTAAGAAATTTTTCTCACTTCAATTGGAAGACAAGATGAAATTAGCACGCAAAGAACATAGAGGTTACACTGCACTGTGCGACGAGATCCTTGACCCTTCTTCAACTTCTGAAGGTTCCTTATCTTATCATTATCATGCTGTAGTCGTTTCAAGTACATATGATGGAACATGATGTCTGAATTTTTTTTTTTTTTTAATTTGATTGATTGGGGAACAGGTGATCCAAAAGAGAGTTTCTACATTGGTCCTTTAGAGGGAACTCTTAGTAGCATGAATCAGTGGCCCTCACTAGGTGTTTTTCTTATATTTACCAAATATTTCTCAAAAAATTTCTTTAGTTAGTCCTTCAACTTCTACTTAATTATTATCTTCCGCATGTGATTTATTGGGAGATTAAATTAACAATAAAATTATTAAGCATGGGTGGGCTGTTATTTTGCCTAGGAAATCTCAGAAATTCTGCCAACTTGGAGATCCACAATGGAGTATTACCACCAAAAAGTCCTGTGAGTTTTGATTTCAACTTACCCTGGACTTGCATGGTCGCTAAGCGTTTGTAATGTTTACACTGGACTTGTAATTAAATTTGATAACATGGTTTTTTAAGTTATTTATAGATGTTTCTCTTTTTCTTTTTTCTTTTTTTTTTTGGTTAACCAATATAAATAATTTGAGATGTCTATTAAAACTTTTAGTCAGATTGCAGTGTTTACTGTTGACAAAGTGCTTCTATATAGTTTCACTGTCATTTACAAGGAATATGTTCCTGTGACTGCATATGTCCTAAGGAGAAAGTTCAAAATTGTCAACTCATGCCTTGATTCTATGTTGGTTAATGGTACCTTTCTAGGACAAGGACACTCTTACATGGTCTTATATGTGCTGTCTCAGGTCTGCTGGTAGAAGATTGATCCATTTAATAGCTTTAGCTTTGAACTTGAATGGAGATTTCTTTCAGAAAGTTGGAGCTTTGGATGCACCCATGGCTTTTCTTCGCCTGTTACACTATCCAGGTATGAAGAGTCAATTTGGATTCTTTGTTTTTTGGTCACTTATACAGTTTGCGGTTGATCATCTTAAGGTATTTTCTTTTTTCTTTTTCTTTTTCTTTTTTTTTAAATTTGTAAGTCCACATAAGAAAAAAGACAAATTTTGTGTTCTTCTGGTGCTTGAGCAATAATTGTTCCATGCTAATTCAATAATCTTTATATTGTCTGAGATGTTCAAAGCTCTTCAAAACATAATCTCTTCATTTTTGTGTATGAAAGTTTCATTCATGTACATTCTGAAATAAGTGGCATTGGTAAAATATTTATTGGTAAAATAGAAGGATCTGTTGAACGTCTCCAGTCTCTTTTCTGGGCCATATTTCATATTGAATGAAGCACAGAGCGTTAGTGAATTCTATCATGTTCCTGCAGTAACATTTGAGTAAGAATATGACCAATTTTAACTTGCTTTAAACTCTGCTTGTTTAGGACAGTCTTCCGCCCAAAAAAAAAAAGCTTGTTTTTTTGGGATCTAAACTGACCAGATCTATTTCTTTGATCGTTGGGCCAAAAAGAACGAGACCCAAGTAGTGGAGTAGATTTGTTGAGAATAAGGCTAAGACTTTCTCTAGCAGTTTTCCTAGGAGATCCTTGTGTGTTACTGACAATATGCCCCCTATTTATAATTTTAGGTGAATTAGTTTCTTCGAACCAAGAAGTATGTGGTGCTTCTGCTCATTCAGATTATGGAATGATCACTCTCCTTGCAACTGATGGTGTTCCAGGACTGCAGGCATGCTTGTCTTAAACTGTCAGCATCATATCTTTTATTAGCAAAGGTTTTGCCCCTCTAAATTACCAGTTCTTACAGGTTTGCAGGGAGAAATTCAATCAACCACGATTATGGGAGGATGTGCCAAATATCAAGGGGTGAGTCCAGGATGGAATATTTCTGGTGTAAAGAGATTAAGTCCCGTTAGCTAGGACTGATGGAGCATGCTATGTAGTAATTGGAGCATTTGCTTAGCTTGATTTGTCCATGATTTGTCATTGCTTTGACATATATTTATGTTATTATGATCATGATTTGATGGTATTTGCTTTGCTTAGCTTGTTGTTTCCATATTGTGACACTGATAGTTATTTCTCCATGATTTGTCATTGCTTTGACATATATTTATGTTATCATGATCATGATTTGATGGTATTTTGCTTTGTCATTCCAACTTTAGCTGATTGTCTAATTTACAGGGCCCTCATTGTGAATATTGGGGACATGATGGAGAGGTGGACTAATTGTTTGTTTCGGTAATTTGTTATTCTGCTACCTTGAAAAACATTTATGTTTCACCTCAGAGTTATTAATCTTAATTAGGATCAAATGTTATAATGAGTTCATTTTGAGGCTAATACTTAATTGTTTCTATTTTGATTATGGGCTTTTTATCCTAATTTGCATCCTCTATTTGTAGGTCAACCCTCCACAGAGTGATGTCTTCAGGACAAGAACGCTACTCTGTAATCATTTGCTTTCTTTCCCATTTATGTTTTCCTCATTCCAATGCCTTTGGTTGTAAGTAGTTTGGAATCATAGGTTTTGAAGCACTATAAGTCGCATGCACTTGATAAATCAAGGTTCTAGGATCTATATGAGTCCTGTTCCTATTTCATTAGATTGATGTAGGAGAACATTGAATGTAGCAATAGCCAAGTTAGCTGTCTGAGGTTTTGGAGGGTTAGATGATCATGCAAATTTAAAAATTTCACATTGACAAAAAGATAATTGGTTGTTGGATTTTTTTTTTAATTAAGTTGTATTTCATACCCAAAAAAAAAAAAGAAAGAAAAGAAAGCTAGCAGTTTCCTTTTATCACCGGATGAAATCCATTCTGTTGAATGCTCCAGCTGCCAAAAATGTGTCTGTTGGTACAGAGCATGATAAAAAACTAGAAATAATGTGTCTAAACATGCAACAATATGAAATTGTTCCAAAAGCTGTGGAAAGTGATTTCAAGTGCTTTCTCACAGCCTGTGCAAACACATTGAAACAATCTCATTTTCATTGAATATCTAAAAGTGCCTTTGGGATGTGATTCGTCTTTCTTTCTTTAAGGAAGTTCCATTACATACTTATATAGTTGTTCCAATCAGTGTTTTCTGGAATTCCACCATTGCAGGCAGCATTCTTCTTGGATCCCAACGGTGACTGTGTAGTGGAATGCTTGGAAAGTTGTTGCAGTGAATCGAATCCTCCAAAGTACATATAGTTCTACCAACCTTATTTTGTTACAACTGGCCATGTTGATGACTTCGTAAGGCCGTTATCTCGTTGAGATTTCTGCCTATAGGGTTCTCTGAATTTTGTTGAATTGAAAAATAGTCTAGAATCTGTTAAGAAAGCTGAAATACAAATTCAATTCGGAAGTTGATTCTTTTGTAGGATTTTGTTTTGATGAAATGCCTGATAAGACATAAAGCGAGATTGGAATAACATTGATAGCTGTGTTTGTGCAGATTTGCCCCAATCCGCAGCGGAGACTACATCAAAGAGCGAATCAGGCTTACCTATGGCTCATAGGTCGAGTACCAGAGACCAGAGTGATTGTGTGGAGGCAGCAGCAGTTGAAGATTATAGTTTCAAGTAGGAGCTAGTGATACAAATGCATCAACCCACATTACTGTGCATTATACATTGAATTTCATCCATTTTAACATTTATTTGGAACTTTCTTGTAATAGTAAAATTGCTATAAAAATGAAAACAAAGCTTACGTCATATATAACATTTTAATTTTGAAGCTTGATGCTTGCTGCAGGGATCGCCGGTCAAGTAGGATTGAATTGTGAACAACTGAGTTGAATTTGTGGGTCGGCATGTGATCTTTAAGATCTTTTTACGTGAAAATTGGGATACGAAATGTGTTCCAAAACAAACGCCAGTCTTTAAGAGGACCACGAATTCGCCTGCCGCTAATTGACCAAATCCAAGCACATTGTTTCCACGGGACAATTTCCAAACCTTTAGGACGTGTGGATCGTTGACACGTGGTGACAACGTTAATGAGAACGCTCTTTCATACGGTGGCTCTGTAAAAATGTTTATCACAGGATCCATTAACGTGTAGGGCTGAAACGTGTGAAGACTGCACGTCAACCAAGGCGTCTGTAATGGTCACCCACAAAAGGACAACCTCTTGTTAGGTTGCTGTTGTGATTTATTCTTGACCGCGTAAGTGTCTTCTCCTCATCACGCGGTCACCTCCCTTTTTTTTTTTTTTTTTTTTTTTTTTTCCTGTTATCATCATGGTCTTTTTCTTCTTTTTACGTATGCCCCACATTGCATTGAAGCCCGCTAAGTTTTCTTCTTTAAATCTTTTAATATCAGTTCGATAATTTGTTTAATTCTTTAATTTTGTATTATTTAAAAAAAAAAAAAAAAAGCCGCTAATAGTGCACAACTGCACATGGGGCTGCAGCCTCCGACCTCCCTCTTCTCCAATGGATCACATGCCTCATATCATATGACTTGGATGTGACTAATCTCTAGATCAATAGGACCACACCAATAACATAAGGGATAGTCTACTCTTCAACCCATAGTTGGGTCCCACCAGTATAAATAGTCAGACAGGCAAAAAAAATGTGTGATTTGGATAAGGTGGATAAGCTTTTATAATCCTCGGTCGTACGATATGATATCCTAGATGCCATCATACGCTACAAATCTACAATATGCCGTTCCCACCCTGTTAGTCAGTGGTCCCCGCGTCTATTACCTTTGGATTTAGACTTAGGAATCGCCTTAGATTTAATTTTAGACCAAGATTTGCTTTATGCTCCCCAACAACGCCCCCTCACCGTCCACGTGTCCTGCTGAATCTCGCTGCTCACCCTTCTGTGTCTCTGATTATTTTATTTTCTCCCTCCACGGCTTGAATAATATGTATATATATATATATATATAAGGAAAAAAGACAAACACACCCTAATGTTTAGGTAAAAAAAAAATAAAAATCTCCTTAATATTTAAAAAAAAATATTTACACCTTAATTTATTATAATTTTACCATTATACACTTCTAATATATAAAAAAAATATATATTAGATTATCCAATTTATCTATATATTATTAATAAAATTATAAATAGACAATTGGATATTATAAAAAAATTGTAAATATACCCTCATTGCTCAATTCCTCTATTTAAATTTTTATCAATAACTAATTTTTAAAAAAGACATCTATACACCTAAAAAAATTGTAAATAAATTATAATTTTAAAAATAAAATTAGTTATTAATACCATAATAAATAACATAGAAAATTGGTTATAAATGTACAAGTTTAAATTATTGACATGTGGAGAGTTGTTAAATATACAAGTTTAAAGTTTAAATAAAATTGGTTATTAATAACTAACCACATGTCAATAATTTAAACTTGTACATTTATAACCAATTTTCTATGTTATTTATTATGGTATTAATAACCAATTTTATTTTTAAAATTATAATTTATTTACAATTTTTTTAAGTGTGTAGATGTCTTTTTTAAAAATTACTTATTAATAAAAATTTAAATAGAGGGATGGGGTAATGAGGTATATTTATAATTTTATTAACAATATATTGACAAATTTGATAATCTAATAATTTTTTATATATGTTAGAAGGGTATAATGATAAAATTATAATAAATTAGGTTATAAATATATTTTTTTAAACATTAAGAGATTTTGGTCCTTTTTCCTAAATACTGGGGTGTGTTTATCTTCTTCCCATATATATAATATACATAGACTCTCCAATTTTAAAATGTAACGCAGTGGACCCTTAATTAAGGGGCACAACTATCAACAAGCATTTCACAACACACCCTACACAATATTTATTTATTTTTTGGGCAAATTTTGAGTATGGACGAATGGCAGTTAAAGAGATTACGATGAAACCAACTAATTTATTTTCTATGCACTCTTTTAAATTAAAAATTTTATTATATAAATAACTTTTAAAAATTTGCTTAATTAATTTTTTCTTCTCTTTCTCTTGTCATTTTCATAAATTCTCACTAATTCACTCGTATATTTTTTTTAACTATAAATAATTGATATTACCAACGAATATGAATAAATTTTATTATTTAAAAATGAACATCAACATACTTTTATCCGTCATGAAAGTTAATAAATATAAAAATTAATTTTTACCAAACACAAGAGCTAGTAAAAATAAAGAAAAAAATCTTATATATAAAAACCACAAAATATAGATCATGATACATTAAGAAAGACAAATAATAATAAGGTTAAATAAAAGTGAAATTGAGTGTTTACCTTGCAAAATAAGAGAGTAGATGGAGAATACACAATTGCAAGGTAGAGAAAGAGATTCGTGAATGGTATTTTTGAGTTTTTTTTTTTTTAATGGTGAATTTATTTTTTAAAATGAGTTCAGAGAGTAATTTGATGGGTTTAAAACGCTCCATCCTTAAAACAATAATCAAATGTGAAATTAAATTATATATGCCCAAGTAAAACTTAGTGTTCGATATCAAATTTTATTACAATGACATTTCAAAAACAAATTACAATAACAAAATGGATTCATCAAAAGGCGGTGTTACCATGTATGATGATGATCTTTAGTTACATTTAGTATTATATATATATATATATTAGGGAGCCCCTAAGTTATATGTAATGTAACTTACACTCACTCACATAAACAGTGGGTGGTATGGGGCTCACTCAGTATTCGTGTGAGTAGTGTGAGTTACAATACATGTAACTTAGCACTTGCCTATATTTTATATTTTTAATGATTGATCATATGCTTCATCTTAATAGCTTGAACTTAAATTGCATGTATTTGAGAGTAAATCTCTCCTATATTTGCAAGTAGGGATTTAAGATGCTTTATGAGTGTAGTTATATGGTAATCATTTATTATAATACTTTATTATTTTAAATCACTTGCATTTTCTTAACAACATTCGATCACTCGGAAGCAAAATTATAATTTTTGTATAATATTAAACAAATAGAGGTGAGATATGTAATCCTTATTTTCTCAAAATTTGAACTCGAGCTCGCATTGTTAAGTAAATAAAACTATTTGAAAACTATTTTGAGAAGCTTATTAAAACAATTACCTTCTAAGAAATGTGAAGCCAATAGGGGTAGGTGTCCCGTTCGTTTTTTCTTTTAAAAACTTTTAAATCTCAACCAAAAGTTTTATTTGCCCCCAATAAGACATTTGATTTATCCCCCGACAATTTTGAGTAATATACAAAAATGTATGCTCAAAATTAAATGTTCGTCGTGAAATTCACTTTAAATAAGTACATTAAATATAAAATTATTTGAAAAATATTTGAGAAAAATCAAATCCTTTAAAGTAAAATAAAATTTTGTCCCCTATTGAATTTGGAATCTGGTTGCGAACTTTAAGCTTATATTTTTCTATGTATCTCATATTAATCTAATTTGCTTAAAATGCGATATTAAAATTATTTGTTGAAGTACTCTTTATACTCGTTCTTCTTCATCAAAGACCATTTAATATACACTATTATCACCATCAATTTGATTTTTTTTTTTTAATGACAATCACTTATTTAACTTTAAAATGTATGCATAATAGTGATAATGTTATACGATATTATTATTAAGTTTTAGCATGAGTTAAATCACTACAAATAGAATGTGTCACTTTATACATCATTAAATATTTAATGATGCATTCACAGAATTGCATCATTAAATACATCATTAAATATTGTGGGGGCTAAATGTTCTTAATAGGTAAAAATCATTCTCTCTTGCGAAATGCGAGTGGAGTATGGATATCCCTCCTCTGTGAGGGGTTATTTATCTGAGCATGTACTTCACATAATTTAATGTAATAATATAAGTCTCAATTATATATATCTGATTGTAATTATCAGTATAATATATCTGTTATAATAGCAGTTGTTGTAAATATATGTGTAATGCAGTAATCTGATGTTTAATCAGTATTCAAAAAAAAAAAATTCTTGCATTCTAATTTTATTCTTGTTCAAAAAAGTAATTAAATTTTTTTTTTGAAGGACAAAAAGATAATTTAATTGAGTTAACTCTGATAGTGAAAGTAAGAGATCAATAGAATGGATTGACTATATTATCTCCCCCAACAATTTTGGGGAGAAAATCATTTAATTAGTGCACACATAATCTGAATCCTAAGTGATTACGTGTCATCTCGGAAAGAAAATAGTAATTTCACGTATTCCCAAATCCCCCATTTTTCAATTATTGTCTTATCTAAAAGATTTTTAGATTATTAGAAAAGAAAAAATTTTCTAGCCCGTCACGCATATCGTGGATTTGATGCAGAATTGTTGTGGCAGGAGGTCAATCGTTTGTAAGGGAAGGGAAGCATCATCAAACGCGAAATCACCAGTCCAAACAAATGTTGACTAAAAAGAAAATCGAACGACCAGAACACAAACTCCCAACTCGAGCTGCGAAGCACGCAATCATCGCCTCCCCTCATATCCTTAAATAAAGTGCCAAGTCCCTAACCTAACATATCACTGCCTACAGTCGTCGTTATAAAAGCACGTATCGTTCTTCGAGTTCTTACTACCCCCTATCTCCCATCCGTGGGATTATAAGGACGGCCCGTGCTCGGGTATTGTAATGATTCGGACCCTCCAGATCCCAATCCGAATTGCCGTGTTGTACTAACTCTCACGGCAGAGCGCAACCCCGAACCTAATCCAATCCGGCTCGCCGATTCCGAACAGAAAATGACGCGGCGCTGCTCGCATTGCAGCCACAACGGCCACAACTCTCGGACCTGCCCCAACCGCGGGGTCAAGATCTTCGGGGTCCGATTGACCGACGGCTCAATCCGGAAGAGTGCTAGTATGGGCAATCTCAGCCACTACGCCGGTTCGACTTCGGGTCATAATAACAATAACGCGTCAAACACTCCTGATTCGCCCGGTGAGACGCCGGATCATCATGCTGACGGGTATGCGTCGGAAGATTTCGTTCCCGGGTCATCGTCGAGTCGCGAACGCAAGAAAGGTTGAATTATTTATTTATTCATTCGTTTGAGTTTTCGGTTGTTTACCTACTACTTTGAAATCTCTGTGTAATTTTAAGCTTAATTTCGGTGTTTTTCCAGTTGTCTTCACTGTAATTTTGGTGTTAAAATATTCTAGTATTATAAAATTAGGTCATAGAGTTCGGGCCTGGAGGAGCTTGAAAATTCGATTTCAAGGGTCATTCACGCTCATCTCTGGATAGCTAGCAACTAGCGTGATGGTGGTTTTGTAGTTTGATGTCTGCTTGGGTGTTGTTACTGTTTAATTTCTTGGATAATAACACAGTATGGAATTTGTTATTGAACTGGAATTAGAGACGGTTTAGGAGAAAATTAAGGACTAGCGTCTTTGTTCCAACCAGAAAGGAATATGATTTTAATTGAATTTTATGCTATTGATTCGTGTTACCATGTCAAAATTCTGATATTCTGATGAGAGCATCTTTTTGTCAGCTATGCCAATTTAGGTTTATTATCTATTGATCACTTAGATGCTGTTTAAGATAGAGGAATGGAATTAGAAAACTGATTGTTCAGTACAAAAAATGTTTAAGATGGGAGCATGATGCTCTGGATTACCTTTAGATTCCAGAGGTATTGCAGGAGCCCATTAGGATCATACAATTGTATGTTATCTGCCTTGAATGTCCTGTTTTTCTTCTGAATAGCTTATAATTTTGTTCTGCAGGTGTTCCATGGACTGAAGAGGAGCATAGGATGTTTTTACTTGGTTTGCAGAAGCTGGGGAAAGGTGATTGGCGTGGAATTGCACGCAATTATGTTGTATCTAGAACACCTACTCAAGTTGCCAGCCATGCTCAAAAATATTTTATCAGGCAAAGCAATGTGTCTAGGAGAAAAAGACGGTCCAGCCTATTTGATATTGTTGCAGATGAAGTTAGTACTCTCTCTGAAACCTTATTTTTGATTGGCTTTTCGACCTCAAATCTTCTGCAAATGCATGTGCATGTTTTTTGACAGTTAAAAGTCTGGTGGTAAAAAATTCCACTATTTCTGGACAATATTAATAGTAAATTTACTTCAGATGAGAAATTGTCTTTTGGCTAATTTATGGGGATCTGTCACCATGTGCATTTTGTTATTTGTTGGACCCGTCAAAGCAGAAGCTGGTTTCTTCCCCTGGGCTTGACTGTTAATGCATGCTCATTTTTGCAATTGTTTATGCTTTTAAAATCATTCCCCTAATGTTTGTTAACTATTCTTGGTGTGTATCACTTATGTGCAGCCACTCGACACTCCAGCTGCATCACAGGACTTGTTTTCTGCCAACCATACGCAGGGTGAAACACAAAGCAACAACCCACTGCCTGCTCCTCCTGCTTTGGATGAAGAATGTGAATCAATGGATTCTACCAACTCCAATGATGGAGAGCCGGCCCCTCCGAAGCCGGAAAACTCACAGTCCTGTATCCCAATGGTGTATCCTGCTGCTTATGTCTCACCATTCTTTCCATTTACTTATCCATATTGGTCGGCGTACAACACAGAGCCAACACAGAAGGAAACACATGAAGTGCTGAAGCCTACAGCAGTACATTCAAAGAGTCCTATAAATGTTGATGAACTGGTTGGCATGTCGAAACTGTGTTTGGGAGAATCTATTGGTCAGAATGGTCCATCTTCTCTCTCATTGAAACTTGATGAAGGGTCGTCTAGGCAGTCAGCCTTCCATGCTAATCCAGCCTCTGGCAGCTCTGGAATGAATTCAAGCGGCAGTCCTATTCATGCACTCTAATGATGCCTTTTGCTTGGAGTGATGGTGTTTGTTAGCTCAATGCCGATGAGCTCAACAATTTTACTGTTAATACAAAGACTAATAATGTGATGTGGGATTCGGGTCGGGTCATATACCTATGTGGAATACCTTAATAAGGTGGTTTGTTGGTGTCATTAACTTAATTCAGTTGTTAGCTTGTAGGTGGTTGTAGCATCTCGCTAGAAATTATTTTAAGCTTTAACAATTTGTGTTTGCCTTAAAATATTAATTCGATTCATTTGGCTTATGTTGATCAAGCGTCCTGTTTGCAGTCACTGTAACCAATGAGCAACGCATCGGGTTCGGGTAATAGCTGTTGTGGGTCGCTGCCCACTGGGTTGCCATGAGTAAAGAAGGCTTTTTCAGGTAGATTAGAGCTCTGATTGTTTGGCCAAATAATCGAGGAAGGTGAATAAAATTGATATTAAAAATTATTGGATGCCTTGCATAAATTTCATTACTGCGTCACTTCACCGCCACGATGTACCCGACTTTTAAAGGATAAGCAATAACCCATCACAAAAAAAAAAAAAAAAAGAAGAAATAATAATAAGACAAGACATAATGAATTTATTTACAAAGTCTTTTAAGTTTACTCTTCATTTTTTTAAAATATTTTTTCTACGAGGGGGTGGATAAAATTTAAATTTATTTTGTAATCTCTTACCTTTTCTAAAAATCAAACCCAAGTAACCGGCCAAATAAAATTACTTGCAAAAATCAAATATTATAAATTAGGATAAGAAACCTTCCAGCACTTTCTAGACATAATGGAATGAAATAATTCCTTTTTGAATCTTCACTTCTAGGCATGATTTGCATGGTGTTAAATCTTGCCGCTTGTGTTCTAGCCAAGTTAGCTTTTATAGTTATTCAGGCTCGGTTGTGTGGCTGGATACTTTCCCAGCTGAATTTTTTTTTTTTTTTCCCTTTGTTTGAATTTTTTATGTACCTTTTTAAGTTTTAACTATGGTTACGAATGAAGCCCTGCTATATATTATTATGAATAATTAAAAATGAAAAAAAAAAAAAAAAGCGAAATCTCTTTTTGGGCTGCTCTTTCTTTCAGCCATTTATTATATACATCAACCCGGGCCTAGATGACTGAGTAAGAAGCCCAGTACACCTACGCCGTAAGGGGGAGCAAATCCCAGAAACTGAAAGCAGAAACATGAAGAACATTTTCACTCTCTCAAAGCCCCCAAAACCGTGGGGCGGCAGGAGAAAATCCCAACACCGATCCCCATTCTTATTCCTCTCAATCACAATCTTCACATTTCTCCTCCTCTTCATTGCCTACAATCACATCCCCGAATCTCTCCTTTCACTCTCATCCAAAACCCTAGATCCCAAATTCTCACAATGCCATACCACCAAAGCCATAAGCCCAGATAAAAAATTCTTCTTGTATGCCCCACACAGTGGATTCAGCAACCAACTTGGAGAATTTAAGAATGCGATCCTAATGGCGGGAATTCTGAACCGGACCTTGATTGTCCCTCCGGTTCTTGATCACCATGCCGTTGCTCTCGGTAGTTGCCCTAAGTTTAGGGTACAGAGTCCTAATCAGATGCGAATCTCAGTCTGGCATCACGCGATCGAGCTTCTTCGAAGTGGAAGGTAACTTCTTTTTTGTCGCTTTGTGTGCAGTCGTGAATTTGTATAGGCTATTTAAATGATTGTTGATTCTTAAGCTCTAGTAAAATATTTAGCCATATCTTTTGCTTTTGTTCAGGTATGTCTCCATGGCTGACATTATTGATATTTCGTCTTTGGTATCTTCTTCCATGGTTAAAGTCCTAGATTTTCGGCGTTTTGCATCTTTATGGTGTGGTTTGGATGTAGATTTGGCTTGCTTGATTAGCTTAAACACGCAACCATCTTTGTTGGATAGGCTTAGGCAATGTGTATCTATGTTATCTGGGCTTAATGGCAATGTAGATGGGTGTTTTTTTGCTGTTGATGATGATTGTAGAACCACCGTTTGGACATATCAAAGTGGTGATGAAGATGGTGTATTAGATCCATTCCAACCTGATGAACAACTCAAGAAAAAGAAGAAAGTTTCTTATGTTAGGAGGCGTCGAGATGTATACAAGGCTTTGGGATCAGGTTCTAAAGCTGACTCGGCCACTATTCTGGCATTTGGAACCCTTTTTACGGCCCCATACAAAGGCTCCCAGCTCTATATTGATATCAATGCGGCTCCAAGAGATCAAAGGATACAATCTTTAATTGAAAACATTGAATTTATTCCATTTGTCCCAGAAATATTGAGTGCCGGAAAGAAGTATGCTTTCGAGACCATTAAGGCTCCTTTTCTTTGTGCACAGCTCAGATTGTTAGATGGGCAATTCAAGAACCACTGGAAAGCTACTTTTTTGCGCTTGAAGGAAAAATTAGATTCCTTAAGGCAAAAGGGTCCTCAACCTATTAATATTTTTGTGATGACTGATCTTCCTGTAACTAACTGGACTGGAAATTACCTGGGGGATTTAGCGAAGGATACAGATTCTTTTAAGTTGTATTTTCTGAGAAAAGAAGATGAGTTGCTTGCACAAACAGCTCAGAAACTTGCAACTGCAGGACATGGCTTGAGGTATGGAGTAACTGGGATGGAGAAGCCTTGCCCTCAGAGATTTTCTGATGTTCTTTTGTTCATAGAGCAAACTGTTTGCAGCTGTGCTACAGTTGGTTTTGTTGGGACTGCTGGCTCAACTCTTGCAGAGAGTATAGAACTGATGAGAAAATTTGATGTATGTTCCACTCAAAATTGACTGCCCCTGGCTCGGGATCTTTGTTGATTTTAGTTCTTTGAAAGCATTGTGTTTAGGAGATCAAAATTGGACTCCTGAATGGGATTTTCTTCCCACCATGCAAGCATTGAACAAATATGTGCCTTGGTTGATTTTCTCTGCCTTTGAAGCAAGTTGGGCATTGCAATTTTCTTCGATCATCCTTTTTCCATGGTTCTGAATGATCCAGCTGATCTTGCCAGATTGAAGGAAAATATTTTGGCTGGTGTCTTGTTTAGGGAAATATCATGTTTAGGTCTAACGGTGAAGGGCCAGCTTGATTCCTTGGCGCTCAAGTTTTACCTTGGTGAGAAAGCACTCTTCTGATTCTCTGTAGATTGTAAATTTGTAATGTTATATAATCCAATTGTTTTAATACACTATTACACTCTTTAAATTGCAATATAAACCAAGTTATACTGCTGATTTACAATGATCTGTGTTAACTTCAGTTTGCGGTCTTAAACAAAACAAAGTTGATCCCTATCCCATTGGGCTTAGGGGTGGGCAAATTCGGTTTGGATCGGTTTGGGACATATTCTCAAACCGATCCAAACTTATCGGTTTGAACTATTTTCAAACCGATATCAACCTAAAATTTTTTCAAACCGAACCGGTTTGGATCCGGTTTGAACTTATTAGCTAAAACCCCATTTCTTTTATATTATTTTACCTAAATTATTTGTTATTTTTTTGTGTCCGTAATCCAAATTGATACCTCTTTTATATTATTCATATCTACTTTGATATCTACATAATAATTTAAAGATACATCCATACAAGTTTACATCATAATACATCATAATAAACAAGTTCTTAACCTGTTCATTCAAAACAAACTCACAAAATAAAAATAAACTTGAACAATATTTGACAATTAAAATATTGTGCATCTTGTCCGTCAAAACTTATGGCTCAATTATTTTTAATTTGTCAAAATCTGCATAAAATGATAAATATAATTAGTTAGATTGCTTAACTTAGAATATAATGTAATTATATAATATTTCTGGATTGGATCGGTTTGAATCGGTTTGGAATCCTTCCAAACCGAAATCCAAATCGAGTGATGTCGGTTTGCAATCCAATAAATCGAAACCAGTTTTTTTACTAATGAAACCGATCCAAATGGTCGGTTTGGATCGGTTCGGTTAAAATATGCCCACCCCTAATTGGGCTATTCCTCCCCCCTCCCCCATTTTCTACCTTTTAAATTTTTAAACAATCTGGTAAAATAGGTGAAATACCATTTTCCATTTGTGTTTCCTTGCTCCTTGTTGATTTGATTTGTCATTTGATTAGAATGTGTTAAATTTCAAAGTTTTTAACCTATTCAAATTTTCAGTTGTAGAAAGTAGAATCCAAAAGAGTAAAATAAACAATTAAATTTAGAAGTTTTGATCTAGCCAAATATTGCCCGATAGATAATAAACATTTGAAAGCAGTCCAAACTTGCATCCTTTGGGATGCTTAAGGCTACAACTGGCAAAACGGGTGATTGAATCGTGCTAATTTTAAATTAATTTAAGCATATTTTAATAGAAATATGAATTAGTTTTGGTAAACTATTTAATCACATCATAGACTCATAGGTCAAAAAATTAAACTCTAATTCAGCATGAGAAAATTTATGTGTTGATTTAGACACTATTTATTTAATAATTTTGTTAATTTTCACGATTTATATTTATTTATTCATATTATGTTTATGTTAAGTAAATTGGTCGTGTCAAATTTTGTCGACTCAGCTGTAGGCTAACAATTGACAAGAAAAGAAAAGAAATAATAGTAATGAGATCAATCTATAGTAATTATTCAATCTATTACCATAGACAATTTGATAAATCATTAAGATCTTGCTGACATGCTGGGAGAAAACAAGTGTTCGAGGTCCACCAAAAACAAACCATGGTTGTTCGTTTGCTTTAGAATTAAAGAGAAGTCGAATTCATTCATTTAGTATTTTATGGATACAGGATAAATGCATGAGAATTTCAATTTGCCATTCTATTTAAGAGAAGTTGTTGATCCACGACAGCATATCCGGATTCCGGAATAGAGCGAGGAGCGTGGTCCGCTCATACGGGTATGGGGACACATCATTGCTCGAGCATTTATATAGATAGATTTACATTCAAATTTTTTATAATATAAAATAAAAGCATTCAAGTCACGTTCTTTTCTCAAACACAAAGGAAATAAAAAATAAAAAAATCCGTAAATAATTGCTTTAATTGAGCCCTAGCATACATTATGGAGATTGCCAACGAACAGAGCGATTGATCAGAGGGAATTGGAGCCGACGCAAGCATGCGATTTCATCAAGACAAGGCCCGAGCCAAATTTCCTTAATTATTTTGGAAGTCAAAATTCGGGTTTACCGACAAAACAAAGCAAGAGCAATAGCGATAACAGATGTATCTTATTAGGAAAGGAAAATTATACTTAAAAAAAAAAAAAAAGGAAAGGAAAGGAAAATTATAATTTCCATAATTTAAAAGCTTTCTGAATAAAAAAAATAATAATAATGATTCTTATCCTAACTTAATTTTTGTCTGAATCATTGTTATACTTAACTCCCTTCTAAATTTTAATTTTATAAATTTACATATAAACCCTTACCCATATATATATATATATATATATACATATATAGAGGTATCTTCACTTTAATAAAATGATGGTGTATATAAAAATACGAAAATATCATAGATTTTAATATATTAAATATTATATTTTTTATTTGTTAGTAGTATTTTTACTTTATTAAAATAAAAAATGTCCTCTCCGGAAAGATTAATATATGTATATATAGACTATATATATATATATATATTATAGATTTTAATATATTAAATACTATATTCTTTTTATCTGTTAATATATTAAAATTTACATTTTTTAATCTGTCAGTAATATTTTTATTTTATTAAAACAAACATGTCCTCGCCGAAAGATTAATATATGTATGTATAGACTAACTTTTGCTACGGCTGAGATGGTTCCTTTAACCAAGTCACTGCCTATGAGTCATCGGCACATTCTTGAATAGGCACACAGTTAGAGCTCCGATTTCTCACACTGATTGTGAGTTTACGGTTTCATGTTTTATTTCACTCTCCGATGAAGGTTCTTGTCCCCCTTCCCTCACAGTACTACGTCTACATGGCATCGGCCATCCAGTAGTATCTAGCCCATAGCCGTACATTACACATATATAACTTTTCCGACCACGGAACAAGGACAAAAAGACACAGAAAAATAAACATTCAATGTCAAAAGAAGCCCAAATAAGCACGTGCTGTGAAATGTGAATATCGCATCGAAAAAGGGGAAAAGGAAATGAAAACGTGTATGAGCAACGGCAGCAAGTCAGCAACCTTATCAATTCATAATTAACTGGTGGTCCCTTTCCTATAAATAAGCTCTGGGTGGTTAGTTAAACGCCATTCGGAACAAATAAGCTATAACAGAAGAGGAGCTTTCCTTTTGCAAGTTGTAATCGATCAATAATTATATATATTTATTTTTTATCTGAATCAAATCGATCGATCATGGACGGGGTTGATCAGCTTGCTCCTGAGAGGAAGAAGGCACAGTTCGATGTCGACGAGATGAAGATCGTGTGGGCCGGCTCCCGCCACGCCTTCCAAGTCTCCGATCGGATTGCTCGCCTCGTCGCCTCCGATCCTGTATATATTTCTATAAAAAATATAAAAATAAAAACTCTATTCTAGTTTCTTCTATATACCCTTTTAGTTTCTGTTAATGATATTAATTTTCTGTTATCGTTACTGCCTTGGAAATTATGGCATTGAGATCCGCTCAGTTGAATTGAATTGAATCTAGCTTTTAATTTTTAATTTTCTTTTGTTTAGTGTCATATTTGTAATTTATTTTGGAATGTTCACCGTTAAGAAATTAATCATTGATGGTAGGCTGCTCATATTGTTAAAAAATCTGAAATTTTAATGCTTTTTCATGCTGCTTGAGAAATTTCATGCTGAGGATGCATTCCTTTTTGTGGTTTCTGATGTTTGTTGTTGTGCTTGTTGTGCTTTTGTTGTTGTTAGGCCTTTCGCAAGGATAACAGGGCTATGCTAAGTAGGAAGGAGTTGTTTAAAAACACACTGAGAAAGGCAGCTTATGCATGGAAACGGATCATTGAGCTTCGTCTTAGTGGTGGGTTTAATGAACTTCACACATTAGTGCTGTTCCTTTCAATTGTATGTTAATATTGGCCTGTGATGGATAATAGTGTAAATTAACTTCAAATACTTTATTATTACAGAAGAAGAAGCATCTATGTTAAGGTCTTCTGTGGATGAACCTGCTTTTACGGATCTCCATTGGGTATATTAATCCTTCTTATTGTGGCATTGTAATTACACGCAGTCATGTACACGGGGCTAAGTAACATTAACATATTTGTTGGATGATAAAATTCTGAGTTTCTTTTGTTGCCTTCATTGCAATTTTAATTGTTAATCCTTCAAGGTTTAATTCCTATTTGTCTCCGATATTCCCATTTTCTTGACAGGGAATGTTTGTACCAGCTATTAAAGGACAGGGCACCGATGAGCAGCATCAGAAGTGGTTACCATTAGCATATAAGATGGAAATAATTGGCTGCTATGCGCAAACTGAGCTTGGTCACGGCTCCAATGTTCAGGGGCTTGAAACCACTGCAACTTTTGATCCCCAGACAGATGAATTTGTCGTTCATAGTCCTACGCTTACTTCGAGCAAGGTGAGTAAATGTATAGCATTTACCATACGGTTGGTGAGAGATTGATTCTATTTATATGATACTTACACTATTATCTTCTGCTACTTCAGTAGCTCTTTTACTTTTAAAAAAAAAAGTTTTCTGTTTTCGTTTTGACTTCTCCTTGTACGTGCAAATACTATATGAAATTGGTTAAGAAAAGTAATTTGACTTCTTAACAACTGCATCAATTTTTATGCTGGTACGTTTTTGTCTTCCATTGATTGATCATTCTCTGATAAGGTTCTTATCATTCTCACTTTACTTCGTTGTTGTTATTAGTGGTGGCCCGGTGGATTGGGTAAAGTTTCTACGCATGCTGTTGTTTATGCACGTCTTATTACTGATGGTCAGGACCATGGAGTAAATGGTAAGTACAACATCATTGTTCTGAATTACATGGAAAATGGCCTATTTTCATATTAATTGTGCTAAGGTTATGATTTTCAGGTTTCATTGTACAGCTCCGAAGCTTGGAAGATCACTCACCTCTTCCCGGCATAACCATTGGTGATATTGGAATGAAGTTTGGAAATGGAGCGTATAACACCATGGACAATGGTGTTTTGAGATTTGAACATGTGCGCATCCCTAGGAATCAAATGTTGATGCGGTTGGTTCTCTGTCTCCTCTCCTTCCCTATGTTTAGAAGCTATTAATCTGCATAGACTGCAGAACGAGCAAATTGCTTTAAAAAAATTGTCATTATCTGTGCTAATTTGTCCAATGAGCATCATCAGCATCTTCATCTTCATTGTTGCAAAAAACCTTGATATATTGACTGCCAGAGAACAAGAGTTGTGTTAGTACCCTGCTTCCAAGCATACACACAAATAATAGTATGAAAGTCCATAAGTTGAGTTTATTTCTCCATGGCATAGAAAGTCTATTCTGATTGTCATCATAATTTTTATTTAGAAATAGCAATTTGAAGTTTGTTTCAATCATCTCAGGGTTTCACAGGTAACAAGGGAAGGGAAGTATGTGCAATCTAATGTACCGAGGCAGTTGCTTTATGGCACAATGGTGTATGTACGACAAACAATAGTAGCTGATGCTTCCTGTGCCTTATCACGGGCTGTTTGCATTGCTACAAGGTATAGTGCTGTCCGTAGACAATTTGGTTCAAAGAATGGTGGCCCCGAGACCCAGGTATTGCTACAGAACCCATTCCTTTTTAATATTATTGAGAAATATTTTAATGTTTGGGCAGCAACCTTTTATATGCTTGCGATAAAAAAAATTTCTGGTGATTGGGCATGTGTGATTTAGTTTATATTTTGTTTCCCAATACTATAGGAATTCTAAGCCAGAAGATGTCTATGAAGAAGATCCTAGTGACTCTAATTCGTCTTAGTATTAAACTTTTAGATAATACTAATAGGAGGAAAATCCCAAAAGAAAAATTCACAGCTTTGGGAGCATCCAATTCCTTTTTCTTCAACTTCGATATGTGGCATTGCAGTAATATGTTGAAATATTTCTTTAGATGGCCTTCATAGTGAAAGTCTTCTTGTTTACGAATGTAGCATACAACACAGAGAAAACTGCTTTCAACTGTTTTCACCTTGCTGTCGGTGACCTTTTCTCTGTTTTTCCAATTTGTTACAAAGTACTTTTATTAATATTTCTGCTTCCATGTTCTAGGTGATTGATTACAAAACTCAGCAAAATAGACTCTTCCCATTGCTGGCGTCCGCCTATGCTTTCAGGTTTGTTGGTGAGTGGTTGAAATGGCTTTATACGGATGTGACCCAAAGATTGCAAGCCAATGATTTCTCGACGTTGCCTGAGGCTCATGCATGTACTGCAGGATTGAAGTCTCTGACTACTACTGCCACTGCTGTATGTTACTGAAACTGATCTTGACCCCCTTTTAAATCTTAAATCTTTTAGTAATTTTTTAATTGAATTTATTATTATTAGTTTCTATGATTTGGTTTTCTCTCACTTGCTCTTTGTATGTTCTTACAATAGGTTTCAGCTTACGTTGAATTTACACTTACATGTATACTAAGCCAAACACAGTTGAGTGTAATTGTCAAGTTTCTTAATGTCTACTGGTTTCACTGTATTTGTTAATAACAACATACTGAAGGATCCATATGGCTTCCTTAAACTACTCATTATGAATGTTGAATAAGAGTGCTGAACTAGATTATGTAGTAGTACCGTGACATCCTACATCTCTTGGGAATGATGTGAGTAATGAGCTTAAAAACGGCCGCCCCCACTAACCTGGAAAGAGGCCTTCTGGGTGGACATGGGCCATACTGAGGACAAAACCATGAGAGTGAAGGACATATTTGTGAAACCCAAAGCGGACAATATGTTACAAGTGGGCAGATCGTTTCATGTACACTGAAGATTTGAGACAGTTACATAATCTGCTCCCAATTTTTTTAAAGCACGATTATGGATGAAGTTGGGATGTTCCTGGTGTGGCTTATTTTGGGAGAATTTTTTGAGTTTAGGTTCATTCATTACTGATATACACCACTCGATTCAGGGCTTTTGATCCTATCTGCACTGCTGAATCTAGTATTTGTGCAATAATGTTTCCATTAGTTGTTGGCTAGATGACTGTCAGTTGGCTGGCTTTGTTTTTATGGCCATAGCATTTTATATTTTCGAGATATCTGTTCACCAGCACTTATTTTTAGATATCAAACTTTTTGGGATGCTTTTGAGTCTTTGGAATTTCTTTGGGATGCTTTTGATTCTTTGGAATTTCTTTGGTTGCAGGATGGGATTGAAGAATGTCGAAAATTATGTGGTGGCCACGGTTACTTATGTAGTAGCGGCTTGCCAGAGTTATTTGCAGTTTATGTGCCTGCCTGTACATATGAAGGAGACAATATTGTGCTGCTCTTACAGGTATCGGAATTATTGTTTTAATATCTTTCCCTTTTTAAATTAAGATATATCATGTCTATGCTGTCATAACATATTGATGCTTGGTTTGGTCTACTCTTTGACCCGAACTATCTTAGTGCTGGGATCTTGTTCTTTTAAACTGCTACTAATATCAACAAAATTCTTCTCTTAGGTTGCAAGGTTTCTCATGAAGACCGTATCTCAGCTGGGATCCGGAAATATGCCTGTTGGGACAACAACTTATATGGGACGGGCAGAACAATTGATGCAATGTCATTGTGGCGTCCAAAAAGGTAATATTTCTCTCTCCCTCTCCTCTCAGCCCTTCCAAAGCACTATTGTTGCCTTTTTTCAGTCTATCGTTTATGTTTCATCATCCCTTTGTACCTGAGTTGGCACAACATGACACCATTTGAACATGAGAACTCACCTTTATCACTAAAAATATAAAACCATCGCACCATCAGCTTTTAGATTAACTTAGGATTAATTATCCAATTTCTGGTGTCTTAACACTCGGACAGGTACTCATCCCTGACTCCTACACATGCTAATACTTGCTTTTTTAACCGTGTTTATTTGATGTCTTGCAGCTGAGGATTGGTTAAATCCTTCTGCCATACTGGAGGCCTTTGAAGCAAGGGCTATTAGGATGTCTGTGGCCTGTGCTCAAAACCTGAGCAAGTTTACAAATCAAGAAGAGGGTAATCTTTTCATCCTTGATATAGGTTCTTTAAAACTTTTTAGGCTCAGGGTCTCATGAAGTAAATGTTCTTTCTATATTCAGGTTTTGCGGAACTGGCAGCTGATTTAGTTGAGGCAGCTGTTGCTCATTGCCAGCTAATTGTTGTTTCCAAGTGAGTTCCCTCTTTATCCAATTGAAAAATCCTTAAAAACTTGAAGGGCTTTTTTCTGGACATGACGGTGATATGCTGCAAAGTTATTTGTTGTTGACTGGACACTAAATGAGTTAAATCCCAACATCGATTTTATGTTCAATGCCTTGCACTTATAAGTGAATTGGCAACATCTGCAATGATTCTATATGTTGATGCTGCTCATAAATGAAGTTGAATGCCAAATAATCTCTTGTGACTTCTATACCTCCTTTTAATTTGTGAACTTTGTCTTAAAAAGTGCACACTTCTGTTTTCAGGTTTATTGAGAAATTGCAGCAGGACATACCAGGAAAGGGGGTGAAACCAATTTTGGAGATCTTATGCAACATCTATGCTTTGCATCTTGTTCACAAACATCTAGGTGATTTCGTCTCCACTGGCTGCATTACTGCCAAGCAAGCTTCCCTAGCTAATGAACAGCTAAGATCTTTATATTCCCAGGTATTTACTCGTGTCAAATAATTCAATTATATTTGCTTGCTTGCCTGGTTATAAATGATTGTTACTAGATAAAATTACAATTTTCAATTGATCATGATATTAGGTCCGACCTAATGCTATTGCACTCGTCGATGCGTTTAATTACACCGACCACTATCTTGGCTCGGTCCTTGGACGGTATGATGGAAATGTGTACCCGAAACTCTACGAGGAAGCATGGAAGGATCCTCTAAATGACTCAGTTGTGCCTGATGGCTACCATGAATACATCAGGCCTCTTCTGAAACAACAGCTTCGAAATGCAAGACTCTAAAGAATATGATGAAAGGGTGTGGTGCATACCCAAGTAATTCAAATCGTATACACTTTTTATCCTATCAATAATTTTTGCCAATAAAATTAACATATTGACCACCCACAATAGAATAATATGGGTCTGTGGATACTATCAAGTTGATCCATCAGATCGTTGACGAATTCGGGGTTATTTGTTAGACTTCACGTTATGGAAGAAGATTCTTCATTTGTAGATGGATAAAATGTTTGTAATACGATTTGCTTACGATTTTCTTATTTATGTGCACTATTTTTCGCAATATTTTTATTCTTCATTGATGAAGCTCAAATTAACCAATGATGCTGTGTTATCCTCTTCCACTGCCCGTCAATTTTGATTTGCGGGGGAACAACAATTCCTCAAGTTGAATGTTAATAAGAATCGTCTCGAAAAAGAGCATAGTGGGGGGGGGGGGGGGGGGGGGGGACGAAGATCCACAGTCATGTTCGTTTCCCCAGATCATATGTTATGTTATATTATATGTAACGTATACTAATTCCTGAGTTTATCACCTAAAATTAAAAATTACAGCATGTGAAATAATTTAATTGTCATGGCTGACAATTCATAAATTTATTGTATGTTACATTCTATATAATAAAGTCTTAACTCCATTTCCTAATATCCTATGTGCTGAAAAAAGTAGGCAGGGACGCTCTCTTAATCAATTAGCAACCATTTTCTTTACGTCAATATATAACATAGACAAATTTCCATTAATAGGGGTATGGGAAGGTCACATTTAAACACAACAGCATTACTCTCTGTAGAAGACGAACATGCATTTTTCTTTCCCAAAGAGTCATAAAACCAAGCCCGTGTCCCAAAGAGTCGCTTTTTTGTAACCCTTCGTTTGCTTATTTATAGCAATTGAAAAAATAAAACAAAATTCAAACCCCTAAAAAGTAAAAAACCTTTATCATCATGCATCAGTGCACTTGTGATCTAGTTCAAATTAGTTGCTGAAGCATGGCCGAAATAGGAAGCCTCGTAGACCTGTTGCTATTCTACACAGTAGAGAGAGCACTCTTCAACAGAATGGTCGGCACATTGGGCAAAAATCCCCAACAAGTGAAGACGACAATAGCACTTTGGCTCTTGCTAGAGGAGATTGGTTACCACGACTTGATACGAACGATAAATTACCAAAATAACAAAACCATCGAAGCCCTCTTTAACGAGGCATTGCTTTGCCTGGAATACATTCAGCCCGACAAAACAGAACCAGCAGTGTTGCATCACACCCCTGTTTTTGAAGAGACAAAGAACTACAGCCGGGACTTCATGTGCAAGCGATACATGCACATTATGGAAACTGTCTGTGACAAAATATTTGGTGAAAGCGGGGCTATTGAAGTTGATGAGTCAGGGACCAGGCCTGTGCTTAGTAGAGATAGACCCTTTGGCAAGGGTTGTTATGCACACATACCTGAAGCAGCAAGAGAATCAAATTTAAATCCTGAAGCTTCCAAATTTTATCCCGAAGATGTCAGGACCATGTTCTTGACGTTTTCGAGAGGCCATCCTCTAACCCGCGAAGAAATTATCAACTTCTTCATCTCGTAAGAAAAACTGCTTTAATTTGCTCAATTTATTCTCTCACTTGGATTTTGTTGCCTGCTTTTGCGCCGGCGATTGTTGCATTGTATTGTTTTGCAGCAAATGGGGCGACGTGGTGCAAGATGTTTTCATTGAGCGCACTCGTCCGGGGCAAGATCCTCAGTTCGGACGTATTGTTTTTACTACATCAACCGTGATACCTCGGGTTCTAAATGGTCAATCCAGAGCAAAGTTCTTGGTTAATCGTAAGCATTTGTGGGCTCGTATATACATGAACCGCCATGGAGAAAAGAGAAAGAGTCAATCAATGAAGTTTTGAGTTGCAAGTAGCTAGCCGGCTAGCAACAGTAATGTTTGAGTGAGGCATATATATCGCAAACGTAACTACATAAATGGTCGATGTATGCCATATTCTGTAGATACTACAGTGTCATTTTCCTCTGTCATTTTTTGACCAATTCGATCAAACATATTGGTATTTTCTGGCCTTCTAATTACAGCCCCTGGTGCTGGGACGCGGACACTCGATAATACATAATCAAATATACTTGCTTCCCCCAACGCGTTTTATATATATTTTTTAATGATAATATGATGGCAATCTAAGTTTGTCTTCACTACTAAGTGGATTCCAACCTTAAACCTCTTCAATCATTCCAAGAGGTTTTACGAGTTAAGCTTGAGATAAAAAAATTAACAAATATCTGAGTGTTTAATTTGGAGTTAAATGGGGGCAACAATGTTAAAATATCCATCATATTGTACGGGCCAGCTCTCAATATATATATATATATTGTACGGGCCGGCTCTATATATATATATATGTGTGTGTGTGTGTATGATCACACTATATTAAAGTTAGAGGTAAATTGAAAGGAAAAAAAAAAAAAAAAAAACTCCAATGCACTCTATCTTGTCCTATACTATTTTGAAATTTATATATTTTTTAATCTTTTAACTTATCTCTTGCTTTAATAAAGTTAGAGACTCTTGATTAAAAACTCACTCAATACATAGTGCTTATTGTTGGAAAATTAAGACAAAAAATAGGGGAAGTTTGGTGGGAAAACCAGACTAAAACCCAAAAAAAAAGTCAAGGCGTGCAACAACACTGTCCTTAAGACCAAATTCCGCGTCTCAAGATATAATATCGTGGTGCAAAAATGACTAAAAGGCGGTTTGATCTCAAAGATACAATGAGCATTATCGCAATGTTACACTTTAACGCGATAGTTTAGAACAACAAAAGTGTAATGATAAAGGCAAAGAAATCAAGGTAGAACAGAGAGCATTTTCTATATAATCATAGTGTGATATGATTGGCTCTTTAAATAGATATGTCCTAGCTCGTTTTCCTCTGTAACTTTGAATTATAATTATACAATGATTTAAAATAAATTCTAATTCGATTAGGAATCGAATTATCAATATAATTCGAACTAAAAATAAATAAAATTAAAACAAAGGGCAAAAACATAAAAGCTGGTCTAGCCCGTGCACATACACGACATTCCCGTGGGGAAAGAAGGGGGTTCCCCCTATGCGTGGGTTATTGGGCGCGAGCACCCAATTAATATATTCCTCAACCAAGCTCCTCTCTTGGGCTTGCTTTCTTGCGTGTGGGCCTTCTCTTTATGGGCTTATTATTACATCATATTTGGTTTTTATATATAAACCAAGTTATTCTCTCTTATCTAAGTAAGGTGGGATATTAGTATTTTGAAATACCAACTCAATCTCTAACAATCCCCCTACGTATTTCAAAATACCCAATTTCATTTATCTTCAACTTGTCTATAGAGTTTTAATGCATATGAAGCAGTGACTTTTGGGCTATGAACCAGCCACTAAACAACTAACTCTGTCTTATATGAACTTGGTGAAACTTATAGTTTTTATGAACTAATATTCTTTCTGTGTAAGGCAGAGGACTACAAGCTTACATTAAACTCTCACAATGTTTTGTTGTTCTACGATTTGACATTTTAATGGCCCTGTGTCTCTGGATTTATGAGTACTCTAAAGAAGCCTGTTTAACTCTCCTAGGAACTGACCCAATTCCACACTTACATAAGTGAACCTCCATGAAGTGTGTCATGCAATTTCAGCATACCACCATGCAAAAAAATATAGGCTATAGAGTTCATTAAGAGTTTAATTTTTCAACCTAAATCATTGCAATAATCACTACCTCGTCATAGGGAGGACTCATAAATAAAGAAAATCTCTATTAAATAAAATGAAGATTACAAAATAGTGATAATGCTATAAGACAACAAGTAACCTATTATGTACCCTTACGAATATATTTCATGGGATCTTCAATCACATAGGTAGGGTTACCATAACTTTTGTGTTCTGATCTACATAGTAGTCCCATCCCCTTTGACATTATCTCTACTAAATTCTTGTTTAGCGGTTTTGTCAGAAGTCTAAGGTTACCATAACTTTTGTCTTCTAATCTACATAGTAGTCGTATTCCTTTTGACATGATCTCTACTAAATTCTAAATTTTATTAAAGTCTAAGGGCTATTAAACCATGTAGTTTAATAGCTTTCACGGTTATTACTCTAGTAAACCACAAGTTTAATAGGTTTTCTGAACTTTAACAAAATAATTAGAATCCTGGAATAGAATATATATATATATATATATATATATATATATATATATATATATATATATCTCTCTCTCTCTCTCTCTCTCTCTCTCTCTCTCTCTCTGTGTATATTAGTTCTCTAGTTCGAAATTTTAAAGGGTGGGAAAATTCGGTTTAAAGTTTTTTAAACTTTTTCACACTTTAAAATTCTGTATTGAAAAATTTTCCCATATATATACACAAACAGAGAGACATACACACGCATGCTTTCTCCCAAGATTTGCACAAAATAAAATGTGAATTTAATATATTTTTTTATGATGGCAAAAATAATTTTACAATACTATGAAACGCCGAATCCGGACTTACTTTCATGCGGACGTCCGGAAGGAGTTTGAATTTGATGAGACTGCGTTACTCATGACAAAAAAAAAAAAAAAGTGGTCGACGTACGTAATATTGATATTAATAAGAAATGTTGCATTTAATATTTTATCAACTAAATGGTTACCCTACCAATTACCAAATATTCTTTGCTATGTAGCGTGTGGACATTAAAACTCCATGCATGGTTCATGTGTTCATGAAAAATATGAATATATCAAATTATCAATCAGTCCTTGTCTCACCACTTATAAAGAAGATTCCACAACACTCATTCACTAATCACTGGTCACCACCACGTGATATCACCCGCAGAGGTAGAAGAGGTAGTCGCTTCTGATTCAACTTTTTTCCTACACAAACAAACGGTGGGCCCTCAAGATGAGTGGGTGTTACATGCTACAACCGTATAGTACAATTTCAGCAATGCCAAGAGACATTTCGGATTTGTCAAAAGTGATCTTGTCCAAGAACAAAAAGGACAATAAGGTGGCCACATGAATTAATTTCAGATGAAGATTTGCAACTTTAATTGAATTAATGCCACAGGCAAGTCCTTATTTAAGAGGTTTCCAAGGTGTTCTCAAGTACGTAGTCGAATAGCTTTCAAGTAATTTTATTTAATTGCGCATCCGGAATCGAATCTCAAGAAAGTATAATGTTAAAAAACATTTTTAAAAAAATATTTCGTATAAAAATATTTTACAATCAATGAGGTTGTTGGGACAAATTAAAGTGTTTCTTCACTAACCTATTATTATGCAAATAAAAAATATATTATCTTAAAATTATAAATATATATAATACGTAGGCATCGTCAGAGATGGTTCCATACCAAACTAAGTAATGAAATTGAAATTGATTTTTCTTTTTGCTCATTTCGTTTTTCGCTCTCTTTTTATCATTCATCTACTCTCATCCTATGTTTTTTCCAACCAAACATGCGTGTAAGTAATGCATTTAAGAGGAGTTGCTTCTACACGTGCACACAAAAAGTGATTATGGAAACCCTGGTTATTAATTAATGTAAACAAATTCAGTAAAGATCTTTCGGTTGTTGTAACCAGGAGTTGGTCGGCGGCGTTGGGGAAGTATGAGGTTCGAACATTCTCACTCAAAGAATTAATTTAATATATTTCATCGAAGGCTTCCTCTAAATTGTGGCTGCTTAGAACCTAAATATGATTTTTTACTAATCATTTTCGAAAAAGACTGGTTGTCTTATTTTTACGGGGGATCATTGTTGATTTGCCATGGGTGGATATGAGAATTGCTTGAAAATTTTCTCCAATGAGAGAGAAAGCATAACCAATAACTAGTGTAGAATTCTCTATCTATATTGGTACGTAATGGAGAAAAAATAACGAACTCTATTTAATTATTATTATTTTAAGGTAAGGGTGGATAAAATAAAATCATTTTTTTTTAGTTCCTATTTTTTCAATATTCAAACTCAAGTGACCAAATAAAGAAAATTACTTACAAATCACTAAGAAATTTTTTTATTATTTTTAACAATTCTAGGTCCAAAAAAAAAAAAAATTGTTGCTAAAATTTTAAGAAAATGTGAACAATTATGGAAGAGATGACTCTAGTTTTTTAACTGTTATTTTTTTTTTTCAAAAAGAGTGATCATTGATGAGTAGAAATTCTTAGAAAACCATTTTCATAAGATTCATGTATGTTTTCTCCTCTTCTAGTTTGTGGTGCAAAGTCAAGCTTTTCTTCGTTGAATGAATATACATTAATTTGAAATGATGAAGTCTTAATGTATTTGACCATAAAATATCCAAAAATGTGTGCCATGAGAATCTACATATAATAGAAAAAAAAAATGTTATTTAATTAATGAACGTGAAATGAGAAGAAATTTCCACGAACAAAGAGAAACACATTATGTGCATAAACTTTTTCTTTACATGATCTTGCATTTTACACTAAGTATCATGCACGACCTACACTCATTTAATATTTTTATCCAAAAAAGAAAAAGAAAAAAGAAAAAGTTTTGTCGTTGATGACTATGACCCAAAGGAAGTTTCATGGCACGTTTAAATTTTGGTGTATATATATATGTGTGTGTGTGTGTGTAATGAACAATGAGTGTGTATAATTTATGCAGACAAAAGTTAGTTGTACGTCGTATACTAAATATTGAATATTGCATTTGGTCAATTTGTCATATTTTATTCAAATACAGTATATATAAAGCTGATAGATCATAAACCATGGATCAATAGAAGGTTTTGAGGTGCAACTTGATCTAGTAGATGGAACATTTATCCTTTCCTCATCTAAATTTTGTCAAGAAATATAATTATGCCAATTATGATTTGATGGTTAACAAATCTTGATGACAACGCGCCGGTAAAGTTTTGTAACCATGGGAACGAGAAATTAATCATAACATTAATTTATTGTCAAATTCCTTCCATAGATGTTTGCTTAACAAACAAGGTTTTATGAAATATTCCAATCATGTATATTATTAAAAAATAAGGATATTAAAAGAAGTCTTTGGGATTTCTCAGTCGAGGCTGGGTTCTTTTTTATTGGAAGATGTTGATATTTTTAACACTCAAAGAAAAACTAGAGTAATAAGGGCACATCTAATTAAACACCATATCGTTAGAAATCAATCCAATAATTAATCATATTAATTAAAAAATAATGACAGGAAATTGACCACATGGACATTAAAAAAGAAGGATCCAAAGACAGCTTTCATTATTATAATATGGCTTGAATTAGGACACGTCGGCATTGGTTTGAACTAGCAATTTGAATAATGTCTATTGTTTGTTGGCCTACAATTTTAAAACATAGCACAAAACTTTTGGTACTTTTATGACTTATCATCAACCGTGCACATGAGATATTGAAAATGCTTCAATTGATTAATCGGAGAAACGCTAACTGATTCAATCACAAGAAGAGGCCAAGAAATAAAATGACAATCTACCATGTAATTAGATAATCACTTCGCAGTTCATTCATTGTTCAAAACCGATTTGAGGTAAAATAGTAATAATAATCTTGCAAAGCTGAAATACAAATGTGATATCCGACAAGATATTATCACAAAATATAAAATATTAAGTGGTTATTTATCTTATTATCTCATTTTTCACATGATAAATTCAAATTGTGTGCAGTACTACTCTAGAGGAGTTAAGATGAGTGTAATCAAATCCAGAGAGAGAGATTTACAGCTCCAATATTAGAGTGAATTTTGATATAATAGTTGCCAAAAATAAAAGAACAAACAAACTTTGTTTTCTTTTCGGTTTAGGCCCCAATTTCCAGGGAAATTGAACACTTCTCCCTTTATAAGAAGCTCATGTACCCGCATCAAAAGCTATGCTTCCCACATTTTGTCCTGCTCCACAACCACAAAGCCCTTAATTGCCCAAATGGAAGTATCACTCAATACAGAGAATGAAGCTCAAGCCACCACAAGTTCCTCTCATCCATGTTCTGCCAGAGAATCAACTTCATCATCATCTTCTTCACCGACAAAGACTGTAAAGAGCTTTAAAAGAATTATTATTCAAGAAGAAAAAACTAAAACTGCTAGCGATAACGATCACCATGAAAGCAAGACGAGAAAGGTGAGTGATCTGAAGCATCCAACTTATAGAGGAGTAAGAATGCGCCAATGGGGGAAATGGGTATCGGAAATAAGAGAGCCAAGGAAAAAATCAAGAATCTGGCTCGGCACTTTTGCTACTCCTGAAATGGCAGCTCGAGCCCACGACGTTGCTGCTCTTGCCATCAAAGGCCACTCTGCTTACCTCAACTTCCCTGAGCTTGCCCACGAACTTCCCCGGCCGGCCACCTCGTCCCCTAAGGACATTCAAGCCGCCGCCGCCAAGGCAGCCGCCATAGTAAGCCTCCCGAAAGGCCAAGAACTGACAAATCCTCCCTCTCCGGCTAGCACTGTGACTTCTCATGACACTCAAGAATCTGCGAGCTCGCCATTATTAAACAACGACGACGACGATGCATTTTTTGACCTGCCTGATCTTTTACTCGATGGTAGGCACCAAATGGATGAGTTATGGGACTCATTTTCATGGCAGCAGCTGACTGAACCTGTCTCAGAGCCTGTTGGTTTTGGATTCTGGTATGATCAGGAGCCTTGTCACTATAATTCATGAATTATATCGTAAATAACAACCCGTCAAGTTATAAATTAATTAATTACATCATAAATAACAACCCATCAAGTGCAAGTCATTGTATATAAGAGAACAAATGTGAAAGTTTAATTTCATGCTTCTGATAAGATCTCATGGCCTTTAAACTTTATGCTGTTTCTGTTTATCTTTTCGAGCATTAATTTAATACTCAGTTTGTTAAATTCAGCAGTAATTCCTGCGTGCTATATACTTGCAAGGAAATGCTACCATATCACTCATCAGGTTGTGATGATGACAGCATGACAATTCTCTTCTGGGTTTCATTATCTCATTATTACACTTGCAAGAATATTTCGGATTGCAGAACAAATTAAAGTACCGTTTCGTGTGAGGAAGCATCTGGGTAGAATCAAGAATTAATGTCACTGCATTCAACTCATTAAAGTCGTTAATATTTTGAGTGATGCGCTTTAATTCTTATCCAAATATTGGACTAGATTTGATTTGATTGCTTAATTCGTACTGTAAACATTTGGACTATGTCAACATATAAATTGATCTAAGACGACATTGCAATAGGAATCTGATCATAAATTTAGTGGTGCCACGGTTACATCTTTTGAAAATTATAATAAAGAAAAAGTTTCCTTCACTCCCGATCGATGTCCGCACATTTTAAAATATATATTTAGTTACACACGGCAGCGTATGATTTATTAAAAAAGAAAAAAAAAAGAAAAAAGAAAAAGAAAGCTCCCAGTCTGGCTCACAAGCTAAGGAGAAGAAAATATCTTACTCACTCTTTTTCAAAATTTCATTTTCATTTTCCATTTGTTGAGTGAAAGCGAAGGGATTAAGATCCATTAGCGTAGTAAATTTTTGCCTTCGCTAGATATCAAAGTTGGTGGACCACATGTTGTTGACTGGACGAGAAAATGAAAATGCTCACAATAAATTTTAACGTCGATTTTGAATTTTTGACCGAATAAAAATGTTGAGGACGAATTAGAAAAATCACAGCACAAAAAGAATCATTAATTCCAGGCTGTAAGGCTGTCTGTATACAGCGGATACATCTTTCGATTTAAAGTCTCCAATCTTCAATTCCATAGACCGATTTGTAATATTGATTGTCTTCTTATGGGCAATTATTAAAGGAAGCGAGCCTTCGATGTGAATGTCGCTGTTTTAAATTATGAACGTAAATCGATTGGTATAATAACTAATTACCACTTGGGTGAGTTAAATAATATCACATAATTTGATCTAATTTGTTATAGTAATTGAAATATAAATTTAAGTATCTCAATCAAATAAATATAAAATTATTTTTAATAAGATGAATCTGGTGCAGAGACATTTATTATAGTCCCGACTTTTAATTTACATACATTTTATAAAAAATAAAAAAAAGAACGCCTTCAATTAAAGAGTTTCTAATTACGCTAATTATTAAAGTTAAAACACGAAATGTTCAAGAGAAAATGACCAGCTCGGAGTGTGACTCAAGCATCCAATGCTGCAAAAGCGTATTAAAACGTGTAAGTTATTGCACGAATTAAACCACTTGATAAGGATATTTTTGTCCTGGAGGTGAAGAAGAAGATAATACCTCTAATTAAGACCTTAATGAAATAATTAGCGTAAAATATATAGGTTATTTTCAGTGGTCTGATTTATTTTTCTATTTTTTTATTTTCAGTATTGAATTGGAATATTATCCTTATTGATGTCTATGTGAGGGACAACAAAATGGCCCGCATAAAGAATGAAAAGAGAGTTACCCAATAAATAGAAGATAAGTGGCTATGGAAGGTCCTAGCTCTCTTTTTCTTTCTTTTGCGTCGGAAAAGGCTTTTTACTCAAATGATTAATAGTATCCTTTTTATACTTTTGATGCATGAGAGAGATTCTTAATTTGACAAAAATGCAGCTTGTAAGTTACTGTAAGGGTAACCGTGGGTATGATTTATCTTTATCCCAAGACATGTCGACGAGCATCCTTTAACATCAGTGCTAGGTGGTGAGAAAGCTGAGAGAAATTAGTTTTCTCTCTCTCTATTATTTTCTTCATATTTTCTCTCAATGCTTTTTCAACTTTCTCTCTACTTAGCATTTTTTTAAATTTAAAAAGAGACTTCGAGTCAATTCTCTCTTGATTTTGTGTTATGACTACAGTTTTAAGACTTGAAACTTCTAACCATTCTAATTAATTGCCCCCCATCCCCCCCCCCCCCCCCCAACAACAAAAAAACCTACAAAAAATTGCCATTTGGTATAAGTTTGGCTACTTTGCTTCTTCTTCATGAGCTTTACTTGAAGCCAGTCTTTAATCTAAATAAAATTTAATGGATTTCTTATTGTAAAATATGCAAATATCACTCAATATATAGAGTGAGGAGGCTCTACCGTGATTTGAGCAAAAGGGTCGGAACATTACCTTATTTTTAGTGCTTCATAAAATCTAAGGGCCTGTTCAGTAGCGTTTTATGGAGTCCATTTTCATTTTTGTTTCAAAAATTTGAGTGAAGTACGAGTTCGGCAATTGTATTATGAAAGCACACTCGAAAAATGCAAAATACAAGTGGCACAAATTAGCCATGTAACAGGAAACAACTTTTAGGCGCTCTCCGCATTTTGTAAAACAAATTATAAAAATCCCTTTAAAGAAATTAAAAACATGCGACACGAATCTATGTCCTTCTTTGCAATCTGTTGAGAGGTTAAAGACAACGAGGCAACATGGGGATGGGTTGAAGAGATGATCGATGACAGAAGGGGGTCATCATCGACGGTGGCAAGTGTGGCGGCGGTGATGGGCGGGATTTGAGATCTTGGTCGCAGGTTTCGCTTCCGTTTTGGCCGTGAACGGGCTGTGATGGTAGCTGCTGGTCTGAAGGAAGGTTGTCGGTGTGTGGGGGTGGTGCCGATGGTGGCAAAGCACCACCACCGGCGGGCTTTGAAACCATGGGCACCTGGTCAAGATCGGTCAACAGTAGGAAATTTGAATTTGTTTTAACTCAATAAAAGTAGATTAATTAACTTTGTTGTGAAGGGTAGATGATAGAGTTGTTAAAATTTAACATGAGTCGATTAGGCGACACGAACACGACATAAATAAATAGGTATAAATAGTTAAAATTGACACGATTATTATATGGGTTGGATCATGTTGACATGATTTTTTTTTTTTTTGTGTCAGGTTATAATTAAAGTTCTTGACTCATTTATCTGAATAATATCACGATTATATTTTCTATTTTAAATTAATTTTGAGGTTCTTGTTATCAAAACTCAAATATTGGACATAATTATCTCTTTTTAATTTTATTTGGAAGACGGACATATACACAATGTTTTATTTATAAAATTTTATATAAATTTAAAACTTTAATAGTGTAAATATGTAAAATATTGATACACATATATATTTTATGATATCGACATATAGTATTATTTACATATATACAATTTAAACTTTAAATAGTGTAAATGTGTAATAGTTTGAGGGGGCGTGTGACATTTGTTAAATATATAGATATTAAACGGATTATTAGATAATCGGTTTATTTTTCGTGTCAGGTTTGAGTCTTAATATTTTAACACGATTATTAAATGGGTCGTGTTTGAGTCGACTTAAATTTAACATGACATGAAACTGACATGATACGAACATAACTTCGCCAGCTCTAGTTGATAATGTCATATTCTCAATACACTGCTGACATTTTCATTGCATGTGTGCCTACTAATACGAACCAATTTGGTTTCCTTGAAGCAGTTGCCGGATCTAAATTGTATAGATGCTTGTGAGCATTTCATTTCATATCAATGATGTCACACAGGTTGTTAGGTTGTTAGCTCTGAATGATGGGACCAAGTTGATTGTTCTAAGAAATGAGCCTGAAAAACAATTATTTTGTTTAAATTATGTGTTATAATATATATATTAATTATAGTGTAAAAATAATAACAATATAAAACTTTTTTATATTAATGTTAATACTAAATTATTTATGATATGTTTGTGTATGTATTAGTTCAATAATTATTTGATTGTAAATATCATTTAATTATTTAGTAAAAATTATTTTTAAAAATAGTACTATCAAGCACATATTTATTATTTTTATCCTTCTAAATTATATCTACTAAATATATATTACTATTTTCATTTTTAAAATATAAGATATAAAAAATAATATTAAACACATATTTAAATTTAAAATATAATAATTATAAAATATTATTTTTATTTTTATTAAAAAAAAACTAATTTAAAAACAATACGAACATGCGCTGAGAAGTTAGGAAGTCACTCGCCGGTCATTATGAATCTGATGGCATGTCGACAAACCGCGCTGGCCTGTGCGTGCGTGGAATGACCACAGTCCAGGCCGCGTACGGATTGAACGGAGCATGCCACCGCATAAGATCTTTATTTTGGAGTGGGCTAAGTGCCTTTATTTTGTTACATGTCCCAATCTAAATTCTTCTGTCATGTCCACTTGGATCATTTACTTATCGCAAACATTAGGATGTAATTATTGATAGACAATTAAGAGAATTTGACGCATCGTCCAGCTGGGATCACTATCTAATCAATTATTGGGATTTTATGCGTACCGCAGATACGCCCTTTTTTTGTACTTTAAACTAATTGATGAATTATTAAAATTCTAACACATGGGCTCATTAATATATGAATTTAATTATGGTGTAACTGTGATATTATATTATAATTATTTTTAAATATTATAATTAATTATTATGAAAACAAATGATTGGTACCACAGTTGCACTCAATCATTAAATCCAGCTAATAACGGAAAAGCTGAACCCATATATATAATATAACTCCTAAGAACTCGTAGATATATATTAAATGATGCTACCATAGTACCATTGAGTGACATCATGCATTCTAGAGAAATAGAACCTTAACTTAATTAATCTCAAATGTTTTTTTTTTCTTGACAAATAAAATCATGTATAGTAAAATTAAATTTGATAATATAATATTACCGACAAGGAATTCACCGTGCGCCACTACGAATAGACCGAAAATGTATTTACATGGGAACCTGAGAAAGAGCACGAAACGTACTCGCACGACAAAACATCACACGCACTATACTTTATAGTAATTCAATATTTTCTTTTACAAAGAAAAAGAAAAAGAAAAAGTGAAATAATTAATGAGGAGATAAAGGAGTAAAGAGTGACGAATCAGAGAGAAAGAAGATGATGGCCCAACGAAAGCACAAACCCTAAACTTGCAAGACAAGATAGAATATGCTATCACTACACACTACATTCCATTTTCAGGAAATTACCAGACAGATCGTCGTTTTCAATGAAATTAATGTGCTTATAATTTCAGGCACGTCCAGCTTGCAAGTGTTAGCTCCTCTCCTCTAACTAAGTTACATGTGTCCCTTCCTCTCAAAAATGGCAAAAAGTCACATCATTACATGTGTCCCATTTTCTGTTAAAATGCAATTTTTTCTCGATTGACCGAAGTTCTGTCAAGATTATCCTAACCTTTTACACTTTCCCTTAATGAATTAAAATTTTGGCTGGTGCTACGTTACGTTAATCGTAACGTGCGTACAATAATATTTGTAGGTTTTGCTATAAAAATTATTGTTGTTTGTGGATGTACGTTACGATTAACGTAACGTAGCAAGATCCTAAAATTTTATTCAGAACTTGTTTTAGCATTTATTTGCAAAAGTTTATGAAAAAAAAATCATCCTATTCAAATAGCTAGTATGTTTCTAATTCTTTTTTCTCTCTCAAACAAAATCTTTTCTTGCTAAACAATACTAAATTTTTTTATATTTAATACAATTTAAACTATAAATATTTCAGTGAACAAAAGCCACTAAAAGAGAGAAGTCTAAAACAACATCATTCGATTGTTCATCCGAATAAGAGATAGTTCTTACTTTTGGCTATTACGGTGGGTTTCACAAGATGCGAAAGTCAAAAGGCACACAAATCTGATAACTAAAAAATAATAATAATGACATGAATACTTTTTTATTATTATTATTTGAACTCCACATGACTAATTATTATTAAACAAGTATGAATGTCCCTATATTATAGGTTAAATATCTGTTTAGTTTTTATATTTTGAAAAATTATAGGATTATTTGAACCTATTAAAATACTTATTAAACCCAACTACTTAACAAACCCATCATCATAATTTAAAATTTTATGTTTTACTTTCCAAATCCATCTCAATACCAATTATATCTTTACTGAACAAAACTATTATAATTTGTGCAAAAAAATTTTCACAGCTTCTCTGTCCTTTCTCTATCTCTACAAGTATTTATAGATTTTTCTCCACCATTAAATGTTAAGGTTTTACTCTCATATTCATTTTTCCATCCATTGTTTTTTGTCCCATTAACCTTTGAATGTATTTTCGTTATTACACCAAATAACAAAATCATAAATCACACCAAAAAAAAAAAAAAATTTCTCCACTATTTATTTGCACTATATTCTCGCACACAAATATAGAAATCTTGACTAAAAACACACCCGAGTAATAAGAAATTGCGTTAGAAAGAACTTATTACCTAAATCCAACTTCCTTTAATCTTTATTTCCGTAGCATGTGAGAAACAAAATTCAAATTCTATCATCTTTAAACTTTGGAGTAAGGCCAGATCAAGCAAGCAACTAACTTTCATTCCTCCTGCACTTTCCTTCTTTCATTGACAAAGAATATCTCTTAAGCAATTATCCTCTACGATTCCAATTAATTCAATACCATTGAATATGATCCAATCAATACCCCATTGAACAAAGAGAGAGAACAATGCAAAGGAGATGAAGATGGAAAGAGCCTTTTTAAAAAAAATAAAATAAACATATTATCTTGTCTATATTTGTAATTTGCTTTTGAGATATTTTAGTAATAAAAAAATCATTAAAAGGTAGGTTTTGTGAGTATTTTGGTGGTTCAAATAGCCTTACCCTTTGAAAAATATCTCAAAATACTCTTGTTATTGAATTATGTGACACTATTGCCCTTATTTTTCTTGTCTTTTACAATTATACCTTTTTTACAATTTTAGAAATATTAATTATCTAATCCATGGTAAAAGTTAATTAATAAATCAACCATAATTATTTATTAGCAAATTAATCAATAATTATTGGTATGAATGAACTAGTGCTTTTTATACCCTTACGACAATCTTTTAATTGTTTAAAATAAAATAATTCTGGCAATGTTTAATACCTTGCAATTATAATCTTGCTAATAATTATTTATAAAAAAAATAATCCTATAAGTAAAATAACCAAAAAAATTACATTTATTTTTACTTTACTTTTAAGGTTAATTTGTTAACTAATTATTCTGTAGATAAATTGATTAATATTTTCAAGAATATTGTTGTAAGGGTATTACTATAAAAGCAAAGAAAAAGTAAGGACACAAGTGTTACATACTAACAACAAGAGTTTTTTGAGATATTTTTTAAAATACCGGGATTAAACGGACACTTAGGCTAAAATATAGGGAATAAACAAATATTTACTCGAACAAGCAACTTCAAACGTATTAATTCTATATTAATACATGTTCGATTATACCCGGTTGACTAGCACCTAATTTACGTATACAGTGTCGTTTGATTAGCAGTTATTTAGCATTGTGTAAGACCAAACGTGCATTTTAGATTTTGGAAACATCTCCTCATGAGGATCACTAACAAGTGAAAGTTCAAAGCAAACAACATTCAGACCCTGATTAATTCTTCTGCCCCCTAGTTAGTGTCCTGAATAGTCGCCAATTACATTCAATCTACAAGTCGAAAGGAACATTTCAGTGTTGCCGGGACGGACAAGCGGGGGCTAATGTCCCTATAAATTAAAAAAAGCTTCTTTCCTGTCCGGTCAAAGCCTTTGCCTTATGCCTCCTTTGAAAAGTTATAAAATAGATCCTATGGTTTCCAGCCTTTTTTTTTTCAAGGGTCAAAACTCTCCACCCTAAAATTATTATTATTATTATTATTATTTGAAGAAATTTGTATCTATCATTGTTCAAAGTTATCATCCCCTTTAAATAAAATTTATATCTCCGTCTTTATAGTTGCAACATCTTTCTCTATGAAAACAAATAATAAGAGTATCACATCAAATTCATCGAGCTGTACGGTCACTCTCAATTAAATTAGTAAGAGATCAACAATTGGAGAAAAAATGGGACCACATTTTTCTTATAATCGACTACTACTACGCTACTAAACAATTGGAGAAGAAAAATAGGACCATTTTTTTCTTACAATCGACTACTACTCTACTTTGGACCGCACAAAAGTATACGGGAGAGATAATTTGAGCGTGCATGGCATGACTCATGAGTGAAAATAAAAATAAATCGGGCGTGGTGTTTAATTTGTTGACGTTGCGGTCCTGTGACGTTGGAAACAAGTGACAGACGGTACAGGCTCAGTGGGGGCATCAACTGCGCATGAATTGGCACAATCTTGGCATCTTCTTATTATTATGCATGACTTTTAAGTGAAGTTGCAGTAGCACATTGCCTTTCACGTTTCATCAAATTTGGGGGGCGACAGTCGAATAAGACATTGAGGATTCTCTTCTTCTTTTGAAGGGTATCTCTTTTTCAGCAGCCTTGTGGCGTAACACGAGACAAAAATTAAAATATTTTTTGTCTTTCTTCCTCCAATTTGCTTTGCCTTTTTTTTTTTTTGAAGTTCAAAATTTCATTGGCGTGGATCATGTAAGCTGAATGAGACTGGCCCAACGTTTACCAATCCGTCAACAAACTGGCTCAATTTTGTGGGCCTTAAGAACCATCTGGAACCAGTTTGGATTTGAAATATGTCGGGCTGAAACTGGAGTGATGTTATCTCGGCATCTTTCTAAGAACCTCTTATGACTCCTTTTCTTTTATATCCCATTAAAATACTTAAAAAAATAATATATGTTTCTTATAACACTTCCTTTAAGAGTAATGTTATACATTCTAATTTTTTATCTAAAAAATAATCTCAGATGATGTGGCACTCATCGGTTGATTGGTGAGATGATACGATTAATTTCACTTAGATTTTGTAAAGAATTACTAACTACTCAATAAATTATGCATCATTTGGGATAAAATGTGGGATATCATTACTCCTGTAATGATTAAGATAACTTTAAATAAAATATTGACTATAAAAAAAAACCGAATATTTTATTGTTCATTTTCTCAAGTTCAAATTATGGCAATAGAGAAAATTTTCTTCCAAGTACTTTTGGGGTGTGTTTACTTGTAGGATTAGGGAATCAGAATCCGGAATGAAAATGGTTGATAATGTTTACTTGTTAAAGTAGAAAGAGAAATGAGAATAATATATATGGAGCCTACATATTTTTGAGATTAAAGAATGGAAACTTAATTCCTATGGAGGAGTTGGAAATCAAATTCTCATTCCTTGAACTCTCCATTTTACCTCGTAAAATTTTCATAATTTTCAAATTGCTCTCAATAAGTTTTGTCACTTTTATATTTTAGTCCCCAAAAATTTTAGAATATTTACAAATAGGTCCTTCGGTATTTAACAACAGCAGCAGGAACAACAACAACAATTAATTATTTTGAATAATAATAATAAATATAATCACAATTACTATAATAAATAATGACAATAATCAATTAAGATCATTTTAGTAACTTGCAATAATCTATTGTGATTCTAAAGACAAAGTAAATAATTTATTTTGATTTCTAATCTCCATTACGATTCATTCAATTCCAATTACCGATTAATGGAGGCACCAATATTTTATAGAAAATATAAAACGAGTCTAAATAATTACACTATATTATACCAAAGTTGATTTTAGCAAGTTTTAACATTTTTTAATTATAAATGTTAGTCAAATTTGTAATGCAATTTAAATATATATATATATATATATAATTGTGTCATTTTTCTATGATGTTTTGTCCTTCAAAGTAGAAATCTTTTTTTGTAGAATAGGTTTTGGCATTTACTTGTTTATTTATTTTGTTTAATTGCAGTCGTGGTACCCCTTTTTTTTTTTAAAGATGTCGTTTATGTTAATTCTAGAGGTTAATTTAAAATCCTATCCCATGAAAGTAACACCAACCTATAATTTTCAAATTGTATCCATCATTCCTTGAAAAAAAAAAATTTTTTTGAACGTATCAGAATTTCAAAAGTCTTCAGTTGTTTCATTCACATAAACAATGTGACCATCAACATAGGATAAATTTTAACTACGTAATTCGTTCATCTTGCCACATAATTATAATAATCTAATAATATATATAATACACGTTTTGAGAGCCACACATTTTGTATTCAAATTTACGTGGCAAGATCCTGACCCTACATCTCCGGACAAGTCGAGATTATTCCCGCCCACTTTGATCAAACCGTTTCCTCGATTCCCTGCCGTAATCGAACCGGAACATTTTAAATTTTAATTTAAACGTAGGGCCCACAGCCAATCACAATCGTCAACAAGAGAGCCCTAGTTTGCCGCCACGTACCCATGGTTCACCCCCATTAAAACGCGCCACATTTGCCCCGCTGCCTCGTTTAAACCTCCTTTTGGCTTCCTCTCTTTTCTTCGAAGGGGAATCAAAACCCTAAGGTCTGAGGCATACCATAATACCGTATCATCCCTAAGCATTGAGGCCTACACACTGAAATCTCCCACCCTTTAAAACTATGATCCCTAACTCCTACACCGTCGATTCGATCTCCCAATCACAAGACCTCGCCTCCAAGATCATATCATCCTCCACTCCGCAGCAAATCATCTCCGCCTGCGCCACCATTGAAACCTTCCTGCACTCGCGCTCGTCCGATCAGTCCCGCCACTTCTTCTCCATAACCTTCCCAACTCTCATCCTCAAACTCTTCGGCTTCACCAACGACTCCTCCGCCACGTCACCTCCCCAATGTTCAAGCTGGATCGACATTGTTTCCTCATCGAACGATCCTGATTTCGCCTCTAGGGTTTTTCATCTCCTCTCGCCCAACGGCGTCGTTTTCAACTCGATTTTCTCCATTGACCGTAAATCTCTGGTCAAATTCGTCTTCCCGACAGAACGATTACCGGAATGGGCCCGGTTCATGCTCTCTTCTGAAAAGGACGTTAAAATTCTCTCAAATTTGTGCCCGCTGTTCAAAGGTAAAGCGAAAGCTGATTCAATTAAGAGTCCAGGTTCAGTGTACCAGGTTCAGTTAAATGTTTTCGAGTATTACATGTTTTGGTTTGCTTATTACCCAATATGCAGAGCAAATAATGAAAACAATGTTGACAATCTCTTAACTAAAAGGACCAAAAAGGAGAAATTCAGGTTAGAGAATTGGACATATTCAATTCCTGGGTTTTCTAGCAATGCTAAGCGTGTACCAGAGCAAAAATTTGAGTGTAATCTTTACTTACGCCTATTGTATGCATATTTACGTGAATTTGTGCCTATTAGTGATCTAAATATGCACCAGCACCCCTATCGTAGCTCACTTTTGAATTACACTAGTGGTTATGATGGTTCAGTTTTATTGTGTGCGGAGTTTCTGGTTGATGCATTTCTGAACTATTGGCTGATTGATAATGATTTTTCGCCTTTGAGTGTTAATGTGTGCAAGTGGTTTGGTGTGTCACCTCGGTTGTCGGTGGTTTTGAGGGAGATTCCGCCTACAAGTGGGTTAGGAGAGTTGGTCAAGTTGTTTGTTAAGTATCTGAATTTGAGTTCAGTTTTGGCTACGAATCAGTGTGAGAGTAATGCGGAGTGTAGTGGGAGTCCGAAGTGGATGGTTACAGATTCACCTTCAGTCTTGTTTGATAGCATTGTGAAGAGTGGGGATTTGGCGTCAGTGGTGCCTTGTGTGTCTGCTGTCGGGTCTTGGAATGTGTGGATACAAAGGCCATTGTACAGGTTTATTTTGAGGACATTCTTGTTTTGTCCGGTGGGGACTTCGATCAAGAATGCATCCGAGGTGTTTTCCATCTGGGTTTGTTATATGGAGCCATGGAGTATTACCATTGATGATTTTGTTGGATTTGATGCACTTATAAATGGGTGTACTAAGAATGCTAGGAAGGAGGATTCTCGATCCCAGGATTGTGGTTATTCGTCTTTGTGGCAGGGCTATGTGCTATCGAACTATCTATACTACAGTTCCTTGGTTATGCATTTTATTGGGTTTGCCCACAAGTTTCTCCACACTGATCCTGAATATATTCTCCAGATGGTATTGAAGGTTTGTTTTCTATCCGAATCTTGGCTGAATTAATATGTCTCATTATGGGTATCTAAACTATAAATTTTACATGCATTATCCTTTAAAGTTTCAGTGTTGTACCTAAGATTGTTGAGAACTATTTGAGTTCTTGATCTTCAACGTTAAATCTTGACTTGACTTTTGTTTAGCTGTGGTGAATTCATGTTTGGACTGACTGTGTGGCATTTGGTTTATTTATTGTTAATAGCTCGGTGCCTTAAGAATTGATAAGCTTTGATAATGTCCTGTTGGTCGGACAGTATCTCTTTGCTATGATCCTTTCTGGTCATAACTCAATTTGTTCAGTATATTTTGTGAATTTGCAGTATTATTTTTGGGATGATTTATCGATGGCAAGAGTGCATGCTGTATTTGAACCTGGTGATGTACAATGACTTGTTTGGTTAGCGTCAAATCAATAACGACATGTTTCGTAAGTCACAAATTATATAACCAATGTTAGCATAATTTTGGTTAATTTCTTATCAATCTTTCTTCTCTCCTTTTACATTTTCCCTTTGTTTTTTTTATTTTGGGGGGGTGGGGGGGAATCCGTAAACAAGTGTTGTTGCTATAATCTCTTTCGTATCAAAGTTTTGCAAACAATAGCTTCTTAATAAGGTGTATGTTTCTTTTTTTTTTTCTCTTTCTTTCTTTTGAAGATTAATAGATATATGTATTACAATAATATATGCAGTATAGTTGCTGAACCATGTTAATGCTCAGTCTTTGTTCTAAATCTTTCATGTTTCATTGTTTCTTCTCCTGTTTGTTCATTCGTTTCTTGTAATCAGGTTCTGAATATGTTGACGTCATCTAGAGAGCTTATGGACCTTATAAAAAATGTAAATACTGTTTTCCATGCCGAACAAGCTAGATCTAGCAAATCAAAGCTTCATAGCTTATGCAGATTTGTTCCTACTATCCGGGAGCAGCTGCAGGTATGTTCATCCATGCACACTTAAGTGCTTTTCTATTCCAGTTTACTTAGTAAAGAACCAAATACAATGTGGCACTATATATTCTATGTAAAATTTCTTGTATGCTGAAGATTTTGAAGTTGAAAATTTTAATGGCATGTAATTCTGAGCCAGATGTTTAAGGTGTCATGTATCCTTTGACGACTTTTCATTTTCATGTCTGCTTGATGTTACGTAGTTTAACCATAATATTGATTCTTAAAGGGATTACGCCAGCATTTGTCCCAAATATATTGATCAGCAACAGCATCTGATTGTTTAAGCATCATATATCACTTTAATGATTTTTAAAATTTTTGTTGGTAACTTGAGGACTGGGAGGATGGTTTATGTGAGAGTGATGCGGATGGATCTTTCTTGCATGAAAATTGGAACAAAGATTTAAGACTCTTTGATGATGGAGAAGATGGTGGACAACGGCTTCTTCAGGTCCTTGTTTGTTATGTTCTTTTCTATATTAATTTACAGTATTAGAGTCTAATCAAGTGATCACAAATTTGTGATTGCAGTTGTTTATATTGCGTGCAGAAGCTGAGCTGCAATCCTTTTCGGGTGATAATCTTGCACAAAACCTTCAGTGTATAGATTCTCTGAAAACTCAAATGAGCTGCCTTTTTGGTGGGCATGCTATAAAGCCGATTGCATTTTCACTAGAACCAGAGCAGCAACAGCAATCCCGTGGTGAAATTTTCAAGCCTAAAAGAGTTGGACACCATGCATTGGCTGATTTCAAGTACAAAGGTGACTGGATGAAGCGGCCCATCTCTGATGATGAGGTTGCTTGGCTTGCAAAACTGCTTATTTGGTTGTCGGACCGGCTGAATGAGATTCTTGGTCTAAATCAGCCAAAAAACAATAGTGATGTAGGGCCAAAATGGTCCTATGTGGAGGTTTCTGGTGATGTTGTGGGTAATGTTTATGGACCGATGGAGACTATTAAGACGGCAGTGTATGCAATTGGCACCTGGCTTCGCATGTTGGTTGCAGCATTTGTCGACCTGATGAGGAAACATGGCGTGCGGGTAAACCTTAGGTTGTTTGCTTCAAAGAAGATTATAATGTTTTTTATTCTGTTTGCTGTATTTAGTGTGCTGAAAAAGGCTTTCAGACATTTTCACAGAGCTTAGATAAAAGAGTATAAGAGCAAGAACATAGGGAGGAAAAAAACAGAAATAGGTTTTGTTAATCTTCAAGGTTAACGGTGGATGAGTTTTGTGCGCAGCCTTCTTGTAAGTAAAGACCGATATGTGCAGCATGAAAAAGTTTAAATATTCAGTTCATAGAAAAGGATTAGGAATCAGAAAAGGCCATACGGTGCAAAGAAAATTTTAACCGGGCAGATGGCAAGTGTACAGTCTAACGGATAGGATCACTTTGGGGGATAAAAAAACTACTGGAAAAAAAGTGTACTAAACAATATTGAAAAAAGAAAGGTACAAACGTTCCCACCTTTAGTGAGGCATAATTCTATCATCTATTAATCTTAAAACAAATATTGACGCAGAGCTATTAGTTAGTACTTTCATTGCATTATTTATTTTGTATTTTGTTAGCATGACATAATACGGTGATTATTTAAAGGTAATATATACATTTTGAATTGGAGTGGGAATCCTGAGATTAGGAGTGTGGAGTGGGAGTGGAAGTAGATTGTTTACTTATACTAGAATAAGAGTATGGAATTGAAATCAAAATTCAATTAATGTGTTTACATAGTCTTAAATTGAGAGTAAATGATTTTAAATTATAATTTTATCCTTATTTAAAGAATTGTAGTTTTTAATTACAAAATTAATAAAAAAATATATTTGAAAAATAAAATATTTATTTTATAATATTTGTAAATTAATAATAATTATTAATATTCTTAATTATGTAAATAAAAAGTTATTATTAAGAGCAACACAAATGAAACATTATTATTAATAAATAATACAAAATTAATATTTTTTTAGAATAAAGTATTGATTATTATTAAATACTAATATTAAATAAATATAATATTATTATATTCAAATAAAAATAGTATATAGTAATATTATTAATTCTCTATGAGTTTAATAATATAATTTTTAAGTAATTTTAACTTAAAATCAATTGTAAATTATTATTTTTAATTAATATAATAATATTATTTGAATAAACATGATATTATTTATTTTATTTTATTTTATATAAGGGTAAAAAGGGAAGAGGGTGGAGTTGATTCTCACTCCCACCTCCCCAATGGGAGTGGAAATGGAGTGAGAATCATACTCTATACTCCAAAAAAAGATGAGTCTCACGGAGTGTGATTCTCACTTCACCCTTAAAATTGGTAAGTAAACACTGAAGTACGAAGAATCTAAATTTTTCACTCCTACTTCAAAAAGTAAATACTACATAAATGACTTGGGGATTAGGTAATAGTAACAATAATAAGTAGTAGTCATATAACCCATTTCTTGGCACCTTCCGCAATGACGCAGTGAACCAACTCAAGATTTTTAAGACTTGAAACAAAGACTTTTTGCTTAGTTATCAAGAAATTCCAAATTTATTCTTATTTGATGTGTAATGTTAATTTGCATTTCTAGCTTAAATGTTTTCAGGGCTTAGACGCTAAACATGCAAAAGGCAGTGGCATTTTTCTTTTATTAGGCTTAAGATTACGTTAGGAAGCGTTTGTGGCACTATGCAAGTTATTGGTAAAATATATATAGGACTGACAAGTAGGTAAATTAACAATTTTCTTTTTTTTTTGGATCAATTATCCACCGATCACTTGATATTTTGAACTTTTTTTAAAAATACACAAATCTTTATTTTTTTAATAAAATTCTACCTGAAGTTAATAATTTTTTCACTCGTCCACTTTAGTGTTAGTTCCGTTATAACTTTACTGATATCGTAAGGTTAAAGTTGTCATTTCATTTGAAAAGCAAAAACCACATCGTACACACAGTTGAAACCCAAAAACTTATTGTTGCTGCTGAGAATTCCGGCTGGAGGAGGAACATTCATGGCTGTGGTTGGGCATAATCGACGAGCATTAAGTGCCATTAATCGAAACATGATCCTCGTCAATTGTCACAAAAAATGGCCAACGCAACTGTTTGGTATGCCTGAGCGTGATGACTGCAAATTAAAAATTTTGGAGCCGAAGGTGAAAAAAACTTACTGGTTCGTTGTTTTCAAGATTGAGGGGAAGGAGAAGCTTTTTTGAGCCAGCTCCAAGCTATTGAAGACTCCAATTTGAAGTTAGTAAAAACTTCAAATGCTTAGCAACAATCCACGAAAAGCTTCACGGGTTGCCATAAATTTGTCAATAATTGGACCCATTATCCACAACTATTAAAATTATTTTTTATTTCTGAAATAAAAGGTGAAAAATCTTGTCAAATTCAACGTAGTGCTTACATCTTTCACCACAAAATCTCTTGTGTACACAGAAGCATTAAACCAGAACCTGTTTATCAAAAATGCCTATTTAATTCTACATTCCCTGCTATTCAAATTCTACATTTTCTCTCTTTTGCACCGATCCCAATCTCTCTCTCGCCATCTATTTCACAAAGTCGTCGTAAAAAAGGGTCAATGTAGCTATCTGCATGTATGGTGTTGTGGAGCTCAAGGCAAAAAGAACTTATTGGTTGATTGTTTTCACATCGAGGAGAAGCAGAAGCAAGCTGTTGTGGAGAAGCTTGCTGAGCAGCTCAAAGCTACGAGGATTTCAAAGAATTATTTTATGTTTAGGTGGTAAAAAAGTCATTTGACCACTATTTCGTTAATTTTTTTTAACGAAGTTGATGTAAAAGTGGACGAGTAAAAAAAATATTAACTTTAGTAGAATTTTGTCAAAAAAATGAAGATTTGTGTATTTTTGAAAAAATTCAAGATATTAAATGGTGGGTGGATAATTACAATTTTTCTTTTAATTTCTGGTTAGGTACGTTGCTATTTAACTATGTACATGATTAGCACACCACTTCATCAATTTATATTATTAAGCACAATGAATCTGACTAGATTTTACACTTAATTTCTTGCATTTTTCAAAATTTAAAATACTATTCTCTCACAAACTCATCCCAAGTTACAATAGATGACTGTTGCAACAAGTACTAGCATCGGCTCGTTCATAAAGTAGGGTTTTAATATTGATGGACCTATGATTAAGGCCATCATGTCAAATTCAGATTGTAATTGCCGCTATTAATTGTTTGTACCTTACCCTTCAAACATGTTCATTCTTCCTATATATAAATCCAGCAATTAATCTCCTCCCTAGATGGTGCCCATCATCTAAAGAAACAAAATGCAAGATCATTAGGACAGGTATAGTATAATCTGTCGAGATTTGCCTCGGATTTTGATACTTTGCTGCCTTGTCTCTGCACGCAATAGTATATACTTTCTTTTGAAACTTGAATTAACACTCCCCCGGCCACTGATTAAATTTTTGTCTCAATTGGGTTTTGATTTTGATGAGCTTAAATTAAGAAGACGTGAAACTCTACATTTTTTCTGGTTATGTATATGTTGAAAAGGTTGTAATTTGAATAGATGGTATTACTTCTGTTAGGCTTACCAATGATCTGAATCTCAGCAATGAATAAGCGACGCTTGTTTAATTTCTGATGCAATCTGATGATGGTGAGTTTAATAAATGATGGTAAAAAATGATGGAGTATTTTGAGATACTACTACCTTCGTAGATAGGTGGTGGAATGCTTATGGACGTTATTTTACAGTTGCAATGCATTGATAATATTTAATGATGGTAGATAATTTTTTTGTTTGGACATTAATAAAAATAAAATAATTAAATTATCAATTTAATCTTAAAAAATTATATTAATTTTTAATTATCAAAAATTGTATGCAAACTATCAAGTGTGTAAATGGTGCTTGTAAAAAAATTAATATAATTTTTTAGGGTTAAATTGGTAATTTAATTATTTTATTTTTATTAATGTCCAAACAAAAAAATTATTATAAAAAGGGTAATATTGTAAAAGTAAGTCAAAAAATATAAAAAGTAATGGTAGGGATATCAATACTTTAACGACATGGATGTTTCGAGGTATTTTAAAAAATACAGAAACTAAATGAACACTAATCTTAAAATACAGGGACTAAATAAGCTTTTACCATTTTTTCATTTCTCACATTTTCAAACCGCACCGATAGAAATAAATCTGTTTTTATTTTTTTAATTTGGTCAACTTAAGTAAGAGTATAAACGGTACCGTTTTACATGGCTGTGTAATTAATGCTTTGACTCACTGTGACTTGTGTGTGCTCATTTGTCTGTAAATTGCATTTCCCAAATTCTATATAATTTGATTTTTATTTTTTAATTTTTCTCAATTCCAGTCCCACCATATTTTAGAATTCTATTCTCTTTTTAATTATATAACTGTGTAAGTGTAGGTATTTTCTCCACTAAAATGGGTGAAATCAATATCTATGTAATATTGGTAAGAGTAAATATTTGACTGTGCCATAATAAATTTATTTTAAAGTAATTTTATGATTGTAATATACATATCAATATTTTTTTAAAAAAATTACTGATACTTGTATTTTTTTCAAAAAAAAAAAAAAAAAATTTATATCTGGGGATTTAGAAATGGTAACATAAATTTTTAAGAGTTCATTCAAAATTGTTTGAAGGAATATCTTAATATCCTTTGTCTAGAGCTCCTCCTGAACAGTAGTGCTTTTGTTGGAATAATGATTAGAACTGAGATAGAGACACTACATACAATCATAAATTTTTGTAGTTATCGGACCTGTAGTTTGCCGGAAGTGATCGGGAATTAAAATTTCTTCTCGTTAAGAATTTTTGTGTTCTATAACAATTTTATTTTAGAGTCCTAAATAATGGCACCAATTAAAAAGTATAAAGAGTGGGTTTCCAATAAATATTGAGACCATCTAACCATGACTTCTTTTACAATTACACTTTATATACATACATATATGTATATATGACTTTTTTTTTTTTTTTTTTTAAGGTTTACAAATCTAGTCTACTGATAGGTTTGCTTCATTGACTTGTTGGTCCAGCGATTAATTTCAATGTTACTTGTACAATAAAAGCTTTAGTTTTCTTTCTCTCTTTTCTTCTTTTGTAGTCTCATCTATACAATTGATTTTGTACGAACTTAAAATATTAATATTTTTCATTTATTTTTATTTTTATTTTTGAAAAACTAATATTTCTGAGTTTTGTGAAAAGAAAGATATAAATATCCAGACTGTACAAAAGATTTAAGGGGGAGAAAATTATTAAAATTTGAAGGATTTACAAAACACAAAGAATGTTTAATTAAAAAAAGAAGAAGATATTTTTGGTATTAGGTTAAAAATATAATTAAAAAATAAGAAAGAGAATTTTGGAGGGGTGCAAATATTCCTAACTCTCATAGAAATGAATTGGCCCCTACCATTTATTAGGGCTACACAAACACTAGTCTTTAGCCCGAAAGATAAGTCCTTTGTTCATAAAGATACAATAAATGCTCTCTCTTTGGTACCAGGGTATTACATTTTAAATAAGTTTTTTTTTTTTATTAATAATAAGCAGAGGTTTTTTAAAGTTATGTTAAGAAGAATGGAAGAAAAATGTGAAATAAAATAAGATCTAAATAATTTAAAGTTTTTAAAGTGCTCAAAATTCTATCTTTTATCAGTAGAGGTAAAAGAGCTTTTTTAATCCCAAATTTTCAACTCAAGTTACAACTAAACAACACAAAAATAAAAATTAAGTATTAAAAAACTGAGAATTTTTTTGCCATACTAAATAGTCATTTATAATGATCAGTCACCACAAAATAAATTAAAAATAAATATAAGTAAGTTATGACTTTTTAATCTGATTGGTATAAATTATGGATCCTGCAAAAAACAGATTCCTCCCATGAAATTATTAAAAAAAAAAAAGCCCAAGGAAGAAAAATGATATATTTACTGAAAGTGACATAAAATTTAGTATAAAAGTCACAACAGACAAAATTTATGCCTTGTAGTGAATTTTTTTTGTTTATTTTATAATTAATTTTCTTTTAAAAAATCTTGTAGGAATGGTATAATATTTCTTTTTCTGTGGCAAAGGAAACACAATGCAGCCAATAGCAATGAACCTTTGTACAATTGCCAAATTGCAAGTCTGAGAGCTTGCAGGGAGGCAAAGAAAGAAAGAAAGAGACTAGTTTTGGCTATATATTGCTCAAAAGAATCAAACTCATCACATGAATGATTAAGAAACGCGGCAACTTAATACAAAATGGGGCATGAGAATTTATTCGATTTGGTCATTTAATCTCAACTTGACATTCACGCTAATTTTAACTGGTAGTTGGAGGCTTGGGGGTTCCATTTAATTTGCTTCGGCATTTCCCTCAAGAAGGGTAGACGCATAGATTCTGCTGACGCTTCAATGCCCGTAGCCACATAAACTCTCTATTTATTAAGGAACAGGACCCTCTCTTAAATTTCAATTGGGTGTCTCACTAATCAATTTTCTCCCTCACTCTCACTCTCACTCACTCAATCACTTTTGCTTTTTCCCTGTGTGCTTTGCATTTTCCCTCGATATGGCACCCACCAAGAGCAATAATAATAATAATAATAATGATGCGTCTGGTAAGAATGTGGTGAACAGAGGAGCTTGGACTGCTGAGGAAGATAGAAAGCTGACCGAGTATATCGAAATTCACGGTGCAAAAAGATGGAAAAATGTTGCTACTGAATCAGGTTCGTTACATTTACATTTGCAGTGGCATTTCCAGCCTTAATTTGCTTGGAGCTGAGAAAGAATCAATAATTTTTTGTAACGGGGCTGGCTGGTTTCATTTGTCTATGAATTATGCAGGCTTGAATCGATGTGGGAAGAGTTGCAGATTGAGATGGTTGAATTATTTGAGACCGAATATCAAACGAGGCAACATTTCTGACGACGAAGAGGACTTGATCCTCAGGCTCCATAAATTACTGGGCAGCAGGTACCGTCCTTTTTTTTATTTTTAAGATTAATATTAAGCAAGCAAGCGGAGGGTACGGTGATTGATTGACGTTGTTTCTGCAAACAGATGGTCTTTGATTGCGGGGAGACTTCCAGGACGAACAGATAATGAAATTAAGAACTACTGGAATTCTCATTTGAGCAAGAAAATAAATCACAAGCAGAAAACACCGCAGCAGCCTCAGCAGCCTGCAACTACACGACTAACAGTTCCTGAAAACACCTCGGAGATTGCTCCCGTAAATGATGAGGGTGGCAGGCAAATTGCAAACTCGGAAGTCAATCTTGATTTCGATTTTTCTACTGAGGGGCTCTGTGGTTTGGACTGGGTAAATAAATTTCTTCAACTGGATGATGATCATCTTTGGCTCACTGATCAACAGAGATGAGCACTTTGTCCATAAATGTTTTCTCCTTCAAAGAGATCACTTTTATGTATTGCTCAATAATTTTAGGGATCCTCTTATGGGTCCACTGACTATTCATGTGAGAGACCCACTAATTATTCATGTAAGAGGATTATAAATTACATACATATAACTTCACATTAGCCTAATTTTAGACACCCTGTTGCTGCCTGTTCCATTTATTAGTACACAGTCAGCCCGAGTCAGAGATATTTTAATTTTTTGAACAAAAATATTGGAGTTTGTTTGAACAATAACCCGAACAATGAATGACTAGAGAAAATTTTGAAAAAAAAAAAATTAAACTAAGTACTTTGTAGCAGAAAAGGTAGAAAGAAATATAAGAAAATGTGAGCTTCATTGCCGCTTCAAACAACTTCATAGTGTCAGCCTTTCTCCGTTCGCGAGCGTTAATGTTACCGACCGAGTACTGGCAAATTGACGTAAATATTTTTACGACTAGTCCGTTCCACAACATCGTAGATTCTTTATTTTATTTAACGCTCCAAAAAAAATCTTCAAAAGTTCTAATGAAAAAATAACCACACAATTACAAAAATTTCGATAAGAATTTGTGATATTAAATAAATATTTATGATAATTAGATAAGTCATACCAAATAAATATTTAACGCATGTTTGATGTTGGGATAAATAAAGTCGATGGTGTGCAGGAATTAGTGTGTAGCCGGTTTAAGTTCTCATACCTCTTTCTCTGAACCAAAACATCAAATATAGCCGTAGAATCCATAACAGCAGATTGTGCCTTAACATCTCTCTAATTGCTACTACTCACATGTAAAGTCTAAGAATCAACGCACACAAAGGTTGTGCCTTAACATCTCTCTAATTGCTACTACTCACATGTAAAGTCTAAGAATCAACGCATACAAAGGTATCTTGTTACGTTCCCTACACAAGTGTACAGTAAAAATACACTAAAAAAAATACGTTAAAAAAAATCACCTGCATTGATTGTTATGTGAAAATACAAAGGCTGTGCCGTTGTGATCCATAAACTGAAAAGAAAACACCAAGATTGTAATCGTCAATGAATGGGACAACAATATTATGCAGGAAAAAAATGCATGTACTGTATGTCTAAATATTTAATAGACTTGTCCATAATACATGATGCCATTTAATAGAAAATGACTAATTTTTTTCTTGTTAACACAACACGGGGTTTAATGGAAGTACAATGGCAATTAGAGACAAAGGTACAGTCAATTATAGTAATCCCCAATTTCATCATGGAACAAAGGCACAACTGAAACTGTACATTTAACCACAAATGAATTTGTAAAAAAATACTATATAATGTTCAAGTGCAGTGATTGCCAGATTTCTCAGTATCAAGATGCGGGGTCAATACGAATGGTGACCAAAAACTACTGGGAAACAAATCATGAACAAGCTGACCAGTTGGATCATCTCCCATTTAAGAAATAATCAATGCATTAAAAGAAGACTCACATAATTGTAAATGCAATCTATTTATTACATTGTACCTGGGTCATGAATGCATATTCCGGCATCACCATTTTTTTCATAGCTCTGTTCCTGCCGTCGGTACCAAGCACATGGATGCTAAAGCACCAAACCATCACTGAGGCGACAAATTTTGTGGTTTCCCACAACAATCACAATTACTATGCTTTTGATTAATTTTCATTCATTTCAGCTTTTCAATGGTACCTATATAAAGTACTATGTAATAATATCCACTCTTAAGTAAACCAACAAGATTTACTGTGATTGGGGATCCTGAATCTGGTTCAATCTATTAAACCAAATTGAGTGCAGCACCATGTGAAACAAATCATATTTGATTGGCACAGGGTGCCAAACAAAATGCTTTTGAACCATCTTTACATTAACTTGCATCTCAAGATATTTTCTCAGCGGGATTGCCAGGAGAATCTCCTTTAGTTTGGGAATATCCTTCTCCGGTATCACCACAGAGAATGCACTCCAATCCAATACTTCGCTGAAAGGTAGAACAAAATTATCTGCAATAATGACTGGAACACATTCATAATATATGGCCTCTACAATCCGAGGACTGTTAACTTCATACCCCATTGGACATATACAATACCTACTTGATTTCATGTGTTGAATATATGACATCTCTTTAGACACAAGATGAGGCAGACGACGATAAATTTTCATGTCCTCATCATCTTTCCAATACTTAAGAAGTATAGGTCGGACCCTGCCATGCATATATCCAGCAAAGAAGGCAAGGATTGGACGCTGAGATACTCTATTTCCACCACCTATATGCCTTTGAGGTTTCTTGGGAAACTTTATCGTGGTTTCCGGCAGGGAAACATCTTTACCAGCCACGAAAATGCCTTCGGATAGGTCAGCATTGCATAGAACTTTTATGGCATTTTCCTTAAGTTCTGTGTGTGCAACCGTCGTGTAAGGGCCCTGCAAATGTTAAATTAGAACAGAGAAAAATTAGAAAGCGAATGCACTCAAACTGACCAGAATAAATTTATATCCTCAGATGTTCCACAATGTTGCTGATATGCTCACTTGAAGCTACTCAGGAGTTGATGATTGCTACTATTGGCATGTCAAATCAAAATTTGATATGAAAAAGGAGAATTTGGCCAAGTAGTTTTATTAATGCCAATGGTTGTTCTCTGAAAAAACAAATGCTATTATCTCTAAAAAGTAATGCGTTAAATGTGCTTGTGTCCAACTGCATGTATGTGGATGTGCCAGAAAGACCTTGAAGGAATTTCAATAAAGAAGTTGCTAATTCAATTCGGCTCAGATTCCACAAATTCTTCAAATCAAACCCAAATATAATTTATATATGACACTGTAATAATGTTGAAGGCCTTGATAGAGAATGGGAATCATCTCATAGCACAAACTTGTCTTTCCAAAAACTTAATTCAAATGCAGAAACTGAAAGCTTTTTTCATTGCTATCACTTAAAATCAGATAAAACAGTGTATTGGAAGGAATATAACAAGCACATACAGTATCGAATGAAAATGAATGTCTACTGAAATAGATGGCTCTTGGCTCTTGCATTCTTAACCAAATGAAGGTATTTGATCAAATCAAGAAAATGATGCCTGCTATTAGTTTTCTGATTGAGAACCAATAAAGAGAAAAGAAAGGAGAGAAAGATATAGAGGAAATTAAGAGACAATATCATGATCATTTCCCAATAATTAGTAATTATCAAAGTCTTCGTCCAAGTTCTACTCAAAACTGAAAAGCCTTATTGATAGTGGCCTAGGTCCTATACAGAAGAATATGAAAACCAGAATTCTTCTTATAATAAGAAACATACATAATCATATGCAACATAAGAAAACTACTTTTGGAAAATAAGAAAATTACTTTTGGAAAAATAAAGAACAAAACCTCATGCAGCTTAAAAAGGAAAAACAAGAATAACTCCTAGATAAGCCTAACTCATCCTACATCATTCTGGAAGTGGCTGCATTTTGGTTTCAATGTTTCATTGGGGATGATATGCTTATCTCATTTTAATGACATGCAAATTTCAACTAGACATACTGTGCTTGTTTCAATATTTCAGCCAGTTTTCAACCACGGATGTATATTTAGTGACAGAAATCAGAAGTTCTCTTGTAACTAAGCATTAATCAAATTAATTTGGCTGATTCAAATATCTATGCAGAAAGGAGAACAGAATAATTTACCCAATCATGGCAAGCAACAAAAAAATGATCCGACCCATGCGTGCGATTCCAAAAGGGATACTTTGCGGCAATCATGTTCACATAGTCCCTCAAAAAATTTGTCAACGGTTTCATACTATGTGAGTTAGGCACATAAAGAGCCAATTGTAATTGGCGTACACTGTACGGAAGATAAAATAAGTGAGCCTTTTCTGGGTCTTCTGTAACAAAGTGCTTGTTTCCTCTCATTAACTTCATAAACCATCCTTCAGAAGCGTAAATACCTCTAAGATAAGGATGATGAAAAATAGGTCTCTTTCCATTACTGTAAATGTATACCCTAAGCGTCATTTCCATCAACTCATAGCTCCTGCAAATCAAGGCAAAAGTATGGTTTTAGATATTAAGATTTATTCAAGTTAAGGAAAACAGCGGCACCAGAATGATTTAGTGATAAACATATGAACTGAATGCCCAGTGAATTTGCTTAGGAAAATTTACAAGAGAACTCTCCATCTGAAGAAGAAAAGAAGGCATTGAGAAACTTTGTAAGAAGTAACAACAATTAAGCCTCTGTGGCAAACAAAAGGTACTGATCAGGAATTATTTTATTTCTAAATGGAACATATGCTGGAAAACTATTTGCAATGCAGGTTCATCCAATCCTTAGTAATCAAGATCTATCTCTCTGCCTAGTGTCTTTTGGAGTCTTAGTCATCATTATGATCCCACCTACGAACCATTACATCAATATGTCTTCTTTGCAGATGCCCAACCAATTTATGCTGTTGAAACAAAACTTCAATCAGGGTGCTGTTCATTATGATCCCACCTACAAAACATTACTGATTTAGGCTAGCTCCAAACTGCTAAATATCGGAAACCACTTATTGGTAAATAGGTGAATATTCAATAATCTTAAAAGATCTTGAATGGTAACACAATTCCTAGAGAATGTTGTTTTCCTTTATGATTAAGTTTCTCTGAAAATACCCATCTCAATCCACAATAGTTGTTCCAGACGATTGCATAAATATATGATGGCAACATGAAGTTTAAGCCGAGATGCCACAGGAACCCCCCTCTGATATTTTATAACAAATGAAAAAGTCTGCCTTCTTTCTGATAATTCCTCTGTCATGGCCAAAGGAAATTTGTCCTTAATTACCAATCCTGCATCTTCTTCACCTTTAATACATTTTTGAGTTTCTCATGAAAAAAAAAATTACCAATCCTGCATCCTAACACCGTAAAATTATAGGGCATAATACTCTCATTTGAAACTATGATAACTGTTAAACGCAAGCTCGATAGCAAAATTTATCTTTATTTCTAATCCAGTCATGAATATTTAGATCAGAAGGCATAGCATTCCATAGAGCAGAAACTACTGTAAACAAAAAAACAAACATAATGAATTTAAAAAAAAAAGGCTGATCTAATTAATAAATTATACCTTTTGAAGACAGAAATATTCCGAAATAGAGGAACATACAGTTCAGCATCTTCAGTAATGATTGGAGCATGGTCAATCTCCTTTTTAGCAAACAAAAGTGCTTCAATAGGTGTCAACGTCCAAATGTATCTCTGAATTTTAGGTGACATAGCATGGATATTACTGGTCATAGCTCTGGTTTATCATAATAAACTAGAAAACAAAAAGAAACTGAAAAAAGTTTTACCTGTAAAGACAAGGTTGGTGATCTAGGAGGAGGAGGAGGAGGCGTGGGTATGACCTTTGACTTATCATCTGTCTTCCATCTTTTACCGTTAGAATCTCCTGCTCTTCCCTCTACAGGAACTGATTGCATCACTTCAATTGAAGAATTCTGTGAAATGATGGAATTAGCTGGAAGGTGTTGAATTCTGTAAATCCTTGGCTCCTGAAGTGTCTCACTAAGCTGACTAGGCCGCATAGAACCGTTCAAGGAATTATATGAAGAAACTGTTAAAGGATGGGAGAGAAACCACAAGTGAAGAAGAGCAGCCGCAACTGTTGTCATGGCCCCAGCAAAAATCAATTTTCTAGAATTCATTCTGAGCCGCACACACCACAGGAATAGTTCTTTCATCAGGAATAACGCTGCATGTCACGAAATATTATCATTTCTCTGGAGTGGAAGATTTCAACCTCACCAATCATACAAACAGAGATGTTAGGATGCAAAGAGAAGTGCCAATCGTCATGTCATCCCAATGATGTAATAGGAATCAAAGATTCTAAAGCCTAAGAAAACCAAGCCAAAAACACAACTTTTTGGCCTGAAACTTAACTCACTGAAAAGCTTCAAGTCCACAAACAGTAATAGGCAGCTTTAGATTGAAGGCTTCAAGCCAAAAATTAATACATAGTTAAATAATCTGTGATATTCAAATAAACAGATAGAAACAGCAACAGTCTTCAATTATATTATTAGAAAACAGTAAATCCTCTTCAGGTCTGTGCCAGAACAAGAGAGACATACTAGCCTGACATGAAAGAAAAAAGTTTAATTTAAGGCAGATAAGCATGGACAACCCACATATTTATCACAGAAAGAAAAGGAAAGGGAAAATGTTCAAAAGCAAGAAAGATAGCCTACTAGCTTTATTCATTTCATGCTAAACAATTTAAGTTTACAATCTGAAACCATATGCACTAATTTTTTACTAGTAGGGAATGCTTACATTGTGAATTCCTAGACCTGTGTTTCTTCTGCATATGAAGCAATTCACGCACTGGAAATTATCTGAATGTTAAACGACCACATATCAAACAATCTGAGCCTCAACACAAGAAAAAGAGATGATGTGGCACCACTGAGATGCTAAAGATCGAGTTTGCCTCAACTATTACCACCAACATCCAACCATAAAGCTGCTCGTGCCATTTTTAACTCTACCACTTGGACTCGAAATTTTTAAGTGATAAGAAGTAGAAAGTTTGTTACACCGATCATGACATTCACAATATCAAGAGGCATGTGTTGCGGTCCGTGCAATAATCAGCTGTCCATCATCCTACCAATCCAGATACATAAGCCTAGAAATATAAAGAGGCTGGCATTAATAGTTTAATACTAATGAATTTCTCATAAACTGCCATTTATTCGATCCAAATGTAATAAAACAAAATGAAAATACACGTTTAGCTCCACACTGGCTTTAGCTTACTTCACAAAATCTTTTGTAGATTGTGTGAGGAACCACGTTCAAAAGATAGGTATCACATTTCGGTATGCAGCATATTTTGAAGTGCAGAATTTTGATAGCATCCATCAATTCTTAGGATTTTAATGAATAATTAAAACACAATTACCTATTTTGGCGGCACCTATATTGAGTTAATAAACTTCCAGAATAAAAACAGTTGGATTAAATTCCAAGTGTTATTTTGGAGCTAAAATTTGAGCTTCTATCAGAACTGTGGACCTCAAGGAACGCAGCACGAAATGTAAATCACCACATTATCAAGTAAATAAATAAATAAATAAAAACAATTAAACTTCAAAGAAAATTAGAATCAACATTTTACGCAAAACATAGTGATCAAAATAACTGTACATGAATGAGTAAATACTGGTAAAAGAAGAGCTGACGAATTAAGTTGAAAGTTGGATTGTACCTTGATTGAGCACGAGATGAGGTTGAAGGAATTAATGGGAAAAAAAATATTTACGAATAAGAATAATCAAAGAGACGAGACTGAAGCTAATTATAGATAACAGATCTGAAGTTCTGAACAAGGGAGCTTAACAAGTTGAAATCCGAGTGAGGGAATAACAAAATCAAAAATAGAAAGAAAAGATGGGGCAAGCCAAGGAGACGGCATTCGGTGAGACGGTAACGGCTCCGGGTAAGTCATTCAAGTATGATGATGCTTTTTGTATTCTTTTTAATTCTTTACTATTTTTTTTTTAATTTTGATAATAATAATATTTTTATATATTTATTATATTTGCTTGCTCGTATGACAATTTTAATATAAATATATAAAAATAAATAATCGACACTATCTGAATCGTTCGTTGCCTATGAAAATTTGAAGCCACCGTGGGTAAAAGTCATATTGCGCTGTCGCCGTGTGAAAACGTCACAGGTATTATGTAAAATAACAATGGGCACATCCGCATTTTATGAAATTATTAAAGCTGTCCTGTGTGTTTAGCATTGTTCAAGATCCTCCGTTCTAGTGAGTTTTCTTAGAGATGGCAAAACCCCGGGTCGGGTCTGGGTATTGCCATGACCGGACCCTGCCCGGATGCAACCAGTTCGGGTTCAGGTTCGGGCCGGATTTTAATTTGGGTACCCGAATTTTATATTTTTTAATATTTTATGTGTATATATTTTTTATTTTTTAGTAATTTTATAAATTTTAAATTTATTTCAATAAAATTTGACATGAAAATATAAACTTTAAGTGTTTAAAACTTTATATATGTATAATAAATAAGTCAAATAAATATAAAATATTTAAAATAATATATATTTTATAATTTTTTAAATAAAATCCGGGTTCCGGGTTTATCAAGTGATGCCCAATACCGACTCAGCTTCATACCCGGGCCGAGTATTACCCGGCCCGCAATGCCCGGGTACGATCCGGGTCCAGACCGAGCGGGTATTTTTGCCACCTCTAAGTTTTCTGAAGGACAAGGATATATATAAACAATTAGCTACAATATGGCAAATGCCGGTCTCCAATCTGTATGCGTTGTTACTTAATCGTAAATTTGAAAAATCAATTCTCTAGAAGTTACCCATTCAACCATTTATTAAACAAAAAAGTTCGTTGATCTTTTTGAAAATAATGGAAGCTCTGAAAAAAACTAAAAGTTGTTTTTATCTACAATTAAGATAGAAAAAAAAAATAATAAGGCGGATTGTCGAAGTAGCAGAGACGAAACAGCAGTCCATTTTGGGCATGGAAAGGGAGATCTGTGACGGTGAATTTTGATTGAAGAACAAGGGTAACAACACTACAGAGAGAGAGAACTGTGAGGGTTAGATCGGGATAAAAAGCTAGGATTTTAAAAGAGACAAGGCAAATTGCTTGAATTTTGTTTTATAATTTATTTTGTAATTTAATTGTCAATTTATTGAGAATGTGTTAAACATGTTCTTGGTTTTATAACCATAAAAGTGAATTTAAATTATTTGTTTTATAATTCATATTTTTTGAATTTAGCCCACCAAACATGTATTACATCTAGACTTGAACTATTGGAATATTTTTTTTTTAAATTTATTAAAACCCCTATTATTATTTATATTTTTACCCACAACTAAAATTACATGAAAAATATATGTATTTGATAAAACTTTCTCGTTAACTTGATTTCAACAAAAACTCTTTGCAACCATATGCAATTATATGTTCAAAATTTCAATTAAAATCTATTTACGATATGGAAAACAATACAAGTTGAGACTTTTTCGAATCCCGCAATGAGTTTTATGGCCAAGAAGATTTAATAAAGTAATTCTTGTGCAGTTGCAGTTACTATTGAGCTGACAAACTCAATAATTACTATGAGTAATTATATGAGTTCTACCCCAAACCAAAATTCTTTTATAAAGCAGGAGCTAATTTATTTACTAATCCTTCACGAATCAACAAGCAGAACGTCAACCTCTTTAAATAAACCCAATAGCTATTTTAATCAAAACAAACCACTGTCGAATTTCTTTGCTTGCTTTTTTGAGCAAACCAACAAACCCCCACCAATGTCCTTAAAATTTCGGCAAACCAGCAACTCGTGAAATATTGCAAATCAACAAACCCAGGCAGATACCAATTCAAAAGAAATCTATACAGCCATTACTCGGGCTTATAAATAACTTTTTTTTTTCTTTTTTACTATTTAGGGTTACTTTGGGAATAAGTGGAATGTTACAAAATTGTGTAAACTTTTTTTATTAATGTTTTAATGGGGTGTGTTAGGGAAAGGGGTTTTAAAAGCTTTTTTGAGGGGTCCTAATAGCTGCATTCTTACATCTAGCCTCCCAAAATGGAAATAAAAACAAGACCCTTAGGCCTCGTTTGGTATGTCAGATTGGATTGGACCGAATTAGATAAGATAGGATTATATTAGATAACATTGAATTATATATAATACTATATTGTATTTGGTGCAATGTTGGATTGGATTATTAATAACATATCTTGTGTTTGGTATGCCATGGGATTGGTTAGTAACTAATAATATGTCTTATTTATTAATTTATCAAAATTATTTTAGATTTATTTTAAAATGACATGGAATTTAATCTAACTTAAATAAATAATTATTGGTAAATTTATATAAAAAAAGCAAAATCTTCCCTTATTTTTTTATATTTTACAAAATAATATCATTATAAACTTAATAAGAATACCGGTCCATAAACGAAAAAAAAAAAATTACCAAATGTCACTAGTTGTATAGAAGAAAATATTACATATCATTAATATCAAAAGAGTGTATGACATATATACTATCATTGGATGATGACATACCAAAAAAACAAAAGTCATCATCCAAATGAATTTACAAAACAAAGAGTGCCAGCAAAAGTCATCACCCAAAGTCATCACCCAAGTGCCAGGAGGTTATCCCACAAGCCCCCTCGTTATAAGATTTTGACACAGTGTTGGATTAAATGGTGGGCTCCACCAATTTTGTACTACAATTAATTTTGGGTGCCAAACATTGTAGAGTGCTGCTAGGTATCGAGAGGAACGAGAGAAGGACGACAGAAACGATATTCTCTCCTGCTGTTTCTCCTGTCGTTCCTCTCACTCATTAAACATTAAAAAAATACAAAAAATGAATAAAAAAATGACGTGAAATCCAGCTTTCACTTTCCCCACCTTTCAGTTTCCTCTCTCTTTCACTTTCACTTTCCTCAATTCTCACGTAGGCTTTACTTTCAAGCTTCACTTTTACTTTCCTCTTCCTTAGCTTTCATTTTCCTCTCTCTCTCTCACGCAGGCTTCACTCTTCACTTTCCTCTCTCACGCAAATCACGGCCTCCCTCTCCAGCCCGAGCAACTATTCACGACCTCCTCCCTCTCCAGCCAGCAACCGATCACGGCCTCCTCCCTCTCCCCCTCTCTCGGCTCTCTCGGCAAACATTAAGTTCTTTTTGTTTTAAATTTCTGTTATGTGAAAGATCTGGCGTGGAATTTAAGCGTATTGTGGAATTTAAGTTTATTTTTTTTGGGTGTTGTTGCTGGGTCTCGTTGGAATTTAAGCAATGTAAATTTTGTTGCGGGTTATGTTATGAATTTTGTTTTATTTCAACTTTGGTGTTTATGTTGTGAATTTTGTTGCGGGTTATGTTATGGTATGCAAAATTTATTTCAAAACTATTTGTTTTAGAAATTTTAGTGGGTCTCGTTGGAATGTAAGTTTATGGAATTTAAGCAATGTAAATTTTGTTGCGGGTTATGTTATGAATTTTATTTTATTTGGTGTTTATGTTGTGAATTTTGTTGTGGGTTATATTATGAATTTTGTTTTATTTCAATACTATTTGTTTTAGAAGTTTTGTAAATTTAATTTTTATGAAACTGAATATAAATGTTAATTATTTTGTGCATAGACAACAACCAATAAAATTATTTTGTGCATAAAATTTACGGTTCTATGCACATTCCTTAAGCTTGGCCGATCTATTGCTTAAGCTTGGCCGATCATCTCTCTCCCTCACGGTTCATTTTTATGCATAAGTGAATTAAGCAATTTTCTATAACAAAATGTTTATTAAATAGTAATTATTTTGTGCATAGACAACAACCAATAAAATTCCTTCAGCAAAGGTTTCAGATCACAAAATTACATTTAATTTTACAAAATAATATTGGATTTTAGAACTTCTTCAATTATTGATTAAAAATATGTTTTTAATGTACTACCAAAAGTGCCAACCAATAAATGATGAGTTGTGAAGTTGCGAGAATTAAAACCCCAGAGAAACTAATCTTGAAAGTTAAATACAAATTACCGAAACCGGATTAAGTGAATTATAATTTCACCTTTGCCCTCTAAAGAGTTTATATTTTCACCTTTCAACAATATGCAAGGCCATAACTTAATTTCTAGCAAAACTCAGGTTAGCTATTCAACATAAATACTTGAATATTGATGGGTAAAAAAGTACAACAACCAAACAGGAAAACCAAATTAATGATAAATAAACTGCATAATGCTAACCTCCAAAGTCACAGCAAATTCATCAAGCAAAACAAAAAGTCATCTTTCCAATACTAATAAACCAGAAATACATCAGCCAAATGGTTTATTGCGAATTTAATACAAAGGATACTGGCTTTAATGTGGTAATTTACAAAAAAAAAAAAATCACAGCAGTTTGCTATGCATGCCCGCTTTCTTCAACCCAAATTCCCTAGCTTTACTAAGTTGCTCAGCATCCACTCTCAATCTTTGAAAAGCGATACTCGATATCCCTTGCTGTGTTTGCCACCTCAGTGAGTCCAATTTTGTCTTTTGCTTCTCAATCCCCCTAGAAATCTCAGCCATCTCGTCATAACGCTGGAAGCATGAGGGAGAGAGAAGCTGGTGAGGCACGCTGGAAGCCGTGAGGGAGAGAGAAGCTGGTGAGGCAAGCCGGAAGCGTGAGGGAGAGAGGAAAGCGAGGGCTGGAAATAACTTGATAAGATTTCCCTCTGCACGAAGCGATAAATCAATCTTTCTTTATTCATTCTTTTATTATTTTAATGTTTTATGTAGTGAGAGGAACGAGAAGCGAAACGGCAGGAGAGAATGCCATTTCTCTCGTTATTCTCTCGTTCCTCTCGCTCCTTAGCATTTTCCAACATTGTATTAGGATAACTTTAGAATGAAATTATCCAATCCCATCTTTTTGTACTTCAACCAAACAAGGCCTTAATGAATAATGGGGTTAACCAAAAAGTCCGGACAGGCTCCACCCATATGAATTAGACTTAGATATGGGTTGAGAAATAGGAAGCCTGCATAGATTAGACCTGGATTATAATCTTTTAATTTATAAATATAAAAATATATTAAATTAAAAATCAAAATATTAGATTAATTTTTTTGTATTAATGTTTGCAATTTATTATTTTGTGTTACTAATATCAAACCAGGGCTTTTTATCATATAAATAAAAAATATATCAAATAAAAAACTCAAAATATTATATTAATATATTTTTTTAATATTAGTATTTGTGATTTATTATGTTGTATTATTAATATTTTGTGTATTAAATTTTTATTCTATTATGTATTAAATAATTATCTTTAATTTAATTTTTTTACTTTATTAAAAATTTATTTCAGAATAAGTAATGATATAATCACAAACTCTTGTACAAACTGATCTGGCATGATAAAATTTATTGAATTAAATATCTCTTGGCCCACATGATTTATTTTCATTATTTTGTATTTTCATTCAACTAATGAATTAATGCCACATTAATTTGTACAAAATAAATTTATATAAAAGTTTGTGACTGTATTATCACTCTTTCAAAATTAATGAAGGTCGAAACTCAATGCTCTTGATTTGGTCTGTTTAAATTTGAATGGACTTTTAAAAGGTCTACACTTATGCTGCGTTTACTTTTTGGATTGGAGTGGGAATCCTGAGGAGTGGGAATCCTTGGATTAGGAGTGTGGAGTGGGAGTGGGAGTAGGGTGTTTACTTAGACTAAATGAAAGTATGGATTGTCAATCAGAATCCTAATTATTTGTTTACTTTGTCTTGGATTGGGAGTAAATTGTTTTAAATTATAATTTTATCCTTATGTACAGAATTATAATTTATAATTAAAAAATTAATAAAAAATATTTGGAAAATAAAATAAATATTTTATTATATTTCTAAATTAATAATAATTACTAATATTCTTAATTATGTAAATCATAATTTTTTATTAATTTTAATTTAAATTATTAATAATAGCAACACAAATGAAATATTATTATTGATAAGATAGTACAAAATTAATATTTTTTTAGAATAAAATATTTATTATTATTAATTGAATAAATAATTAATATTTATTAAAATTAATTTTTAATATTATTAATTTAAATATAATATTTATTTATTTTTATTTTATTAAATTTTAATAAAATAAATATTATATTATTTTTTTTTTGAATATATATTATATTATTTATTTTATTAAATATTATATTATTTATTTAATTATAGGGATAAAATGAGAAGAAGGGGGAGTGGATTCCCACTCCCACCTCCTCCCATGGGAGTGGGAATCCCACTCCCCACTCTAAAATTGAATGGGACCCATGGATTCTCACTCCCACTCCCCCCTTTTTTAAAGTAAATAAACACTGGAGTGGGAGGAATCTACACTCCACACTCCAACTCCAGAAAATAAACACTACGTTATTCTCAATAACTTGAGCCTGGACCTAAATTTAGATTTGAAAAACCCGAGCCCTTAATTTAAGGACCCTAACCCTCAAGATAGTACAACTTTTTAGTCGCGCTCTAGCCAAAGTAAAACTTAATGCATGTGGGGGAGATCATGTTCAGTGGCTACAATTGTGCGGTGGTTAAGGAAGGAAGGAAGAAAAATAAAAAAAACTTTTCGAACGGATCCAATTAAACAGATGTAAAGTAGAATATTAATAAAACAATGTATTATTTTTATTTCATCTAAGCTCGAAGTTAGGCATGTCAGCAACGACTTCTAAAATCTAATAGCATATTTTGACCAATCTTATTTTACCGATCTTAAATTTTAAATTAATATTATTTATTTATTATAATTATTTTTTAATAAAATATAATTGAAATTAAATTTTTTTCTTAAATTCTTAATATATTAACTTCTCATTTCTCACGTCGCTCTAGTTTTTTATTTGATTCACAATTTAAATCAAATATTAACTAATAATTTATTTCTAAATTAAAATTAAGCAAAATTATATATTATCACACGAAAACAAAACTAATACCATCAATAACAATGAAATATATCACTTGTTCATAAAGTTTAATAAAACTCAATATTAAAACTCACCATATATTAGTGGAGATGGTAGATTCGGATAGATATGAAAATAGATGGTGGTGATTTGATGATGATAGTGAAGATACCATAAATAAAGTAACGGGAGTAATAGTTATGATAGAGAGAATAAAATAAAATAAAATATTTTTAATTTTAATAAAAATAATTTCAAAAATAATAAGATACATTCAAAAGTAGGATATTAATAAAATAATTTGAGGGGACAAAATATCACTACTCAAAATCTAAACAATGCCTTTGTTAGAGCCCGCTTTGTAAGATGCTCCAGCTATGAACTACGAAAACGAAAACTAGCATTGACGACTGATATGAGCCGAACACGTCCACATTTGTCATGTTTACCAATAGTATAATGCCACGTCCTACAAATGCCACATGTAATCTTCTCCCAATATCACACGGCAAATAAGTATACAAAAACCAGAACCCAGAATTTAAACCCGAATTGACTAGAAGAGTCATTCTAAAAGAATACCAGTCCAGTGAAACCCTCTGAGAAATCATCATTTGTTAGGGTCATTTCAGTCACTGAGATTAGATCTTCTTTATTCAATCTTTCTCCACTTCATAAACCACAGGTAAGAAAACGTATAACGAAAAGAAGAATTAACGTTTATGAAAATCAATGTTTTTGATCTGATCAAATAAATGAATACATCAACGTGAGTGTCCGAGATCTCAATGGCGAATTGACGATCCTTGAAGTCGAACGACGTCGTTTCTTCCTTCTCGGTTCCTTCAAAAGCTACAATCCTCTGCGTCTCTCGTTATGGCTGCACCGTTTTTCTCGACGCCTTTTCAACCTTACGTTTACCAGGTACTCGCTCTCTTCACAATTATGTTTAATTGTTTTTAAAAAAAATATTTCGTCAATTTCTGTTTGTTTGCTGAGAAATTGAGTTCTATTTACTTAATGTTCGTGACTAAAACGGGCATTGATTGAATTAAAGAGGCGTTATTGGATATTTTGTCAGAATTGCCGTCTCAAATTACTTTGGCGTTTGATCCATTTTGCTTTACCCGCGAAATTGAAGATCGTGGCTGCTAGTTTTTCAGCTAGGGTTTAGTTTTCGTGCACTAGTTAATGGACATTTTAGGTTTGTGTACATATTGTTGCATTTTGGCATATTTCTAACGTTTGTTAATTGTTTTATGTATCTAGGCAATTACAAACAAATCTTTAAAGCTAATTGGAAGTTACAAATAATCTATTCTTGATTCACCTATGTAATATTTAGGCTGCTTGCTGTATGTTATAATGGATTTTAGTTGTTGTCCTTAGGCTAAGTTCATTTTTGTTCCTTGTATGATTATGGTTCAATCCATGGAGCTTCTATGCTTACATATCCCTGGTTAGAGGAATAATTGAAGTTTTGTCGGTTTTGTTGATATTCTAAACGCGGAGTAATTTATGAGCTATATTTTACTGCAGAGTCCACAAGATGCAGTAATACCATTTCAGATTTTGGGTGGTGAAGCTCAGGTTGTTCAGGTACTTATGATAACCTCTCAGAATATTTCATGTTTTCTTTCGTTTATTTTACTGATTCCTTCTCTTGTTCCTTACTTTTTTATCTGCTACTCAAATACATTTTTCTTATATTGGTCTTGCATTGACAGATAATGTTGAAGCCACAAGAAAAGGTTGTTGCTCGGCCTGGTAAGTTTGCTGGCATTGGGTTTCTTATATCATTTTATTCTTGTTGGATAGTGAAATACATGTACAGGACAGATTTTGGATCATGTAGCTTATCTCTTTGCAATGTTCATATGTAATGTAATCACAGTCAATAGTCATACACCTGTCTTCCGAAGTCAGCATTTTGGTCTGTCCATTACACATACATTAATTTTTTTGACGCAGTGATCTGCTTTATGCTTGATCAATGCTCTTCCATTTTATGTCTCTGGGTCGTCTCATCTTGTCTTGCCTTTACACCCTTTTGCTAGTTGGGTATGCACCATCATCCTCCTGGCTTCAGTCTGTTATTCATTATTTGGTATAAGTTACCTTCACTGGCTAGGAAAATTTACTTAACACTCCTTGAAAATGTTGCTTGACTGGAAATTAGTTTGCCATTGGACCCTTGTAATAGGGACTTCTTGCAATGGATATTTACGTGCTTGCCGCTTGGCATGAGGATTTTGCCATAATGTTGAAGTAAAGACATGGGGATTGCTTCATAAAATAGACAATGTTGCCAAAGGCCATGTCCATGATACATGCAGTTCAATTTATGAATTTTGAATTGTAAGACTTGTCTTCTTCAGTTATACAGTGATGACTGGTTGAACTGAGAGACGAATAAATTTCAGGTTCCATGTGCTTCATGTCTGGGTCAATGGAAATGGAGAACATTTACATCCCTGAAAATGAAGTAGGTATGTGGCAATGGCTTTTTGGCAAGACCATCACTAGTGTAGTTCTTCGCAATCCTGGTCCAAGTGATGGATTTGTTGGCATTGCTGCACCTTCTCTTGCAAGGATTCTCCCGGTTTGTACTTTACATCATGCCGAATTTCTGCAATTTTTACATTTCCTGCATATGTGAACTTAACCCATGCTCCTGAAATGGTGTTTGATAAGACTAACTATAGCATATGGTTTTTGTTTGATTCCCTTTCATTTTACAGATTGATTTAGCTATGTTTGGTGGAGAGCTTTTATGTCAGGTATACCCAACTTGTTCACTTTAGTTGTTTCCCTGTTCGACTAAGAGTTTATTTAGTATTCTTCTAGTTGTTGTTACTAAATTTGGATATCTTGTAGCTGCCTGCTGCCGCATTGTTTAGAATTTATTTTTGTGGTAGAATATTACCTTTTTCTTATTTCACTAGCCGGACTTTTATCTGATTTTGTTAAATTGTTTATAGCCAGATGCATTTTTGTGCTCCGTCAATGATGTGAAAGTTAGTAATACTCTTGATCAGAGGGTACGCAATGTCATTGGTGGTATAGAGGTAAGTCGAGAATAACTGTCAGTTTTCCTCTGTGTGTGTGTGTGTGTGTGTGTGTTCACATGCCATGTGTGAGCTATTTGATTGCCTTCTCTGCTCCTCTAAGCAAATTGTTTTGCCGATTTCAATTTTCTCCCTTTTATTTTCTACTTTCAAGGCTTAATATATATTAGTTTACTTTAATGGGATTGTAGGGATTTCTGAGACAGAAGCTAACTGGCCAGGGGCTTGCATTCATTCTTGCTGGGGGATCTGGTATGTGTCTTTTGCGTTTACACTTGAAGATAAATTTTTCATGGCCAAGAATGAATTGAAACTGAACATAAATCAGGTTTTAAGCATTTCCTTGCCAGGAATATGTATTGGCCACTTGGTTCTAGGCAATGCTTGTGTACCTGGCTCTGTGTATTTATAACTCAATCACTAAATTTGTTTCTCCAAGCTCATTTCTTGGCCAAATAAGAGATTTTTTGTTCCCCTCTATCATACTTCTCCTTCTAACTGTTTAATTCTATAATAGTGTACTCTTTGATTATAGGTTGCCACTTCTGCTATATAATTTGCTAACATTCCTGGATTTATTACCATTTAGACTAATCATAGAAGCATTATCTGTTTCCAATTTGCTAGTTGTGCAGAAAAATCTGGAGGTGGGTGAGGTAATTACTGTTGATGTGTCTTGCATTGTTGCTGTTACTTCCTCAGTCAATGTCCAAATCAAATACAATGGACCCATTCGAAGGGCGGTCTTTGGCGTAAGTTGCTCCTATTACTAAGTTTCCTTGTCTCTGTTGACCTTGTTAAAGATTCTTGGTACTTGTGGATTGAAACCATTTAATTCTGATGAGATTGTTGGCTGAACAGTGAGTCTAGTGTTTGTAGGACATTGTGAGCTATGTGTGTGGAGTCCCGTAACAATTGTGGCTGCTTTTAAAGGAACAAATATTTAGTTTTGTGTAAGGACTTTGAAGATGAGTGCAGCTTATTCCAGCTTTATAAGACATTCCAAAGTCCTGTTCATTGGAGCCACTTGTCTTTTGAGGGTCCTACATTCATGATTTTGTGTATACATCGTTGTTTTTCAGACCCTTATGTTTACAACTATGGTGAAATTGCAGGGTGACAATTTAGTGACGGCAGTTGTAACAGGACCAGGCATTGTCTTCATCCAAAGTTTGCCTTTTCACCGACTTTCTCAGCGCATAGCTAGGTAATTTCTTCTTGCAGCATAGTAAAGAATTTCTTCCCACCTTTGAATTAGATTTTCACTTCCTTTGTTTTGCTTACCAAACAGTAATTTCGTGAGGTGTTAGTAAAATGAATGGTTTTATGCTTTGCAGGGCAGTTACATCTCCAAACATGAGAGAAAATCCAAAATTCTTCGTTCAGATTGCTATTTTCTTTTTTCTTGCATATGTGGTGATTGTATCTTCATTAATCTTGACCGACGTATGAACCGTAATTTTCTTTTCCTCCTTTTAAGGAACCCATAGTATAGTTTGTGTCATTTGTTGTTGATCTGCGATTCAAAATAACCTTAATATTTTCAGTTAAATGGAAACAAATGGTTACGAATTGGTTGTCTGGATTTTAATCATCTGTTGATATTTTATCCTCCAAATAAAGTCCTGAAGATGATGAAATTTGGGCAAATTTGTGTTTCTGCGATTCATAACTTTGAATTTTGTTAAAGGGAACAGTAGGATTCCGATCAGTCAAACTTTGCTGTCCGTGAGGACCATAAGCGTTGAGTCGGGTGATGAACTCGAGGTTCCTGGTCATTGTGGGGGGGAAGAGCAGGCTTTTAATATAATTTATCTAATTTGGGAGTCCACAGCAAATCCGTTGTAGTCTAGTCGGTTAGGATATTCGGCTCTCACCCGAAAGACCCGGGTTCGATTCCCGGCAACGGAATTTAACTTTTTATTGAGAAATGATTGAACCACGTTTCATACTACCGTGCAGGGATGTGCAACTTTTGGGGAAAACATGTTGTGAATTGATGATTTACATTCTAACAAGCATTTATTTCTTTTTAATTTGGAGACGCTATCCTGTAATTAAAGCTTAACCATTTACTACAGTCAGGACAACACAAATCAATATTTTTTAAACAGAATAATATTTTACAATCTCCTTAATTTATCTCATCAGCCTTCATTCTTCAATTAATCTTACAACAAATTTTAAAATTACATAAAATACTCATATACTCAAGCCTGAATTCTTGAACAAACTTTCCACAATCCATTATAATCTCTCCCTCTCTCTGTGTGAGAGTGTGTGTGTGTTGCTAATTTTATAAGAGAAATTTCCAAGCCTTTTATCCATAGTTGATGGATTATTTCACACTAATTTAAGACATTAGGTTTGGAGAAAATAACTTTTTCAGGGTGATGTTTCTATGCTAGGTTGATTGATTTTAAATTTATAGAAACTACTTTCGTTAAAATATTAATTTTTTTTTAGTTAAGTTAAAGAAAAAGATTATTTTTCTAGACTCATTTCATAGTTTTTGAAAATTTTAATGAGTATGTCGTCAATAGTTTAATCGTTAATGAAAATTTGAGAGTGTTCTACCTGAAATTAACTATTTAAGTTGATGAAGAAAATAAGTAAGTTTTATTCAAAAAATATTTTATTGTAATCATTTTAAAATTTAACATGAGCACTTTAGTAAATAAAACAATTTTTACACGAGGGTTTTCAATAAGAAGTTTAGGGGGTGCTCTACTCATTCTCTTATATACAATATATTCCAAGTCGGCATAGATTCTGAAGGTCTGGGCAGTTAACAAGAAGGGAAATTTTTAACACCCCTCTAATGGTATGATTATTTATCGATTAGGGAATCTTAAACTATAACTAGAATTATTAACAATGTTTATTTCATAAAATAAGAGCGAGAATTAAAATCATAATCGCGGTCAACTACAAATTAGAAATGAGAAATGAGAGATTGATTTTCACTAGGTTAGGAATCAATCTCCCACTCTTAGTAAGGGTGGACAAATAACTCAATCCGACCTAAAAAATAGAGTTTAGATCAAATTAGATTACTTACCCAATTCGATCGAGTGCTCTTTACTCAACTCGATTAGATTGGATTAAATCCAATCTTATCCGAAAAATCTAATTGGGTTGGTCTTGACAAAAAAAATAGAGCCAAATATTGACTCACTCTCTCGCACAAACAACAGTCGCTCACACACACAAAAAAAAACAAATCTTGACTCGCTCTCTCACATAGTCAACACAACACTCACACCACGCAAGCACTCACATATGCTGCGGCATCATTCACCAAACAGACAAATACATACATAGATTGAAGATGCTAGATGCAGTGCAGATGGCAATTAGAATGGCAGCACAGACAAACATTGCAGCAAGCAGTCACCGACTCACCAACGCAAACACGCGAAGCTAAGCCATCACGAGTCCGCAACGCACCGATACGATCTACTGCAGCTCGGCTGCCGCCGCCTCTTGCTTCATCAACCACTGTGATTGTTGCTGCAGGTTGCTCCACCTCAACTGACATCCATCGTCACCGAGTTTCTCTAAACTAAAGTTTTCATGGTATATTACTATGTTATATTAAATAATTATAATGGGGTTTATTGTTTGACATATTGTGGCATTAAATCATAATTGCAATCACCAAAGTTTATGAACTTGAATGCAATTTCTAGTTGAGAAACAAAAATAGAGTTGAGAATGAGTCAGTAAGAAAGGAAATAAAGCTCATTGATGTGTTAATCCTAACCTGATTTATGGGAACTCAACTCAACTTTTTGATCTGATCCGAATATATTCAAATAGGATCGGATCGAATTACAAATTCATGTTGAATTCAAATGAGTTTTTCTTCAACATGATCAACTTAGAAACCTGATTAGGTTGACTCGAACTCAATCCAAACTTAATTTTGTCCACCCCTAATTCTCAGGACCGATGATTTTACCCCATTAAAATGATGATATTCTGAAAATACTCTCATTTAAATTAAAAAAATATAAATAGAAATAAAGAGCAAATTCGTTACTGCTAAAAGCTCCCTCTTCGTCCCCGGTCATCACCTATGAAGCAACAGCTGATCGCCGGTTATCATGTCAGAGGCAACAATAGTCAGGGGTTGCAGCTGTCACATCGTAGAAGTCGAGACACCACTAGCGGCAGCGGTTGTATTTCGATGTGATGATGATGATGATGATGATGATGATGATTATTATTATTAAAAGTATTATAATTAATTAGTATTAATGTGTTAATAATATTATCATTAAAAATTAATAACAACAACAACAACAATTTTGGATAATAATAATCACAATGAAAATACAAAATAATAATTATAACAATAGTTAGTTAAGAAAATTTTAATAATTTGTAATACTTTGATTCAAATTCTAAGATAAAGTATACCAGTTAATGACAATACAACTCATTCTCATTTCAATTCTTATAACTAAAAATTTTATTATAAAAGTAAACAATTTATTCAAATTTCCATTTCTTATTTCTGATTCTCATTTCACTCATAACAAAATTGAATATACTTTTCTCTTACAATCTTGGTCTAATTGTCCTTTACCCTTCCCCACAAATAAATTTTATGGGTATAAATCTTATAGTTTCAATTGTTGATGTAAATAAACATATTAATATTTTGGTCTATTATTTTAAGTTTGCAAAAAATTAATTTGAAAAGAAAAGGTAGGAAATAATAGCTGGAGAAAAATGGAAGACAAGATGATGAGAAAAGTAAGTTTAGTTACAACAAAAACATGCGGGATTACAACAAGCAGTTGGCTGATGTAATCAAAGCTGCTGAGGAAAATGAATCTGCAAACCCAAGTCCGAAGTGAACGATGAGGAAGATGATGTCAAGAGAATAGCCGTGAAGGGTTCAAAAGTTGAGTTTGCGTTAAAATCCATAATGTAATACGTGGCTGTGTCAAAGAGTTTGAACAGAGCGAGGAAATTGGTAAAGGAGTCTAATTACATGTATGCCCTTAAATTTAATCGTAGACTCCTAACTTTAAGCGCACCAATGCGTGCGGAGCTCAGAAAAATAGCATGGCCAATGAAACTTTAACACGTATGGGGGGAATCAGATTTTTGCAATTATATTACGATTGGGTGTTGAAAGGATACTTACGGGTAGAGTTGGTAAAATGAGTCATCGGATCGTGTTCGTGTCGTGTTAAATTTAGGTCAATTTAAATCTGACCCATTTAATAATCGTGTCAAAATATTGAGACCCAAACCCGACACGAAAAAATAATCGGGTTATCCAATAACCTGTTTAATATCTATATATTGAATAAAAGTTACATCAAATATTTACACACTATCATACATACATATGTACATACATACATATATAATTTATCGATATTATAAAATATATATATCGACCAATATATTACACATTTACACTATGGAGGTTTTAATTATATATATATATATATATATATATATATATATATATATATAATATTATAAAATATACATGTCTATCAATTTTTATACATTTACACTATTGAAGCTCTAAATATATTTAAAATTTTATAAATAAAACATTATGTTTATATTCACCCTTTTAAAGAATAAAAAAAGAAAATCATTTCTAATATTTGAATTTTAATGATAAGAATATGTAAATTATTTTAAAATAGAAAATATAATCAGGTCATTGATCGAATAAATGAGTCAAGAATTTTAACCTTAACCCGACATGAAAAAAAATTATATTAATCCGAATCCGACTCATTTAATAATTATGTTAAATTTAATGATTCATACCCATTTATTTATGTTTGTGTTCGTATCGGGTAATCAAATCATATCAAATTTTACCGACTCCACTTACGGGTGCTAACAGCAGTAGTCATGTTCCGAATCGTGGCCCACTCAAACGTTATCTAGACACACCGCGTAAATCAACAGCATGAGAGACGCAAACGCGCTCTTAAAAGGCGAGTATTAGCACGAGCACACAAAACGCAAACTTCTCAGCCATTACCCGTGCCGCGCAAGGATATCATTGCTACCGCCTATAAATATCCACATGTCACGCAAATGCTACCGAGGCTTTTAACATACTAATAATTCTCGGAAAATCAATAAAGAGGAATACTCTTTCTCTCTCGTCACTCTCTATTCGATTCATAGAAACCCTAACGCTCGCTCTTCGAAATAATGATCTGTAACTTATATTGTTCCAATCGGCTCTTCACGGTCTCCAATCTGACGACATTCAATGATCAATAATCGCTTTTTACCGTACCAGAGTCTCGCGATAACGCTTTGAAGACCATCTCGATTGATCCTGAATATCGCGTCGGTGTTCCCTAATTGTAATCGACTCTCAAAGATTTTGATAGGTGGCGATTCTTTAATCGAAAATAAAAGATTTGAGGGGTTTATCCTCTTTTCGTGCGATTTGTGAGTTCTTATCCGAATTGAAGGAATCAGCCTGCAAATTTCTCGTTTGCGTTCTACAAGAATATTTCTTTCGCAATTTTGCGATCTTGAAGGTTTCTGCGGCGTTGTTTTGAGGAAAGTTTTGAGTTCTGCATCTGGCGGCTGGTGAAGAAGATTCAGCGGGAATCCCCTTTGCGTGGATTCGATTGGTTCGATCTTTCTTGAGAGCATTGGAAAAAATAAAATAAAAGAGAGCTTTGCTTTTGTACTTTGTCATATATATATTTTTTTGTTTCTTTGAGTTGAGTTGAATATCAGGCCCTATATTTTTGTTCAGGCCTTCGATTATCATCGCTTCATTATTTTGTGATCTTCTCTTTGATATATTCTATTATTCCATACTTTTTTTATTCATCAATCAGAAAAAAAAAAACAAAGGAATGGCTGTGTATTACAAGTTTAAGAGTGCAAGAGACTATGATTCTATCCCAATGGATGGTCCGTTTATATCAGTTGGTACTTTGAAAGAAAAAATTTTTGAATCAAAGCATTTAGGCAGGGGTAAGGACTTCGACCTCCTGGTCACTAATGCCCAAACTAATGAAGGTTGGTTTTTGCTCTTTAGTAATAGTTTTTTAGTAGCTGGTTATTAGTCTTGATTTTGTTGACCAACTGTCGATTCAGTGCGTGAGACAAGTTTTTACCTTTCTGGGTTTTGGATTTTGCCTAGATTTTAACAATTGGTCATTAATTCTATTTTTTTTAATAATTGTTGGGTTTAAATTATGAGAGAGGACTTTTTGTGCTCTGGGTGTAGGGTCTTTGCATTCAGATAACTTTGTTTCAGTGAATGGTTATTCTGCATTGGGCATTTGTCTCAAACTTGTAGTCATGTCTTTCACTGAATTTGGGTGTCACATCCACTTTCACTCAACCCTTAACCAATCAAGAATAGTTGGTTCCTTTTAATAAACCTAGATTTATTTGGTAACTGGGCTCATGTATCTGACTATATCAAGTGAAACAATTTCTTACCAGAAGCACTTGGAGTTAGTTGGTGAGGAGCTGAAAAACTCAATTTATTAAAATTGAAATTATCCTTTTTGGTTGTTTGGGAGGCTGTTATCACGTTTACGTGGCTAGGCTGAATTTTCTTATGATTGGTTTCTGAAGGAACTGAAGTTCGGATAACGTTATGTTTAATTTGTGGATTAATATGTTTGCAGTGTTTTATAGACTTCTTGTTCTCTGTTTTCCAATTTCAGAGTACCTTGATGAGGCAATGTTAATTCCCAAAAATACATCTGTGTTAATTCGTCGGGTTCCTGGACGGCCTCGCATGCCTATTGTAACTGAGCAAGAGTACTATCTCAAACCTTTAAATTGTTAATCGTTTTTGGTTTATTTTTGTCTATCTGTTAGAATAGTCCAACAAAACTTATTGGTGGCGTTTTAGCTTGACATAATATATGTCTGGGCCTCATGGTTTGGGCAGTGTGGTTTTATAATCTTTTGTAAAATATATATGCATCATAGTGGTTATTGCCATTTGTATGGTCATTTGATTTGATATAAACTCTGAGGGCTCTATTGAGGTTGGTGTGTAATATTTTGGCAGGCCTAAGGTGGACGCTGTGGTGGAGGACACACAACCTGAAAAGAGTGGCTTCCACGGTGTTGATTCTTCTGCCATGAATGTGAGCATTTATGACTTTGGTCGTTAATTTTTCTTTGGACTTCAATTTGGGCTTTTTGATCAGATCTAGTTGATATGTGATTATATTGTCTAAAACGAATCTGACTTAACAGACTTTGGACTCTGAGTGGGATGAATTTGGCAATGATTTATATGCAATTCCTGAGGCACCACCTGTTCAATCAAGCAACCCACTTCTGGATGTTGCTCCAACAAATAAAGCTGACGAGGACAGCAAAATTAAGGCTTTAATTGATACTCCAGCCTTGGACTGGCAGCGGTGAGATGTCTTTATGCTTTTGCTGCTATATTTCTAACTCTGATGATTGGCCTTCAGGAAATTATGATTCATCATTACTGATCATTTAATATGTTATGTTTAAATTATGGGTTGCATCTGCAGGCAAGGTCCTGACAGCTTTGCCCCTGGTAGAGGATTTGGCAGGGGGATGGGCGGAAGGATGGGCGGACGTGGTTTCGGTGATTCCTTAAACTTCATCTTCTTTTCTCATATATTCTGTGTTGATTTGGAAATTTTTAATCACGAATCTCTCTGTGTGTGGATATACCCTGTTACGTTAACTTTGGCATCTTTTAGTTTTATAATTTTACTGATCTCTATTACCGTAATTTTTTTAACTTAAGTTTTGTCTTGTGAAACTGACATTTTACCGACTTTTTGCTGTTGATTAGGTTTGGAGCGTAAAACACCTCCACAAGGCTATGTATGTCACAGGTGTAAAGTTCCTGGTACGTTCATTCTTAAGTGTTGTATTTTTAAGATTTTTGGTTTCTTTGTTTGAGCAAGGAGGTATATGTCCTCAAGGTGAACACATATTATTTGGGCATGCACTTGGAGCCTAAACACTTCATTGTGTGGATTTAAGAAAACCTTAAATTGTACTTAAACCATGGTTGTATAGTTAAATTATCTAGTAAATGTTGTCAACTTATTTCTTTTTTTCTTACTCAGGACATTTTATTCAACACTGCCCTACAAATGGTGACCCAAAATATGATGTTAAAAGATTTAAACATCCAACTGGAATTCCGAAGTCGATGCTCATTGCAACTCCTGATGGCTCGTATGCTTTACCAAGTGGTGCAGCTGCTGTTTTGAGGCCAAATGAGTAGGCTCATGTTTGCTTTATTTTTTTAATTTTATTTGTCCCTGCTTCTTAGTAAACGCAGTTGTAGGCTTTAGAATTCATTGGAACCTTTGTTATTGTATGCAGGGCTGCTTTTGAGAAAGAAATTGAAGGCTTACCTTCAACTCGTTCTGTTAGTGATCTTCCACCAGAACTCCACTGCCCACTGTGCAAGGAAGTAATGAAAGATGCAGTGTTAACAAGCAAATGTTGTTTTACAAGTTTTTGTGACAAATGTATGTTTCTTGTTGTGTCATTCATTTATTGAATTTATTTCAACGAGCTGTTATATCATTATACCATTATTTTCAATGAAAATTTAAAAAAAGGGGTGTACCTTTTTATGCATTCCTCCTTCTGACATTTGGCTAATTTGTTTTGTATCTGCTCTTTAATTTTACTGCATTGTTATATATTTTCTGTTTACTGAAAACAGCCTGTAAAACTTTAACTCAGGCATCAGGGATCAAATTATTTCAAAAGCAATGTGTGTATGTGGGGCGACAAATATTCTTGCAGATGATCTTTTGCCAAATAAGACGCTTAGGAATACGATAAATCGTATTTTGGAGTCCGGAAATAATAGTAGTGCTGAGAATGCTGGAAGCACTTTTCAAGTTCAAGGTCTGTATCGTGAATGCTTTTCTTTTTGACCATTGGTGTGGGAATGAAAATGAATGACTAACGTCATTGTTGTCTTCAAATACAGATATGGAATCTGCTAGATGTCCGCCACCGCCTAAGGTTCCATCTCCTACCATGTCTGCTGCATCAAAGGGTGAGCAGAAGCTATCAGCTGGAGACAAAGAAACTCCAATTGCTATGGAGACTACAGATGTGGGAAAGGCTGTTATTACGGCGACGCAGAGCGTCGAAAAAGTGCCACCAGCAGCAAAGGCAGTTGATGTGTCTGAGGCTACACTGGAGTCTGCGAGTGTGAAGGAGCCAGCTTCACAAGGGAGTGCCCCAATGGTGGAGGAAGAAGTGCAGCAGAAGATGGCTTCTGGGGAGGCAGGTAATGATTGTTCCTCCTATGAATATTTTGGTGAAATATTGATGTTGCATGGGTTTATTATCTTTTATTTCACGTTCTTCCTTCATAACAGATGGTTTAAAGTGAATTGTCTAATATTTCTCAATTGTTTACCATGTCAGCAAAGAAAAAGAAAAAGAAGAAAGTTCGTGCACCTGCAAATGGTATGTCTCCCCCGTTTTTTCATCTCTATCTGGCACTTTATGTTTCTTTCTTCATTGCTACTAGTGAATGGGCTTGAAGGTCTAAAATGGTAGACTTGCGTCACAAATTTTTTAATGGCTTGTTTTCCTGATTCAATTTTGGGTGCCTTTCAGACTTACAGTGGAAAACCCCTCAAGATCTTGCAGCGGAGAGCTGTATGATGCCTCTTGGCCCCTCAGCCTATAATCCTCCTGCAGCCTATAATCCTTACTGGACTGGCATTCAGCCTGGGATGGAGGGATATATGGGTCCTTTTGCAGGTGCCATGCCTTATATGCCTTATGGAATGGGGCCCCTGGACATGGCATTTGGAGGTGTCATGCCTCAGGAACCTTTTGCTGCACAAGGGTATATGATGCCTGTTGTTCCACCTCAGAGGTATGCTATTTCTGAACTCATAGTAAATTGCAGTTTTGCCTTTCAAACAGTATGGAAAGGATGGATGATATGAGTGTGTCCCTGCAAGTTATGGCCGCTTGCCTGTGTGGAGATGCACTTTAAGGGATGCTTTATAGAATGAATGCATCATCTTGCAAGTCTACTAAACAGACCTTGTTCTCCATTTTGCAGGGACTTGGCAGAGTTTGGAATGGGAATGGGAATGGGGATGAATGTCCCGCCACACATCATGAGCAGAGAGGAATTTGAGGCTCGAAAAGCTGATGTAAGAAGGAAACGTGAAAATGAGAGACGAGGTGAAAGGTAATGATTTACAATACTAATTATATCATAGATTCTTTTTTCATTTTGTAAACTTCTGGAAAAGATCAAGGGAATTGTTTCCCAGTTTTGTTTCCTATAATCTACAGAATTTGGTTGCTATCTACCGCCACTTTAAGTAATTATTCGCAAGTTTCTCTTGCTTTTAGTTATGTTGTATTCAGTCAATTCCTATTGTTCAATGATTGAGTAGGTTTAATAATTATGTCCTCCTGCAGGGAGTTTTCTAGAGATCGAGAATATGGTAGGGAAGTAAGCAGCGGTGGCGATGCTTCTTCAATGAAATCAAAATCTGTATGTGTTTTCATTGGCCAAACTTCATTTTCTTCTCTTTTCGTGTTCTGCGGCAGGTTTCTCTCATGGTTCGGAGCAACTAGTTGGTTAGATAGCACCACCATGGCAAGAGAACACTTGTTTGCCAAGATAACTTTTTCTTTTCTCAAACTGTTGTCGCAGTTAGGACTAAATAATCTGGAATCAGTTAATTGGATGTTTTGAATGTTTACCATTTTAATATAATTTGTCAGTTAATTTTAGCATTCATAGAAACACTTTTGAGACCTTAAGTTAGGTTAAGTGTCACCATGCCTGTACAGTGGACTGGGTCTTGCTTTTCAACTGGTTCATTTATCTCATTCTAGACGTGGGAAACCTCCTAGTTGTGTTGAAATTGTTTTGCACCCACTTTGGGAGAAAAGCAAGGTTTAGAAATATTTTTTATTGGCAGTTGAAATTTTGTTATCCTTGGGACAATCCTCTCTTTTGAGTGATTAGCAAATGTCTGAATGCTGGTAATCTTGTTGGGATTGTGGGGGGAGAAGCAAATATGCACGCATAATGGGCCAACTTTGGTCCAATATTAAATAGTTCACATAGTTCAATGTCGTCAATATAAATTATTTATATATACCGATAACGAACGTCAATTTACTCCTTTATAATTTCGAATAATAAATCAAAACCGGGGGCCCGGTTCGCTGCTGCTATTCTTATTCACCCCCAAGTGTATTGCGCTCGAATTGTCTATCAATATTTTTTGGTTAATCATTGTACAATGGGCTAAGCCCATGGAAAAGGAAGTAGAAAAGTGAAAAATGGTGGGATGGTTGTGGGTTCAATTATCAAATGAATTGCTGGTGCTGCTGATTCGGTTTTCTTTTTATTTTATTTTATTTTATTTTATTTTTTGGCTTTGAGCGCAGAAATCAGTTCCCCAAGTTTCGAGCGCAGACCACCACCATCACCACCGCCACAGACCCGTAAGATCCTCGCCGGAACCACCACTGCCACCACCACCACGCCCCTCCAAGAGAAAGTCTGAACACCACCATCACCTTGACCGGGACCGGGATTATGACTATGAATACGACCGTGAACGTGAACGGGAAAGGGAAAGAGAAAGGGAAAAGGAGCGGGAACGTGATCGCAACCACCACCATCGTACAGAGTCATCTTCAAAGCACTCCTCTGAACCACCCACTACTACCACCAGCAGCAAACCGACTTCAACAGCTGCAGCAGGCGCAGATAAAAAGCACAAAGGGAGTGTGTTTTCTCGCATTAGCTTTCCCGAAGAAGAAGCCGCCGCCAAGAAACGCAAGATCTCGTTATCTTCTTCTTCGGAAGCTGTAGTGAGTGGTGTCTCTGGCCATCAGAAGCTACCGACTAATACGAATGGGTATTATGACGATTACAAGTCGTCGTCTTCTCATTCTGCGAAGGCATTGAAGACGGCGGCTAGTAGGGGTGCGGACTATGAGTCTAGTGATGATGACAGACATTTTAAAAGAAAGCCGTCCAGATACGAACCCTCTCCTCCACCGCCTACAGCTGATTGGGACGACGAGCCTCGTCTACGACGCAAGCATAATAGATAAAGATTGTTTTGAGTTGATGAGTTGAGCGAGGCACAGATTTTCAATCGGAGGTTAAGGTCAATTGATCAATTGTACCATGAATAATAATGATTGTTAAATAATATGTTTCCACACGGCCTGACGGACGATTAATGTCTGTGCTACGTTTTTTTTTTTTAATTATAATTAAAACTAATATGAAAAAAATCTTTCTGAATTTCATTTTTCTCTTTTTCTCTGTTACTGAGCAGTCTGGAGCCGTAGTCCGGTTAGTTAACAATGTTATTATAAAATTAATTTTTATAATTTGGATTTTAAAAAATAATTTTGAAAAACATTTATCAAACATTAAAATTAATTTTAATTTTTTAAATTACTTTTTAATCCTTCAAAATTAATCTCGTGCAATCTCATGCGCGTCCACCATCTAAGCTCTGTTATTAACTACGCACGTTGCCGCCACAACAAGCATGGCCCATGGGCGCCTCAATGGAAAAGGCATCCATTTACATTGATTTATTAGAATTAATATTATCATAAAATTTTCCTTAAATACTTATTTAGTTTCAAACTAGTTTATTATTAATTTATATATTAACTGACTGCTATACATTTAAAAAAAAAGATTTTTTTTTTAAATTTATTATTATCTAATAAATTTATCCAATTATTAATTTAGAGTGATGCTATTAGCAACCCTTTAATATCCTAATGAAACCTCTTCTTTGAATTTACAATTTTATCCGGATATAGAATTACATGAAACTCCCACACAATTTCATCTTATCTTGTACAAACATTTTACACGTGCATCTGTCAGACTTTATAATACGAACTCTTGGCACCCACATGTAGAATATATATATATATATATATTTTTAATTTTTCAGTTCAATTCAAAATAGTGGAAAAAGTACAAAGAACTTATTATTGCATATGGGCCCTGAATTCTATTTTTATTTATTTTAATATTCATAATTTTGTTGTTATTTTTGTGAAGAACTATTATCCATTATTGTTTTGCTCCTTCAAATACAATTCTCATGGTTCTCAAAATTCACTAGTTTATTGTTGATGCATCATTTGTGCCATTGTGATAAACGCAATAACGTGGTTTTTTTTTTCTTTCAAGCATTCGTCTTCTTTTTAAACTCATCAACTTTCTCCATTATTTCTCTTCGATCTACAAGTGAAATCGTCTTGCTTTGATGATAGCCTAGAGTTTTCTCTCCTTTCTCTATTATTAGCCTTCTTGCTTGTGAATCCAATCTTTATTTTTTTTAGAAAAAAGCAAATTCAAGGAAAAAATTACAAAACTCAGCTGCTTTTCTGCAATTAATCATCTTGTCAACTTCTAACCAAGGTTATTTACGGAATAAGGGAGGTGTCATTAGAAAAAATTATATTCATTTTAATATCTTGACGGGTACCAAAAAAAAAAAAAAGTGTTGACACTTGACAGTACTTTTAAGGAGTGCCAATAGCTCCACTCATTAATTTAAATCATTGCTCCAATTTGGGACCGATAAAAATAATTATTGAATCGAAATTATCAATTTATCATATATTGATTTAACAACTCTGCTGTATATGTTTTTATTTTAAAAATGATTCTGGATCAAAGAATTCGTTTAGTCTTTGATTATTACGCTTATTACAAATGGTGAGTTTAGTCTGGCCAGGACTGCAAATATTCAGAACACTTATCCGTCCCCTAGAAAAGCTCCTGGAAATTATAAAACTAAAGAGAATATCACAACAAATATAATATCGAGTTATTTTGCAGCAAGCAACTGAAGAAAAGGAACTGAACTGTCAATTACAGATACAAATAGGCAACCTCAAATTATTGAAAGATCAACATCATCTGTTTATTCTGACAATCATTTAGCATAAGCTAGGACAGACCCGATGAAACACCAAGTTCAAATACACATTTCAACAAATTTAACCCAACACCGGTGCTCAAACATCACCAAGAGAAGCCATGGAACAATTTATCCAAGCAGTCGTCGACGATTCAGCACCTCAGCAGAGAAACTATATCTTCTGATACAAGGGCAACAGAACTAGGTCTTCAAGGCCGAGCATATGAAAAGCAGAGTTCTAATCTAAACTACCAATAGTGTGTATGAAACTGCATATGATGCTGCAGGCACACCCTGCAAAAGCTACACAAAGAAACAAATATAATAAGTCTAATTAACAATAGAAAAGGCTTGCATAATAAACTGAACATGAATTATCCAACTGATATCACTCAATTATAATGTACACATAATTAACTAAAGATTGTGACCAAGCAACTAGTTTTACAAGCCTCTATTTATTTTGTGAACTGAATACTCAAATCCCATATCTAAACCATATTAATCAAGTCCACCACCCATGACTCTCCTTCCAGTATATTTTTCATCCTGTGTACTGTCACCCCATATGAGCACTGATACAAGTATATATCATCATCAAAGCAATTCTACAAGTTTTTTTTACAGTTAGATCCCTCAAAAAAAAAAAGTTATTGTCATTGTCTTCAAATTATTAACAATCTTATTTTAAAAAACTGCTTGAACGTTAACTAATAATTTTTCCAATGACTCTTACACCTAAATTTTCTGCAAACTTCATCCCAGCACTAGAATTCGTTAAACTTGACCTATGCAACCAAATTTTTAAGCAATCGAATAGCAGGACATCAGAGCTTCCACAAAAGTGCTTCTTTTGTGAAAAATATTTAACTCTTAAAACTAAACACCCAAATGACTAAATGAACATAGCCAATGGCAATGTAGTAAAAATATTAAAAACACAATGAAAATATGGGGAAAAAAAAAAAAAACTTACAAGCTATGAGCTATCTCAGTTGCGGCTGGCAATCATTCCGGTCTTTCGCGCGTAGGCGAAGATACCACCAGCATCAATAACGGGCCCCAAATCACCAATGGGCTTCAACTTATACTCCTTCCCAGTAGTGTGATTGATCAAACGGCTCTCAGCAATTTCAATAGTTACCACATCTCCCGTACTGCACTCCTCACAAAGCCTTGCCTCCGAATCCAACGGATATATTTCCCCCGTCGCAACTGAATTCCTAAAGAATATCCTCGCGTAACTCTCTGCAACCACCGCCGAACAGCCTGCCGCTCCCAGCGCCACCGGCGCGTGCTCACGCGACGACCCGCAGCCGAAGTTACCGCCTGCGATTATGATCTTGTACTTTGTTTTTGTTTCGTTTTCGTCGATGAAGCGCGTGGTGTAGGTCGCGGGCAGGCCGATTAAAGCGTAGCTGCCGAGTTTTTCGTATTCATCGGGATTGGATGGGACCAAGGTGAGGTACTCGGCGGGGATGATTTGATCGGTGTCGATGTTGTCGCCGACCACGTAGCAGAGGCCGTGAAAGGTCGCGGTTGGTTCCTTGGTGGCGCGTGAATCTGCTGAGGTGGCTTTAGGGATTACGGAAACGGCGCGTTGGAAAGTGACGGCGGCCCTTCCGTTGCCGGTGGTGAATTTGAGCGAGTGTGGGATGAATAAGGGTTTGGTCTTGGGGATGGGTGACGAAGTGAAAGTAGTGTTTGCACCAAAAGAGATTGATGAAGCCGTCACCATTGTTAAGCCGCCACCGAGTAGCGTCAATTTCTTTCTTTCTAACTCTTTTTTATGACGAGGCGTCAGGTTCTCACTTCTCACTTATTTCTAAAATTTCGTTCGTGGCAAGGGTTTGGTTTAGCTTTTTCTCTCGAGTCACGTGTTCCCCCGTGTGTTTATACCTTCGACAATGTTATAACCACTTTAATATAAAATATATGATCATAATTACTCGATTAAAATTATAATATATTTTTATTATTTATTAATTTATACGTTTAATTGTGATTTGTACTTTATTTTAGAACAATTTTAAGAAGCAATTGTTTTATTATATTTATTTATAAAAAAACAAAATAATTAATAACTTTAATTTTAAACTGTAAAATAATTTGTAGATTTGAGTTTTTAATTTTCCATAAAGAATGGTTGCTGAAAATGATTTGTTTCAGGAATAATGGACTCTGATAGGGGCCCGAACTCTGTTACACAGAAGCCCATGTCTTGGTAGGCCGAACCTCAAACGACGGTGATGCAATTGGATGCTATACAATATAGGGCATACAATTTCAGAACAACTAAAATGGGCGGCCCAGATTTGGAAGCCTATTGTCACTCCATCTTTATAAGCCTTGCGTCTCTCTACAACCCCTATAGCTCTCATTGTAAGCGAAAACCCTAGTCGCACGGATACTGCGCAGCTCAGCTCAGCTCAGCTCAGAGCCAATGGGTACTCTCCCTTCATCTGTGTAATATTAAGAGTCTTTTCGTTCAACTAGAAAACAATGGAGCCATTAACATAATGATTTGGAGTTTCAAATTTTTCCTTCGGGTTTTGCTTTTAATGAGCTTTTCGTGTTTATCGCATGATCTGCGTGGTTGTACGCTTTCGTCTGTTAGATCATTTTATTGCAGTAATAAATGAACGAAGCCATTAACAAGTTTTACTGGTGTTTTCTGAAATCCATTTTGCACTTAATTTTTTTATTTATTTTACAAAGTGGATGCTTTCCGACTCAAAACATTTTAGGTTGGAAGAATAATGTTCTTGTAGTCTTTGATGCAAAATTGGTATAATGCTGGGGTTTGTTTTTCCAAATTTTTAATGGGATTAATTTAAAACAGGGGCTTACACGTTCGTGTCGGAGCTATGGAGGAAGAAGCAGTCAGATGTGATGAGGTTCTTGCAGAGGGTGAGGTGTTGGGAGTACCGCCAACATCCATCTATTGTTAGGGTCACCCGTCCCACTCGACCTGACAAGGCTCGACGCTTGGGTTACAAGGCCAAGCAGGTAATGATTATCTTTGTCTTACCTGTATATAGTTGCTTTTTTTGTTTTGGTATTTTTTTTTGGGGGGGGGGGGGGGGATATTATATTTGTTATTTGGATTATCTGGAATGTGATCTAGGTGTTCATATGCTTACCCAAATTCAAAATCACAATTGATAGTTTAACTTGGTGCCCCATAGCTGGAATAATTTTGCTTTATGGAAAAGTGGATTTATTACTTTTGTGTTGTTTAATTACAACTAAGGCCTTTAAAGATATTAAATCCGAGATGCTATTAGTCAATTTTCAATATTTCAGCACTGGGCTGGACGATTGGGCTCATTGTGGCCGTGCATTCTTGCATTTATTGCTCAGCTGTAAAAAATGAAATGACCTGCTTTATTCTTGCTGGTTAAGCGGCTCCTTGATGTGTTGATGATGGGTTGCTTCCTGAGACCAGCTACATTAAATCAACAGTCGATCATCCGACCAAGTGGATTCTTTTTGTTTGAATTTCACTGTTGTCTCGATCCGATACATTATTATGACAATATTTTGTTCTTGTTTCTTCTCTTTTCTTTTGTTTCACATGTATATATTCACTGTTTGTTTTGTTGGTGCTTTCTTAAATTATTCCTTGGTTTATTGATACGTCAGTCCACTTTTCCTTTTCATGTTTTGATCAATGTACATGCGATCTTACTTCCATCTTTCTTGGTCTCTAACTGTGTCTGTTGCGTTTGCTACTGTTCAATAGTGAATGATTTTTGAGGATTCTCCATTTCCTTATTATTCTCATTCCCTGATGTCTTGGTTAATGAGTCTATGGTCAACTTTTTTTTTCCTTTTTCAGGGTTATGTTGTTTATCGTGTGCGGGTAAGGCGTGGTGGTCGGAAGAGGCCTGTTCCCAAGGGCATTGTGTATGGTAAACCCACAAACCAGGGTGTTACTCAACTGAAGTTTCAGCGCAGCAAGAGGTCTGTTGCAGAGGAGCGTGCCGGTCGTAAGTTGGGAGGTCTTAGGGTTCTCAATTCTTACTGGATCAATGAGGTTTGCAGTCTAATCTCTATGTCCTTATGCTTTAGACTTGTATCGTTAGTTTTGTTTGTAATGACTTTGTTTGAAACAGGACTCCACTTATAAGTACTTTGAGGTGATCTTGGTTGATCCTGCTCATAATGCCATCCGAAATGACCCAAGAATTAATTGGTTATGCAATCCTGTCCATAAGCACAGGGAACTCCGTGGTCTTACTTCTGCAGGTAAGAAGTACAGAGGCCTACGTGGAAAAGGACACTTGCACCACAAGGCTCGGCCTTCGCGCAGGGCTACCTGGAAGAGAAACAATACTCTTTCCCTCCGTCGCTACCGTTGATCATTGTTATGGTTTTGATGTTTTATCATCAGTTGAGGGATTTTGTCTGGAGGACATAGTAGTTGCCATTTTGAGTCTTTTAGAGATTGAAATACTATGGAACATATCTTATTTTGAAACCTTACATTCTAAATTAAGACATTTGTGTTTCTTGAGTCTACCGTGAATTATAAGAGCCTTAAATGTCTCATACTGTTTAAGGTCTTGTTGAGTATTTGTTTCGTCACTGCTGTGATTTATCACCTCTTGAACTAGCAGATTTTAAGTTTTGGCTCAATTTTCAATTATGAGCTTGGCCTCGTGCACAGCCAATTTTTTCTGCTGCCGTGCCTGGGATTGCGTTTTCTAGATTGCTTTCATTTCTAATCCGGCAAGTAATCCTTTGAGAATTTCTCTGAACTTCTGAATGACCTGGCAATGGCACGGATTGAATTTTATTAAAGCTGCAAAATGTCGATGGATATGCTTCATTACAAACATATGCTTTCTTATTTTTTATTTATTTTTCAACTTTTTGGCTTCCAAAATCTTCAATACCCCATTAGAAGCTCAAAGCCACAAATTTAAGCATTCTCTGAGGGTTATCTTATTTTCACACTTGAGAGTTTCTACCCACTAAATTTCCAACTAATGTCAAATTAAAATTGGCATGAATAGCAGATTTTATTTTGGTGCCTCAGGACATACAAAAGTCGTGCTTAATTCCCAAGGAAAAGTGTTTCGCAGCTAAGCCACGGCCGTTGCCATCCTTTTCAGGAAAGGATGGCAAATGATCGAGCAACTGTTTTGTTTTAGTCAGAAACTTCAGATCCTTCCGTCTATGAAGCTTTCTTTCAGATTCTGCAATGCATGTCGGATTGATTCTTCATCTTGGTTGGAGTATTTTAAGCATATGAGCCGTTGAGCTGCATGGTAAAGCATCTGAATTTGTTTATATTGCAGGCAGTTTATTTCCATTCGCTTTACTTCCTGTGCATGAACGGTATTAGAGATTAGACTACCATACTGATGAGCTCAATAGCGGGGACAACTAGGTTTCTGCACTCCATATTTTGAATGTTCTGACGTGAGAATTCAAAAATAGAAGTTTTTTTCTTTGTTATCTGACAACTGCCACTCTAAACGACTTCTGATTTACTCTTCCAGCGCATTTATAACATTTGGATTTCATTGTCTCTTAAAAATCTCAAAGCGTTGGTCAACATTTATAAAGTGAGAGAACAAAGAACACAAATTCCAGTCGACGTGAAAAATTAAAAGCTTAGGTATTTGCTCAATAGAAATAGAAATTGTTACCTTCTCGGTGATCCTTGACGTTATGCTTCTGGCGGTCTCAATCACTGTGCTTGGTAATCCTGCTACTTCGGCTAATAGAAGGCCATAGTGTGGGACGTGTCTTGGGCCATCCTTGAGTTGAAACTGGATTAAGTTAAATCAGTATCAGTCAGTGGAATCAGCCAAAATATAAAAATAGAATGAGAACACCAAGGAAATGCCACCTTGAAATCTAAACGGTTGTTTCTTATAACAACGTAGAAATGAAGAACTTTCACATTTGGATAGATGGTTGCCAACTCTGATAGGTTCTCCATATGTGAGGCAAATATAGTATACCTGAGAATTACGGCAGATAAATTAATCCTTGAAAATAAAGTTTGTCAGTTTGAGGAACCTTCAAGGATGAAACAGAACAACAATCGTTAAAAATCTGAGATGTTTGGTGGGAATCAATAAGTGTATGCCTAGTTTTTCATCCACAAGAAAAAAGACTTCAAGGTCATCTCTGGCTTCAAACCAGTTTTATGGATAACATGCAAATGAATGGTAACACAACTTTGCAGTTAGCTGACATTCTATAATTCTACACATTGAAGGAAAGGCTGCCCCTAGAGTGAGCACGCAGTTACTCACACACATATATCATGAATTATTCTGTGAAATCTAACAAATATATGGCATGTTCAACATTCATGTACAAGGAATAAAAGAAAGCAGAGCCCACAAAAACATGGACAATATTTTAGCTGTCTCTAGCAGATTAAAGATATGCTTTTCAACTTTTGCAACAGATCAAAGATATGTAATGGAAAAGTCGGAAAAGTGATTACGCTTTGAGTGATAAGAGATGCTCACAGCAGCTCCATGCAATTGCAAATCCATCAGAGGAAGAAGTAGCCCTTCCAAGCTCATCCATGACAATCAGACTCCTAAGCAATGAAAAATATTTTTTAAAACTCTTGCATATTGCAAGCGAATCAGGCCATCCTTTAGTGTTTTACCTTTCAGACACATTCTGCATAACAAAAGCTGTTTCTTTCATCTCTGTCATGAACTGTAGCACAAGTAATTCATTAAATAATGAAACCAGCACCATCAAAACTTCTAAAAAGCAGTTAAACAAATGCGAGGAAAATAAAAAGAAGTCTCTGGAACAGGAAAAAAAGTGTTTTCCATTAACTTTGGTTAGGTTGAGGTGATATATAAGAGAACAGAATCAAGAGTTTGCAGTAGTGGAGTTTGGAATCACACCGTGCTAGAGTTTGATTCAAGATTATCCACTGTACCCATCCTTGTAAATATGCGATCAACAACCCTTATTGTCGAGAAGTGAGCTGGAACATAACATCCAATCTGTGCAAGAATAACTATGAGACAGACTTGTTGAAGATAAGTGCTCTTTCCGCTCCTGTGGGAAACAATAGATAGTATCAAACAGAAGGAATATCCAGTCCTAAATCAGACTATTCTTTAGCCAGATATGGGGAAAAAAATAATATCTAGATGGAAGGTAAAATTTATGAAAAAGTAAAAAACACTATGGATCAGATGACATCAACTCCATGCAGGAATACATTCATACATGTTTGGACCTGTGACAATCACCATGTTTGCTGCTTCTGAAATAAAGATATTGTTGGGCTGCAAAAGAAACAATCAATCAGCAATTAAGAGCTCCCTAGAATTTCAAGAAAAATCAAACAAAGAAAAATTCTTAAACTGGTCCTCTGTTAGAAATAACCTCAACAAAAAGTTACATAAACGTTAAATAAACGTACAATGAAGTCATTATGTATGCTTTCTAGGATAGGGTGTCTTCCGCCATCAATTGCTAGTGGGCCATTCTCTGTGTGACATGATCAAGCATTCACTAGTCTCAATTCTGAAGAGCAGAAAAAAAGATGCAAAAAGAGAAAGTTGCTAACCTGTAAAATGTGGTCGAGTATATCTGTCAACAGGCTTAGTTGATATTGTATGGGCAAATGAATTAACAATCATATCCAATAGGCACAGGACCTCTGCAAGCAGTGTGAGCACAGAGACGTCCTCCCTTATGGCATCTACCAATGCTGCATGTAGATAAAAATTTAAATTATCACAATATTCTAAAGAAAAAATTATAAGATGCCACAAGAATATACAGTCAAAAACTTTAACAGAAGGCAAATACGTTTGGAGGATATGCTATTACATAGCTGCAAAGGTATGCAACGAATTTGTTATGTCATATGCATGGTATCAGAGAACAATGTAGGACATTAGTCACAACTCGTCATCCTCTTACTAATCATTACTGAACTAACCCTTTTATCCATATCAACTCAACTAAAAGATAACACGAAGAACAAATAAAGCAGCCAAAAGTGCTGTAGTTGGCCATTCTCCCCAACATTGATTAGAACATCATCTACCAACTGAAAATCCAAATGTAAAAAATGATAATTTTCCTTGATTTCCTTCATATATCCATCTTGCAGGTAAAAGTCTGTTGCTTAATAAAACAGGCCCCATGCATCAGGAGGCAAGAGCTTGTGAAAAAATTGAGCACTTTACTGAATAAAAAGCAAAAATTCCAGCTGTTATGAACGGAAGTATTAAGAATTCATGAATATGCAAGGGTTAATTCGGTTTACTCCCTAGTATGTTAACTATTCTCAAAATATCCCATAAATTATTGTAAATCTCAATTTATCTCTAATTATCATTTAAAAACAATAAATTTTTCATCACCACTCCATTAATTTATCCTTATCTTTTGAACGATGATTAGGGGTAAGTTGAGATTTATAATAGTTTGAAGGTATTTGTGGATAATAAATTTAATAAGAAAGTAAACTGAAATTCACCCCATTCTAATGAACTTAGTAAGTCTATCACAACCTTCCAGGCAAATTTCCGTTCGTATATAGCACTCGCCAGCTGCAGACTTATTTCTGACATTCAGCTGCAAATTTCATGCAATAAAGCGAAAGATATGAAGATATATTTGAGATGGAAATAATAATTCACTGCCCAAGCAATACATACATGAGGTAACATACTGATATTAACACAAATAAAACTACATGGCCTCACAATCTCATGTAGAATGCCAGGTGTTGCTATAGATTCTCATTATATCCACCTTGATTTTGAGTAAATAAAAAGCTGACATTGATCAACACATCAGAAACTTTTATAAAAAACCTTTTTTGAATACTATCAAAATCAGATAAAGCAAGAAGGTAAGAACATGCTGCATTTTAAGTTGGTCTGCTAGGATTGTTATTGTTTTCCCAATATATGTTCTTCCCCAGTAGTGTCATGGTTGCAACCTGAAATTTATTTCCAGCACTTACAGCCAAAATTGATGTTCCTACCAAACTCACTGATAGTTACAATCCCCTGAGCATACCTCTTACTTAAAATTAGATACATGCAAACTTAATTAGCATGTAGTACAATCATCCACCAATTTATTACACTGATTAAATATGTGGTTTCAAATAAGATCATCAATCAATACTTCATGGATATGTACTTGTTCAAATGGTGTTCATACTTACGGAAGCGAGTTCCAAAGTTGAGCAATGTATGTTGTTTCCATGTTTCACGACCTACTTAATGACGTAAAAAACATATAAAAATAAAAAATAATTAATGAGGAGATATCATACATTCGGAGTAGATGTTGAAGGCTTTAATTTGTAACCTGAATGAACGTGCTAGGAAGCTTTCCTTGAATGTCTTTATGTGGAATGCTTAAGTAAAAGCCTTGCCTATTATTGAAAGGGAGCTTCAAATTTGGCAGCTTGAGCTCTTCACGATACTTGTTTGCAAGATTGTGTACAGCTGTCATTTTAATTTGGATTAGCTTTTAGATTGGTGTATACCACATCAAAAGGGAAAGTAGATGACAAAAGGGGGACACAAATAATACAGGAAAAAAATTAAAAAAAAAAAAAGAGAAAAAGAGAAAAGGGGGCAAAATTTGATTACAGAGCTCGTTAACAAACCTTCACTGGTATCACAGAATGATCTCCGAGCAATATCCAGAAGACCATCAATTCCAGCCTTAATAGCAAAACACTGCTGTGTGCGAGCAACAAAAGGAACCCGTGCATGAAGCACATCTTCATCAATTACCTCTCCAATTCTACATGAAGAAAAAGAAAACAAAAAGCAGATATTTTTCACAAACAAGCCAAGTTAATTATTGTCAGCCAAGTTATGATAGCACATAAATGATAGTATTCATAAAACAATGTAAAACTACAAATGAGAAAAGAACTTAAATTTATAGCATAAACAAATGACACACTGGTATTTTTAATATTATAGACTCCTAATCTCAACAGAATGAGGATGTAAAACTTCTGTAGTATCAGACAGAGCAATTATCACGATTGTCGCTACCATCATTATCATATAAATTTGGTTGAACTGCTTACATTTGAGGACACATCTTTTTCCCTTAATTCCTTCTATTTCAGGTTGTATCTTCTCAGAATTTCATTAGTTTTAACAGGTGCAAGAAAGAATATCAGCAACATTAATAAACCATGGCTATCGTTTTCCTGACTGGCCAGCAATTTTAAAATAAACTTCATATTCAATTGGACTAATGATGCACCAGAAAAGGCTTCATAATCGCAAGGTCAAAGTGATATTTGGACTGAAATAAATACAAAGTTGACTAAGGATAAATTAATAAGACTTAAAAAAAGTAATGTCAGAAAGACACGGGATATGTTTTTAAGTAATTGATAAAGCAGAGGGAAAAATCTCTGGCCATGAAAGACAAGCTTTTGGAAAAAAGATAAACAAAAGGCATTAGTCTTTATTGAAATAAATGTAAAAGATGTTGTAAATATTTTACATGTTAGCAACGTCTGCAAACATAAAAGCAGCATACAGTGACATGAATGGGAGAATGATTTTCAACATACCTCTTTCTAATGGAAGCATACTTCTCATTTTCACATACCGACCTGTATATGTTTGCAAGAAGAAAACTTTGTGCGTCCTTAAGCACCTAGGTTATGAAAATCATGGACATGAAGATGTGTTTGAGTTCAGTTAGAATCACTAAGTACACAGGAAAACATATAAACTGACCTTTGCAAGTAAAGGCAAGGCATCCAAAGCGGTTTTAAGTAGAATAATGCTTGATATCAATGTTTGGCTCTTTTTAGCATTATCAACATCCAGGACCTTACTTGTAACTTTCTTCGGTTTGAAGCAGAAGTGACAAAGTACCCTATCTGAGAGAGTTTATAAGTTTACATTCAGAAAATTCTCCAGAATAAATGAAAATTCCTTCCTTTCATTTCTGCTTACCAGTCTCTTTCGGAAACTTACGCAGGAACTGAGAAAGTCCAAAGAACAGTTGTTCATTGCTCATCAGCTCATCCTGGAATCAAATATTGAGAAGGACATGTTATGGCTTTAAAACATGTTAAATCAGAAACTAAATTTAAATAAGCAATTGTGCAGCAACTAGAAAGTGAACAAAAATTAAAATGATTACTTCATTCAAGAATTTAAGCAGATATCTGCTACTTAATTGTTTTAATCCTCGAATTTTACATCCAGCTGGTTAAGAAATTCAACCTGAGCTATCAGCACCATAATGCCTGTGGTTTTGGTCTGATAACAATAACAAACTTTGAGAATAAGGGCAACATTTCATTCAAACAGATATTCTTCTCTCATAAGTTGATGGTGCATGATGAGCAAGGAAGAGTAGCATCTCGCAGTAACATATACATGAAAGGATAACTGAGAATGGTTTAAGACAAAAGTTGTCTTAAACAGACAGATAATTTACTGTAGCTCCATCAGAACAGTCGGAAAACCTCCAAAAGAAAAACTAACCAGGCAGTCCAGACGGGTGTTGATTGTTTCGATATCTTTTAAAGGCTGTAACAGATTGGCACGAAGTAGTCTTGTTCTGAAGAAGAAATACCATAAGGCACCCATTAATAATTTTGATCTACAAAAGTTGCAAAGAGAGAGGGAAAAAAAAAAGGAAGGCAGGAAAACTTTCACTTGCTATGCAATTATCATTAAACTACATTATGATTTATGAACAACCCTCTGCACCTGCTCCCCCAGACCAAAAAACAGCTAGTTTGTATGTTTCTGTGTCTGTCTTTGTGTGTTTATGCACAAATGTATAACACAGTGAGGTGTTATTTACACAGAAAAAAAAATGAATTGATATTTGCAGAAATCAATAAAGGAAATATTTGAAACAGCTACCAAGTAGACAAACTGCATCAGCGAGCTTATCAACTGGCTACATACCCTCCAATAGTTTTAGTTGTCTTGAGCATATGGAACAGACTTCTTTTCTTGTTGCTTGTGCCCCAGAGGGCAGAGTGCAGTGGCTCAATGATTTCCAAATTCCGGACACTGCCATAAAACTCAACTGTTAAATTACCAAAAAAGCAGAAAGGAAAATCAAACTTCAGCTCAGATTTCTAGTCGAAGTTATCCTGGTGAAATATCAGTTTTCTCTATACTAAACTACCAACATAAATCCGATTTGCATAATATATGCTATACTAAATAAAGCCTTCCAGAAGGGAAAGCAAGCTTACCTAGTAGCATCAATATTCATGTGGTCAAATGATCCATTAAAAGTAACCTGAGAAAAATGAGATGAACATAACGGTAAAGGATAGCATCCTTCCCAAAACAGAGGAAAATTAACCAAAGACACAAGAGAATAAAAGTCCTTCACGGAAGGTTATCTGGCATCACACATCTGTGCCATTCATTCAAAGAAAAATCTGCATAACTATTAATATACGTTAAGATTAAAAATTCTCAATAGGGGCATGCTAAACTTGTACATCTTAAAGAAAACTCTCAATGCACGCATAGAAATACACTTGAAGAAAATCCTTAAGAGTAATATCTTATAATTGGAATAATCCATTAATGTAAGTAAAGAGACACATAAAATAATAAGGGGTAGGTGCAGAAGAAGTTTTTCTGACAAAGACTCGTTCACGTAAAATATTTTGCCAAATATTCAGCACAAGTGTTTTCTGTCAGATTATTTTTTTCTCAAAAACAAAACATTGTGGCTGAATACTGACAAGAGATGTTTCCACTTGCAGAAAAAGTATCCAAAAGCATTAAAATAAACTTCTCATAGTCAACAACAAATTTTATAAAACACATACCGACAAAGAATGGTTTGTGACAATGACCCCTTTCTCTGCTTCTATCCTGTAAAAGAAATTGAAACTTTTCAAAAGCAGAAAGGTGAAAGAGGTCTACAGAACAAGATTTGTACAAGACAGCTGCTAAAACTGCAATATTACAAGATAATTCAAAGCAACGACATTACTTGAGGTCTTCCTTGGATGTAAACCAAATTTTTCCATGTGTGCATTACATCACACACTGCAAAATCACATGTTCACATTGCACATGGAGAAGAGTTCGAATGTGCAGATTTGGACATTAGGGTATTATGCTTTAAGATGAACATTAACAGTTTTGCGCCTTCCAGAGGGAGTTATGGATTTGGAACAAAAACATACTCTTTTTTTTTTCACAAATATGTAAAAATAAAGATCTGATACCACTTTATAATAGCTGCAGCTGCAGCCAGACAGAGGTAGTACTGCTTGTAGTATGTATCCAAACTAAGCGCAGAGGGCTCCTTGGCCGCTAAGTTTTTAATCATCACAGCACCCTGGAAGATTAAGCACAATGACATTTTCATCAAAAAGACACAACTGTTGGCACCCACAGTCTATAGCACCTGTCAAGCATGAGTAGTATAACCTTGGTATCATCAAAGCAACCACGGGCCATAACTACCTGCTTGAATCAACAGCTGGTATTAGTCATTAAACATGTAAATATGTACTCACGTTATTGTAAATTTTTCCTCCATCACGTAAACACTGAGACAGGCATGCAATTACATGTGTTGAGAGAGATAGGAGCTACAAATTTAATTGTGAAGGGTCATCACCTTTCTGACTGAAGGATAAAATCGATCTATCAGTTCAGATACTCCAACCATTCCATCAGGTGCCAGTTTGTTCGGAGAAACAATGATGGCCGTGGGATCATAAAAGTGCAGTAAAGTTTTTGTGTTCTGATATGAGCTGCTGGTTTCAATATACTGAGAAAGATGCAGTGCAGCAGACCTCAAGTCAAAAGCAGCTACCCCGACCTGTTCAGACAATTGGTCTTATACTTAAGCATTATGTACCTAAGTAGAAATTTAACTAATCTGGGAGGTTCATTGAGAAACATTAGCTACAAAGTAAAGGTGTTTCGTTGATTATACAAAAATTGGAATAAAGATAATTATTCATAGATTTGGAATTTCAAAGACCACATTCCAAGCTTTCTAGATGGTTAAAATCCAACTCAAGCAATGGAAACAAATGTTAATCATTTCTTTGAATTTTTAGCCTGAGTCAGTATCATTTGTAACACAGCATTGGAATAAGGAACAGATTTTAGCATGCAACACACTTGCAACTCTGGTGCTTGGAAAGTTGGCATCATAGTAGAAAGTCTATATATATAATACTATAGGAACTGTGAGGTAGTTGAGAAGAAAAGATCTCTTCTCTTTCCAGGTGGATGTTAAGTTTAAATTTTTAGTAATAATTAATAAATCCATATACTACAATTTCAATTCAAAACCTCTGCTAGGAATCAGAAGAAAACTAGATCCACAAACTTGGCTTTTGGAATGGACGTGATGAAATAACCAAGAATATTCTTGCAATTCAAATTGAGAGCATTATTGATCGTTTTTTATAATTAAATTTATATTCTGCAATTTATTTTCTATTGTTTGGCTTTCTGTCAATAAACCCTAGGTACATTTGAAAGTCGACAACCATATACTGTATAGAAACCGCCTTCATTCTCGCAAGACGTTCGTCAATTTTCCATTTAAGAATCTCAAAAAATAGCCGATAAAATTCGAAACATGACCAAAGATTTTACTCTCAGTCACTGCAAGAATTTATCGATCTTCTTATTTTGTAATTGATAACCAAATTAGAACCCTATAGATGGATAAATAAGCCCTGGAATTTGGAAAAGAAAATAAAAATAAGCATTAGAGATCGTATTGAAATAAAATCACATGCAATCATTTTAGCAAAATATCTTTTTAAAATAATTAATTAAATATAAGAGCAACGAGAAATATAACAGAATAACAGCACTGATTTTATTTTTTAATGTGAAATTAGAACTAGAGACTGGATTAAGTGAAGCAAGAATCACGATCGTGGTAGAGATTAACTTGAACAAAGCATTCTGTGCTATTCGCGTCTAATGGAAAAGCAAAACGGAAACAAAATTTTCTTTCGCTCTAGTGAGTTTTCTCAGAGGCAAACGGAGAGTACCTCTTTAGCTCGGTTCTGGATGAGACCAGTCACGAAGCTCGATTGCTCTCCTGCGTCGTCTTCCATTTCGCTTCCACTATGGACGGCAAAATAAAATTCTTATGCAAATGCGCGGCAAACCGCCGCATATTTATAGAAGTGAATATGGCTAGTGCCATTGCTAAGTGGAACAGTGGGCGTAGGTTACTTAAAACGCGCACCAAGGATTCACTTAAAATTTAGAAACGCGGGAAGCCGGACTAACCGCTAAGTCGCTAACGGTCTAGACAGGTAATTTGAAAAAAAAAAAAATTCTAAAATTGGATATATTGTGATATGATTTAAAATTTTACAATATGGTATAGATTTATCTCACAAATAATTTGAATATCACATTTGTTTCAATAATACTTGGATTGAGTTGATGGACATCTCCAATCTCTATTCTTAACTCTAAGGTAAAGTTATGGATGACAATGAGGTGAGGTGGGGCGGGTGTTAGCCTATATGACTATTGATTTTGATTTTGATGATAACAAACCACATATGTTGATTAAATAAAGATTTATGTATTGTGCTTTTATAATAAGAAAATGATTTTATGGAGTTAAGCTGCTTTTCAAGTTGTGGACTAAAATGAAAGAATTTTACAATCTTTGACTTTAATAAATATTGTTTTAAATTTCAGATTTGGACCCATTTGAAAATATTTAATTATTTTACGTCATTATATAATTTCACATATTTTGGGTCATATTATAATTTAAAAAATTTTTGGGATTATAAAGTAATATTTAAAAATTCTGAAATTGGACTTATTTACAAATATTCATAATGTTTTGGGTCATAATACAATTATATAAAGTTTGGGGTTAAACTATAATTTTAGAAAATAGTTCATTGTAGCAGTTATTATAGCAAGCGGCTATCCGGATTTCACAAGCGGCATACCGCATGTTCAAAAATTCAAATTTTAGCTGTAACGGTAACATTAAGCAGCTAACCGGATGTCCATAAATGGTAAGCCGCTTATTACCAAAATGTGTATAACAGCTGGTTTTTGAGCTCAAACTATATAAATTCACATCCAATTCATTTTCAAACTCTCTCGCAAGCAAAATCAAAAAGCACATAACATTCATTGAGCTCTCATTTCGCAAATCATAAAATCTTGAATCATTTTTTGTTCTTCAATTTGTATATCTACTCTTTGAGAGAGTTTTTATTGTAATTTTCAATTCCTCATCTTAATTGTGAGTATTTGAATGTGTGAGACACTTGAGCGAAGAGATTGAGAGATAATCTCTTTGTTGTAAAGGTTTATTGAACTCCTTGAAATCAATTGTAAATATTTGAAGCCTTGGAAGGTTTGCATAGTGAAATCCTCAAGCTTTGATCACTTGAAGGCGTGGACGTAAGCAGGGATTACCGAACCACGTAAAAATTTGTGTGTTTGTTTCTCTTCTCTTTTACTCATTTGTTATTGTGTTTTTATTGAACTTATTGCTTTCGATTTTATTAAGGCGTTAGATTGGATTATTGTGTGGTTTTATTAGGATAATTTTTAAAATACCAATTCACCCCCTCTCTTGGGTTGCACATTTGTATTTCAATGGGGAGGTTTGTGTTACGGACCGCCCAAGTTCCTAGCTTAAGTGTCCACAATTTCAGGCTAAAAAGCCCAAAATTAGGCCAAAGGTGCTAGCTTGGCCCAATTCTAGAATTTTCAAATAAATTTTAGCACATCTCAAGTTTTTGCCTATTTAGAATTCTCTACACATTTGTAGCACATGTAAATATCTAGATATTTCGGCAAGTTGGTAGAATTTTCTAAAACTTTAAAGCTCGGCAAGCTTTCCTATAAATAGGGCATGACATTTGACATTTGAGTATCAAGGTAAGAGCAAGCAACTCATGCACTCTTGTAAGCTCTCTTGTAAACACTTTGCGAGTAATACCATTTTCTTCTTTCGACTCAATTGTTCTCTTCTCTCTAACTCTTTCGAAAACCTCTAGACTTACCTAGTCGATAAGCTCAAAAGCTTACTAACTTTTGGCAAGAATTGTCTAAGTGCCGCACAGGTTCGTTACGCCAAGGCAGATTTAGAGTATTAGGGGCCTTAAGCAAATTTTTTTTTATGAGACCTCTTTTTATTTAGCAACTTCAATACTCAATAAAACAAAAAAGAGTTGAAAATCCATTTCAATTTTAGTTCTTGAATTTCAACAAATAATCAAGAAGATTCTAAAAATTTTCAAAAACAAAATCTAAAATTAACCATTACAAATTATACAAAAATAAACAAACGAATAAATGAGAACAATATCATTTTCAAATAGAATATAATAAGATAACCAATTATAGGTTTTTATATAAAAATAATAATTATTAATTAGAGAGATGTCTAATAGGCTTTTCTACCATACATAATTTTTTTTTAAAAAAAATCTTTATTAACTAGATAATTATTACTAATACTAAAAAAATGAGGCATTTCTAAAATTTGGGGTCTTAGGTGACCGTCTTGTTCGTCTATATTTAAAGTCACTCATGCGTTACGCAAAACACTCATCCCGGTTACGCCAAACACTCATCCCGTGACAAGTCTCATTAAAAATTTCGCTTCTATTCCTCACCTTATTCCCTAATAAATTTAGTGGGGTGAGATTAAAATCTTCATGTGGGAAATGATTTCTCCATCCCTATTTCATTTTTCATTTACTTATTTTATAGTAGGTATTGATATATAATTTGAGCAAATTAAAAATTACATATTTAAATAAAATCATCTCCATATTATAAAAATATTTAAATTATTTTAAAAAACTCCAAAATTTTGAAACAATATCTTGAAATAATATTAAAATTAAAAAAAAGTTTTAAAAGAGCAGGACCTTAAAAGAGAAAAAAATAATAATAATGTTTTAGGGTTGAATAAGAATTATATTGTGGAATTTTCTTTTAGTTTTTGTCTTTTTATATTAAGTAAAAATAAAAAAGAAAAGTTATTAACCGACATTATAATTAATAAAATAAAAATTAAAAAATATTTACATATAATAAAATTTAAGACGAGAAATATAAAATTAAACCTTAACCCATTAAAAATTTAAGGATATTTTTTTCTCTTTTCTCAAAAATTATTTAATATTCACTTCATTTGGGATAGAACTTCACGAGATCCTTGAGGATTTTGCCATATGTGAAGTCGTCTAAGTTTGAGTCTCTCCACAATCGGTAATTTATAAAATCAATATTCACAGTTTAAAATAGAGTGGAGCTATTGGCACCTCTACATTATTCTTACAAAACCCCACTTTAAATAAAATTACAATTAATTCATAATCAATCATTTTCCAAAAAAAAAAAAATCTATATGTTACTTCCTATCTAACTAAAATAAATTGTACAAATTTAGAATAATCTATTGTTATCTTTTGATTTCTTATTGATTAAATATTTTTATACTTAAAATTACTTTGAAATTATAATTTAAAATATGTGTTATTTCAATTAATAATTAACACTAAAAAATTTTATTACCCATATAATTTTTTAATTTGTATGTAGAGTAATAGTAAAATTAAAAATAATTAAAAAAATATAACAATACTTTGAGTTTTAACAATAAATAAAATGAGTATTTTGACATTCGTATAAAAAAAAGAATATTTTCAAAAATAAAATAAATATAATTAAAAATGAAATTTATGAGGAGATAATAGTCCAACTCTTAAAACAAATCACATCCGTCAGATCGCAGCCGACAGCACATTCAGACATTCGTATTTGCGCAAGTGCAGAGTACTATGCTTTATCAGTAAGCCCTGAAGGGAAACAAAAGAAGTGAATTGAAGATTTGTGGGGACAGTAGATCCAGAAAATTGTAAATAAGCATTTGACAGGTCTTTGTTTTTTGTTTTTTTTTAAAAAATTAGCCAACAAGGAAGGATAAGCAGTTTTTAACTTTTTGAACTTCAGGAAAAGAGGGAGGAGCACAACCACAAGAAACAAGAATCACCACCAGTGACATTTATTCATTTTGTTTAAACCTCAAGCAGAAGCTATGCAATTAAGTTCTTCCATGACTTCCTCAATTGCAATAAACCGGCCTTTCTCAATGGAAAGCTGTGCCGCAACTCCTATAGCAACTGAAATCAAGCCGTCTTGTAAATCCACAGCAGGGACTTTTGCTCCTTTGGCTCTAATTGCAGACAAGAAGTTTAGGTGCTCCAAATAGCTAGATCCGTGATGCAGCCCCTCATATCTGAAAAATAAATCGATTTCTATTTCAATTCAACGACGCCAAAAAATAAAAATGAAACTGAGGGAAAACAACCCACTTTATCCGGTCATCTTCGGCTTTTAAAGTTTGGACATCTTCTCTCCCAGCCTCTCGAGTGGCAAACCGCACAATACTCTCAGGAACAAAGGCCTCGCCCTGTTTACAAACTCATAGTATGAATTAAATTTAGAATCAGAAAGAACATACTTCCACCCACATACTCAACCATACTTATAAATGAAAAAATCACAAAAGATGCAACTGATGGTTGAAAAATGATGCAAGAGACGGCGTGGGGGAGAGAATTCTACCTTTCCAGTGTTACCAACAACAACTATTTCTTGCTCATTCTTGCTCCCTTCAGCAAACATGCAAAGGTCAAGCATCCCTCGAGAACCATTTTCAAACTCCACGATAACATATGCATTGTCAATAATGTCTGGTACCTGGACCACAACTAGAATTGTTAAAAGCAAGACCAAGTAAACAGCTGAAAAATTAGTTATCTGAAGGTTGAAACAAATCAAATTCCAAGAAAAAAAAAAATGATGAATAAAAGCCCAAACTAGTATTTGGAACCTGAAATCATTATGCTAAAGCACTTTCTAGATTAAAAATTTATTGAAACCAAAAAGAGAAGTTGAATACAGCATCTTAAGCAAAAAAAAATAATATCCTAGTAAATGGAAATATTACAAATTTCAGCCCTTAAACACAAAGTTGTATACTTAAATGGACTACATAAGACAATGAATAGATAAAAAGACACTTGACTCTTTCATAGATGTAAAAGCCGATTCGTTATCAATATAAAAGCATATCTCTTTTAAGTATTGATTCTGTAATAGGATTTTTTTTATTCAGCCTCCTAAATGCAGGAGCTAATTTCAGCACTTGAGCAAACAACTGCATACTAATTGCAGAGTGACGGTTCAATTTTTCTCCCCCCCACCCCAAAAGTAAACGAGAATCTGCTTTCTGAATCCCTTATTTATAACTTTGCTTCATCCTTTATTGCCTTAACTAACACAAAGTTCCATTGATCCCATTTTCTGTCAGCCTCCATAAATACTATAACCCATAACTAAACAAGTCTCCAAACTTCTGCAAGAAATATGAACTTTATGGTCTCTTTATCATATAATGAAATACCAATTAACAGAAAGTTACCTTTCCATTGTACATCTCATCTTTGTGATTGACATCCACAGCTCCAGAAGCCATCACACGCATGGGATTAGAACCTACAAAGAGCCTCATCAGATCAAAGAAGTGGCAGCACTTCTCCACCAGAGTACCCCCTGTGTTTTCATTGAACCGATTCCAATCGTTGACCTAGAGAATTTGCAGGCCAATAAGATAAAAGGCTAGAATGAGAACACAATTTTGAGTTGCACAATTTACCTTAACCAAGAAAGGAAAACGATGTTCTCGGATTGCCACCATCTTCACTTGTCCAATAGATCCGCTCTTAACTATTTGTATCAGTTTAGCAACAGGTGGCATGTACCTGTACTCTAGTCCGACTTGAACCAATATATCCGGTCTCTTCCTGGCAGCTTCAACAACCTATTTCCAAAACATAACAAAATTGATCAAATATTTCAGAGAGGAAAAGAATAAACATCAACATGCATTGAATAACAATAATAAAAATAATCCCTTTCTCACTTTTATCCCTTCTTTACAAGTTATCATATTTTTATTAACATCATGGGTTTTGGCGTTTTGAGGGTTTAATACAAACAAATTTTTAACGAAAACGCAAGAATCTTCAATTGCAACATAGTTAACATCATTCATTTGGTGAATCACTATAATGAAAGCTTCTTCCTGGATTCATAATGGAGGGTGATTCATCGTGCTATATATATAAAAAAAAAAAAAAAATCAAAGGCATGGAATTTGACCAAAGAATCAAAATCGAAAAGGACGAGACAGTTCCACTTGATTCCAATATAAAAATAAAAATAATGAATAGCATTGTAGCAACCTTTTTGCAGTCCGCAACTGTCGTGCACAACGGTTTCTCAACGAGCACATGATGAGGCTTTGGATGGTTGATAATATCCATCAGAATTTGGTAATGAGTCATGTTCGGAGTCGACACGACCACTACATCACAAAGTCCACTGTCCAGTAGCTCTTGATGCCCCGGAAAAACCTACATGAAACTCTCCGCTGAGATAACTGTACCGGCCCTGGTGTTGATAATTAATCTGTTATTACTTTACACAAAATAAGAAACGTACCTTGAGGGGCCAGTCAAAAGCGTTAGCTAATTTGAGGGCTTGTTGCCGAGATTGAAGATGAGGGTCAGCTATGCAGACAACGGACACGCCTTGGCTGCGGAGATGGTGCAGATTGATGAAGTGCTCTCTTCCCATCATTCCCATGCCTATGATGCCGTACTTCACCTTATCATTAGCCGCCATGATTTCGTTTCTTGCTTTCTCGCTCGCTCTCAGTTAATATTTTATCTTTCCTTCGACCCGTGACTTCTTTGGTTTCTGGTTCAATTTTTGGCGGTTGGTAGCTTGGCAGTTTGCTCTATTTGAAATTGTTTATCCAAATAACGTCTGCATTGCATCCTATAATATGTCTAGGTTCATCGCTTTCAACAGGAAAATTTGGTCAATGGGCAGAAATCAATTTGGAATATCCTTCCATTCCATCGTACACATGGTATACGTTACCATTTTAGTCAGAGTCTGATTTTTCTTTCCTTCTCATAAATGCACGAGCCAATTTTTCTTAGAAATCTTTTTTATCATACTTAAATTTGTGTAAGTTCATTTTGTTTAGAAGGTAACTCCAATTTAGGTGTCAACCCTTCAGCCGCCGATATCAAATAAAGTTTTAATTGATATTTAATAAAACTTTTAAAAAGATACATTTGTTACGCTCTATTATATATATTATATTATATTAATTGTATTATTAAGGTATCTATATTATTTTATATTAATATAAAATTAAGTTAATATTATTTAAATTTACTAATATTTAGGGTTTTCTTATTAATTTTCAGAAAGTAATTATTAAATAATCAAATACATATTAATAAATTATGTTATAATATTATTTATTTCTATATATTAGTTATTATAATAAAGTATAATTTAATATTATATGGTAAAAATGTAGTAGTATATAATTATATAAATAATATTAAATTATAAATTTACTTTTATTTATTAATGTCTAGTATATTTGTTTAATTTAAATTTATATTTAAATTTAGTATCTTAGTAAATAATAAATGATTAAATAAATTTAAAAATATTTTTTACATATTTAAAGCAAATAATTAAAATAAATTTATGAAATGAATTTAAAATAATATATTATCATTTATTTGTAAAATATTTAGGTTTATTAATATTTTATATTTATTACTTAAAAATATAATTTATTGTATTGATATATTATCATTTATTACTTAAAATATAATTTATTACTTAAAATAATATATTATCATTTATTTGTAAAATATTTAGGTTTATTAATATGATTATTTATGCAATACAATGTAATACAATATTTTATTAAATTTACTATAATTTATTGAATAATAAAAGTTAAAAGTACAATATGTACTTTAATGCAATACAACCTAAACCCTATATAGAGCATGTTTAGTATACTGTATTATATTATGTTATATTATATTATTTTAATATATGTATATTGTATTATATTGTATTGCATTAGTACTGTATTATAATAATGTTATATAATGTTTGATGCTATATTTTGTGTTGTATTGGACTGTATTAATTTTTTATAATTAATTTAAATTATATATTTAAATAATTATTATTATTAGTACTTAAAAAATATTAAATATAGAGGTCTTAAATTTTAGAAATTTAATATTTTTTTAGTGTAAATGTTAAATTTTATTGAGTAATGATGACAACAATTATCTTTTTTTAAACACATTTGTAAACTTAAATTTAGTTATCAATAAGGGTTGTACAACAATTGTCTTTTTATAAACAAAATTCTTAAAAAAATAATAATTACCAATAATAGTTGGTATAGCACAATAAAATAAAAATTTTGTGAAGGCATTCAATCTCATCTCAAACAAATCTCATCCATCATTGTCGTCTTCAACCAATCTGCAAACTCAAACCCCCTTGAATCAAATATAGAAATAATTAATATTAATTATATAGATATTTACATCACATTATTATATTTATAGATATTTATAATCTGCAAAATCAAACCCCCTTGAATCAAATATAGAAATGATTAATATTAATTATACATCACATTATTATATTATATAGATATTTACAATTGGAATTAAAACAGACATTACACTGATATTTACAATCATATATATAATTAAATTTAATATTATTACATTAATTCTATGAAGTACATGCCCAGATATTTACAATAAGATATATAAATTGAGACTTACATTATTACATTAATTTTACAATTAAATTTATAACTGAAACTTATATTATTACATTAATTTTGTAAAGTACATGTCCAGACCAGACATATAATAGACGAAGGATATCTTTACTCTACCGTATTTCACAAAGGAGAAAGACTTATAAATTAAATTTGATATTATTACATTAATTTTATGAAATGCATGCCCAGATATTTACAATCTGATATATAAATTGAGACTTACATTATTACATTAATTTTACAATTAAATTTATAACTGAAACTTATATTATTACATTAATTTTATAAAGTACATGTCCAGACCAGACATATAATAGACGAGGGATATCTTTACTCTACCATATTTCACAAAAGAGAAAGACTTATAAATTAACTCCACCTAATTTTTTTTCTTAATTAAGTGAAATCGAACTTATGGAAATTCAAACATTTACTCTCATAATCCTACCTAATTTTGAGATAAGTGGTTCAGTGTTGGACCAAAGGGCGATTGTACGACGCATTTGATCTGCGTTTTTAGCCGAAAACAGGCATTTGATCACGTAAAACGGCTGTCAGAGTCTCCGTTTTACATCTCTTGCCAACAGTATATCAAAAGAAAAAGCCCTAACGAATTCTGCTTATTTCAGAATTCAGAAAATTTAAAAAAGAAAAAACCCTAACGAACAAGCAGCTCTGTCTCCAAAACCGTTAAACCAGTATGAAATTTCGGTTTTCCAACAAAGTCTCTGTTTTTCCTCACTATTTACGGCTCGAATATGACCATCACTGCCGTCAATTTTCCACTTCATTTTTGAGAAAGCTCCAAACAAATCCTCAAGTTCGTGCTTCTTTCAGTGGCGGCAGTAACAACTCTCAAGGTCCTTCATTCTACTTCACTCAATGTCCTCTAATTTCACATTCTCTTCAGCTTAAAAATGACTTTGAGTTATTGTGTTTTCTGCTCTTAAACAGGCATTGTTTGGTTAATATTATAGAAGTGTTTTTTTTTCCCTGCTTTGAACGCAAGATCAGCGCTTTTAAAATGACTTTAAATCTAATGATTGAAAGTGTGCAGGCAATACTTTTCTGTTGCCTGGTGCTACGTTCGCTACTTTACTTATGCTTGGTGCTCTTCATGCTCGCCGAATGTATGATGATAGGAAGGTAGATATTTGTTTTATATTTGTGGAAAATACATACTGTAGGTTGCGTGTGCTTAATTTGTCCTGCGGCCTCACTATGAAGTATTTAGATGTTTTAGTAGTTTTATCTTTTGTTTTATGTCTCTGTTTCTTGTTGGTGACAGGTCGAAGAGGCACGGGAGAAAGGGATTGAAATTGAGTTCAAGCCTGATGCAAAAGTAATATATTTATCTCAACATATGAAATGTCTTTTGAGCTTCACATGCTGTGATATCATTTCTAACATTTGACTGTATCTTTGGCAACTTCAGGCTTCATTTCTCAGACTGCTACCTCTACGTTCCATCTCTAGGTTTTGGGGTTTCTTGACAAGTGTGGTAAGCACTTCTTTTGGACACCTGTTATTATGTCTAAGCACTTATTTTTTTATTTAGTTGGTGCTTGTAGCTCCAGTTTCTACCTTAATTTTATATTATTCTTCATTTATCGTGTAAATTGTTTCATGTTTATTTGTTAACATGTTTTTAGGAATATCCTGTCTGGATGCGTCCTTATGTTTATAAAGCATGGGCTCGAGCATTCCATTCAAGTATGATTGTTATACCTCTTATATCTTGTTTTTGTTACCATATGGCTATCATCACCCTAGGTAGATGTTTGTTATTCTTGATGAAAGTGGTGTGACATATTCATCATTCTCTTCAATTTTTCTTCCTTACAGACTTAGAAGAAGCAGCTCTGCCTCTGGGTGAATATGCTTCCTTACGAGAGTTCTTTGTCCGTACCCTGAAACAAGGTTCCAGGCCTATTGATCCTGATCCCCATTGTCTGGTAACTGGTAACTAGCACTTTGGACATCTTATATTTCCTGTCAAGTGTAGCTAAATGTTAAAGCAATTGTATGATATATTTCATCTTTTTCCAGGTTAGTCCTGTTGATGGTATTGTTCTAAGAGTTGGAGAGTTGAAAGGAGTTGGGGCTATGATTGAGCAAGTTAAAGGGTTTTCCTATTCTGTTTCTTCTCTTCTGGGTTCTAGCTCCTTTCTCCCAATGATTGAGGAAGGTGATATGCATGAACAATGTGGTGAACAAGAAAGTTCTCCTACAGAGAAGACTAAGAAGTCATGGTGGAGCATTTCATTGGCTTCTCCTAGAGTCCGTGACACTGCAATAACACGGTAATCTCATATTAATATGTCTGATAAGTTTTTGGATATTGAGTTAGATGTATATTCAAGTATTTGGAACAGAAGCACAATTTTTTTAGTGAATGGTAACTGGCTGGTTGCTTTTCAGGAGATTTCTGTTGGGTCCAAATACAGGTCACATGTTTTGTTCTCTTGGTCCGTCGTCTCGGATTAAGGGTTTATGGAGTTCTTTAGAAAACATTCTTTGATGAACTAAAAGGCATTTTATGCCCAGTCTGTCACCTTTTAACATCATTGAAATTTTCCAGACACTTTCTAACACCTTCAGCAATTCGTCTGTATTTTTGTCCATGTTCGGAATCTGATATCTTGTTGAAACTGAGGAATCTTGGAATTTCTCATAATTAAGAATTATATCAGCTCTTGTGAATGTGATGAAACATGGTTAATTGAACTCAGTTTGTTGATCCTACGTTTTTGTACTGCAGTGATAGTTCGTTTTCCATCTTCATGTTTGCTTATTTATGCTTTGGTTTACAGAACATGATGATACATGTTCTACTTAGTGCCAGTACAGTTGAGTTTTTCCTCTATGCTACATGCTTTATTTTTGCATCAAGTGAAATTATGTCCAATTTACGTTTATCTGTTAATATTTTACTACAGTCCTGTGAAAGGCCTTTATTATTGTGTTATATACCTGAAGCCTGGAAACTATCATCGCATACACTCACCAGTTGACTGGAATGTTCTTGTACGTCGGCATTTTTCAGGTAACTCTTATCTTTTGTGTTAGTTACATTAAGTATTGTCTCTTGTGTATGATGGTAGTTTAAAATATAAAAAATGGTATATCCTTTTCTGTTGATTAAAATTTTTTATTATGAACTCTTTCCATATCATGACCTCTTTATCTATCCTTTATCAACCTTTTGCTCCCCGTAAAAGAAGAAAGTAAATCAGTGGTTTAGCAGATGTTTACAATTTTTTGTCAGATGTTGGTTTCCACTTGATGTCCACACAACACAATCAATTCCTTTCTTTTTCCAATAAAATTTCATTATTTTGTAGGTCGCTTATTTCCTTTGAATGAACGTGCTACAAGAACAATCAGAAATCTTTATTTTGAGAATGAAAGGGTAACTTTCTTTTCCATTTTCTATTTCTTTCTTTAACCAGATTCAATAGCTTTGTAACGGCCTGGCAGTTTTCAATTCTTGACTGGTTTTTGTTAATTTTATTGTTATAGGATGGATAAATACTTTAGTTTTTACATTTTCAACTTTCTGATGTGAAATTACGTCTATTCTTAAACATTGCTAGCTAGCAACATGTGCTGTTAAATTTGTCTCTTCATTTCATAGATTTTTTATGTTTGCAGGTACTTATTTTTCTGTTCTCAGCTGGAGGGACTTGTTTTATAGATCTAGTTACTGCTAGCTATGGCCTTTAACTTGTATATTTTGACTGTTTTTAAGTTCTTCATTCTTGATAGATGATGTTCAATTTGGAGTTCCAACTTATGGATATGCTTGGATTAACTATTATTTCCCATCTTTATTAATGGATGTGCTTTTTGACGAAACAGCTTTGTGATTTTCATGTCACTAGGTTGTACTTGAAGGCATGTGGCAAGAAGGTTACCTGGCAATGGCTGCTGTTGGAGCAACTAATATTGGTTCAATTGAGGTTAAATGGCTTCTCCCGAGTTTATAATAAGTAAACAGCAATTACCCATTGACACACACTTGGTGGCCCAACCATAGGGGTGAAGAAAAGGAAACATGGCACACTTTGCACCATGCACAGCCACACACACTCAACAATCTTGAAAATAGCCCATACATGTGGAATGGACAATTACCATTTACATAATCTCCCAATGTTTTAACCCCGAAGTAATCTCACAGCTTGAGCTCAGTGTACACAGACAAGACAGTAGCACAAGAGTTCAGCTATTTGAGTCTACATTGCTGACTTATTGGTTTAAAATTAATTGTGCAGCTCGTCATTGAACCAGAACTTCGGACGAACCGGCCAAGAAAGAAGTTATTACATTCAGAGCCTCCGGAAGAAAGAGTCTATGAACCTCAAGGTGTCGGTATGATGCTTAAGAAAGGAGATGAGGTTAGAGATATGCATAAATTGTGCCTTTTAGAACTTGGGTGCTTGACAATTATTTTATTTCAACTAGTGTAGATATCTCTTTTTGGTTTTACAATGGGTTCCATGGCATAAGTACAGCCACAACTGAATGCTTGATTTCATTCATCTTTGTTCTTTTTCCAGTTTAAAAGGTCCAAATGTTTTAAAGTTTTTATCCCAACTGTGTCCATCCCTTCTTTTTTCTCCTAATTTTGGAGTCCAAAAATATTGAAATATGTCAATCATTAATAGAGTTTTAACATTTGACTGAATTTGATATGTTCACAAAACAGACTTTAACATTTGACTAAATTTGATATATACATAAAAAATTGGGTCTAGGTTTTTTGAAAAGTACCATGTGAGATATTGAAGCATGTCTCAACTCTCAATTACTCCAGCCATCAGCCATCAGCCATCCTCATATTGGGAATGCAGTATTTGATTGTGAGCCATTTATTTGGCCCATTATTTCATTTGTTTCCTCCATGCTTTTATCCTTCCAGGTGGGTGCCTTCAACATGGGATCAACTGTTGTGCTCGTCTTCCAGGCCCCAACTATAAAATCACCGAATAGAGGGGATAATTCCAATTTCAGGTTTTGCATCAAACGTGGAGACAAGATTCGTGTTGGAGAAGGATTGGGGAGGTGGCAAGAATCTTGCAATGAGAGGGCCTCATTTTAGGTGCCATCTACTTGACATATATTTCTGACTTTTATCTGGAAAAATACAATTGCACGGGTGGGAGTGACGCTGATCAATGTAGTCTTCGGAATGTAACATTGCGCCCGCAGTCGATGTACTGTTGAAATTTACATGTGGGTTTAATCCATTGTTAAACAGACGATAATCGTATTCTTTTGTGATGGCTTTTTAAGTATTGGTGATAGTCAAATTGGTAAAGCAAACGTGGGGAGAGAGGGCACTGTAAATGCATATTAGAACAGAGGGCTCTTGAAAGGATCATGCCGCGCTGCCAATATTAATTGAACACCCCACGCTTAGTTTTTCAAGTACTTAATCTGATGCCAAAAATAATCTATATTACATTGATAATGATAACCAAAATTGATCACCCAAAGATTAGTAAAATAAAATTCAAATGAAAACTATTTCGCATGCTCTGAGGCTTCCATTAGTGAAGTCGCAGAAACCATGTTTGCTTATATCCATCCACATAACATGAAAGCAAACCCAAAATCCTGACCTAAATTGTCACACAACAAGATATGAACGATTTATACTCTCATTCTCAAACCAAATTCTTGTTTGACCAAGCGACAATATTTATGCAAAATGCCCTTTCAATTATCATCATGATTTGTGTGAACATTCAAATCAATATCACAGACATGAAATGGGGTAACTACCTCTTATTATAATTCCCCAGCTCCAGTGTTCTTTTAGACAATCCCGTTATTGGATCTTGGATGATCCACTCTACTAAGTTTGTTCATCCGTCAAACTTCTGCTGGATAAAGATAACTAACTTCACACAAACAAATGAACAATAATATGCAACAGCTTGAGAAACAAAATAAAAAAGAACTTACAGTAGCCCACAAGACGCTTCCTAGTTTTTACATCATTACACTATTTACAGACTTCTGATCAAGTAAATTTTAAACAAGTTTCCAACAAAAGGAAACAGTAGTAAACTGCAATCCCCTGCAGTCGATAACAAAATCAAATGCAGAAAAGTAGTAGTAGAAAAACACAAACTCTTCAAGAATGGCCAAGTTGGGAGTTGACAATAATCCCCATTTTATAGTCACAAACAAGATAGAAAGAATAACAACGTATATTTTAACAAAGAAATACGAGTATATGAGGGGCATCAATTAAACAACCTGGTAAAACCGATGAGAACAACTAAATCAAACCATATTTGTGTCATTCAATAAACAAAGATTACAATTCCAACCAACCAATATGACATAATTGAAGTTTGAATACATGTACACTTTATATTTGCAGATCTGTCAAGGCCTCCTTTTCATCTTCTTCAGACTTCAATATCCAAAATCCCCCTCTGCAATTTCTCTATATCAAAACTTTGTTCCTGAGACACCAACCGAAAATCTCACATTAGAGTGCTTCAAATTTATGCAAATGATCATGATAAAACAAACAACATAAAAACCAAAAATAATAACATAAACCTTTTACTGAGACTTATCAAGACCTTGCATTAGAATTCTTCAACCTAATATGGATCCAAAATACACAAATCACCATTTCTATTTCAAAATTCTTACTCTTCTAACTTAATAGCAGATTCAATATAAAGTGTCAACAGTACTCGTTCATATCCATGATTTGACTCTAATCACTAAGCTAATTTAATATTCATTTCATAAAATTATGCAATGTGAAACAAGTATGTGAGAAAATATAAAGAAAAAGCAAAGGCACACCTACGTCTGTTTGGAATAGGAGGAAGTAGAAGGCACCCGCTTGTTACGGAACATCATGTAACCGACGGGTAATACAACTCCGATCATCATGATCACCGCTCCCATTAGATATCTCAACGGACTCGGTGGCTCCACTTCCACTATTTTCCTGAACTGCACCGCACACGATTATAATCCATATCATAAACTAAAAAGTAACGAATCAATATGAGATCTGGATCCATATAGTTCTAGAAGAAATTGACTCACCGGCATTTTTATCTTTCAATTCTTTTGGCTGGGGCGGGGCAGCTACAGAACGGAGGTAAGAGTCGAGAATTTTGCCTTGTAACGAAGAATCGATTGCTGTGTTTTAGATGGGCTCCAAGTGGATCTGGAAGACCTCTCCGGTAAGATTCGTGCGGTAAGTTTCGGTTATCACTCGATTGTTTGCCACCTGGAAATCCGAAAAGTATCTGGAAAAATGTAAAAATGGGTGTACATAAACGATTCCCCTATTTTTCTTACATTCGGTTTTTAGAGTGACGCTATTGGCACCCTTATGTATCTCTTATGAAACTCCTTTTATTCTTTATTTACAAATTGATCCGTTATATTTAAATTATATTAAAAATAAAATTTATTTATTTAAATTCATCTATGTTTTCTTATTTTTTCTTTATTATAAACTTATTAAATTTATAAAATTTGAAAAAAAATGAATTGTCATAAAATAAGAATTTGATCTAAATATAAACAAAATTTTTGTAAGAAAGATAATTGGTGTTTAATATTAATTTATTTTAAAATTTAATCAGTTAGATAATTTTGTGAAATTTGTTTACTTAGGCGAATTTTTTTTTTTAAATTCGCACACATGTCTCTATGTGTATACCAAAGTTATTACCTATTAGGAAAAACAAAGACAAATATAGATAAAAATCATAAATTCATGAATGTTATAATTAATAAGAGATTGAAAGTGATTTAGAATGCGAGAGGAGAGAGAGCATCTAATAATTTTTTTTTAAAGTATCGATGCAGGAGTTTATTAAGAAAGTACAACAAATGAAGATTATTTTAGAAATTAAGAAGAGTATGAAGAGAAAAATGGTTTAAAAAGAATGTTAGAGGTGTGCCAATAGTCCAACTCCAGTTTTTATTCTCTATTTGCTATGGCCCAAACTAATATCAGGATCTCTTCATTAAATTACCACAATAGAAAGACAAAATACACCCCTCTATCTTTCTAAATACATCAACTTCTTTTTTTGATTCCCCATTTTTTTTAATAACCCCCCACCACTTTCGAATGAAATGTTATAATTAGAAGCTATGTAATAATGTTTTAAGTCCATTAATATAAAAATTCAATCTGACCACTGTGTTTAAATCTGAAGGAGGATAGGAATTTAAAAACTGGACTTTGTTAATTTCCTATCCGTTATTCTGAAAAAGAAAATCGTGCTTTTTTTTTTTTTTTTAACTTTTTACCTGATCAAATTCATTTGATTAAGGGTCACTACTTTCCTAGTATGGAGAAAACTATTCTCCTAATAAAACAGGAATACGTATCATCCAAATGTTATTTTAGCAATGAGTTATTGATTGAATATAGTATAAGGAATGTAGCTACTTGTTCTGATCATAGGATAAAATACATTTTCCTCATAATGTGGATCTATTTGAGTCTCACAAGAAGATGAGTTTTCAGTTCTCAGAAAAAAAAATTTTCATCCATTTGTATGAATAGTTAAAAACGTGGGACAGATCTCATATCTATTAAGAGCCATGCTTGATAAAGTCAAATAATATTTGTAATTATATGCATTTTGATTTATTAAGTATTTGATTCTGGTTTAATAAATCTTGATATAATATTTAAAATAATTATGAAAATTATAATGATCATTATATGACAAGTGACACCGACATCAATTTTTAATGAATTATAATGATCATTGCTCAATGATTTGCAAGTTGTAATTTTTAATGAATTATTTTTACATTTAAAAAATTTAGAAAAATTCATATATATCCATATATCTTATAAGTGATGTTGTTAAAAAGCTAAATATTAAAAGGTCTATTATATAAAATGTTTTTTTTTTTTTTACTGGAAAATGAAACTAATTGCAAAGTAAATATTTCCTGCTTTTGGGTGTACTGGGACCTGCAGTTCCATGCACTTTCCCAATTTGGAGGACTATTTTCAGTCGTTGCATTTTTGGCAAAAAACGGTTATTTTCCACGATAAAACGGCTTTGATGCTTTTGTTGCCAATCAACAAGAAACATAGAAAGATTTCACCCACTCACAGATCCACCAAACATCTCGCCCCAATCACAAACTTCCACGCGCCAACACAACGATTTTTCAGAATTTTTTTCTCAACCAACAAATGTTATCTGCCCAACTGTTACTCAAAAAAAAAAAAAAAAAAAAAAAGAAACGACAATGCGTATTGCGTTTAGTTGGCCAAATAAAAAGCATGACAAACGGGGGCGTGTATGTGGCCTCAACAAGACAACGAGTAAAGGCCGCCATCCGAGTTTGGTGCGAGGTGCTGGTTGCAGCTGGCCGAGAGACACAGGAAAACAAAAGAAAAGGAAATGACTCTGTTGCGAAGACTCTCTTCAAGCCTCCAACAAGTTGTTAAATTTACAAACAGGTCCTTCAAGTCCCTGAAATTCCCCGGAGAGCCCATCGAGTCCTCTGTCTCTTCCACTCTCACCCATGGAATCCACGTCTTCCACTGCCCTGTAAGTCCTCCTCCTACCCAAACCCACAGTCATATTTCCGATTGGTCTCTGTTTGATTGCTCAGAAACTGCAGGAAGCAAAAAGAATGTATGTTTTATCGAAAAATGAAAATTTTAAGGAGTCCCCATCAGTCTTTCTTTATGTTCATTTTGTTTTCATTTCATTGATACTGGGAGTGGACTACTCTGTTTAGCTTTTGGAGTTTGATAATTTGGATTCATTTTAACTATAGGATGAAGTTGGGATTGTAGCTAAGCTCTCGGAATGTATTGCTTCAAGAGGTGGAAACATACTTGCAGCTGATGTTTTCGTGCCCGAGAAAAAGAATGTCTTCTATTCCAGGAGGTACCTATGTTGATTTATTTCTCTATTTTACTTGAAGCATGCGTTTCATTTTTTAAACAAGACAATTGGTTTGATTGATTTAGAATTTAATTTCGTCTGGAACTTAGTGTTGTATGTATATGTTGATTTGTTTTCTTAATGGTAGTGGCTGGAGATTGATTTTATGTGGACTGGTTTTTGCTCTCAGTGCTATGAATTGTTACTTAAAAATAGCAATTGGAGGGCTATTTGTACATGTTGGGTTTTATCATTTGGCTTACTATTTTCTATAGGCGTTGAAGTGAAAAGAAATTTGTTTAATCTGTAAAAATTTCTTCTCATGTATTGATGCCATCTGTTTTCACAATTACAGGGTTTTCTGTTAACTTGCTGTCATTGCAATGTCTAGGGTGCAATTCTTAATAGGACGGGCTTTTTGAGCAATGAAAAAAATGTGTATGTGAGTGCATTTTGCTGCCTAAGTAAGTTTCAATCAGATATCTATGAGTCAACCAGCAAGTTTTGTATAATTGATTTTCATGTTATGTGGAATTGTCAAAAAGGCGATAATGGCTTGGATCCTATAAGCAGTAATCTGTTAGGTGCTCAATGTAGTTTGTAGCTATAAGTTACAACACAATGGAATGCAATCCTTATATATCACAAATGATCTTTATGTAAATGACAGTGAGTTTATTTTTGATCCCATTAAATGGCCACGGGAACAAATGGATGAAGACTTCTTTAAGCTGTCTAAAATGTTCAATGCCATGAGATCTGTCGTCCGAGTGCCTGACATTGACCCCAAATATAAGGTTGCAGTTCTTGCTTCAAAGCAGGTATGTTTGGTGTTTTCAGATGACTATGTATCACATAGTTTGAATACTGAAGCCATTCATTTCTTGACACTGTAGGAACACTGCCTTGTTGATTTCTTATATGGATGGCAGGAAGGTAAACTTCCAGTTGAAATAACTTGTGTGATAAGGTGAAGTATTTGAAATCCTATTTTCTTCTAGCTGCCTTTTTCTATCTTTTTCAAATAAAATGCTGATTATTGTCCTCAATGCTCAATATTTATTACAGTAATCATGATAGAGGTCCAAACTCCCATGTGATTCGCTTGCTTGAAAGGCACGGTATTCCTTATCATTATTTGTGTGCAAAAGAGAACAAAAGAGAAGAAGAACTTTTGGAATTGGTTCAGAATACTGATTTTCTAGTGCTAGCTAGGTACATGCAGGTAAATAGAATTAGGCTCTATGTTGCCCAACTTTTCTCCTGCTTGGTAACTGAGCAATTAACAGTCTTAAATTCAAGTTTAGGAGGAATAAACATATCCTTGTCCTCCTTTGATGCTACAATTGAATGGATTTCCTTATTAAAATTCAGAAGAACCTTCTGGTAGCTACTTTTGATGTTATTCACCCTGATGATTTATATATAGCAGCACCTATTCAGAGCCTTAGTGGCTGGTTACATTCAAACCCATCACCACAGTCAGTAATGTGTGTGTTTGTGCAGCCAGTTCCACTGCAGAAAGAGGCCTACCTTGGTTATAAATTGTTAGAGTCATTATCTAGTAAGGGATCCCTCACTAGTTACTTCAATATGGTAAGGGACAAGTTTTTTTTTTTTTTTAATACTGATTACACATCAGATTACTGTATTACACAAATATATTTACAACTGCTATTAGAGCATATATTACACTGATATTTACAATCAGATATATAACTTGGGACTTACATTATTACATTAATTCTATGAAGCATATGCCCAAACATATGATCCTCACAGACGAGGGATGTCTCTGCTCCACTCGCATTTCGCAAGGGAGAAAGACTTGCAAATTAACTCCACACAATTTTTTGCTTAATTGAGGGAGGTTAAACCTATGGAGACTCAAACTACTACCCTCATAATCTTTTTTAACTTTGAGCGTAGTGGTTTACCACTGGGCTAAAGCCCAAGTGGCGTAAGGGACAAGTTAAAAGTCAGGAAAACACAAATTTCAATACACTGCAAGACAAAATACATTGCATTGTAGTATGTGTTTTTCTTGTTTTTTAGCTTATCTCTTACTTTAATAAAATAAAAGATTGTTTATTGGAAAATTACTAATATATGTTATACAGATCCATTGATGTAGCTAAATCATTTGTTGCATTTTGATTTTTTGTTTTCCTGCAGATATTGTCAGGTAAATTTTTAAGGAGTTATGGAAAGGATGTTATTAACATTCACCATGGTCTTTTGCCATCCTTCAAAGGGGGGAAGCCAGCCAAACAGGTTGGTTGTTTTACATTCTGTCTGGGTAATCTTATCACCATTCTAAGCAGTTCATTTTTTCCTTCCCTGACTTCCCATACACATTAAATTGCTATTATGTTCTCAGGCTTTTGATGCAGGTGTTAAATTAATCGGTGCAACAAGTCACTTTGTGACTGAAGAACTTGACGCGGGGCCTATTATTGAACAGATGGTGAATTTATTTTTTCCTCTGCTGTTTCAAATATGTTTTGATTTACTAGGTGGTTGAGTATAATAGAGATAATGAAATAATTTTGTAGTTGGAACTTTTGGCAATCAGCTTTGCTACAGAACTGATGCTCTAGCTAATTGCAAGACATTCTGAGTGTTTTTTCAATGTTATGAATGGCCATGCCATCTCCACCTCTTGAACGCCATTTATCTGGTATCTGGGTTCCTTTTTTAACTAGTTCCCTTAGACATGGAATTGCTTCTAGTCTTTACCCAAGAGACTCCCTAATACTCAATAGCTTTGGGATTGGTTCTGATTATTTGGGTTGATTGCTCTAAATCGGCACGATTCACTTTTTTACATCTGTTTAAATTATTTTAACTACCCTTTAGAGGAAAATACTGCAAGTAGACCCTGGGAAATGTTTCTATGTTCAGGACAAAGCATGAAGATCAATTTATCAGTGTATACTACTAATACATAATGCATACTGTGTGTACTTCAATGTAGAAAAGTCTCTGATAGGCCTATAATAATTTTGCAGGTTGAGAGAGTTTCCCACAGAGACAACTTGCGAACTTTTGTTCAGAAATCAGAGGATGTTGAAAAACAATGTCTTGCAAAGGCTATAAAATCATACTGCGAGCTGCGAGTGTTGCCTTATGAGATGAACAAGACTGTTGTATTTTAACAAAGGAGTGAATTGCTCACTGCTGTTTCTCAAGTCCCTTAAGACTACTAACAGGAACCATGGCAGAAGGAAAAGCATAAGGGAAAATGACAAAGAAGTTGGAAGGCGGTGTTTTCTGTATGTACATTCAATCACTTTTGTTTATTGTTCAATAGACACATCATCACCATTTACAGAATTCCATTGCATGTGGAAATTCCTTTTTTTGGAAAGATTGTACCAATATTTGAAATAACTTGCTGAGATGATCATTAATCACTATTATTTTTGAATTATCATTTCGAAAATCCCTAGTGCAACTTTTCCTCTTTAAGGGTGCTCAATGCCTCTAATGCTCGAACCTTGTTTCTGTTCGTTGTTGGTGTTTTGAATAACCTCTGTAATAAAGTTAGGTGGTGGCCATGGTCCATCTTTACAGAGAGCTTTATCTAGTTAGTTTGTTTGTCAATTTTGGTTGGTATTTGGTAAGCTGTAAGCAGAGAACAGGTGTGGAGACATAGGATTTCCAGGGCACAGACCTTACTTTGCTTGTGAACCCTTGATTTTGTAATGGATAATAATCCATTTTGATTTTGTAATTGAGTGGCAATTACAATAATGCTACCTTTACAAAAATAAAATGTTGATATGCCAACTTGTGGCATATGACGTAGCGTTAACTCGTGGTGTTTTAAGTGATCATATATAAAAAAAATCTCATTTCCGCATTATGAGTTCATGCAGCCACATTTGTTAGAATACTATATATCCCAACTTTGTAAGTAAAGTATTACTCTATTATGAGCTTCAAGCATCTGCTTTTTGCAACAAGATTTTAGTGAAAGAAAAATATTGAACCTCATTTATTTTCACTTTTCTTGATTCAAAAAAGGAGTATAACTCTCAACAAAGTTTCGCCTGTTATTTTGTATGCGCAAATGTAAGTCATTCTACATACTATTACTGATACACAATGACTCCAGAGAAAGCTCTGTTGCTTCAAGGCTGCTGACTTGACGCAGGAGATTCTGAATCCCATCAACCCATCTCTGCTTGTGAATCTTGCTCTTGCACTTAAACTCTAGAAGACCTTGTGCGGTCTTGAGGCCAAAATATACTTCCTCAGAAATTTCCCTTTCCTTTTTATAAGGCCAAGCAGCACTTTCATCACAGACTCCATAGACGATACCTGGTGTCAGTAGAGTGTATTTAGATGTTACTGAATACCAAATCGCTGATAGATAATTTAAAAATGTAAATTGGAAAGTGGGTATGTGCTTACATTTATTCTTCTTGGAAAAGGCTCCTCCTACATGTTTGCTTTTGAGCTTAACAATGACCTAACCAAAGAATGATTTCAGTAAATGATGTACTTTTGATTTTAGCATTGCTTGTTTTCTCATGTGACTGCTTTTTTCTTTGCCATACCTGAGATTTCTTGTTGATGTAGACTGATACAAACTTGCATCTCAACACTCCTGCAAATTCCAGAAACAAGAATTTTAGATTCATATGAATCGAACTATAGAAGTCCCAGGGCAAAGCAATTTAATACTAAGAATGAGTTGAGACATTATGGCAAAAGCAAGTAGTCTGGGTGGCATCAGATTTATTCTACTGCTTAATTCTTAAACTACACAAGCAATTACCTTTACGTGTGAGTTGCATCAGTTCACCTTCACAAGGGTATCTCTGCTTCTCCAGCTGACTGCGAAAAGCAGCTGGCCAATGAGTTTCTGCTACTTCCCTCTCATAAGGACTTATCGACGCATTCTTCCTTGCTTCTTTTGGCAATCTTGCTTTTAGAGCTGCTTCTCCTCTCAAAGCTAATTATTCACAGAAGTATAAAATTCAGTGACTTGCACATACGGTGGTCGAATTTGAATCCGTGTATCAATACCTGTTGCAGCTGCAGCAGTAAGAGTCATCAGATCCCCGGGAGTTTGAATGTCCACTGCTGATCTTACAACAGAAGCCACACGATCATGATCAGCTCCTGCTGATTCAGCTAGTTCAATGCAGTGCGATGCCAACAGCTCAGTAGCAGAGGACAAAGCCATGCTCATTTTGGATCCCGAGCTATCAGATTTCCCTGCTGCAGCAGCCACAGCAGCCAAGGCTGCAGCTAAGCCAGCAACAGAGAGAGCAGAGTGCATCCGAGCATTTTCTACACGGGCCCTGTCCTTCTTCTTCACTTTGCTAGTACTAAGCTCCCTGTGGTGATGGAACCATTTCCCAATTGATCCTGTTCTCCGAGCATTAATTGAATTTACTATGCTCGCTGACTGCAAAAATAAAAATGAAAAAAATAAAAAAGATTAGAAAGCAGAAATAGCTTGAACTTGATAACAATTGACACAGAGAGTAATAACTTACAATTTGTGATCCATGCAGCGTCTCTGGCATTGCATTGAAATTCTGATCCAGTAAGAATTGCTTTTGTTTCTGAGCAAGAGCTTTCGATATCTCTGAAGCTGAAAGACTCCAAGATCTGGACAAAAACTCCATAGGCTCCTTTGGTGTTTGAGGCTGAGGGATCAACGGCAACGATGATGCTGCTCTTAGCTCTCCATCCTCTTCTAAATGCTCAAGGCCATCCAAAGAACTATTTTTCCAAGATGAATATTTCCCATTTTCCATTTTAACTTAGTCTTTTTTAAAAAGTATAATCTCTTCTTGCTTGTACTAGAAAACTTTGACTGCTAAGCCTGAAATATGAATTGAAGGCACGACTTAGCGCATAACAGGAAACAAATAATCAAGAAATATCAAGTGAAAAAATCAGATAGCCCTTTTGAACTAATAAGCAAGTCACTGTTTGGCCAGCTAGTTGAAAGTACCTGCAAACTGCTTTTGATATTGTGGAATTATAAGTTTATTTCAAACGAAGATGACTCAAGTAGTGGTACAAAAAAGTAAAAGTAGGAGAACACCCAAAAGGATTTTGAAAAAGATGCTTATTCCTTACAATCTCAAAAGCAAAGCACTCAAAAAGCTATTTTTTTCTCACAGAGAAAAAAAAGTAAAATACTCGAGTGATAAAGAGACTTGCTTGACCGAAACAACCATGCAAACCTAAAAGTTCTTTGTAAGGAATTGACCCATCACCTTCTCTAACACAATCTACTTGTATATAAACATATAATATATAGAGCCGGTGACAAAATGGATTACATGAACAAATTTCAAAGTCTAGTGCTTTGAACCCCTCCGTAAATTAAGGTGAAATGAAACTCAAAAGACACGACAGAATTCACAAAACTCGAAAAATAAGACAAGTAAATTAAGGACCATAATGAAGCATTATCCTGGATAAGTGGGGATGGTTTCTTAACACTCGTGCATGTAACCAAATGTTACGTATAAAGAATTAACATTTAGATATTCGAATTATTGTACTAGGAGACGAATAGAGAATTCTTTATTTTATTTTATTTTTAAAAATTTTTTTGGGTGGGTTTTGAGCAGGGGCGGATCTAGAACTTAATATTACCCCGGGTTAAATTAAAATTTTTATTTTGAAGCGAACATAAAAAATTATATATAAAAATAAGTACATTAAATAAAGAAAAACACTAAAAATCTTATCTATCTAAATATGGACTATAAACAAAAATAATTAAAAAAAAGTAAAAAAAAAAGACAACTCAAATATGAAAACACTACTTTTCAATGATAGAATCTGACATTGCAGCCTATAATAATATATAATTATATAAGGATTAAAAAATTAATTAAGAATTTTAAATTAAAATAGATCAATACATGTAATTACAATCAATTAAAAATTGCAAGTAAAACTTTTATATTTGAAGTGAAGTACTAAATTACCAAACTTAATAAATTAAACATAAAATTTATTCATCCTTTCAAATTGTAAAGGTATTATTAGTTAAAAGTTTCAATAATAAACTAAACTTAATTCAGTAAAAATGTATTTGGGTGTAGTTGTTTCTTTGTCAGCGCTCTATCTCTCTTTAAAGAACTAGATATTGATGATTATTCTATCAAAACCTCCTTAAAATACTCAAATTTTATTTTCTAACTTGTCCTCTTAGTTAATATAACTAATAAATAAAATCTGAAAATTCACATAAAAAATTATAAAAATATTGATAATTGTTACTACATGTTGTTTCTGTAAGTACTTTTACTACTAGTGACGATGTTATATTACATTGACATTTTTTTTTCAATTAGAAGTTTTTTAAAATAAATTAAAGCAGTAATTAAATTTTAGCTCCCTAATGTTTTCAATCTATTCAATAAATATATGATTTAATCATTTTATAGAATAAGTCACTAATTTCAATTGAAAATAATATAAGTGAATAAGGGACATATTTGTAAACAAAATAAAAACTCTATTGTTATATAAAATTGATGAAAACATAAGGGTAATTGGGTTAGGGACATATTTGAATATTAAATAAAAACTCTATTATTATACTAAATTGATGAAAATATAAGGATAATTGAGTTAGGGACATATATGAAAATAAAATTAAAACTCTATTAATTTACAAATTGATGAAACATTAAGGGGTATAAACAATTTTGCCTGGACTAGACCGGGCTGTAGCCCGGTCTAGTCCACGCGTAGGTCCGCCACTGGTTTTGAGTCCTATGACTTTGGGTTGTTGGATGGTAGAAAAATGTGCGCGTGACCAGCCAATGGCTATGCATGAACCTGTTGGACAGTAGGGCCGGTTCTGTATATATTCTCTATTTTTCTTGCTTGGTGGCGTCTTTGATGACATATTGCGTGGTTTTCAATCAAACGGTTTAGATTGCTTTAAATATATTAATGGGAGATTTGCATTGAGAGTATGTAATTCATACAAAACATATAATACAAACATATATAAAGCCAAGAGTTGTGCACAAAGTCTAGTTAAATAAGTACTGTCTTAATTATATGACCACTGTAGCCCCAAGTCTACTCGATTCTTAAGCATATTATTATCTTAATTAATTGGATCACGGGTTAGGTCTTTAACTAATGAGATTTATGCTTATACATGGGAAATATTTCAGAATTGTTTGACATCTTTTTGGCTTTTGTGCCAAGTATATGACACTGATTAGAATTGAGGTTGGACAGCTGATATCTTAAAAGTTATAGTACTAAAGTATTTGGTAAATATTAGCTGCTATAATTTAGAAATTATGTTGATATGATTTTTTATTTGTATGATAAAAAAATATATCGTATCTTTAATAATTTTATCAAAATATTATTTAAAAATTATTTTACTACATACTATTAATTTTTGTTTCATAATTAAAATTATTTTTCTATAGCAGTCATAGCTTTCCCAAACAAGACCTATGTCCATTTGATGTATCGGATAAATTACAAGTCAAGGTCAGGGTCATATTACTCACACTATCATCTGAATTTTAACATTCACCTTTATGGTGTGTTTACTTTAAGGAATGTGAATGGGGTGGAATGAGAATAAACTGTGAATGTGAATGGACTGGAATGAAAATGAAGAATAAAAATGAGATTTCAATGTTTACTTCGCATAAATAAATGGGAATGAGAATGTGCTGGAATGTCATTGATGTATTTGCTTGGCAAAATAAATAGGAATGAAGAAATGGAATGAGAATCAATTTACCAAAATACCCATAGTATTAATAATTAATAAAAATAATTAATTTATCATTATTAACAATATTATCATTATTAACATTTATTATTATTATTATTAAATTTTATTAACTTTACTATTTTAGTTATTATTAATTATTGTTAATATTATTTTTTATTAATATTATCATTATTAACATTTATTATTATTATTAAATTTTATTAACTTTATTATTTTAGTTATTATTAATTATTATTTTTATTTTTATTAATATTATCATTATTAACATTTTTTTAGTATTACTATGATTATTATTATTATTATAATATTTATTAACTTTATTATTTTAGTTATTATCAATTACTGTTAATATTATTTTTATTAATACTAATATTATTAAATTTTATTAACTTTATTATTTTAGTTACTATTAATTATTGTTATTTTTATTTTTATTAATACTATCATTATTAACATTTATTATTATTATTTTTAATTAATATCATTTTTATATCTAGATAATGAAAATTACATTATTATTATTATTAAATTTTATTAATTTTATTATTTTAGTTATTATTAATTATTATTATTTTTTTAATAATAATAATAACAACAATAATGATAATATTGTTAATAATGATAAATTAATTATTTTTATTAATTATTATTTTTTTCATTATTTTTATTGTTAATAATGATAATATTAATAAAAATAACAATAAAAAGAATTAATAATAATTAAAATAATAAAGTTAATAAAATTTAATAATAATAATAATAATTATTATTATTATTATTATTAATGGTATTTAAAATTTGAGAAATATAAAAAAATTAGAGGGATATAAAAGTAAATATATATTTCATTCTCATTCCCTTATTTTCATTCCCAACTCTGGAAATGAAATTTTCATTCCTTATTCCCAAATTGTGTGGGACCCATATATTTTATTCTCGTTCCCAAATTATATTTTATCAAGTAAACACATGTATCATTCACATTCCTTCATTATCATTTCCCATTCCATGAAGTAAACACACCATTAGAGTTTTACAGTCATCCAAGATTAATGATAAAGCTAGTAGCAAAGCAGAAATTGATCATTCGCCAAAACCGTTGGAAAGCACCAGCCACAGAGGCTGAACTAGGTTAGCACATGATTATATAATTAGTTTCGGGGGTGATTCAATTTGGCTAGTGTCGGTTAGCCCTTGCCAGACCAAAATCTGACACCTGGTCCAGTGCTGTGATGGTTCCAAAATATTTTCTGCCTAGCAGTAACTTAGACTTTGTTACTTGATTCTTGACTGCCATTATGGCATCTCGATGAACCAATGATTTTACTTGGATTAATAAAAGCTAGACGGAACAATCCATATTAATATTTGGATTAAGCTTGTCCCTAGTGCTAAGCATACGGCTAGTGTGATGTCACTTCCACGCTGTCTATGATCGATAATGGCCATAAATCCATAACAGACCAACCAAAGAAACGATTGAGTCAAATTAAGTTGCTGTGTTTCAGTGACATTACAGTACTGAACTTCCCTCTTTGCAATGCCAGTAATGCCACTTACGCGTTAGCCACCGACGCAACTGCCAGGCTGCCATGACAAATTCCATTGTTCATAGTTTTGTTTTGTCAAAAAGTGTCTCATCATTAGGAACAATATTATAAATTTATGTGGAGCACTGCGTCGTTTCAAATTTCAATTTCACAATAAACGAAAATTTTCACTTCCTGCAGAAGATTCCAGGTTAAATTTCAAATGAAAGGAGCTGGGGTAAAGGTGGACGTGGTAGCAATTTACATAGCTTGAAAGCGTCTTCTAATAATAATGGATCCTTATCTTTTAGAACCCACCCGAAAAAAGGCTGAAGTTAAAGGGGCCCCTACTTTTCATGATACACATATTTATACGAATGAGACATTCAATCCTGATAATGTGATTTGACCTTGCCAGTCTGTCCAAAGTTTTATGCCAAAAAATGATCAAATAATGGGACTCTGAGACTGAGAGCTAGCTCCCGACTTCTGAAATCAACGTCAGATCATAATGACAAACGAACCTGCTTGAGAAGTGAAGACCCACAGTTTAAAAATAGCAATATTCTCTATTTGCTTACATACTTCTTATGGTCTATGCTTATAGATGATGGAGATGCAGAATGTTGTAATGTAATTATTTAACTTCGTTTCTAACCCACCAATTATGATATAATTAAAACTTGAGATGTAACCAATAAATAATTTGATGTCCAGTAGATATTTCTAATCAACTTGAAATGCATGGTTGATTTAAGGTTCTTGGATGGCTCCTCATGGTAGGTCATGCATATATGATATTGGCCCATCTAGTTGGATTCGCCCAAATTTCTCTATCATTCAATTATTGATGCGGTGATGCCAATGATTTTGTTTGAACAGTTGCTTTAACCGAATGGGCAGCAGGAGGAGGAGTACGTAAAAAAGACAGAAATATGGCAGATCTTCAAGCAGATTTTACATGTCTCCAAACCGATCCAATGAAATATTTTAAGCTGCAATTTCTTCAAGTCGCTGGAGCTGTAGTGGGCTTGTATGCTTTGTATTATCTTCCAGCATTTGCTTCACTTTCAAAAGGAAATATTCCATTTTTGGCCTATGGTGGAGTTTTCAGAAAATGGTCTCCACCGGCGCATTGTAAAGCAGATAATATCCCAACGCCAGTTTTGCAAAATGTGTGGGGGAATCAAATACCAATAAAAGAAAATGGAATAAAGAGGATAGTAAATCTAGAAAAGCTTATCGTTGTCTTCCACTTATATATGCGCACGGGCTTCTGGGTCGATCAAACTAATAAAGTAGTTGATATATACCTCTTATGACCCTGAAACATCACCATTCACCGAGTGGGGGATAGTCACTTTAATATTTGGCTGAAAGTATATATCAGTCGTATTTTGATGGATAAACTTTGATTTACCCCCACTTAGAAAATTAAAAGTGTGAAAATATTAATTTAATCCATATTTTCGTTTAAAAAATGAAGGTAAATAAGGAGGTATGTTGAGATATATAATTTTTTTAATCTTCTTAACAGTAAATGGGAGTAAATTAAAGCTTTCACATTTTTAAGAGGCAAATGGAGGATTATCATTCTAATTATGGGTTAAAAGAGATTCGCTCTTTTTTTATCCACAAAATAACCTCTTCCTTTTACAAAGTTTCTTAGTACAAGTTAGACAACCATATTATGGACAAAATATTCATATAAAGTTCTCTTATAATGCAGATGTTAAAATGTAGATTTAAATTATATATTGTTATATTATAGCCAGATGACATTTGTATTTAAAATGTACTGAATAACTGATAAATTCATGTAATTTTATATATGAGTGTGTGTGTGGGTGTGTGCGCGTGTTACCTTATTGCGTGAACAGAGAGAATTAAACTTCACTATTAAATTCAATACATTGTTAGAGAAAAATATGTAAATAATCAATCTTTATTCTAAGAGTCCTTTACTAGCTAGGAGGAATTAGTAGAATAATGAGATCCTTTTCCCTTAAATGAAAGCAAATTCACCGAATAAATTGGAAGTGGTCACCAACTCTTTTTCTAAAGGGGATGTTTTGTCCTCATTGTAATTTTAAAATGGTACGTAATAACTTCTTGAAATATGTTTTTACGCAAGATGGATGCGTCCTTTTAGTTTGCTTCTTCCAGGAGCTGATAATTTTGTCCAACGCCCGTGATGAAACAAGATAAGGCATTATTAATCCGCTTAAAATGTAAACGACCATGTGCTGTTATCAGATCGTCTTGTCGTTTACGTAATTGAGATTCGAACGACTTGTCGCATATTTTTAAAAGGGCTTGGCCTCTCCTCTTCTGGATTATTTGGCTTCATCTCCTCAACGAGTAATGATATTCACCCTTGCCGCTCACTTTCGCGAGAACGATAGAATAAGGATTAGGATTCTCTCTATTTTTTACCAATAATTTAATGATGCATTACGCATATAAAAATTTAAAGTTTTAGGGTTTATTCATTTTAAATTACAAAAAGTACAATATTATTGAAAATCCTCACACTTACTATGGATAGGGTATATAAATGACGAACGATACACACCACTGATATGCGAATTTGCCTCCCCCCATGCTTTTCTTTTTTCCATTTATTTTTGGCCAAATAGCTACTAAACTGCCTTCCCCAGTCATGTGACTGATGTTACCAAATGAACTGATGCTTGGCACCACCAATATTAAATCGTAGCGTCGGTTACACACGAGACATGACATGAGAGAGTGAGAGTCCACGCAACTTGTTAGGCGAGGGTAGCTGTAAGTCAGGCTCGTCCCAACTCAGCCTCTCAAAGTATGCGTTCACCATATCTTCAGTAACTTGTTCCAAACGTAGCGGATACCACTGCATTATTTCATTTATTTTTTATTTTTAGATCAAGTTATAAATATATTAACTACCTCGTCACCGGAACAATGCTACACACACACACACACACTCATTCTTAGGCCGGAGAATCTTGAATTTATAAAATTGGAAATGAGTTCACAATAGTGTAAATATACTTTCATAATGTTATCAAATAATTTACAAGATTGTGAAAATCCATTCAAACTACTATCAACTCACTCCGAATTTTATATTCTTCATTCTTAGATTCGACAATTTTGAATTTTATAAAATTTAAAACGAGTTGACAATGATGTAAATATAATTTCATAACGTTATCAAATAATTTACAACGTCCTCAAAAGTTTGTTCATAACATTGCCAACTCGTTCCAAATTTTAAGTTTAGATTGAAATTTTTTTCATATGTATATATATATAGAGTCATTATCTAATACGGGATCCCTTAAGTTATTTAAATAAAGGTTTAACTTAAAAAAAAAAAAAACACACACACACACACAGACACACCAATGCTGTGAATTTTATCTAGTAGCTTATTGGAGTGTGTGTTTTTCTTGCCTTTTAACTTATTCTTTTACTTTAATAACTTTGTATAGTAATTTTCCAATGAGTTCCCTTAATTTATTAAAGTAAAGAAAAACCTAAAAGACCTAAAAAAACATATGCACTCTCTTTTTTTTTTTTTTGTGCAAACATGTTATTAAGTTGTATGGTTTTATAGTTAATTAAACACTAACTCTATTAAGTGATATGATTTAATAGTGAATTGAACAATGACTCTATTAAATTATATGCTTTAATAGGGTGTCCGCATAAAATAAAATGAAGGCGCCCGCACATGAGAATAAATATATATACCTTAGGTGTAAAAGATTTGTCCACCAATCGTGCACGAACTCCCTGAAGAAAAGAAATTAATGAAGAGCTGGCTTATTAATTACTATATAATAAGTGAAAATACGTATAGTCCTGCGTACTTCAGACGAGTATTATTAATCTTACTTGTACGTACCTCACAGAAATTGTTAGAGACCTGCCCGAAAATTGCTTGATTGGTCATACGATACTCACGCATAAGACATTGTTCTAGAGTCTGAAATCTGCCTTGTCGTATCTGTTTTTATGCATGTTTAATCAAACCAAACCATTATCAATTAATTAATTAATTAGGCCTGGCTTTTGATTTTTTTTTTATTATTATTTTGTGGGCGCGCGCGCGCGTCTATATACACGTGATGTAAAATGTGAGATACGACTTACAGATTTTAGAGAAACCTTCAAGCTCAGAGGTGGTGCTTCCTTTAGCTTCTCGAGTGTTGAGACGCACCACTCATCTTTTGTTTTCGCTGCTTCGCTCTCCTAACAAAAATGATTTTGTATTTGTTGTAATTTATAAATGCCATAATAAATCTTTGACAGATATTAATTACATCATTCCAACCATTAAAAATCGTTCCATTAATCAATAAGTAATTAAACTTATGTTAATTTTCATCTAATTAGAAAACAAATCTTACCAGAGCATGAATAATTTCCTCCACTGTGCCGTGGCTGAAACATTTATTCAGAATCTCAAACCTGGAAGCTCAAGATTTAGAATAATTAATTTTACAATCACTTCAAATCTAACAACATGTTTCGCTAGCTAGCTACCCTTAAAAACAAATTAATTAATTAATTAAAAAGCAAAATGGGCACTAGTTTAATTAAGCGTGCATCGAGAGTATAAGGCATAGTACCATACTTGTGAAAAATATGGTTTTGATTGAGATGCACGGGGTCACTGTATTTTCCAAGAAATGTACCCACAGCAGAAAAATCATCTGTGAGTAAAGTACCAAGTTGCTCTTCAATCAACGGAAGCCTCTGTCGACAAGAACTAACGTTGCATGAGTACCTACTTAATAAGCTAGCTGAAGAGAGTAATGTTGTAATAACGGAACTCATACTTTATTAAAGTAAGAAATCACTTAAAAAATAAGAAAAACGCACATGTAATACACTACATTACAGTGTATTTTTGTTACTTCCAGTTTATTCTTTATTAAGACATATGCTTTAATAACTTTTCTAAACTTTAATAAAATTAAAGATCCTAAACTTTTGTGTGTGTTTGTGTGTGTGTAATCGTTCTTAGGTGGGAATGCCCTCTTTTTTTTTTAACGTGGACACGCTTTTAAGTTATCGTTTAATAGAATCAAATTTTAATGCTACTAAACTGCACTAAAAAATGACTATATAGATATTAAAATAAAAGCGAAGTTGAGCCGCCAATGGGAGCAGAAAGGAGGTTATAGAACTGGATTGTTTAGCAAATACCATAGCACATAGTACTCGGAACCCAGAGACCAAGACTCAATTCATAAAAGCTCAAACTTACCCATCCGAACAAAGACGCACATATCCCTTTTGGGGTCTGACTAGTGAACAAAGTGGGAAAAACGCGACGAAAGTCTCTGTAATTGTAAGTGTTAAATTCATTTTATAATTAATAAAATATATTTCATGTATTGCTATTAATAAATTATTTTATATAATATTAAGAATAATTTAAAATCTTTATATATTTATTTCAATATTATGGTTCTACATATTAAGATTTAGTTTAATATAATATAAGATTACAAAGTATTAAAATATCTTTTTAAATATTGAATTATTTTAAAATGAATAAATTTTTATATTTTTTATTATAAAATATTAGAGTCATTTTTTTGGGTCAATAGAACTAAAGAGTATTATAATCAAAAGGGAGTTTTAGCATCCCTTATTCAAAACTTAGGGTTTATATGACTATTTCTCTAAACTTTAAGGGTGTAGGTGTTATTTATCCTGAATAATAAAAAAAAGAAAGATAAGATAAGCGGGGCATACACTCCACTACATGTTTATATATAAATGCATGGCCATGAATAATATATAAGAGAAATAAACTAAGGTTAATTAATTAATATGAAAAGATAATTAACACACAGCACTGAGTGAATAGTGCGTAGCAAGTCCACAAAATAGCATTTCTTCTCCGCTAAGTGTGGCTCCAGTTAGACCGAGGTATTCCCCTGTAAATGAAAATCAAAATAGCAGATATGAGATTAATAAAATAGCAGATATGAGGTATTCCAGTGTGGCTCCAGATATGAGATTAATAAAGCAAAGCAAATTAAGCTTATTATTGTTATAATTAATTAATTGTGAGTACACATAAATTAATATTAATATTACTATATTAGTATACATCATAAGCTTTGTGCCCATGTGATACGAAAATGAATGTTATAATGATAAAATGAACAAGCGAGACCTACCCAGGTGACCGGGCAAGCGTGAAAGATAATATGAAGACCCGACATCGGGATGGAAACCAATCAGTACTTCAGGCATAGCGAAAACCTGTAATTAATTAATTAAAATGAGTTTTAGATTCCTAATTAACACAAAATTCATCATATATATATATATATATATATTAGTGGAATAAAGATTGAGTGCTGAACTCAATTTTTACTAAGCCTTGAATCAATAATTATTAGATAAGAAAATAATATTTAAAATTTTAAAACAATTCGAACTATTGATTCAGAATCAGATGAATGAAAATAAAACTAAATTAAACTGCATTAATTCTTAATTCTGAATAAATCCAATTAATTAGCTCCATACAGTTTTCTCAGTTGCAAGACGATACGAGGCATGCACAGCAATTCCTGCACCGCCACCCATCGTAATGCCATCCATGATAGCCACCTACGTGTGAGCAGCAGGAAAGCAAGAATAACAAAGTGAGTTAATTAATAATTAATCAATATCCCATGCATGCGTTTAACTATTGATTAATTTCATAAATTAAGATTTAAGAATAAGACTAGCTCACGTGCGGCTTCGAATATGTGGCTACAAGGTAGACGAAGCTATACAATGTTCTGAAAAATTCTTTACATTCTTCTACTCTCCCTGCACAATTTTTTAATTATAATTTATAATAAATCATCTATAAATTAATAATATAATATTATACAGGACTGAAAACTATTAGTTACTCTATTATATCAGTATCACCCCATACGATATAAGAGAAAGTTAACAAGTAATGAATTCAATTTAAACATAAATATTAACCACTAATATTTAAGCCTCAATCAAATCCATCTTATTCTCTTTTGCATCAAAGTCGAATTGATCTGTTTCCTATACCTTCTTTAAGCATCCGATAAGCACCAACAACATCTCCGCCAGCGCAAAATGACCTTCCATTTCCCTTTCAAAAAAAAAAAAAACAAGTATACATAGTATGGATTATATATACTAAAGTTAAGAAAGAAAAAAAAAAGTTGAAAACCAATGGAATCTGAGTAGTAATAAACTTTTTACTCACCTTAATCACAACAAAATCAACCCCGGAATTATTTTCCCAGGATTCGTATTGTTTGGTAAGGAGAGCAACCTGAGGACAAGAAACTCAAGTACATATATATAGTCTTCAAAAATGTGCATCAATTCCTCAAAAACACAATAATAATCAATAACAATGATAATTAAGGAAGGGATTAAAATGAGACTTCAGACTCGCCGATTAAAGAATGCTAACCAAATATCGTAGAAGTGGGAAATTAACGGATTATTGTTTAGAAGTTGTCATTGGTGTTACAAGGCTTCTTTCTGAATAATATTTCATTAATTATTTTTTACTTTTCAATCAAGTTACTCATGTCACGTAAGCAGCCAACTCAGTTTATGCAAAAATGCTTGTGAGTCATCATTGTGCTTGCTTCTATATAAATAAAAAGTATCTTACTCTCTTTCTTATATGTTTCGCACTTGAAATTCAAAGTGATACAAACCATTGAAGTATTGAGAGCATTTAGCACATGGGGTCTGTTGAGTATCACAGTTCGTGAATTCGCTCTCTCTTCAACCAGTACCTAAAACAAATTCAAAAGAAAATTTAATTTTGTCGTCTCTTCCATGCATGTATTGTATATATATATATATATATATATATATAGCTAGCTGTGCATGCAACATGGTAATTTATTAAAATAAATAAATAAAACTAACCAAGCTGTGGGGTTGATCGTTGTAGTAATTCTTGCCGTTGTTGAGTGAAGAGCGCAGGCCTCTGTTACTTATTAATGAGGGAAATCGACCCATTTTTAAGCAATATTGGGAAATGATTTTGAAGCTTAGCATCTTGCTATTATTTTCGTGAGCTTTAGATGTTCTTTGGAGGTAATCGCTGGTTAATAAGTATTTATAGGGTAACAGATAAATGAATAATTATTGGTATTCGTGTAAGGCATGTTTACATTTTTCATGTGGGGTATTAATTTATTCTATGGGACTCAAAAGGATATTAATTAACTAATTAATTAATTAGTTAATCAGAAACTGAGATACAGATTAGTTTCTTCGTGCCGCGGGTAGACTAGTGAATATTCTTCTACATTTAGTTTGATTAGCTTAGCGATTAAATATGCATATTGTACACGATTGATATATAACCATATCTCACGCACTTAATGAATTTGAGTAGTTTCTTATTTTAAGGCGCCGTTATAACATGAAAATTAAGGCATGTTAAAATTAAAATCATATATTAAAATACTAAAACATATCATTCTTAATTAGACTAACGAATATAAGAAACGAAAAAAAAAAATTACTATTCGTATCTCAATTGGAACACAGATCAATATTTTCTAGTAGCCATACATTGCGTGTGTATCTAATTTGATTAGCATTTAATTTGCATAAAAAAATGATGTTAATCCCTAATATATATTCAAACTCTACATGAATTTGAGAAGATTATTTTAGACCCATTAGAATATTATCGAATGCACAAGTTCAAATTTTAAGATGAAAATATGTAATAACAATTATGCTTCTTAATCTTATACTTAATTTATGTTCACACTCTGCCTTTTGACTTCAGACGTGTCAGTTACTTCAGTTAAAAAAAAAAAACTCAAAATCAAAGAAGGAGAAATTAGTACGTCAAAAAAGGAAAAAATAATGAGAACAAATTAGTTGATTATCACTCACACTCTAAAATTCGACACCGGCTTGCAAGCAAGTCTTCAGACGTCTCAATTACTTTTAAAAAAAAATTGTCCATATAAGGGTGCTAATTTAGGTGGATTCGTTTATTCGATTTGATTCGAAGCAAATTAAATAGGTTTGGGTTTGAAAAAATTGATTATTTAATAAATGTGTGAATTCGATTCGATTCGTTAATTAAACAAATCGAATCCGGATTTGAAGATATTAATTCGTTTATTCGTTTAAGATTCATTTAATAAATAGGTTATAAACGAACCAAATACAATATATTAGTTTATTATTCGTTTAATTAAATTACTTATTAATTCTTAAATATTTATGAAAAATTTTAAAATTTGAAGGTTAATCTAGTAACTATAAATAATAACAAGACAATCTATAAATGAGATGAAAAATTTTATGGTTTGGATGATTTATTTAATTTTTGTAAATGAATTCATATTCAATTCCATTTGTTATGAATTTGTTTATTATTAGGATAAATGTATAATAAACAAATTTGGATTCGATTCGATTCATTTATTAATTCTATTAAACGAATTAAACAAATTGAACCGAATGTTCGTTTAATAAACTAATCGAATCTGAATCCACATAATTTTGACCCTTGGGATTCGATTCGATTATTCGTTTTGCCACCCCTAGTCTATAATATACACACACACAGAGTATATATATTTTCATAGAAAAGTTTATGGCTGAGAATTTATATTCCATGATCCAAATCAAATATGGACACATTAATATGTCAACAAAAAAAAAGTTGAAATTTTGGTATTGTTTTTGAGATGGTCCAAAATAATTTTAGAAAGCTAAAAACTAATTTTTAATGTTTAGTAAATTTTTTAAAAAAAATTAATTTTGGTAAAGTCACTCCATTCTACAATAAATTTTGAAAAGCATGGAAGGGGTAACTTTTGAAAATCTAATTTTAATAATTAGTTTTATAATTAATACAATTCAATATATATTATCACATATAGTATAAAAATCTAAAATTATCATTCTTTAATTAGGAAATAAAATCATTAAATTTAAAGAGATTATTGCTGCTATTACCAATCATATTCAAATAACAAAATAAAAGTTAAAATAATAAAATGGATTATATTTTATTTATCGATTATTATACTTTAGCAATAAAAAAAATTTATATTTATCCACATGCTTATAAATGTGTAAATAAATTTTATCCAATATAATGTCTTTTTCAGTTATTCGCATTCTTACAGCAGTTTAACTGTAACTCATAATATTTTTAAAAATAAATTCCACGAATTAATTAACTAATTTTCTTCATTACTCATTATTTCTATAATACAGTTAACAATAATTACTTAAAAATTATAATATTACCAAACTAGCCTTACGCTCCAAATATCTGCCCCAATTTGCCCGCTTCAACATATATATCAATTACGTTGACAAATATGTGTTCAAATCATAAATATTCAAAGAAAAGTGCGTAGTTGAGAATTTATATGTTACGGTTCAAATAAGAGAATGACAAATTAGGATTAAAAAAAAAAGGGGGGGATAAATTTGATCATTATCGTTCTTGCTACAAAGAGCGACACCAACTTACACGCAATTCTCCAAACGTATTATTTACTTTTTAAAAAAAAAATCATATTATATACTCCAAGAAAAGTGTGGTTGATAATTATATTCAATGACCCAAGAAACTCATGTTCGTCCACTCTAATTCTTTCTACCGTGGTCGTGGGGCTTGCCGGCTTGGGTTAAGTGGCTTAATGACAAGTAACTCATATGTCGTGTTCGTCCACTCTAATAATTACGCAGACTGCCAGTCCACTGAGGGCACCATACCAGTCAATGACACTCTAATTGAACTGAACGTATCGTGTGGGTTCACAAACGATAATAATTTTGCTGATCCGATGATGCTTTGGATCATCAATCTTTTCATATCGCATCAAATTAATTGAGTATAATTATGTGGATTACGTAGTTTAGTTTAGTTTTTTTTTTTTTTTTATTTGCATCTGATCAAATTCTTTACCACACTTCACTTTATATACATTAATTTATACGAAAAATTTGTGACTGTACTGTTATTTAAATTCTCAAACTTCGTATACAAATCTGTTGTGCTTTAATTTGCTGGCTATCATTTTAACCACTTTGTATTTTCTCACTGTCTCGCGGCCTTCTTTCTTCCATTTTAATTTTTCGGTCGCGCGTGGACTACTAGAAAATGTGTAATATGTATAGTTCATACAATAACAAAGTAACATAAGACTACACGTGAATCACTTATGATTTCTAGAATTTATTTTATGAATTATATATATTCAAGTGTGGATGTTCCTTTTTTGTAAGTGTGGATGTTCCTTTTTTTTTAAAAAAAAAAAATGGATTCGAGATAATAACATGAGATGATGTTGATGTGTTATTATTATTATTTATTCAATTAACTATAACATCAAATGGTGTTAATTCGAATCTCCATTTTAAGAAATGCAAGCATCCGACCTTTAAAAATTATGTATAGCTACACTAGAGAAAAACTCTCTCTCTCTCTCTCTCTCTATATATATATATATATATGTATATATATATATATATGTATATATATATATATATATATATATATATATATATATATATATAATATAATAATAATAATAATAATAATAATAATAATAATAATAATAATAATAAGGGTCCGGTTATTTTGAAATCGCTCTAAAATAAAATATTTTTTTATAACTACACGATCAAAGTTATAATGAGTTTTTTACTGTTTATCACTTTGCTCGCGTGATTGTGAGTCATGCTGTACATTAGAACAACTCCAAGGTAGCCATAACCTAATAATAATATTAATTACTGTGAATTTTGAACTGAAATGCATACATGATAATAAAATATTAGATGAAAGTCTAGTAAAACGCCCTAGTCTCTTTAATATGTATTCTAAATCGAAAAGCCTAATGCTACGTTTACTTGCCAGATTCAGGAATGAGAATCCGGAATCGGAATCATTCCCGCGTTTACTTGCTAAAATAATGAGCGGAATCATATTCATTTTCATGGACCCCACAACAATTTGGGAATCAAATATGAGAGTCTTATTCCCAAGGGGGGCTTAGGAATCAGACCCCCATTCCCTGCATTTCCCATTCTACCCACGTTAATTTTGTATTATTCCAAAAATACCCTCACTTTAGATAAAAAAATATAAAAAGCGAAAAATAAAAAAAAATCCCTAAAACCTAAACTCTCTCACCCATGCCTCCCAATCGAACGCCATTGGAGCTGCTTCCATCACCATCACAGCCATCATCGTCTTTGACGTCGTGGTTCGCTGGCTGTGGACAGCTGCTCATCGCTAGTTTCGTCTCGGTTGGGCCGCGTCGATTTCGTCACCGTCTCGATTTCACCCCCATCTCATTTCGTCTCCGATTTCGTCTTTAATGGCGACAATTATGATCTGATGCTGCTGCTACTGCTAACGACGATGATTGTTGTTGTCGTTGTTGTTGATGACGATGGCAATTGAGATTTTGATTGTTGCTTTTCTTTTTTTTTTTTGGAGAAATGGATTATTTTTGTTGATGATGATTATTTGGGAAATGGATTAATTTGATGATGATGATTATTATTATTATTATTATTATTTTGGAAATGAATTATTTTGTTGATGATGATGAATCCGATTATGATCATTATTATTTTTTGAAATGGATTATTATTTTGCTGATGATGATATTTTTTATTTTGATTATTGTGATTAATTTTTTATTATTATTAATGATAAATTATAATTAATTAATAAACTAACAATATATGAATATAATTAATTAATATATTAACAGTAATTTTAATAATAATAATAGTTATTATTGTAATTAACTAAGGGCATTTTAATAACTTGAAACAATTCAGACTATTACGATTCCAATTCTTGCACCTCGAGTAAACAATTTATTTTGATTCTCATTCCCAATTTCCATTCCAACCTATTCCAATTACTAGCAAGTAAATGCAGCATGAATGTATACAATTATCTCCATTAAACAAAGGTTAAATTTTGATATGCCACCTTAAATATTATAGAAATTTGATGCCTTGTGGGGTGATAAAAAGATAAGGCGGAGAGTTATTCAATTGAAGATAGATGCATTTACCTATATCTTTACTCTGTAGAGGGGGTAAAATTCTGATCTATATTCAGTAGGACCTTTGGTTGTCTGTAAATATATATAGATTCTTCATCGATCCATTTTTGAAATATATTTAAAAGCTGTAACAATTCAGAAAAAATAATATAAAAATCCTAGGACGTGGTTGCTTATTAATCAAGGCACACTTAAATCACGTGACCCTTTCACTTGGTCCTCTCCTTTCTGTCGATTTGACCACAGTAATACCACCAACTCTACATCTACTTCCTACGTTCACATGATTGGAACTATATAAGCAAACGGATAAGAATCGGTTTGGAAGTGCTTACTAAACTTATTATCACACCATATAATTATTAGTATTCCGCACATAAAAAGTAGCAAATGCAAATTACACATTTGCATGGGAGGCTTTTCGCAATTTGTTTGGTAGCTCTAACTCAGGCTCGTCGACACTAATCCTCTCAAAGTATGCATTTACCATTTCTTCTGTAACTTGTTCCAAACACGGCGGATCCCACTGCATTATTTCATTTCATTAATGAGAAAAGAAAATTGCTTGCATAAAGTCCATTACAAAATGCTGAACATCACAAAATTTGTACCTTAGGTGCAAAGGATTTCTCCACCAGTCGTGTCCGTACCCCCTGTTATCAAAAGGCAGAACAATAATTATTACTATAAGGTTCACAAAAATTCATAGAATGATTCAATTTTAAATAAAGATAGTTTTCACTTCCCATATTTGTACCTCACAGAAATCATTTGATATCTGCCTGGAGATCATTCGCATGCTCATACGGTACTCACGCTTAAGACATTCTTCAAGAGTCTCAAATCTGGCTTTTTGTATCTGTTTTAATATTTCACCAAACAATTAGGTCATGAGTTAATTGATACTGCTTGGCTTCGAAGTATAATGTAAAAACATGAAACAGAGAACTTACAGATTTTAGAGAAATCTTCAAGCTCAAAGGTGGAGCTTCTCTTAGTTTCTTGAGTGTTGAAAGGCACCACTCATCGTTTGTTTCAGCCACTTCACTTTCCTGAGAAAAGTTTAGAAATTATGATTCGTCAGTCTTAGGGATGTTGAGTTTAATCAAGTAGAAAGGAGTTAATAAATCAATGAACTAATAGAGTAGCTACCCTTACCAAAGCACCAATTATTTCCTCGACTGTATCGTGGCCAAAACATTTATTCAGAGTCTCAACTCTGCGCATAATCATTACATAGACTGTGTTAGATTATGACATGATTGTCCAACAAGGATAGTTAAAAGAATAAGGAAGCTCAAGATTTCAAATATGGTATATTGGAAATTTATTTGTGTATATAAGCATGTACCTGTGAAGAATACTGTTTTCATTTGGATACACATGCTCGCTGTGCTTTGCAAGAAAAGTTTCCATGGCAGAAAAATCATGCACAGCTAATGAACGGAGTTGCTCTTCGATCAGTGGAAGTCTCTGTTAACAATAATTGATATTAGATATGCAGCTAATTAAACAGACCAACTACAGCACAAAATTGCCTAGTTCTGTATTCCCACCCACATTCTTGATTGAAGAAACTCAAGTTCCGAAGTTTTTCATTGCAAACTCCACAAGTTTTCAAAACTGTCCCTCTACTTATTACACATCATACATACACTACTTTTAACATTCGGTTGTCATTAAACTCAGAGATAAACAAAGAATTTTGAACAGAGAATGAAGCGTGTTGTGCCAGACAGCGTTGCATTCTAGATACATCCCTAATTAAGCTAGAGTATTTTTTTTGGTCATTTTATATAAGAGAACAAGTAACAAACTGCACTGGGTATGTAGTGAGTAGCAAATCCACAAGCTAGCAGCTCTTCTCCACTAAGCCTCCCTCCAGTTAGACCCAGATATTCTCCTGTATTGAAAACAAAAAGGGAAGCAATTAAGCAACAATTTGATTAACACTTGATTAACACCTGCAAGATATGTTAAACATGAAATTTGAACCTACCTAAGTGACCAGGCAAATGTGAAAGATAATATGAAGCCCCAGCATCAGGATGCGAACCAATAAGTACTTCAGGAATAGCGAACACCTGAAATGATTATGTGAATGCCATGTAAGTTCAAACAAGCTTCAGTATGGGTGGAGAAAATTATAACATGTATAAGAAATCATGAATTTAAATATCAATGATACATACAGTTTTCTCAGTTGCAATGCAAAACGAACCATGGACAGAAAGTCCTGCACCACCACCCATTGTAATTCCATTCATGATAGCTACCTGCATAGAAAATAGCAGCAATGCAATCATGCATACAGTGGAATAAGCAACTAAAAGTATGTTGCATAAACATGTAAGGAATAAAGTATAAACAAAAGACTCACATGTGGCTTCAAATATGTGTTTAAACGGTACATTAAGCTGTAGAATGTTCTGAAACATTCTTTACATTCTTCCACTCTCCCTGCATATAACCAATTAATGAAGAAGTAGATAAAATAGTCAGCAGTTACCAGCAACAACCACATAATAATAATGCATATGTAGCAATTTGTGCATAATTAAATTTATTTACTTGCGTGTATATGTATGATTTCTGACAAGAAGTAAAGAAGTCAAACATCAACTATCCTAGTGCATTGTTAATGAAAGAGTAACAACTGTGGTTTCACTATGTTCCAAAAAAGGTTTAATAGAAATAATGATAATGGTGACTATGATGAGAAAATTCAAAATAATGCAAGTACTGATACTTCTACTCTCACAGCCAGGACAAATGATGGGTTATAAAATAATTAACTAACAATGCATTAAGGGCATCATCAGATAGAGAGTTTAGAATATCTCTATAGCAGTACAATCAACAAACAACATTATGTTATGAGTGCATTCATTTATTTTAACTACCGATTTGCAGCGTCAACATTCACAATAAATATAAAGCAGAACATACTTTATTAGATTATTGTAAGAATAATGCTATAGTAGACTAGAGGTATTCTAGAATTTATCAAACATGTCCCTACTACTGATTAATGAGGAAATGCTGAATTCAAAACAATTTAGCTAATAAATAATAATACTTAAATGGTACAGGGCTCATCGATTAACCAAATCCAAATATGTCTCTTACCTTTGCTAAGCAACCGATACAAGGTTACAACATCTCCACCAGCACAGAATGACCTGCCATTTCCCTTTGTATAAAAAACCAATAAACCGGTTGCTTTGACCAAGTTAGTAAGCTGAATTCACTAGAAGATAAATTTATTCAGAAAAAGAAAATACATACCTTAATCATGACAAAACCAACTCGGGAATCTTTCTCCCAGGACTCGTATAATTTAGTCATCCGAACACCCTAAAGAAGTGAGGACATTATGAATATAATAATTAGTCATCATGAGTCAATAACAATGGATACCAATTTTTTTTTAACAAGAAGATACACAAGAAAATTAAAAAAAAAAATTTCAGCCTGTTACTCTTGAATGATAGTATTACACACATATATACACAGTAGATAGTTTGTATTCCAAATAATGTGTCACCTATCATTAATAGTAATGTATAAATTGTTAATTAACTTTATTAGCCACCAATTCTTCTAATCTTGCAATGCATTCAATTGTGACACCTGAGGAATTTCATCAATTATTTAAGGGCCGTATATGTTAAATCTGACCCGCAAATGAAACTAGTAGTCGTAAAAAATGAACAGCAAACTAATATTTATCAAACTGAGAAAAGCATCACAAACATGGATGTGTGCCAGTGAATAGTGAAAAAAAAAAAAAAAACTTTTCCACAAAATGAGCTTTGTCCTTTCAATAAAAGCGCCTGTAAACTCAAATGTCCAAACACAATTGCAACGAAAATAAAGAAAGTGTATGCAAGGAAATTAAAATGAACAATTGAGCACAAAATTCAGAACACCCAGATCGCAAGAGTAACTTCTAAGACTATTCATCCAAAGATCTAAGAAACTGCTGTAATTACTAAGTCAGTAATTTAAAACAATAACAATAATGAGATGTGAGCCAAGAAAAAAACCATGGGAGTAAGCAGAGCATTCAGGACATTGGGTCTGTTGAGTATGATAGTTCGTGAGCTTGCCCCTTCTTCAACCAGTACCTGAAGAGAAGAAAATGCAATGAGTCATACATTCAGGGATACCGATAAATTCCAAAACATTAATAAAAGTAAATCGTGCACTGTTTGCATAATGCAACAAGATGATTGTATACAGCAGCGCTGAGCAAACTTACCATGTTGTCGGCATCGTTGCAATCGTTGAGTGAAGACATGCCTTCTGCTACCACTCGTTACAAGATCGTCTCAGGATAATGTGTTTTGGAGCTTTTTTTTGTGGAATATTATATTTATTTATAATCCTTGGGAAATGTCTTGGACCGGCGGCGTTTGAAGAATATTCCGTCGACACGTATATATTTATTTATTGCGAACAACTTTTGACGTTGGGTGTGAAGGTGTGTACAGTCTGTTGACTAATCTAAATTTTAGTTTGATTTTTCAGGTTGGTGATACGACATTTTTACTCAAAACAGAAACAGGTGAAGTGGATTACATGCAAAGTTCCGCAGCCCTTCAATCCTCAAAACAAATTTTTGACCCGAAGGCTGCCTGTTAGCATCTAATTACTACAACAACAACAACAACAACCAGAACAAGAAATTTTTTATATACGTAGCGGCAAAATTATCCGCGAACCCGTAAATTCACCTGCTGCGGGAAATTTTTAATTGCCTTAGCCCGCTGGTACATGGCGTCGGGCACTACTAGTTAAAGTCCCTTCCCCCAATTGACGTTGGGGTACCCAGCAATATTCGTCATGTTGATTTTTAATTTGTGCTCTCAATTTAGATATTTTAGAGCATCTCTAAAATACTCTTTAAATTTTACTCTTTAAATATCTATTTACTTACTTATGTGACAAATAAAAAAATAAAAAAATATGATATTCTCTAAAAAACTCTTCAAATAAAAATAACTTAATATTATTTTAATTAAATAATTATTTTTTTAAAAGAAACAATCAATAACAATGAAAGCACTTCTCTCTTTTTCTCCAATGAAAAATAATAAAGTATAAATTGAAGAGGGAGAAATCAACTCTCTAAATTTAAAGAGAGAGAATAATTTCTTATTTGAAGAATCTTAATTAGAATATCTTTTGGAGTCTTAAATATTGAGGTGACTCTTCAAATAATTAATAAAATCTTATTTGAAAAGTCTTTGGTGATGCTCTTAGTATAATAAAAAAAAAAATTTTAAAAAACGGCTGAACAAGGAAACAGAAAATGAACTTTCACAAAAACTCAAATTGACTTATTATTTACATGTCTTTATTACCACAAGTACAGCCTCTTTCCTGATGAACATTAAACATGACGAGGCACAACCCAGAAGAAGTACAGACAGAGAACCACTCGGACAACCCAAACCCAAAAAGCCCAAACAGATCTCAACCCTTTTCGCTTTAAGCATAGTCCTCAGTAGAGGCTGGGGTGTAAGACCCAATGAAAATATCACCGTAGACAAGCCCAGCCAAGCCTCCTCCAATAAGAGGCCCAACCCAGTAGATCCAGATCTGCGAGAAGTCGCCGCTGACCACAGCTGGGCCGAATGATCGGGCGGGGTTCATTGACCCGCCACTGAATGGGCCGGCCGCAAGAATGTTGGCACCAACTATGAAGCCGATAGCAATGGGTGCAATTGTTCCCAGTGGGCCCTTCTTTGGGTCAGCAGCTGTGGCATAAACTGTGTAGACTAGTGCAAATGTTATGACAATTTCCATAACCAAACCTTCAGCGGCATTCAATCCTGCACCAACTGCGTGTGTGGGAATGCTCTGCCAATTATACATACACAACACATCAAATTTGCTACAAAAATATACAATAAGGACAAAATAGAACCATGGTTACGATTTGTTGAAATAATGGGTAAGATGTGCATACCAAGCCACTAGTAACAAACTGGAGGAGGAGGCAAGCAACGATGGAGCCGAGGCATTGGGCAATCCAGTAGAAAATGCCAGTCAGTATGGTGATGTTGCCTCCGACGGCCAATCCCAATGTGACAGCTGGATTCAAATGGCCGCCGGAGATGTTGGCGGCGATGGCAACACCAACAAACAGTGCTAATGCATGGGCCACGGCCACGGCGACCAGGCCTGCTGGGTCTAGTGCCGCATCCGCTGTGAGCTTGCCTACAAATCCACAATAATAGATAAAATCATTCAATTACACGTGGCTCAATTCCTTCACTTCTTGTTTCATTAAAAAAAGTCACGAGGATGCGATCCGGCATGACCCCGGTTCAAAATTGGTCAAATTGGGTCCGTCGAATATTAAATGGAAAAACGATCTCTTTGTCTCGTTTACATGCATTTAAAGCTGAAGGGGACAGGACTGCTCATGCAAAATTAATTTCAGGTCGTATATGGACGAAACACACTGAAAAGATTTGTTGGGATTCACAGGGAAAAGCTGTACATCAATTGATGGCCAAAGTGAAATGCTAAATGCTTCAAACGATTAATCAGTGTCACTTACTATAAGCGATAGCTGATCCAACACCAGCGAACACAAAAAGAAGCGTGGCGATGAACTCGGCTAAATAAGACTTGAGAGACCCAACACTGAAAGAGTCACCGAGGCTGCCTAAAGTAATCTTCACCATTTCTGTTGCTCACTAGGAAATCAAATACAACCAGAAGAAACTTTTCTTTCTAATTGCTATGAGTTTCTTGAAAGTGTTGCTAGGTTTTTATATACTGAAAGTTAAAGACTATGCAAAGCAGAAAGAACAAGCCGGCACCGGCCGCGGGACCCAAATGCGTGAATAGAATAGTTATAATATATGCCGACCAACAGCCTTTATTTTGATAAATTAGAGGAATTATGAGCATAAGACAACCAACTTAGCTAGTAATTAATGAAGAGATAAGCTGCTTATTTTAAGAGCTCTATGAATGAGGATAAGCATGTTTTAAGAGAATATTGTCAAAAGTAAGCTCCATTGTGCATCATTGTGAGGTCTGATGTAATTTTCTAACTTACGAATGGTATTATTTTATTAAATTGGCGGTTGCAATGGGCCAATGATAGTGATGATAACAAAAACAATGTATAATCTTAAGGGTTTGGTTATTTTGTGCTTTTTCGTCATCTAGTAAGACTTTGTCAAGAAAATTTCATCCGCAAATTTGGTCTAATGCAGCTGTTTAAATTTGATCAGAGTAAAGGTTGACTAAATTATATGCATACACAGATGGATATGCCTGTTGTTTAGAGCTAGCAAAGTGGCAATCACATCCAAAATGAACAACATTTGGCTCACTTCTAGTTAAAAATTTTTAAGATAATCCGATCATGTACAACTTCTAATAAGTTTCTTGAGCATGAATTTACAATAACAAGATAGATTATCAAAATCTGTTAAATAAAACTTTGTGATGGCATAATTTTAATATTTAGACTTATAATAAGTCATATTTATAACTCTAAATATTTAGAAGAAAATCAACCCTCCCTTACTAATAAGCATTGGAACTAAATTTTGGTTCAATGGAGGTTATAATAAAAAAAGGGAAATTTGTAACCTACCTCCAAATAAATTGACATTTTGCACCGCGTCCCCAACAAATTTGACTTGTTGCACTGCGCACCCAAAAAAATTGACATTTTTGCACCACGCCCCCAATTCCGTTATTTTCTCAGTTAAGTTTAACGGCTCCGTTTAACTTTTGATTGAATGACAAAAATGCCCCTCTATGTAAAAAAAACAAAATTTTTAGCTCATTTAATTTTTTAAGGTTTTTTTTTCAATTGTAATAAAAAAAACAATTCTTCTTACATGTTCATTGTCACCACTATTATTTTTTCTTTAATTTTTTAAAGATTTTTTTTTCAATTTTAATAAAAAAAATTCTTGTTACATGTACATTTGTCACCACTATTATTTTCCTTTAATTTTTTTAAAGATCTTTATTTCAATTGCAATAAAAAAAATTTCTTGTTACACGTACATTGTCGCCACTATTATTTTTTCTTTAATTTTTTAAAGATTTTTATTTCAATTTTAATAAAAAAAATTCTTGTTACATGTACATTTATCACCACTATTATTTTCCTTTAATGTTTTAAAGATTTTTATTTTAATTGTAATAAAAAAATTTCTCGTTACATGTACATTGTCACCACTATTATTTTTTCTTTAATTTTTTAAAGATTTTTATTTTAATTACAATAAAGAGAATTCCCATTAAAATTAATTTAAGGAATAAACTTCCAATTTTACCCCTCCACTGTTAAACTTAACTGAGAAAATAACGGAATTGGGGGCGTGGTGCAAAAATGTCAATTTTTTTGGGTGCGCAGTGCAACAAGTCAAATTTGTTGGGGACGCGGTGCAAAATGTCAATTTATTTGGGGGTAGGTTACAAATTTCCCATAAAAAAATAACAAACTAGAAGTTAAAATAATGAACACGGAGTCTAATGTTAAAAATTTATACAAAATAGTTAAATTTCACTTCAACACATCTTTTCTCTTTAAAAAAATCTCCTTAACATAGTTCCACCACTACCATAAGGTTGTGTTTATTTGTTGGAGTGGGAGTGAGGAGTGTGGATTCCTCCCACTCCAGCGTTTACTTGCTTAAAATGGCCACGGATTGGGAATCCCACTCCGTGGGCCCCACTCATTTTTGGAGTGGGGAGTGGGAGTGGGAATCCACTCCCACCTCTCCCATTTTTACCCTTTCATTTAATTTAATATTTTATAATTAATAAAATAAAATAAATAATATTTATTTGAATAATAATATTATATTTAACTAAATAATAATTTACATTGATTCTAAGTTAAAATTGTTTTAAAATAATACTATTAAATTAATAGAGAATTAATAAATATAATATTATTATATTTATTTTAAAAATAATAGTACTATATTTATTTAATATTAATAATAATAAATAGTTTATTCTAAGAAAATATTAATTTTGTACTAAATAATATTATATTATTATTTTATATAATAATAAATTTAATATAATTATATTAAATAAAATAAAATAAGGTTTCATTTTATATTAATATTAATAATTTATTGTTCATAATTAAGAATATTAATAATTATAATAAATTTATAAATATAATAAAATAAATATTATTCATTAAATATATTTTTTATTAGTTTTGTAATTAAAAACTATAATTCTTTAAATAAAGATAAAATTGTAATTTGAAACTATTTACTCCCAATCCAAGACAAAGTAAACACATAAATTGGATTCTGATCTCTATTCCATGCTTCCATTCTAGTGTAAGTAAACAACATACTCCCACTCCCATTCCACACTCCTAATCCAAGGATTCCCACTCCTCAGGATTCCCACTCTAATCCAAAAAGTAAACGCAGCAATAAATGCATAGGGAGACTTAAACTCCCTACATAAAGAACTCAAACTCACATAGTAATTTATCATATTACTACAAGGATGGCAATGGGGGAAGGAGAGAAGGGGGCTGGCATCCTCGTACCCATCCTTGAAATTCTGCATATATCTTTGTCCCATTCCTGTTTCCATCATAATTGCTTGAGGGGAGAGGATGGCAATGCCTGACGATCGCCGATCCTCAAATAACTAAAATATGTTTTTAGTTTTTGAACTTAATTTAATCATACTAACCTAAAAATGTATAAAATAAAATGAGAATAATCACAAATGGGTCTTATTTCATTATGCTCCATGAAAATTTTGGTATATATGATATTCGAATAATGTTTTTCAAAATAAAATTCAAATAATGTGATTTGTGTACAATATTGATGTGAGTGTTGTCCACAAGCAATGACACCTTTTGGCGATCAAGTATGACGCTACGAATGCCGCATATCAGGCTATTGCCTGACAATGCAAAGAGCTAGGCTACTAAACTAATAACGATGCGACGTACTACTGTATTATAATGAGATGAGTGCTAGTCGTGGCATGAATAATTTAGAAAAAATAAGTAAGACTATGAGAGGGTGGCTTAGAGTTTGATTTGTGGATCGTGGGAGTTCTGGACTTTCGGCCATAGATAAGTTTGAATTACATTAAAGTCTCTATATTAACTAATATTTATATTATTTATATAAATATTTTGATATTTGTTATTTGCACTAATGTTTAATATTTTACAATTTAAATTTTATGTTTTTTCACTAATAATTCTAGAAATATAAATTATATATTATAATGAGAAATGGGGCCTTTGTGAATAAGAAATTGTGTAAAAAAATCGTCTTTGTCATTTTTCAAAGAAGAAATTAAGTATAAAATCATTCCTTACCACCCTCGAATTAAAAAAAAAAATCCCCAAAAATCTGTTCGCGTGGGAATTTTTGCCATTCGTAATTAAGAAATAATCCCCATAAGTTTGCAATTAAAGGTCAATTCTATTGCATTTTGGACCTTTCTTTTTTGTTGGAAAGGAACTATTAGTGATTTAATTTGACAAAAACGTTTGAATTAATTAGTTTATTGTGGCTGCCCCCCGCATATCCACGATGAAAAAGAGCTGACAATCAGGAACGCCTGTCCAATTTTCTTGCGATGTGTGGAAAGCTCAGCAACAATTATATGGATTATTTTATTGGCAAATGCTATGTTATAATTAATGTAACATACACACTCAACAACAACCACATAAATTGTGTGGGTCCATCATTTGTGTGGTTGTTGTTGAGTGTGTATGTTACATTAATTGTAACATAGGGGCTCCCTTATGTTATTGGTCTTAAATAATTGAATTGTAAGGTTTGGTGGGCTAAAGTGGAAATGCTTTTGTCATTATAGTGGAATTATTATTTTGGTTAACGACAGTTCAAGTTCTGGTATTATTATTATTCTAATTAAATTATGAATGACCAATCCGCCACCGTTGAATTTACCTAATTATATGATGCTTATTAAATATAGATTGTTGTGGTGTTTTTATGGCGTCTCATCAAGAATGTCACTTACCTCCTTGATGTCTTCAACGAAGAATTTAGTATTTCAAGATCATTTATGAGCAGGCAGAACCATGCAAAGAAAACTTCTGTGCTTTACATTCACAAGCTCATTTAATTTGCTGAACTGCGGCTGCTCCAAGTTCTTTCCTCATTTATATTCTGAAAGTATTCAAAGATTTATTGAGCTTAATTACTTTTCCCTGGGGCTAGACTATATGGGCAGCGGCTATGTTATTGACACTGCCGAAAGCTTGCTAATTACAATCTCGGCCACATTCACAGATTGTAGCTGTTCTTGTTGTAAGTTTTGCTTCTGCTCTAATAATGTTAATCTTAATCCATTGCGGTTATGTTGTTTATGCGAATTGAGCCAAGCAACAAAGGTTTAAGACGTTGAAATTACGTGCTCAGGCTAGTTAAGTGTCTATTCATGAAGTAATGTGTTTTTTTTTCACAAAACAATACATTCCTTCAAATAAAAGCACCTTTTTTTAAAATAGATTACACCCCTTCAAATAGACATTTTATGGAGAAACATTGCACCTTTCAATCATTTAATTTTATTTATTTATTTATTTAAAATAAACTAATTAATTAATTACGGAGGAGATATATTTCAGTTTATCGTTTTAGTGCTGCAGCACCAAAGCTCTATCTTCTTGTTGCTGTAGCATAGTTTTTTCTGGTGCTACAGCATCAATGTTCTCTCATATGTATGATAATAAAATATTACAATCTCTCTTACATAGGGTACACAAAACTTTCTCCCATTGAAAGTATATATTTATAAGTATGGTAGTTCTCTCTTTTAAACGTAAATATTTTTAAGTATTAGGTATGCATTTCGTTTGGTAGATTCTACTCCAAATACCAAAGAACTCATTGCCATTAATTTCCAAAAGTAGAGAGGGGGGGGGGGGGTGGAAGAAGAGTAGGGCTTTCATCCTTATTTAAATGGTTGCTACAAATTTGGCTATGTGAAAAACTTTCGTTGCTCTTAACCAGAGCTTGGGCAAAGTCTGCCTAAGTCTCCAGCCGAGATAATAGCGATGGCCGCCGTATTGAATATGTTGAACTTGGAATATGGTCCATAATCTCAAATTGCATTCATTTTTCATTCTTTTTTTCTATTGATCCAGCTGCCAACTAGTCAGTAGGAGTTTGGTGGCGTTAGATGTGGAATTAAGTTCTGTTTTGCTACTGATAAAGCCGAGTCCTTTCTTCAATTTCACAATTTTTGTTAGGTTCATAACTCGACGGTGGCATGGTTTCGTATTAAAAACTTTTGTCCAACTGAGATATCACGGCATCAACACCCATCGTTCGCGATAATTGGATTCCCAAATGAAAGCTGCTGTGGAAAGACCCATTTGATATGACTTGCATTTATTTGTTTAGTTATTTTTTTCAAACATTGTCAGCCCAAGTCTTCCGAGTGTATACTTTTTCTAAATTGCACTATACAATTTTTTTTTAAAAAAATTATTTGAATTATTTAGTTATTAATAAGAATTTTTATTAAAAATTAAAAATTTATTTTAATAAATAAGTTTTTTCAGTATATTATAAAATAAATAAAATAAAATTATGAAACAAATCAAAGGTACTTTAAATAATTTAACCTTTTAAACAAACTCTACAACCTCCTCTCCAAAAAATAAAATAAAAAAATTGAATTTTTAATGATAGAAACGATAGTTATTTATTCCCAAAACTTATATTTAAAATATAATTAAATAATATAAAAAATTTTAAAAAAATTATAAAATTAAATAAATACTTATAATCATTAGATATTTTATATCATGCACTTAAAAGCAAATCCAACCAATACTTTGATTCAATATTTATAGTTTTATACTGCGTCATAACAGCTGTTAGCCTATCAAAGCATACTTACTTACTCAAAGAAAGTGAGCATCCGCATGATTTGAAATCGGTCTTCAAGTCTAACGGAGATTGAAGTTTTCGTTATACATTCAAACTTAATCTGAATCACAACATTTACGAACATATTCTCATTCACAAATTAAACCCAAACTTTACCAGAGAGTAGCCAAATTCACTGCATGGACCTGCCATGCAATTTTAGAATGCTATCATGGGCTTGTTCTCTGCAGACTTGAAGCAAAACGGACGCAGAATTTATGGCGGGTAAATGACTGGGAAGGACAAGCATTAGAGCAAGCTCACAAACACAGAAAGTGACCCAACAGCTAACACTTTGATCTTTGAAAGATAAAAATAAATCTGAGTGGTGTCTAGGTCCTAACGGCACTCTTTTGATCAGGGGAAATAAATCATGTCATTGAATGCACTCAACGACCCAAAAGTGTCAAATTCAATTCTCCCATCCCATTCTTTGAAGTAAGTGAAGTTATTTACTTCACATTCTATTTCCTTCACAAGCTTCCTTATTCAAATATGAACATCCAACTTTTCTATGCAATTATAACATACCCATTAAAAGACTGAAGAGAATTCTCTCTCTCCATTTCTTGCCCATCTCACCAACTGGCTCTATATCCTTGGTCGGGTGCTTTATAAAATAATAATATATATCAATATTAACTTTTGATTTGATAGTGTCTTGTTTTGGAAACAGAGGATATGAGCGATTGTTTTGATGATGAATGGTAAAATGAATGGTTTCAATGTAGAGGAATATGAAGAGGCAGCTGGGAAGAGACAGAAGGGAGATTCTTGGTCACGTACACATGTTCATGCTCAAGCTCAACACAGGCGATCCAAGAGGTTTTGTTTCTTTTTCTTTCTTCTTCCCATTTCCAGAAAAAATAAAATCTGTTATTGTTGTTCTGATGACAAATGTAATTCGCATTCAGTGAACTTGTAGCAATTCATAAATATTCTCTTTCTTTTATGGACTTTTTATGTGTAAATTTTCATTGAGTGCAATATCATATTCATTTGTTGCAGTAGCAGTGCTTTCTACCTCATTTTTGGTAACCGTAAAGATTGTATAGTTTTATTTTTCTCTCTCTTTTTTTCATGTAAAGAAATTTATTGGAAATGGATGATCAATTCTAAAGTGGTTTCAAATTCTTGGGCATCAGTCGTTGGTTGATGTGGTATAGACAACTTGAAGCTGAATATTAATTGAGTGATGAGGAGAAGAGATCTGGCGAGTGTAGTGAGGTCACACTGGGAATCCATATAGCTAACTTCGAAGTTTGGAGAGGGTTCAACGTTTACTAACTGGAATTAAAACAAGATGATAGGTTCTGCAAGTCATTTTTTTTTTTAAGGACAAGTTCTGTATTGTGGGGGGTCTGAGGTCAATTATTTGGAAGAAGTGAGGTTAATCAAATAGCTTTTAAAGTTATTTATTGGCTTAAAATTTGTAAAGATGGGTCACATTGGATTCTCAATTAGATTTTCATCATCTCTTCCATTCTCTGCTTTATTTTGTTTGAGTTGAGAGTTAAATAATAGGAAATTCTGGGTATTGATCATTAGGAAGCAGGGTTCGTCAGCTGTTTACATCAAAGAAAAACTCACCTAAGGATTGATCCAATATAGCCTTAAAACAATTCTGAGCAATTTTTCTTGCCCTTTCCCTGCAACTTTTCCCTCTACACAAGAGCTTGAGTAGCTTGTCTTTGTTATCTAAAATATTGCGTATTTGTTCTCTAGCAGCACATAGCAATTCTCAGCTTATATAGTTGCATCCTTTCTGACATTTTGTATTTTCATTTCAGTGCTGCCGAAAGAAATTCAGACATCTCAAGACGTGGAATTTCAAATTCTGTCAAGAAGGAGCTGAATGAAATATACGTAAGAACTCAACAGCGTGCACTTTCTCCATTGAAAGTCATTGTGCAGCACGTGCCATGTATTTTGATCATGAAAATGAAGGGTGATATGAAAGAGATAATCTTCTTCTATTATTCATTGGTTACATAATCTTTTTCACTTTCCTCCTTCATATGAAATTAACAGGCATCGCCACTTTCCACAAGGGCTTTTAGGGCACAAACTCCTCTTTATGACCATCTCAGTTGTAACAACCAGAATTCTTCATTGAACCATCGAGCCTCCTTGGAAAAAGATGTAAGCAATCACACGAAGTCATTCTTAAAATAAAATAAATGTTTCACTCCGATAATTTTCTTTGCAAGAACCTCAGAGAAATTAAAATACTAACTAAGTATTAAGTGATGATATGATCCTAGTGAGCTTCTGGGAACTTATCCTTTAAATAAACTGCCAAAGAAAACTGGACCATTGTTGGCTCCTACATTTTTTTGGAGAACATTGAGCAGTCAAATATCATGGTGTTTTGACAATTGACATAACATTGCAGATTGAGCAGCTGCAATCACGTTTACAGGAAGAGAGAAATATGCGCATGACACTTGAGAGAGCGATGGGCAGAGTTTCGAGCACCTTATCTCCTGGACACAGGCATTTTGCCTCAAAGGTAACACCACTTGTGAGAATTTGAATTCCCAAGAACTGCTGCTGAATTGAATTGAGGGAAGTAGGTTGGTCTATAAAATCCTCCACTGCATTTTCCTAATTAAGGAAAAGGATAATATTCTTGAGTATTCAAACTTTTATTGTTTTCATGTTGCAATGCAGCAGGCATTGTTGTTTTCTACTTTTGCTTTCTCATTTTAGCTTCTCCAATTTCATTTCCAGCTGCTAAACAACGAGTTTAGAAGAAAATAATATGGATATTATCTCTGTCTTTCAGACAAAGGAATTGATTGCTGAAATTGAATTACTTGAAGAAGAGGTTGCAAACCGCGAGAAACATGTGCTCTCTCTCTATAGAAGCATATTTGAGCAATGTGGTAGTCGCCCACCTTCTGAGCAAAGCTCAAGTGTGGCTTCTCCGGCTCATACAAAGCACATACCTAAAAGGCATCCAAGTATTATTTCAAGCGCATTTTGTTCATCCAAAAAATTCCCTTTGAGACCTTTGCAAGCTCTAGTTTCTATAAATGACTATGGGAAAAGATCTTCTAAGACCAGTGATGCTCCCCAACTCTGTGGAAAAAGTGACATGCATTCTGAAAAGATTTTCTTAGATCCTGTAAAGGTAGGATCTTTACTGTTGTTCATTTTCTTTCTGCAAGTGTCCATGTCTACTTTATTACCACACTAGCTTCATGATAATTAACATCATGGTTGCTCATGATGATTATATTTTTGAAATATGTGGATAATTTACTTACATGTTGTTTGCTTTGCTTACAATTTTAGTTCAACCGTTTTCATCCACTATGCCTAGAGCATAATACAATTTCTGTTGATCCACACCCTGGATTTGGAGCTCTATATTTATCAAATGTTTTATGCTTTCCGTCATACTCCTCTACCATTTGATACAATGTAAATTTTCATATTTTCTCATCTCAATCATTTGTCAGGGACACGAAAAGGTTCCAGAAATGGAGAAATGTGGATAATTTAATTTACATATGTTTTGCTTTGCTTACAAGTTTAGTTCAACCATTTTCATCCACTAGGAACCTAGTGCATAATACAAATTTTGCTGATCCACACCCTGGATTTGGAGCTCTTTGTTTATCAAATGTGTTATGCTTTCCATTGTACTCCTCTACTGTATAATACCACGTAAGTTTCCATATTTTCTCATCTTAATCATTTGTCAGGGACCCAATAAGATTCCAGATATGGAGAAAGCTTCCATGCTACGAACTCTGAAGGATCATCTCAACCAGTGCCCAATCAAGTTGTCTGAGGAGATGGTAAGGTGTATGGCTGCAGTATACTGCTGGCTTTGTGGTGCAGCATCCACCAATCCTGGAAGAAACCGATCACCTTTATTGTCAAGATCATCTACTAATGTTGTGCTTCCCCGACATGGTGTTGGAGAGGAATGTGATTGGTCTTGCAAATCCACAGTTGAAATATCTTGGATTGCAACTGATAAGAGTCAGTTCTCTCGTGCATCTTATGCCATCAATAATTACAGGTTTGTTCCTTGACGTTTAAGTGTTAGGCACATACTAAGAATATTTTATAAACTGGTGCACAGAGATAATGTTCTTGGATTTCCTTTATGTATGTCCCTTGATGATGTGCTGACTCGAATTTTCATTTTTGAAATTTCAGAGTTCTAGTAGAACAACTTGAAAGGGTGACAGTGAATCAGATGGAAAGCAATACACAAACTGCATTTTGGATCAACGTGTACAATGCCCTTGTTATGCATGTAAAACTCACACAACTCATCATCAGTTTATGTCTCATGATTTTCAACTATATAACTGTCTTCTTCGCTTGGTACAGGCATATTTAGCATATGGAATCCCTAACAGCTCTCTAAGGAGGTTAGCCTTGTTTCACAAGGTAGTGCACTTCTTTGTCTAATTTCTAGTGGCCATTGGTGGAAAGAAAAATTACATAGGTGGGACAGTATTTAGAGAAATATCATTGAATGGAGATGTTTTACAAATAAAGGATGCCTATGAAAGTCTTTACAAAGCTTACATTTGTCCTGTCCCCAAAGTCTTGACTCTAGTGATACTATTATTTTGTCCCTATGGCAACTTTCGTTTCCCTTTTCCTGACAGACAACACAATGAAATTGATGGTTCTTCTGTATAGTGCAGGCTGCTTACAATATCGGTGGTCATATCATAAGTGCAAATGCAATTGAGCAGTCAATATTTCGTTTCCATACACCTCGAATTGGGCGGGTATTGGCCTTTTACATCCTAAATAACACATTTATATATATTGATCTCTATTTTATCTTGAAATTTCGTGTCAGTCGGGTTATAAATTGTTCCATAAAGGCTAGTTACTTTGTACAGTGAATTATTCTTTTACACTGTTCTTTCTGAGAAAACTGCTTGAACTTTATCATACTGATTAACTACTTGAATTCAGAATATGCCTTGTTGGTTCTCAAACTAAGATTTTATATTATTTTGTGCAAGAAAAGATTACCATTTGCTGTACTCACTTTTTATCTGCCTTTTTGCAGTGGCTTGAGTCCATCCTTTCAACTGCCTTGAGAAAAAAATCTGGTGAAGAAAGGCAACTTATCAGTTCAAAATTTGGTCTTCCAAATTCTGAACCACTTGCCTGCTTTGCCCTCTGTACTGGAGCATTTTCTGATCCTGTGGTAACATCTTGTAGCCACTATTCTTTTATATGACAGCGCAGTTTTAATATCACTCATTATCGAACTAGCAGTGATCAGTGGTATAAGCTAGTATTACAGTGAATCCTTTCATGTTGTTTGATATGAAGTACATTACTAGGAATGGTTTTAGATCTGTAATTAACAAAACATTTGATTTAAATTTTTGAAATTTTTGCAGCTGAAAGTGTACACAGCATCAAATGTTAAAGAGGAACTAGAAGTAGCAAAAAGAGAGTTTCTTCAAGCAAATGTAGTAGTAAAGAAGTCAAGGAAAGTGTTCTTACCGAAGTTGCTGGAAAGGTTTGCAAAGGAAGCCATGGTTACCTCAGATGATCTTCTCAAATGGGTTACCGAAAACGTTGATAAAAAGCTCCAAGATTCAATGCAAAAATGCATTGACCGTAAATCCAACAGAAAGGCATCTCAGGTTATTGAGTGGTTGCCTTACAGCTCAAGGTTCCGGTATGTATTCTCCAAGGAATTGATGGAGAAGCCATGGTGTGGATGTGAATTTCTTTCTTCATGCTTACCTTCAGGAGGTTTCTCAATGTCATTAGCACAAGCCATCAAGCATTGCTAGCTAGGTTTAGTAATTAGGAATGTTAAACATGGTTCAGTTCGCAATTCTTGTAGTACATTTGATTGTAAATTCTAATCTTAGCTTGTTTCGGATATCACCTAGTATCCCTCTGATACTGTTGTCTGAAGATACTATTTTATTGAAGCATTGTAATTTAAATCGGCTTGAGAGTTTTATTTCGTGTTTTGATCTTTCATGTTTTTATTGCCCTCAAGGACTTGTGGGCTTTAATTACATAAACTTTTTTGTTAAAACTGACCACCTACTTTCAAATGGCTATCTCATTAAAAAAAAAACAACAAAATCTTAGGAGGGTTAAAAGAAAAAATTAACTTAAGTTTTGTTCACCTTTATTTTTTAAAGAAAACATAATGAGTCCTCATTTGAATACACTCTTCTATTTTTTAATTCATTTTTTTATCTGCCTACTATGCACCCGGTGTATGCATGGTTCATTTTTACAGCAGTCAAGTTGTTTACATTTGGTCACATGTTCTGTAATCTCTTATTATCTCAATTGTTGCTTATTAGTGTTCCAAGTAATATACTCCATGTCACAAGTACTCTAATTGGTCTATTGTTGTCTCAACTACTAAACATTAAACCACAGATTTATTAAGAAACGTTTCCAATATATATAACTAAAGATTAATGTAACATATTAACATGATTTTCTCAAATACACTGTTGATGACAAATAAGTATGATAATATTGCAAAGACAAATAGGATTAAATTTAGTTCTTTAATTACTAAATTATTTAACGATTCTAAATTTTTTTTGCAACTGACTTTTTTTCTTTTAAGTGGATGGCATATGAATTGAAATAAATGGGGAAAAACAAATTGGCCCAAGTTGAGGACGAGACTATAGAGTGGGATTTGGATGCAAGAAGCTTGAAGTTGGTATTATGATACTTGATGAAGAAAATCAAAGTGGTGTCATTGAAAATGCTATAGAGATACCATAAGACTGTCAATCTCTTAATTAGTGTTAGGCATGAATATTGATTTACTAATTTAAATTGCCATTGAACAACTGAGCGCTAGTATGGGTGAATTTGTATATCTGATTTTTTATTTTTTATTTTTAATTGAAGGGTTCCAAACAAAATTATTTTGCTAATTTCACTGCTATACCAATGAATTTAGATTAGTGGAGGCTCGGTTTAATGTAGTATATATGGTAATATTGTATAAATGATATAAAATATTTTTAAAAAATAAATATGGGAGATGGAATTAAAAAAAAAAAGGTCTCAATCAACCCAACAATAGATGAAACTTTTGAGTGGAGAAGAAACTAGGTACTATCTACATATCTATTAGTTTATTGATATGTTTTAAAGTACAAAACCTTAAGTTTATAGACTGAAAGTCATTGATAAAGAGGTAATGGACACTAAAATGGACATTTTAGTGGAGAAGAGACAAAGTTTTCTGAAGACTGAAGAGACCCAGTGATTTATTGATGTGTTCAAAAATATAAGATTTCCATTTTATAAACTCAAACTAAAATTCAATTTAGTAATATAAGTAATCTTGCATAAATAATATAATATAGTAAGAAAAAAATGTGGCAGTGTGTATTTACTCTAAAATCTCCTTAATTCGAAGACACGCAATATGAATGTCTCGCTACTATACCATATTCAACATATTGTATTACAAATATCGTTATAATTTATATAATTCCCGTTTTACAAGGGTCTTGGGGTTTGTTGAAAATGAAAATTAATGGCCCAGAAAGGAAATTAGTCCAGTCATCAATTGAAGACAACATCTCGAGCCTTTGCATTGGAGCCCGTTTTATGGAATACTTTTCTTTTTTTTTTTAAATTATGTTTTGGACTTTGATTGGTAAACTGAAGCTATCAAGTGTCACATTATCGACACAAAATTACTTCACTCCCCCTTGGGACTGTAATTTTAGCAATCAACACAAATGTAGTTAGTAATAATGTAAATGGATGCAAAAAAAATATAAAAATTCATTGTTCATGATCCACTATAAGAAAATTGACAATAGATGACATATGCTTTATGATAGAATTTTTTTTTATCATAAAAATATGATGGATTCATGCCTTAATTATGGTGTGTGTCAACATTAATGATGGACTTGTAATAAAAATTTTTTCTATCAAATATATGTTACGGAGTAATAATAGAAATTTTCTCTATCAAAAAATTTATGAAAGAAATTTAATTTTGAATGAATTTGATCTAATTTTAAATTATTATTTCATTCAAAAAAAATTGTTTTAATTGGAAACATAATTTTAAAATGATAAAACATATGTAAAGTGGGAAAAGAAAACAACTCTTCGGTGTTTTCACTCTTTTTTCGATTTCAATTTCACCTTTTTTCAATTTCACATGAACATCACAGATGCATTTTTCATTTCTCACTACAACATCAGCTGAGCCACCACGTCCCAATTCTCTCAATTCCCTCAATTTTTGTATTCATCTTCCAGCCGTTAATTGCACAATACTTTAAATCCTATGGTTATTATTTCTTTCCATATATTTAACTCCATGCGGTCTATCAATGGAACCGGTACATAGTAGTTGTATCCTTCATTTTCTCGCTGCTAAAACTTAAAAGTTATATGCTCTCCATCAGGGATGATAACGGTACGGGGCCGCGAGGAATCGTTATGTTAGGATTGGATAGAGTCTAAATTTTACATTGTTTTATAAAAAAAACAAAAAAATCATGTATAAGTATAACTTTTTATACCTATTGATTGAGCTAAGTCGAGTATGGGTATAAAACACTAATACCCGTACCCGCTCACTAAACCCGTTTGATTATTGATTATTTATTTTTTCAAATATTTTAAAAGTTAAAATTAACAATTAAATCAAATAAATATTATAGTAAAAAAATTAAAACTCTAAAACGCAAACATCAAAACTTAAGCAACTTAGTAATCAGAACAACCATTTAATATGATATTGTCTTAGACATTTACTTGAAGTTTTTAGTTGTTACATTTACCCGACCATCTAAAATCTTGTCCTAACTAAAAACAAATAACAATATTCAAATTAGGGTTAGTTGAAAGGAGTGAAAGATGGACAAGAAAATGCTAAAGTGAAGACTTTAGTTTTCGATCCAAATATTTAGGAATACAATGATTAAAATTGAACTTAACAATCTATCAAATTATAATTAATATATACCTAAAATTGAGAATAATTTTTTTAAATATTTTGAAATAAAGTGTTGCATGTTCATCTAGAAAATAAAAGGGGATATGGGGATAGGGAAAGAGAACGAGTATCTCTAACTTTTATGGAGAAATTCGCGATCTGTACCTATTCAAACTCATAATAGATACGAGTCAATGATGTGGATGTCATCTACCAAATAGACATGTGTATGAGTATTTGCATCCTCGCACAATACACATAAATTAAAATGTTTTTTTGGACTATGAATTTTTGAAAGTCAATCATTACTTAAATTTAATATAAATTTGAAAGCAATCCTCTAGTATAAAAATATTTACTATACAAGAAAAAGGGGAAAAAATGAGGGGTTGTTCCAAATATGTGCAAATTAATTGATCAAATGAGAAGCCAGATACAAATCCGGGGAAAAAAAAAGGATTGATTATGATGAATGCAAGTAATTTGCAAGAATAGATCTAAGTGGGTTTTAATTAGATTAATATTTGTTCTTTTTAATAATTTTATATTAGAAGAGGAATTCTATAGGGATAAGTGTGACGTGTGTTAGTAGAAGCACCGAAAAGAATTAAAAATTTATTTTCAATCTTTTTGTTTGGTTGAAGTAAGCTTTTGGAGTTGGAGACTTGGGGGCATGTGTTCGTATAGCCAATGAAAATTGGGAACTTCTCACACGCAAACTCAAAACTAAAAAAGTGGGTCGTCCTTATTATGTACCCGTACCGACTCCTTTTTTTTTATTTTTAAAGTTTTTTGCAAATTATTATGTACTGACTTTGAGAATAGAATTGTCAATTCCTCCCCACGGATTGAGTTGCAAAGTTCAAGGTAAAAAGGTCCATCTTTATTCTTTTTCCATCACGTGAAGCCGCTTTAATTATGTGCTTTATCATTTGTGCTATAATCACAAATCACTTGGGCTGCTGAGCCGAGTTTATCTACGGGAATGGGTTTCCGTATACTTCTTGTAACGTACATGTCTTTACTCGTTAACATAATTTTTAAGAAATATTACTACAATATACTAATTTTGTTTAGAGATATTAAGTCTCAATTTTTGTTAAAAAGAATACAATTAATTTTTTCCTTATTTCTTATGAAAATAAATGTTAATTTTCTAACTTTTACGAATAAAATTATTTAAAAACTATTTATTAAAATATTTCGAGAGTAAAATTCCACAAAAGAACTTTTGATTATAACTACTAGTAGACTTGAACTTTGAACTAACAGGAAAAAAAAAAAAAGGTACTTTGGAATTTAAGAAACAGACCAGAATGAAATTCCATACCAAATTGTCAATTCATTACAATCTCATTAAATTAAAGCAATTTTAACACTTAGAAAATGCTAAATAAAAGAAAATTAATCAGACGGTCCAAAACGATCGTTATCACGCGCATTAACGTTCTGCATCTTTGATAAGAGATATCCAATGCTCCAACCCAACCTAACGGTTCCCGCCACGTGCCTTTCCAACAAGATATACTTCGGCTCTCGTGGGATTTCCCCCTTCTTCTGGTTCGGGATTTCTCGATTTAAAGTCGCACTCAGTTGCACTAATCCCTACTCTCATAACCCCATCATAGCCGTCCATTACTAGTTTTTTCTACCGACGGTCTCGATTCTTTCCAGTTTCCATCGCGCGCCTGGTCTGTGAGGATAAAACTTGTTACAGCCAGTTACCGTAAACTACTTCTTTACTTGAATCGCACGCATATAGAGACGCCACGTGTATATCCGACTCACTTATTCCCGTCAGATCCTTTCTATTTATTCGTATACCCCCACCAATTTTTTCAAAATTCGATCACCATCACTCATTTTTTTATTACTTCTCTCTCTCTCTCCATTGAAAAAGAAAAAGAAAAAGAAAAAGAAAGGAAAAGGATCTCATTTCTTTAGCGAAGAAAACGAAACAACCCGAAAAAAAACCACATCACTCTCTCTCTCTTCACCTCACTCTTCACTTAACCCCAAACACAAGTGTTTTTTTATTTTTTAATCTTCCTTTTTCTGTTAACCGAAACCCTAGCTCGATCCGCCCGAAATTAGAGATTCCGGTCAGTTTGATTCTTTAAATAATTCTGTTTTTTGTTTTTCTTAGTCAATAAAAATTACAAAAATTTTATCATGCGAGGGTTGTAAATTAGGGTTTTCCTCTTTTGGTCGCAGTAGATGATATTACGATTGGGGACCAGTTGAGGATCAAACGGTTAGGATTTCTTCACCGGATGGAGGGAGGTAGCGTCTCTAGACTTACTTGTTCTGGTATTGTTCATTTCCTACTTTAATTCCTAATTAAGCTATTAGGGTGTTTTCTGTTTTTAGAAATTGGAAAAGTATTGCTTGAAGTGGTGAGTTGCTGAGTTAAATAAGGTGTCTTTTTTTCAGTTATTATTAATAAAAAAAAGCTGTTGTTTTTGGAATATTATTTGAAGTTAGATAACTCTTTCTGCGTTTGTGGGTTGGATTCATTTATGGGTGATAAATGATTACCGAGCTAGAGGTTTCTGTGAGATAATTTGCTGATATTTTAGAGAAGTTGTTATTTAACTAGCCTACGAATGGTTCTTGTGGCAAGTCAGTCTTTTTGATAGTTTAGCGGAGTTGACTTTTGCAAAGCTTGAATTTGGGTTTTTTGTTAATTGGGGTTGAATTTTAGGTTCTGAGAATAGATAGGTACAGGTTTCTGTTAGTTATCAATGCTGGGATATCGCTGTTTAACTCTTAACTAGTTTTAGGGTACATCTTACCATATTCTATTGGGTTCTGTCATGCAAAAAATATTTATGGCCTTGCTCTGTGTGCTCTTTCATTGGAAGCATATGCAGTTGTGCTACTTTTGCATTTTTTATTTTTTGTGGATGTAGTGAGTTAACTTTTGATTAAAATTGTATAATCAAGATTTCTACTCTTGGGTACTTGACATAGGTGAGGTGTGTTCCACAAATCAGATTCATCTATACTTATTCTGACTTGCAGACATGCTGCTGATTTATTGAAAATCTAATAAATTTTAATTGTTTACTGACGTTCGGTGGTTGAAGTTATATAATTTTTAGCTCATAAGTGTTTGTTTTCATGGGAAAAGTGTATGGCTGGAAATTCATAGAGCAATTTTTGTGGTTTGTACTAATATTGTAGGGATGGTCTTCAAATTTGGAGACTTGGTCCTTGCATTATTTGTGAGGTCTATCTCTTGTTCTTATAATTTTCTCTCTCTGGTTTACCATATGTATGTTGTAGGCGTACACCCATGGATTATAATGACAATGAATTTCAAAGCCAGAATCTTCAGTTAGCTGGTGAAGGGAACACCAAATTTCCTCCTGTTTTACGGCCATATGCTCTTCCTAAGTTTGATTTTGATGACAGTCTTCATGGACATTTAAGATTTGATAGTTTGGTTGAGACAGAGGTGTTTCTTGGTATTGAAAGTAACGAAGATAACCAGTGGATTGAGGAGTACTCTCGGGGTGGTAGTGGAATAGAGTTTAGAACTAGTGCTGCAGAATCTTGCTCTATTTCAAGGCACATCAATGTTTGGTCAGAGGCCACTTCCTCAGAATCTGTTGAAATGCTATTAAAATCAGTTGGGCAGGAAGAAAATATTCCTGGAAAAACTATTATGAGGGAGTCAGATGCCTGTGATGAACTCGGTTGTGTAGTAAAACAAATGGAGCTAGGTCCAAAACACAATGATGACAATCTTTCTAAAGGAGGTGATGTTGTAGATATACGGCCAATAGTACCACCTGATGGTGTAGGAGGGGGCCAGCCTCAGGCTGATGCGAGTTTCCAAAAAAACAAATGCGAGTCGTCTGTTGATGGTGGTTTAAGTGATCCAGCTTCAGATGGTATCAGTGGAAAGGGCGACATTGTTCTATCCAAGGAAAGCTATACTGTTGATCAAAGGAAAGTGGATACTTTCATTGAGTCCCTGAATAACAGAACAGAAGAAGATTCTTCTGCTTCAGGGATGCAGTATGACAGTGTGGTTACTTCTGGCTCAAATGTTAGTTTGAGTGGCCGTCAGTTGAATAAGCAAGATGCCCCACCTCAGAAAATCAGTAGTAGTGAAGACATTAGTGGAAACGTAGATGTTTTACAAACAGGGATCAGTGGTCAACAACAGGAATGCCATTTTGTCCAAGGGGCTGAAACCAATTATCCGAATTTAGAGGGAAATATTGCTGATACCAGCATCCCAAATTCACAGAACCCTTTTTGTTTGGCCTCAAGGATGGAATCTCTGGAGGAAGGAAACATAATTGAAGCTGCTACTGGTAAGGGTGGAGAATCTTCTAATATGCTTAAGGAAGATACTGACTTGCATAGGGTAGAAGACTGCAATGAGAATGTTCGGTCTGTAAATCAAGTTTCTTTGCAAGAATTTGAGGTTGGTGATACATCTAAAGTTAATATACATGAGACATCACCAGTGGCCTTAGGATGTGATAATAGTTCTCAGAGAGTTGAAGTGGACAATGCCATTGATTCTAACTCATCTTTGTTACCTCCGGAGGATAATAAATTTTCTACAAGTGAAGCTATCAAAAACAGTGATAGTTATGGAGGTGGCATTTTTACTACAAATATGGAGGATTCTACCACTCAACTGCCAAGTGAAAAACCAGTAAATTTGACTTCGAAAGGTGTTAATGATGTATCTGAAGTTCGTGTTCAGGATTCGAAAGTCAATGATTCAACTTTCATTGTGGCAGAGTCTGTAGAAGTGCATGAGGGAAATGCTGTCTCCAGGCAGAGTGATAATAATTGTATAGCAGTTGATAAGGAGAACACAGATCTTCCTTCTGACCATAGTAATACATATGAAGTGGTCGTTGATGGTAGCAAAGAAAATGAGATGACAGCTTCGAAATCTCACTCCGATGCTACTGCTAGCAAAGAACCAGGTATGTATTATGAGCTCATCCAGTATGTGTTTCTGAACATCAAGCTTGCACGTTTGCTGATTGTTTCTCTCTTATGCAGCTCGGGAAGATTGTACCTTGGTATCCCATGACACAACTGAAAGTGTTCTTTTGCCTTTTGAGAATGTTGCAGATGCTAATGCTGCTATCATTCATCAAGATGGTCAAATGATGGATGCTTGTAATGAAGAAAGCCAGTGCGATTCACGGGTAGAAGTGCGGAATGAAGTCAGCCAGGAGTGTGTAAAGGAGTTCGACGGGTCTACTGTTGACCCTGATTCAGCTAGGGAGGTTCAAGGTGCGGAGATACAAGTTATCTCTGAAAAGCATGAAGTAACCATGAAAGAGAATCTTGGAAAGACGTCCTCAGAAGTTTCTGGTGATCAATTTACTTTTTCAAGATTGGATTCTTTTTGTTATAGCTAAGCAACTGAAGTCAAACTTGAAAAAAACAGATGACGACCAGCATTGTACATATAGACATTTGCTGAATAACTTGCATCTTTATTTACAACCTTTTCATGTGTGTTTTGAATTGATTTTACCAACACTGGATATGGGGCATGTTCTTTTTGGGCAGATTACCTGTATGTTTATTTTATTGGAACCCTATGATATTGATGGCATCAAATGATTATCTTATCAGATCCTGAATCACTTCCAAAGAACAGCGAGACAATTGCACAAACTTTACCTCTGGAGGAAATTCACGGTGGTGCTGACCAAAATGGCCAGGAAGACAATGAATCAAAGTTGATATCTGGAGATAAGATCTCTGAGCCATGCATCGATGGTGAGCCAATTAGTGGCGTCAACATTTTTATTGATGAATAAAATGATATTTTTGTTGTCTATGTTACTTTCCATATCTTTATTGATGAATAAAATGATATTTTTGTTGTCTGTGTTACTTCCCATATCTTTATTGATGAATAAAATGATATTTTTGCTGTCTGTGTTACTTCCCATATCTTTATTGATGAATAAAATGATATTTTTGTTGTCTGTGTTACTTCCCAAATCTTTATTGATGAATAAAATGATATTTTTATTGTCTGTGTTACTTCCCATATCTTTATTGATGAATAAAATAATATTTTTGTTGTCGATGTTACTTCCTAGAAAAAGAACATGAGAAGCAAGCGAGAAGTTCTTGCTTCTGCTGATAATCCAGATATGAAACGTGAAGGATATAAGGTTTTTTCTTGGGGTAGTGTCTTTAACAAATAGGCATATAGCTTGCTTACTTTTTATAATTCTGTCCTCAACTGTTTGATTGGTTTTGATGACTTTTTTTTTTTTCTAAACCACTTCCAATATGTATTATGTAACGTTTATGGAAATTATCTTATTTTTGTAGCACATATTAACTGAGTGCAGAGATCTTAGGAAATTAAATCCTATGGGTGTCCATCTTCATGTTTATATATATCTATTAAAGTTGTGTCCAATTATGCAGGTGATACCTTAAAAATGCATGAAGTTTCTATTAGTTCTACTCCTTTGTCTGAATCTGATGCCAAGTTTCCTGCTGTGGAAAGTGGAAGCAGTGGTTCCTATCTTGATAAATCTATCTGCGGGTCCCCTACTGTCATTAGAGCTACTGAACTTTCTCAGACTGAAAGTGAAAAGCAAGGAGTTGAAGGATCTGCAGATCAGAATAATCCAGTTTCTGAGGGCATTGATGGAGGTGCTAACAAATTTCAGTCTGTTTCTCCAGATTCAAAAGAAAATGATGCCTCCAAAGGTGACAAGAATTTCACGTTTGAGGTCAGTCCATTGCCAGATTCATCTGGAAGGGAACCTGGCAAGAATTGGCAACCGTTTCCCACTATACAAGCTACTACGGCGTCGCCGGTAAATTTTCTTGTTATTTTTGTTAGAAAATGTGTCGCCTTACCTGTTGTCACCTTTTCTGCCTGGTGCTTTGTGTCACTGATATTTTCATATGTTGCTAGAATATTTTTGTTATTGATTTTTTTCTTAAATTTTTGGTGGTTTTATGGTGTAATTATTTTAAGCCTAATGTTACTCTTCTGATCCTTACCTGGAGTTATTTTTGAAGACTGTAGAGGGGACTCCTTCAACTTCTGGTGTTTGCCAGTCAAATTCTAAGATTGCCCAAGATTCATCTCGTGGAAATCTTCGAGCATCTGATAGGGAGAATGTACGTAGTGTTTCCAAAGGTACTTCTGAGCGCAAGACAAGGCGGACATCTACAAAGGCTACAGGAAAAGAAACTGCTAAAAAGGGAAATCCTATAAAGGACACTACCTCAGCAAGGCCATCAGAAAAGGGGGATAGGACAAGCAATGTGCCCCTAAGTCCATCTGGGATTTGCCAACTTGTGCAGTCCAATGAGATGCAATATGGGCATGTCGATGGTAGCTTGAAACCGTTTGTTCTTACTACTTCAGCATCTGCTCTGCCAGATTTAAATACTTCTTCACCCTTAATGTTTCAGCAGCCTTTCACTGACTTACAGCAAGTGCAATTGCGTGCACAGATATTTGTTTATGGAGCTCTGATGTAAGTGCTCTTCCTTTTATACAGTATGCATTTTAATTGTCATATCGTGGCATGATTTGACCATAATTACTTCACAGATATGGTTTATCCCTGACATCTGACTTTTAGGTGCTTCTGTTTTCCACTCCATCAGCTTATATGTTGCCTAGGATAAGCTTGTAGAACTTTATTTCTGCTTTGGTGTTATGATTATTGGACTTGCCAACTTAATTGTCTAGTAAATCATTTCTGCAGACAAGGAATAGCACCTGATGAGGCATATATGATATCGGCATTTGGTGGACCTGGTTAGTGTTCTTTTCCCTATATATTTGTTACATATCGACTGTTTTACAAAGTTACTCCTGCCCTTTATATGCACAGATGGTGGAAGAATTATGTGGGAGACTGCCTGGCGTGGATGCACTGAGAGACTACATGGTCAAAAACCTCTCCTCAATAATGCAGAAACGCCTTTGCAGTCACGATCAGGTAAATATTTCACTCATAACTGTTTAATATAATTTCTGAGCTGGAGTTTTTAGTTGACAGAATTGGCATCTAATTAGGCACAAGAGCTCCTGATCAAGCAACTAAACACGGTGCAATCCCTAGTAAAGTTGCATCTTCACCCCTTGGTCGAGCCATTAGTAAGGGTACTCCTTCACCAACTTTAAACCCCATCATACCCCTTTCATCACCACTTTGGAGCATTCCTACACCTTCCGCCGACACTGTGCAATCTAGTGGCATGCCGAGAAGCGCGGTTATGGATTATCAGCAGGCGCTTTCTCCGCTGCATGCTCATCAAACTCCATCCATTAGGAATTTTGCTGGCCAGAACACCTCTTGGATGTCTCAGGCCCCTTTCCGCACTACCTGGGTTGCTTCTCCTCAGACTTCTGGATTTGATGCTGGTGCTCGTTTTCCTGTGTTGCCCATCACAGAAACAGTTCAGCTCACTCCTGCTAAAGAACCATCTCTGCCCCATTCATCTGGCATAAAGCATGTATCCTCTGGACCTATGATTCAAAGTATGAGTCCTGCTACTGTTTTTCCTGGAACTTCCCCTATGCTTGACCCTAAAAAGATGTCATCATCACCCAGTCAGCATTCTACTGATCCGAAACCTAGAAAACGAAAGAAGACTCCGGCTTCTGAGGATTCGGGCCAGATTATGTTGCATTCTCAATCTCAAACAGAACCAGTTTCGGCACCTATTGTTAGTAGTCATACGTATACTTCTGTTTCCTTTGCAACTCCTGCTAGCTTGGTGTCTAAGGCCTTCACGGAGAAAGAGATGCCCGTATCTCCTGTAGCTTCTGCTGATCTCATTAGAGGAGGGAACAAGGAGGCACAGCCGAAAGCTTCTTTGTCAGAGGAGACCCTTACTAAACTTAAACAGGCTAAGACACAAGCTGAGGATGCTGCCACCTTCGCAGCTGCCGCTGTCAGTCACAGTCAAGAAATATGGAATCAGATGGATAAGCAGAAAAATTCCAGATTGGTATCTGATGTTGAAAGTAAGCTAGCTTCGGCAGCCGTTGCAATTGCTGCTGCTGCTGCTGTTGCAAAGGCAGCAGCTGCAGCTGCCAATGTTGCATCAAGTGCTGCATTGCAAGCAAAACTGATGGCCGATGAAGCATTGGATTCAAGTGATTATGGCAATTCTAGTCTAATTAATGGAACTTCTCTTTCTGACAGTGTGAAAGATATGGGAAAAGCTACTCCGGCATCCATCTTGAAGGGTGAAAATGCAATGAGTGGCTCGAGTTCAATTATATTCGCTGCTAGGGAAGCTGCTAGGAGGCAGGTTGAAGCGGCTTCATTTGCTTCGAAAAGAGCTGAAAATATGGATGCCATTGTAAAAGCCGCTGAGCTGGCAGCAGCAGCTGTGTCACAAGCTGGAAAAATTGTTGCTTTAGGTGATCCTTTCCCTTTGGATGAGCTAATTGAAGCAGGTCCAGAGGGTTATTGGAAAGTACCCCAGGCTTCTACTCAACTCGTTCCTACATCTAATAAGATGAATGGTGAAAGATTGAACATGGATTGTGTTGGAGGAGGTTCGGATACCTTCGCTGGGCACTCAAAAGAGGTTCCATCAGAGAATAATGGGGAAAATGAGACCAGTAACCAACAGGGGTTTCCTACTCTGAGAAATATATCTGGTGAGTCGTTTGACGACCATGCTCCATTGGTTGATGGCATTTCAGGTTCTGTTGTAGCCGGTAGAAAGAATATTAAAGGACACAAAGGTGGCAAAGCTTTGGATTTGACTAAGACAACTGGGGTTGTTCCTGAATCCAATATTGGATCGAGACCCCCCCCAATTACCATTCAGATTGAGCGAGAAAGGGGTTCTGAACCTCTGAAAGACAACATCATCAAGGAAGGTTCTTGTGTAGAGGTTTGTCAACTTAGACTATCTTACGATATCTATTTTACTGGATTTTGGGAAGCAAAACTTTGATTTTATTATTTGAAAATATTGCTATCCTTTTTATCAAAGTTTTCTTTTGTTATTGGATCTGTGCGCTAACTTGGTCGTTTAATACCTTTTAGGTTTTCAAAGATGGGGTGCAGTTTAAAGCAGGCTGGTATACAGCCAATGTATTAAGTTTGAAGGATGGGAAGGCTTATGTTTGTTACGATGAACTTCCATCTGATGGAGGTTAGCTAATATTTTTTAAGTACAGCATTTGCTCAAGTAAATCTATTTAATGTGGGTGTGTAATCCAAAATTAGTGTAAAACCCAAAAGAAATTATTTTTGGCATATAAAATGTGTTCTTTTTTCTTCATACATCTAAATTAGAAGGTTTTGGGTTAATTGGGTTAATTTTTGTGTGAATTCTTTTCGGATAGGGGTAGGATGGTGGATGGGCTTTGTATAGATTAGCTGGCTTCCCCCGTTTTCTGTTATATTTTCGAGCACCTGCTCCAGCTTTTTAACTTTTATCTCTCATCTCGGTTTTTCTTTTAACTAGAAAAGTACTTACGGTGGATTGCTCATGACACAGTCCACTATTGTAAGATATTGGTATCTTCTGTGAACTAAACCTTCATATGAAACCATGATATGTACTGGCACGAGGTTGAAACACTTGAATTGAGGATCTGTTTGCTATAAAAGGAAAACAGGATTATAATAGTGTCATATAGGCTAGCTTGACTATGAATTGTATATAATGTATTCTTGTGCTTCAGAAACTGAGCTAAGAGGAATGAGGGCTTAGTTTATTAATTTTAATTTTTTTTATTACAGTAGGATGCAGTTACCTCAGTTCTCCTCACATGGACTTATTGTAAAAGGAATGGAAAATTTAGATTTTCGCTTCATCTCTTTACCAATTGTTATTGTATAAACATGTATGATTTTCAATCTTTAGGTTTGGAGAAGCTGAAGGAATGGCTGGCTCTTGGAGGTGAAGGAGAGGAGGCACCCAAAATACGAATTGCTCGTCCTGTTACTGCCATGCCATTTGAAGGAACAAGGAAGAGACGCAGAGCGGCTATGGGGGAGTATACATGGTCTGTTGGGGATAGAGTCGATGCTTGGATGCAAAATAGGTATGTGCTTGCATCACTTTATTTGTGTTCTTGTTATGTATTCGTTGTAAGGCATGAGATAACAAATGTAGGATAGGAATGAAGGCAAATAATCACATTGAGAGTCAGGACTTAACTACACTTTTTTAGGATTTGGTAAGCTTGACTGGCTATGAAAACATTGATATTGTTGATAACAATCAGTCTCCTGCTGTCTCTGCCTCCTGTGTATTAATTTGTTTTTTAAGTTCATGGTTGCTTGATTTTATTCTTCAGCTGGTGGGAAGGAGTTGTCATGGAAAAGAGCAAGAAAGATGAAACGATGTTTACCATCCAATTCCCAGGTACTTGGGACTGATTAATTGATGACCTGTGGTTGTTATATGCTTCCCACGTAGGATAGAATATTATATTGATGACCACTTCCTTTGATATAAAATCGAATAAAATGTATAGCTTTTGGCATGAAAATGAGTCATTTTTTGTGGTTTTGCTGACAGCTCAAGGATTAACATCAGCTGTTAGAGCCTGGAATCTCCGACCATCTCTCATTTGGAAGGATGGGGAATGGGTTGAATGGTCCAGTTCCACAGGGAACAACCGTGCTTCTCATGAGGTGATTTTGCTTGATGTCACTTTGTTGTGAGCTTGGAATTTTTTTGGTCAGTTGCTTATGCTAATAATTGTTCTGATTTTCAGGGTGATACTCCACAAGAAAAGCGATTGAGATTGGGCAGTCCTACAGTTGCGGCCAAAGGGAAGGATAAATTATCAAAGGGTGATGGCATTGTGGAATCTGGGAATCCTGATGAGCCAACGTTGCTTGATTTGGCTTCAAATGAGAAACATTTCAATATTGGTAAGAGCGGTAGAGATGACAATAAACCTGATGCACTTAGAATGATACGGACTGGTCTGCAGAAGGAAGGATCAAGAGTGGTTTTCGGGGTTCCTAAACCTGGTAAGAAGAGGAAATTTATGGATGTAAGCAAACATTATGTTGTGGATGAGAGTAACAAGGTCACTGAAGCAAATGATTCAGTTAAATTTGCAAAATATTTGATGCCTCAAAGTCAAGGATCAGTATCGCGGGGATGGAAAAATGCTTTAAGAACTGAGCCAAAGGAGAAACGTCCAGCCGTATCCAGGCCCAAGGTTCTCAAGTCTGGAAAGCCGCCTCTTTCAGGTAGAACGATTACGCAGAAAGACAATTCTGCAAGTTCAGCAGTGTCTGCTTCTGAAGATGGGGCTGATATAGATCACACAGCAAAGATCAAGGATTTTGTTAGGCATGCGGAGAATAAATCTGGAAAGCATGACAGTATGGAGTTCCGATCCTTGTCTACCTCTGAGGAAACAGCGGAGACTCCAATTGTGTTTTCCTCAATGCCTTCCTCATCAGGTGCTCCATCTAAGAGAGGCTCCGTATCAAATTCCAGAACTGAACGGGTGACAAAAGGAAAACTTGCGCCTGCAGGTGGAAAGTTGAATAAGATTGAGGAAGACAAAGTTTTTAATGGCAATTCTGCCAAAACATCATCTGAAGTTTCTGAGCCCCGAAGATCTAACCGAAGAATTCAGCCAACATCAAGAGTGAGTTTACGAACTATTGATTTTTATCTTAAATTTTGGCATTAAGCATTTGAAACGGGGATTATGTTTAATCAAATTGATTATTTTGTTGCCATTATGTTTCCTTACCCTTATTTAAAAAAAAATTAAAATTGTGCACCTCCTGCTGTCTGTCTTAAGTTGTTTTCTTACTGATTTTGTTGCCTGCAGCTATTGGAAGGTTTGCAGAGTTCATTGATCATCTCAAAAATTCCTTCTGTTTCACATGAAAAAAGTCAAAAAAGTCAGAACAGGAGTATCTCTAAAGGTGAGAGCTATTTTCTAGTTATATTGCTGAACTGTTTCATTATTTGCTAATGAAATTGACTGGTTGATTGTAACAGGGAGCAACCTTGGTTGAGATGAGCTCTTGCAAACTGAGTCCAAAGATAATCCAGTGGTTAAAAGCTGACCAGTATGCTCCAGCATAGGTTTTGTGTATATTTATGGTAGATGAGAAAAGCTAGGAATGGAAATTCATGCTTCCTTGGGTTTAGTTATGAGATCTAGCTGGTAGATGTTAATATTGATTTTTGTTAACATTATGATATGGTCGCCGTAGGTCTTACCTTATTAGGATGTATATGGAAAATTTCCATGTAGTTTGGCTTTAAAATTTACATAGAAAGCTTTGCAGACATTGACATTAAATACTGGGACTGGTAAAAGGCTCCATCTGACCCTACCAAAATCTTGTTTCTTAAATATAAAAATTTGAATGTCTTTATATCTTTATGCTTCAAATTGACATTGATCCTTGGAAAAGTTAGGAATGCGTACATAACAACTAAGGAATAGTTTTATCTTCACGCTTGATGTTAGATTTAATATGTGCGGCACTTGTGATATAAGAGATAATCCAATATTGTTAGTTATTGGGTTAGTCTTAAACTACGGAATATCAGTTTTTTAATTTATGGTTGGAGCAAAGATATAAATTTTCAACACTGTTACCTTTCTCACAAGCTGAACTTGGGTGGCTGGTTAAGTAACAGACTGAAGTAATTGTTCTTTTCGGATTGATCAAAGTACTGGTAAGGATTTGGGTGAGCAAACATGCAATTTAACCTTCTCAAGGATATGGGATGGTTTCGCGTTAAAAGAACCTCTTTCGAATTTTCGAAAATATTGAAAATGGCGGCTTTTAATTAGTAGTTGAGGGTCTGTATGCTGATGTAGGGTGCGAAGATTAGCTGGTGCCCTTATCAAATTCCACTCTGGAAAAGGAAATATTATTAGCACTAATGCCCAACATTGTACCGCCAACAGTTCAATCATGAAGTAAAAGCTGAGTAAATTACAAACGCCAAACAGAGTAGAGTGAAATTTTGTCAATGCAACAGACACAGCTCCAAGCCTTCAACAACATGATTTTTACCGTACCTACAAATCTATGCATCTATCAAAACTATTTATGAACAATTGCAGCCATCAAACCTCCCTTTGTTTCTGTACATAAATCGGTCCAACATGAGAGATCTGATAAATACCAGATACTAACGTTGACCTAGCTTGAGCCCCGGAGCTGAACTAAAATTTTGGTGCAGCAGGATTACAGTTGGCATTGAGATAAATATTGATTGCAAAGCTGTTAGTATCTTATCCAACATCAGATCCATTTAAGAACAAAATATTGGTCATCAAACCATTATATAGCATCCTTTCATCCCCGTCAGTCTGGAAAAAGTTCTTCACCTTCAATGTCTACTGAGGTTATCGGTTCTACCAAGCCTTTTTTCTTAAATTTTTTCTCACCCTTTTTCTCTCTGTCTTTGGATTGAAGTTTTGCAATCAAATGTGCGGAAGCTTTGTCTAAGTGATGATCTCTATCCTTGTGTTCCTCATCAGTGACTGGTTTCTCACAAATACAAGAGTAAGGGAATTCATGGAACTCGCCTCGACCTGGTTTCATCTCTTCAGGCTCTCCCATGAATCCTCTTTGACACGACTTTACCTTTCTAGCAAAAGTATCCCAATCCATCTGGTTCTTTGCCATGAACAAAGCACTGAGCCTCTTTGCATTTGGCCTGATGGTCCTTTTATGCCCCATGTACCTCCTTTAATCCATAACATGTGATCAATAAGAAATAGTAAAGCAATTAAGGTCCAAAAGAAAAGAGATATAACAGCAGGGATAATGATGAGAACAATGAAGATGCAGCACTATAAAACCAATGCCATAAAGATTCAGACATAAGTTATTCGTGCCAAAACTAGGAATCTGCATATTGCAAAATTTCATTGTAACTCTAGTAACTAGTAACTATTATTTCACTGGTAAACAGTGTAATTTGCTTCAAATTTTCGGACTATTTTATGAACAACCTTTGTCAGTTAAGCAGAAATCATGGAGGAAATTATCAATCAGTGCCAAAATCAGGACTGCGCCCATTTTCACAGGCACACCTTGCAGCACTTCTAAATTCTTTTTAGTCAATTTCTACGGTGCAACTTTCAGAATCCAGATCACTAAATTTCATCCCTCTATGTCCAAATGGAGTAGGAGAGTCAACATGTGAGCTTTTTGCCATACAGTTGCGACAATGCAAGAAAAAGGGTCCTCAAAAAGTCTATTAAGCAGATCCTCATTCAGCCTGAAGGCTGATAGTTATTTTGCTATATGTTTTAGCCATCTAAAAACAATATCTGGATGCTAGCACAACGCATGAAGAATAGTTGAATCAGGGACTGTCAATGAGTGGTGAATGAGTAATTCCTAAAACATGAGTCATGCTTCCATGAAATGAACCCATTTCAAACATCATCTATCCACAAACATTCACCAAGTAATTTTTTTCGGCACAACTTATTTATCAATCCCTTCATACTGAATAAAGCTTATACTTAAATGCATAAGAGCATCACACAAAAGAAATGGACTTGATTCTTACCTTCGACCTGCAAGAATTTTAGCCATATTTCCGTTGTTATTAGTGACAAAAACATCACTCTCGTCACAAACAATGTAGTCAATGGCAGCAAGCCGAGAGGAAAACTGAAGAAAAGGTTTCAGCTCTTCATCAGCGAGCATTTCCTTTGTATAGAAGTTTGGGAATAGTTCTCTTAAAGGCCGGAGAGTCTCTTCTCCCCCATATATTTCTCCAGAAGCAACATAGAGGTGCGTGTCATTAGCAAAACCAAGTGCCCGCAGCATCAAACCCACCTCATGTGGAGTAAGTGGACACTTCCCTCGCTTTCGCTCTCCCTCCGGACTTAAGTCCTGTATTTTAATGGTTAAAGTATAATTATTAGTCCAAGTTACATGACATATGTGAATGAAACAAGAATTCATCTTCATGAGCATCGTACATTTTACCTTTGGGTAATTGGTTCAGAAATGATGTTTATGCATTTCCAATAAATTATCCATTAAAAAGAAAGAAAAAAAAATGAAAATATATTATGCATTTTGTCAAGAAGTTTGGTTATTTGAGAACAAATGAATTCAAACATTTTGCAAGCAGAGACCAACAACAAAAAACACAAGTCAGAAAGTAAAGCAATCTCACAGGTAATGTTGCCCAGCGTTTTCTTATTTCACCAAGTTCATATCTTTCTTTATCACCCCCACCATAGTAACACCCAGAAAACGCTAGCATATCAGGTTCAAACCTGTACTTCAAACAGTTTTGATCACATTAGAAAATTCAAACATGTAAGATGAAATTTACCGTGCATATATGTTGGTGTACAAGTATGCATCATGTATGTATATATGAAACTTCTTGTTTGTTAGAAACACTAACATGAGAATGTGAAGCAGCAGGAGAATACAAACAATTTACAAAGGAAGTGGTCATGAAATATTGAATGCCTAGATGATTTAAACATATCCCAGATTATACAAGGAAAGGGAACAGAAAAATGGGAGTTGCATCCGCCACATACATCATGACATGTTTGATTGTTAGCAGATAAAGCATCACATGCACACTAAACTTTTTCCACTTTTAATACTTGGGGCGAACCTCAGATGAACTGCAATAAAGCGTTTTGCCATACTTCGCATTCTCATAACAAGTTTCTGACCAAGTTCTTCTATAGGTTTTGTAAATCTCAAAGCATGATAATTGACTCGGCATCGCATCTTCTGCAGCTCTTCATCAAGGTCGTTAGCAAGTCTATAATCAAACTTTGTCAACTGCACCACCTGCAAAATTTCAGAGTGTAAGTTGCCCCTTGCAACCCAAAAATAACCTTTCAACAAATGCAGTCCTATGGATAACCAATAGACAGGTTAGCTCATTACTAAATCTGTCCTCACAGTTTCAGGGAATCAGAGGCATTCACAGTTCTTGAGAAATTTCGAGTTGCAATATGAAAAGACATCTCAAGAAGTTTGCTAAGAAACAATAAGGAAATATAAAGTTTGATTACACAAAATATTTATCTAATCAAATTTAAAGAAAATATAAGAATTACAGACTGAGCAAAGTGGTCTTACACGTCTTCTCAAGAGTATTGGTAGAACTTGATCTAGATAATATTCTGGGGTGGACTTCCTCGGAACACGCATAGTATATGGTGGTTTCTCCATTGATCGCATGACTTTATCAGGAACCCGTTTGACTATAGTCACATCCTTTGCGAGCGAAGAAATGAAATGATCAACATCAAAAATATTGGCGAAGTCACTGCATGCCCACACAATAATAATAAAGAGGTTTATAAACAACACAATCATAAAAAGTAAATGATACAGTTTAAATACCACTCTTAGTAGTTGTTAGAATCTCAAGATACCTATCATCTTTCCAATAGGAATGATGATCCAACTCAGGTACAACCAATGTAGCATTAAGAATCCGTGCAACAACCACAGCATCCGTTATCTGAATGCAAGAAACGAATTGTCATTTCCAAACAAATTAGCAAAAGGACTAAATCATGAATGCCACCACTTAGTGCAAAATGCTAACATCCAAAAATCCCTCCTAGGACCCAACTCCATCAGGCCAGCACTGAAAATGACCACATTTTATTATTTTCATTTTGGCCTAAATATGAATCTACTTGGAAAAACCACTCATGATCCTACTCAACCTTTCATAACCAAAAGTCAACTAAACCAAAGCTGCTGGTCCAAAGACATATAGGTAAAACATAAGAAAAATATGAGTTTTCTTACTTAAAGCATTTCATATGACAACAATATCTTCTAATAGAAATGTGAAAAGAACATAAAGAGATACCGACTTACCCCTGTTCTTTGTTGGTTCAATCCTCCACTTGCTGCAATCAGCAAATAGCCATTTGATGACCGCTCACTTCTGGCACCTAAATATCAAGAATGGCAGTGTTAGAGCCGAGAAAAAAATCAAAATATATATATATATATAGAGTGCAAGATCATGCGATGATAGGAAGGAATTCATAAAATCAATTCCAATAATGCATCAACATGTAAACGTTCTTCAACCTAGAGAAACTGATTACTGCATATATTTTGCTAAGCAGGACCAACAATTGTGCGAGTTAGAGAAAGTAGTAACAAAATATGCATGCACCATAGTTCAAATTATCGGTGGAAACACCTAGGAAAATCACCAACAACTTACAATCTTTCAAAACTGGAGTGGCCCTTTCTTGGCTGACACAGGAACCCTATGCTAGTAACAAGCTCTCAGTCCATTCAAGAAGCTAATTATCAAACAAACCCATTTAAACAATTGATAATGATAGAAAGAAACAAGAGTGTTACCAGCTAATTGACCTGAATATAGTATACTCCTGCAAATGAGGTCTAAATACAAAAACTAGGCAACTTTTTGGAGCGTCAAACCTAGATTCAGTAACTGCTTTACAATTTCAACAAATGAAAATGATAAATTCACTTCTTCGTACTATAGCTTGTAAATTATACAAACCTAAAAGCATTGACCAAATTCACAGGTCAGAGCTAGAATTTCACAAAATAAGTTATTGCCAGTAAATTTAAGGAAAAAAAAAACATGTGATTCGAATTCCAAATTGTCGAAGAATGAACCCACAGATTTATCAGAAGCCATTAAGAAACTAAGGAGAATAAATTGACACACGTTGTACTTACGAGGAAATTTTTTCCTTCTTTCACTGCACCCGTGGTAATACTTGGAATATCTCGATTTCCAAATATCAATTGGTTGATGCCGTCTTACAATTCCATCTTTCTATACATTAGCACAAATGATAATTCAACAAGTCAGTCAATGACTCAATGTAGCGCAGTAATTTTTTAAAAGGAAAACTAAAATATAAAAAATTGAAGTTATAATTTGAAAATTAAAATAAATTAAATAAATAAAAAGAAGAAGATTACTAATTTGGAGTACAAGCTAGGCTTGACCAATCGCTGAGAGTACCACTCGAGATCAGAAGCTACATGACCGGTGAAGAGGGAAATCAAGCCCAAAGCAAAAAGCATCAAACCACAAATTAACGACCAGGGGATTTTCCTACGCTGCGAAGCATAGAATCGCCACCTCCACAGCACATACTGTTTGTTAGTGCCGCCGTTGCAACCGTTTTGTTGGTGTAGCGAAGCCAGGTTCGCCGATATCAAGCTAAACCTCCACGCATTCGCCACGCCCATGAGTACTCAATTTCACCATCAGTTTCATCATATAATTACACACATGCCATTGCACTTCGCATCATCTAGTGTAGTACAGAGCCAGTGTGGAGTCAAGGGAGGGGAGGGTATGCGTGTGAATAATGTGAATTCGGAGCTTGATTAATTAGGGTTTGTTTTGGCGTGATCAGTGAGAGAGAGAGAGAGAGAGAGAGGAAAAAAGAAGTTGTACACTTCGAAATGTGGGAGACTGTAGAGGCTTTCGGGAGAGTGAGTCTGTGCTACGTTGAGTAAGAGAAGGCCAGGGCTACTGACTACTGAGTGGATGCTTTTTTTCTTTTAAATATTTAAAAAAATTTATTGTAATTGCTGTGGTTTTAAATGAAATAAATTCTCTTCCAAATTTTACTGATTCGAAGATCAAGTGTATTTCTATTTTTTTGAAAAATTAATTTAGAAAATTGAGAAGGAAAGAGAGGGACCCATTATCCCCGGCTTTCAAGGAATTAGATGGAAGTCACAAACCTAAACGGTGGCCGCTGTCACCGTTTTTAGGAAATTGCTAGTAAATACGACGGTGGGAAAAAATAAATAAATAAAGCAACTGTTATTCTTCACGGGGAGTCACATTTGTGCCACGTTATCTTAGTTGTGTTTCACGGTAATATTTATAAATCAGTAGTACTACACATCTTAAATTTTTTATCTTAAAAAATTATCTCAAATAATGTGTCATTAATTGAGTGGTTGATAATTCTTTACAAGATCCAAGTAAATTAATTGTATTATCTCACCAACTAATTGATAAATGACACATCATTTAGGATAATTTTTTAAGATAAAAAATTTAAAATGTGTAGCACTACTCTTTATAAATTATTCGTCATGTCTATTTGAAGGTCATTTTCTTGGCTAATCCATTTCTTTTGTCATTAATTTGTCTTTTTTCTGATAAGCACACCCAATTACGACCTCTTATTCTCAACGCTTAGTATGTGTTCTGATGTTCGCTAATCGCTATCCTAAAAAAGTTAAGGAATAATATTTTTAAAAAAAAACATAAATATATTTTCATATACATATTTGTGTGCTTATCACTACTCAAGATTAAAAGAGTCTCCTGTGTTTATTGTGGAGTCAGCAACAGGGCACAAGTGCAGTCGCATTCAAGCCATGAATGACTCAACAGGGCAGTGGTTTGTTCCCAACGCTTGTCTTACGCAAAAGGCGACTCTCATTTTCAATTAGCATCAAATATATGCCTTAGCTGAGTGTGAAACTGTCAACTGTGATCGTGAGCGTAGTGGTGGTCCTAGATATTTCTCATTCTTTTTTAAATTGTGCTGCCACAATTACGTCCCATATTGATTTAAGCCAAAAAAGAGGAAAAAAGAAGGCTCGTTTTGATCCTTAAAAATCTTCTAGCCCATTCTTCTAGTATCTACTTCTATTCATAGTATTATTCATTGTCCTGCGATTACAAATATATATGAGAATCACATCAATTTCTGAATATATAAGGTGTGTTTGAAATTAAGGTGTTGTGGTTTTTAAATTATAGTTGTTGTGAAAAAAAAAAGTTGTAATTATGAAATAAAAATTAGTAATATGTAGTAAATATAAATTTTAAATAATAATTTTCATAAAATTATTAAAGATATAAAATTTTTTTCATAATATAAGTAAAAAATCATATCAACATAACTTTTAAGTTATAGCAGTTAGTGTTTACCAAACACTTTAGTACTGTAGCTTGAAAGCTACAGCTGCCCAACTTCAATCTAACTTCAATCTCAAACAGGACCATAGTCTTCGAAGGATCTTCCATTATGTAATTGTACGATTATCGATTAATAAACTCGATGATATTTACGTGCGATTAGCTAATTAAAAATTTTCCGGTATGTAAATGACCAAACTCCATAATGCAATTATAGGGGATGCTAAATCGTGTCTGCACGAAAATTAAATTAACAAAATTTGGCTTACAAAAACATTTTAGTGGCCTTTGCTGGCGCGGGGTTAATCATCAGTGCTGTGGATGAAGCACTTTTGGCACCAGAATAAATGTTTCAATGAAAGTGGTCCAGAAAAGTGGTTCGCGACTAGCCCCGCCTATTCAATTCAAGTTCTAATAAAATGATAAATACTGTACATGTTAAAAAGGAAATTATTTATTACATCATTAATTACTTGGATTCCATTCATGTGATTGATCGTTAATAAAAAAATCAACGAATTATGATTGTATAATTTAATTTAATTATTGATTGGCAAAGTTTTAAAGATCCTCATTTTAATCTCTCTCCTTATCTCTCATCACTTAGTAAGTGGCTACATTGAGGCTATGTTTACTTGTTGGAGTGGAAGTGAGGAGTGTGGATTCTTCCCACTCCAGCGTTTACTTCCTCAAAATGGGAAGGGATTGGGAATCCCACTCTGTGGGCTCCACCCATTTTTAGAGTGGGGAGTGGGAGTGGAACTCCCATTGGGGGAGGTGGAAGTGAGAATCCACTCCCACCTCTCTCTTTTTTACCATTTTATTTTTAATTTAATTTAATTTCATATTTTATAATTAATAAAATAAAATAAATAATATTATATTTATTTAAATAATATTATATTTATTTAAATAATATTATATTTATTTAAATAATATTATATTTATTTGAATAATAATATTATATTTAACTAAATAATAATTTACATTGATTTTAAGTTAAAATTATTTTAAAATAATATTATTATATTAATAGAGAATTAATAAATATAATATTATTATATTTATTTTAAAAATAATAGTACTATATTTATTTAATAATAATAATAAATAGTTTATTCTAAGAAAATATTAATTTTGTACTAAATAATATTATATTATTATTTTATATAATAATAAATTTAATATAATTATATTAAATAAAATAAAATAAGGTTTCATTTTATATTAAAATTAAAATTAATAATTTATTGTTCATAATTAAGAATACTAATAATTATAATAAATTTACAAATATAATAAAATAAATATTATTCATTAAATATATTTTTATTAGTTTTGTAATTAAAAACTATAATTCTTTAAATAAGGATAAAATTGTAATTTGAAACTATTTACTCCCAATCCAAGATAAAGTAAACACATAAATTGGATTATGATCTCTATTCCATGCTTCCATTCCAGTGTAAGTAAACAACCTACTCTCACTCACACTCCACACTCCCAATCCTAGGATTCCCACTCCTCAGGATTCTCAATCCAATCCAAAAAGTAAATGCAGCATGAATATTGTATTTGATGTTGACAATGAAGCCAACTTTTGCTACTAATTATGAAAACTATGAGAGGTAAGGATGGAGGTGGACTCAAGATTTTTTATTACCTCCAGCTAATTTATAAATTTATGGTAAATGTTTATGTAAACGTCGATCCATGTATGTATGTACGATAATAATATAATAAAAAAGATAATAGTATGAACAATTACAATTGTACATTAAATTTTTATTTAGAAATTCTTTTTATTTTAGTGGTAGACAATGCGATATATCTATATAATTTGATTTAAAGAAACGAAAAAAAAACTAAGAATGACTACAAAGGAAATAAACCTTTAAATTGTAAAAATATTGTTAATTGTTACTATATCATTTTATAACTTTTTAATATTAGTGACAATATTATAATATATTGTCATTCTTTTTTTTTTCCAATTAGATCAAATCATAACATTTTTATAATAAGTTAAAGCAATGCTCACGTATTAGCCCCTAATGATTTTAATATATTTAATGAATGTGTAATTTAATTATATTTATAAAATAAGTCTCTAACTCCAATTTTTTTTTTTAAAAAAAGTTGAATTAGATACATAATTAAAAATAAAATAAAAACTACATTATTTGGTAAAAAAAAATACAACTTACGGGGCATTAAAGAAATTAGGTCCGACGCAAGCTGAGTTTGTGGGAATAGCTATCGAGTTCGATCCCTACTAAACACACCATTTGGGAGAGGTAAATAACCTTAACTGTGACTACACCCTAAATTTGAATTAGTCGGGACCTAATGCGATCGCCGGATACCGGATGACATACACAAAAAAAAAAAGAAACTAGGTCCGCCATTGGGCAACCGAGGCAAAAAAATAAAAAAAGATCCCCATCCCATTTTGAAACCAGATCTAGAGATTTTCCCGTGAGTTATGAGCACAAGTGATTATTAGGGGTGTGTCCTTAGCATGATCTTTTCGAAAATGAAATGATCACTCTATGAAAAGAAGCAAAATGTGTCTTTAATTTAATTTTGATGGGAAAATAGAGAGAATGTTTATTTTGCTTTGGGCCCACGTGCTTGATAACATACCACCAAGAATTAGGAAATTAATTGTCTAGCTAAAAGCTAGTGATAAGCAAGCGCGTAATAATAAAAGCGATACATTGTTCGCTAACTATATTAGTTGACTAAGTGTCTTTATCAATTATTATGCACTAAGAGTGACACTATGCATTGGCTGCACGTGAGAGAAGATTAACTATAACTGGCCATGATTTTTAGGTGGAGCATGGCTAGATGGTGTGATTTGACGTGGGTACATAATTTTCATGTGCTGTAATCATGGTTGTTATTAGAGAGTTCATTTTAGTTGGACAAGCGACGGCATGTGATTTGATTTACAAGTGCTTTAGTCATGAATGCAGTGTTATTGCTCACTCTAAGCAACAAGCTGCCAGCATTTAATGAACAGACATGATAGCTACTAGTATTTTTAGATGGATTTGACTTTGAGAAAACTATATGCATGAAAAAGAGAATGTGAGAGATCCTCTCTGTAAGGCGAAAGCTAAAATAAATGAATTGGTGAAGTTCCAACTCCCAACGGCCACGTTGCTGATTCAGATGAATTAAAATATATGTACTTATAAGTACCTGTATTTAGATTTGATGGCAACAACAAATATGATGGTAGATCGCATTAGCCGCATGTAGTTTATTGACCTTTTTTTTTTTTTTAGAGATTGTGATTCAAAGCTAGCTTAGGCCACCAAATAATGCAGGAAACGTGTAACATGTAGTTTATCCATTTTGGCTGCATTACTTTGACAGCCCCACAGTCCTGATATATAAATGTACTTTCATACCAAATTTTACCCCCACAATACTTTTATAGGGGTTTGAACCGCTGCCCTCTCAGCATATCAGCCCGAACCTCTCGCCCTTTAGTTGAATGATTATATAATACATAAATTTATTTTGATATTTGCGAGATAAAAGTTTAAATTATGTCATAAATTTGATTTAAGTTATTTTAATAGATTTATGATTATAATATACATATAAGTATTAAAAAATGAAGGGTGCACCTAAAATATAGGCAAATACTTGTTTAATTCTTAAAAGTTAGGCACTGGTTTAGCTTTATATTTATAAAAATACCTCAAGTCATCCTATTGTTAAATACTTTACACTCCTACCCTGACTGCTATGTCTAGGACCCAGCTCATGACTTTGGGCCTGTGATGAGAGTACGAAGCAGAGTCCGCCCATTACTATTAGCATCTCTATAAAGTCCTAATACAACCGCTCTACTAACAAAACCCCATCAATCAATTTCAGTAAATCACTTTCTCCAGAATTCAATTGAAATATTGAAGAATCAACAATTGACGACTTGTGTAACAAAAATAAAGTGTCAACGTTTTGCGTCGCCGGCTCCAATGAAGCAGATATTTGTGACGCATATGACCACCGTGCTCAACACGTCAACAGCTCGCCTCTAAACGCCAAAACTTCTCTCGTCTTCATCCTTCCTTTGAGCGATTACCCATCTGTCGAGTCTCCATTTATCCTGATGAAAAAATCATTCACTTTTTTTTTTAACCATCACTTAATTCATTAAAATGAAGTATTAATTTCTTAAAAAAAAATAGGGGAAGTTTTGGAAGAATACAGGTGCCCTTGTAAAATAATGAATTCTATTAATCAGTTAATTCGGATTTTTTTTTAAGAAAAGAAATTTTATCAAGACTTTAGTGGGGTTCCAAAATCCAAACTACCAATATTCCAACTCTGCGAAGAAAGATCAGGGATGGCAATGGGGAGGGAAGGGGAGGGGACCGATCTCTCCGTATCCATCCCCGATATTTTGCGTATGTCTCCGTCCCCTCCCCGTTCCCGTCAGAATTACTTGAGAGAATCCTCATCCCCTCCCCGAATAATAACAGGGGATCCCCGAGGGTCCCCGATCCCCGAATAACTAATACATTTTTTTTCAATTTTGAGTTAATCATATATTAAAATAAAAAATTCAAATAAAAGTAAAGTTCGAAATATATGTTACATTAATATCTATTACAAAAGTCACATACATTAAATTATTAAGTAACGCAACATACAAGGAATACAAACTTCTTTTACAAACTATCATGAACAAATTAATAGTTTAATACAAAATTGTTACAAATAAAATCGAATTTAGATTCAAAATTAACTTTTTCAATGGTGGCGTGGGTACTTTATAAATGTGGACTATTCCCTTTATAATACAATAGTTAAATCGGAGCAAATCAAAAGCAAATATTAGATTAGATTAGATTAGATATTAAAATTGTGATTCGCTGTGGGCAATTATAACATCTAAAAATAAATAAAAAATAGATTTAAGTTTAAAATATTTAAAGAATATTAAAATTATAAAAAAATGTTTGGCTAATAGAATCTAGTCGGTCTTTTTAATGTCCTAAATAAAAATTTAGGACTTTAATTAGTTAATTAGGCCTAAAAGTTTAATAATATAAATATTTTGATATTTTTTATTTTTACCAATATTTATAATTTTATAATTTAAATTTTATTATTTATTTACTAGTAATTTTAAAAAATTAAAATAAAATTAAAAATTAAAATGGGGAAATGGGTAGGGGATGGGGATTACACCTCATCCCCGTCCCCTCCCCGAATAAGAAATTGGGTAAAAAAATTTCCCCGTCCCCTCCCCGAATAAGAAATTGGGTATGAAATTATCCCCATACCCTCCCCGAATGGGGAAAATCCCCGAGGGTACCCGTCCCTGTGGGGATTTTTGCCATCCCTAAGAAAGATGTATTTACAAAGTTATTATTTTAAAATTATCCCTAGTAAAACTAATAGATCATGATCCTCTTCTGATATGATCTTGTTCTGATCAAATTCTATTAATGTGATTGGTGGTTAATAAATTAAAAAGAAAAAACAGTTAAATCCTAATCATACATTAACACTAAAAGACAGATGACACAAGATCTGTAAAAGATCAGGAGTGCTCAGATTAGGAGAGGATTCTAATCCACAACTAATATACAGGTGAAGTATGAATTACATTAATGAATAATGTCAAATTCAATGTATAGATATTGATAAAAGAGATATAAATAATTTTGAAAAATTAGTACATATAATAATAGGAGTAGGTAAATAAATTTAAGAGACACATTTTTATACATAAGTTTAAACATAATTTTTCAACCATATAATTAGATTGAAATGAGGGGCCAAGATTAGATGATACGAGTTATTAATTTCATTAATATTTTTCTCTCTCCTCTCTTTAATGCTTAATTATCTTCCTTCTTTTGTTTAAGATTTTTTTCTTTTCTCTCCCCTATAAATTTCTAAGTGGAATATTTAAAACCATCAAAATTATTTTACTTATATAATCTGGTTAGTAATAACATCCACAGTTATTGGGGTACCTCCGATTTGTTCATTTTAAATGATTACAATCGCTGATGATAAATGAAAAATATTGATCCATTTCACTGACACAATACTTGTAATTACTTTGAGGTAGGGGTGGACATGGGTTGGTTTGAATTGGGTTTTAAGTCAACCCAAACCAAATCATAAAATTTTGGATCCAACCCAAATATTTTTAACCCAAACAAAACCAACTTATTTGAGTTTGGTTTGGGTTTGGATTAAATTTTATAATCAAAATATTTTTTTATTTTGATAAATTTAATTATATCAAAATAATTATTATTATTAATTATTAAATTAATATTAAAATATGAAAAATATATTGTGGATAAAAAATTAAAAGAAAGAACTAAATTAGACTGCAATAACAAACTTCCATGAACATGACATAAACAAGTAAATTAAAAGAAAGAAAATAAAATTCAATGATCAATTGAGTCCACTCCTTCACCAATAAATAAATAATCAAAAAAGAAAAATTATAATGTTTGATCTAAACTCTGTTTTTGTATTTGATAATCATAAGAATAATATTAATTCAAAGCCATCGCCTCCGTTGATATATTTGATCCAATGGAGCATGGTCATATGATTAAATTTAAATTGCCCATTTTGGTGCAATTCAGTTTGTTCCGACTTGTGCTGAACTGATTAAATTTAATAAGATTATAAATCGAACTTGACCGAATTGAAATCGGTCTGGTTCTAGATTGGAGTGGTTCATAAATTATTTTAACTTAAAAATATTAATTCTTTCTAGTTATCTAGCTCTAAAGTTAGTTTTTTTTTTTTTTTTTTGCGTCTAATTCATTGAATAGATTTTTTTTTTAATTTATAAACCGAATCAAAATTGTCGGTTCAGTTCATTCGATTCCTCGATTTTTTTGCTGGCATCTATTGGTTAGGACTACCTTCATTTGTTATAAATTTAATAGAAAATGGATAGTTAATGGTGCAGGTGAAAAAGGACATTATACAAAGGGGATTAAAAAAAAAAAAAGCAAAGGATGTTCTTTTTACTTGAGGATTAATAGAGATTCAGGGATTGTAGTAATACATTAGTTTAAATTAAATAAATGATTACAACATAGACGAACATTGGTAGTGTAGAGAAAAAAAAAACAATTAGTTAGCTTAACAATTAGATGAACATTGAGGTGGATTGTAGTAATTCTTGGCCCATGGGTTAACCACACCCAAACCATTTTAAAATGGTTTCATACATAAAAATTCAAATTTAATTCATTTACATGATTTACTCAACCCAAACCAAATAATTTGGTTTGGGTTTGGATAAACCCATGAGTTGTGGGTTTATGCCCACCACTACTTCGAGGACTGGAATATATATATCTGCTACTTTCTTATGTGCATTCCTTAACAAGGTTCCTGCAATCGCATTTCTATTGGCGTTGCCGTTTGGGTAAGTACGGCAAGTATGGTCCTTTTGTTTTTGTTAAGACCAAAATTCTAATCCTCTTATCAAACTGGCAGGCTTGAGAAAGTGAACATGAACAGCTTGGCTGGGAGGATTAGGCACAGTTGTTTGCGTTGGTGGAGCACTGGAGCTGTGTTGCTCACCCTTTACAAAGGAAAGCTAATATCCCACCCACATTTTCAAGCCACAAATTACAATAAAACAAGCCATGCCAAAATGATGATTTCGAGTAAGAAGACAGAGAGGTGGACCATTGATTCAATATTTTTTATCATAGGCTGCATTGCATGGTCTTCGTGGTTGCTTATGCAAGCGAGAATTAGCAAGCGATTTCCATGTCAATATTGTAGCTGTGCTATCATATCCTTCTTCGGTGCCATTCAATATGCCATTTTGAGTTCGATCATTGAGAGGAACCTTTCCGGGTGGGTTTTGAAAAGCAAATTGGAGATTATAAGTGTCATATATTGTGTAGGTATTCTCTCATGACTCAGAATATCACAACTTTACAGATATTGTAAGTACATTAATTTTAATTATTCTATTTACAAATTTATAGGAGAGAGAAAAGAAAAAATCTTAAATAAAAGAAGAAATAGAATTTAACATTAAAGAGAGGAGAGAGAAAGAAATTAATAACTCGTGTCATTTAATCTTGACCCTTCATTATATATATATATATTGAAGCAAGTTTCCTCCGATGGTATGTAAAAAAAATTGTAACTTATTAAATTTTATAGTTTATTCTTATCTATAATTGACCCGAATCAGGATAAGAGTTTTTCTATAACTCTATAGAGGTTATTTCTATACAAAATATCACTATAAAGATGTTCTATTGTATTTGTAGTTTGACAAAATTATCAATCTAAATTAGAAAAAAGACACCATCATATCCGATGATGGCACAAATAGATAATTATTTTTGTAATTTTGAAAAATAAAAACTTGGAATTTTGATGAATATTATTAATTGGAACAGAGAAAAAAGTACTAACTTATTGTTATGTCCTCCAAAATTAATGTATTATGATATCCACCAAGATTATGTGCTATATAATTTCTTTAGCTCCATCAAGTAAACAAAATTTAATTAAAAAATTAGATATAAATATATGAAATTCTAAGATTTAATCATTCATTTTTATGAAGTGAATCACTTATTGATTGAGTGATAGACATGTCCTCACTTTATTTTTTAGGAAGATGGTTCGAGCTCTCCTAAATTCTAATTTTAAATATTTGAACCAAGTCATCATAAAGTTGATGTAGAAGGTATCAGATAAATTTTTTTTTAATTGTCATGAAATTTAAAAATATATAAAAATCATTGGTAAAACCTTGAATGACTAATATTTTTTTCAAACTCCACTATGTGTCAACTTGCTATATTATAATTTATAATTCGATTAATTAATATTTACTTAATTACTAAAAACTTTCTTGGTTTCGATTTTATTGTATCTACAAAATAGTATATCTATTTCCTAAAATCATCAGCGCATGTACATGCACAATTTTGAATTTTGGTTTGTGATCGGAGCTTCATTCACAGTAGTGTTCCCTTATATAATTGCGGACACTTCACTCGTGGTTTTGTTTACTGTTTAGTTCCATACGGTTATACAATCCGCGCCACGTGGTTGAGTTTCATTCGTCCGAATTCCCAGTGTACCTACTACGCCGCTCGCACTCATTTAATATGATATCATCGTCCGCTGCGAAATCCAACGGCCAGCGCTTCCCAAATCGTAGTCTGTCTAAGGTAGCTTAGCTGCTCATCTCCTTTTCTTAAACAAAAATACTTGGCTTATTCCAAATGGTTACATATAACCTGACGTATACTTCATGTTTTACGAACTTTTCGGACAATTGCAAATTCGTGTTTTGGTACATCAAATAATCTCAACTGTCAAACCTTTAATTTAACATCGGACGGTTTACCGTTTGAAGTTTCCAAGTATCTCAAGTCATTGACTTGATTAAGAATTTTCAGATCCCATATAAATTAAATGGCAAACATCCGTTAACTGGCTATTTCGTGGGATTATTTTTTTAAAATATTAAATAATAAATGTAGTCTATTCCAAACTCACAGTTGGTTCAGAATTAGAAAGTTCCACTATCTATAATTTTTTTCAGAGTTATAAATATTAATAAATTTATTGTTCAACTGCATTAAATATTTATTGAGAGAGCTTTACCGCTTTAGTAGTTTTATTCAGCTTGAATCTGAATTAGAAAGTTCCACTATCTATAATTTTTTTCAGAGTTATAAATATCAATAAATTTATTGTTCAACTGCATTAAATATTTATTGAGAGATCTTTACCGCTCTAGTAGTTTTATTCAGCTTGAATCTGAATTAGGCGAGACTCAATATGATCGTCAAATACTAAATGTTTTAATACACATAAAAAAATTATTGTGTAATATTAAAGGGGCAAAAAAAAAAACCCTCTTATCACGTGTCTCCTCCAATTCGCAAGACACAAGATTTGCTCTCACAATGATAAAAGAATGACAAACTGAATACATATTGGAAGTCAGTCAATTGTCATGCAAAATAAAATCATTTAACAAAAGCTGAGCGTAGAGAAAAACCAATTAGAAGTATAGAGAGCTAAAACTACGCCGGCCCTTGACGATTACACCGGACACTACTTGCGTTGCGTCAGTTGAGATAGCTTTATTGCTCTTTGAAAGCGAAACCAAAGATGTCCAGGACCATAGCTGCCTGCCTCAGTTGCTCACACAAACTTGTGAGCCGCCACTAACAAATATATGTGACGTGATTGGAGATGTCAACATTTACATGAAGTTTAAACACTCAAATATCAAATATTATAAAGAGATTTTATTGAATATAAAAAAAATATATGTGTGTAATTTAGATTTTTTAAGGCAAAATATAATTTAGGGTCTTTTTTTCACTTGTATTAATTAATTTGATTAAAATTCCCCAGCAATTGAATGAAAAATTGGGATCGGTGACATCGTTGTAATTGCGTAGAACTCCAAAAGCATGAGTTATAACGATCTATATAGGTGCATGTTATAAGATGAATGAAATTATATATGGAATCATTAAAGGTCTTTGCAGTTTCTTTAATATTTAGATTAACTCCTGTATCACGTCTCACAAGTTAGCATGCATCAGAGAAACTCCATTGAAAATGATTTATTTATTTGTTTATTTTTAGACCACCTAATACTGGCCAACAAACACAGAAGCCCTCAACAAATCAAACTATAGTTGATTTTTCAAATATGTCCATTTTATTCCATCTGCTAATCATATTTCATTATTATTTTGTCAAAATTAATCAGAATAGAAGAAGTAATGTAATTAGAAATGAAGCAGTGGTTAACCCACCATAACACCAACAATCGAAGTCAGAATCTCCCATGAAAAGGCACGCACGGCCACGGCAGAATCTTCTTAACTTTCTCGTAATCAATTTCTTGCTCCTTGATCTTATCTAACTGGCTTATATTGTTTCACTTATTATTATTAAATCTAAACAACAATTAACAATTCATCCGTATACTTCCCAAAAAGGGGAAAACAAAAAAAGTCGTCTCTATAAATACGTATTAGATTTTCTTAATCCGAAATCCCCTGCAACCCCTGGCTCAATTCCCAAAACAACATGCTTCCAATTTTCAGTTATTTTTCAATCTTCCTCTACACCTCCCTCCTTCTTTCCCGCCCAATTTTTCCCGCCAGAATCATGCCGGACGCAGTAACTATAATAGCCGCCAACAACACTGCCCACAGCGCCACGTGGCACGACTTCGCCCGCTTCCTGGACGCCGAAATGGGCAGCAACATAACCGGCATGTCCGAGCTCAAGAAATACTTCACCCGTTTCGGCTACCTCTCTTTATCATACCCAAATTTTACTGATGTTTTCGACACTCAACTCCAATCCGCCGTCGTTTTGTACCAGACGAGACTTGGTTTACCTGTTACAGGCAAGCTCGATTCTGAAACAATTTCTACGATCATGTCCCCAAGGTGCGGTGTGAGTGACACGTCATTCCGCCAGAAGATACATGCAACGAAACGTTACTCGTATTTTTATGGCAAGCCAAGGTGGGCACGTGAGTCTCCGATGACGTTAACCTACGCGTTTTCAAAAACCGACATGATTGATTACATAGGTTTAACGGATGTGAAAGCCGCTTTCAAGCGTTCTTTTCAACGATGGTCGTCCGTTATTCCCGTTAATTTCACCGAGATATACGACTACGACTCCGCCGATATTCATATCGGGTTTTATCATGGGGATCACGGTGACGGACAGCCGTTTGATGGGGTCTTAGGCGTGCTGGCCCACTCCTTTTCCCCTGAAAACGGAAGATTTCATTTTGACGCGGCTGAGACTTGGGCCGTTGATTTGGAATCGGTTAAGTCAAGGGTGGCCGTTGACCTGGAGTCAGTTGCGACGCATGAGATTGGGCATGTACTTGGGTTGGCTCACACTTCAGTTAAAGAAGCTGTGATGTATCCGAGCTTGACTCCCAGGACTAGGAAAGTGGACTTGAAGGTTGATGACGTGGAAGGGGTTCAAGCATTATATGGGTCAAATCCTAATTTCAAATTTAGCTCTTTATTGGAGTCGGAAAATTTTTCTAATGATGCTATTGCACTTAAAGGTAGAACATCAAAGTGGACCATTAATTCTTTGTTAGTGGTTTTATTCTTACTTTCCTTGATTACATGATGAGGGGCTTTTTTTCTTCTCCCTCTTGGTGTTTTCTTTTTGTTTTTGATATTTGTGTTTTTTTATTTCGTTTTTTGTGTCTTATATACACACGTAGAAACATTGTTCACACAGTTAAAGGAAGTTCAATAATTCTTTGATTTTAGAAATATATTTTCATGAATATATAAATTTGGCATCTCTATTTCCACCTACCCATGTGTACTTTCACATTATAGCGGCAATCATTTATAGGTTGAAAATATGGGAAATAAGAACCCACAAATTAAAAATGAGATAATTATAAGAGAGGGACTAGGATTAAGTGGTGAGTTAAGTTTTTGTTGAGTATTGAATTAATAGCTAAAATTATTTTAAATTTTTATTTTTTATTTATCTCATCTAACAACTATTGATTCAGTACTCAGTAAAAATTCAATTCAGTATCGAATCCTTATTCATACGAGGGACAGGCTAAACCAAATGCCATACATGCACACTTTGTAAATCGTAATTGGCACCCAAAGAATATGCCTACACTCGGAGAAGGCCCAAGGGGCGGCGCATGTCATAAAAGGTATCACTTACCATCCAAGAATGAAACTTGCCGTGAGCAGCGAGTGATTTCAAATATTAAGGTTGATGTATGGAGTTAGTCATATAGAAGGAAGTAATAGATGTCGAACTGAAAGGGTTTTAGGAACCTAATCCTGTTTTTTGTCATCAATGGGTCGATTTAGTCCAAGCTCAAATGTAGAAGAAAACTTAATTACATGGCGTGTTTAAAAGGGAGTATGAAGTAACATCTTTCTGACGATTCACGAAAAGGAACTATACATAGTTTATAGAGCCATTCCTTTCGCGAATTCCAAATAAATAAACATAGAAAATTTGAAACCAAGGACTTATTTGCCGTCAAGTCCCGGTGTGAATTGCCATAACGCGAAGAATTCAAAGTCTGGTCGTCTCCACTTTATGGTCAAATCGACCCTCGACACAATGATAGAGACTGACCAGCTTCATTTTCAGTAAGCAAGTCTACCCACCATATTACAAATACTTAAAAGTTAGATCAGTGTGTTTTGCGTTTCATTATGTAACATCACAAGTTATTGAAATTACAATTGCGTTACCTGGAATGTGGTTCGAGTTTCACTATGAGCAATATCTGCACATGTTTTACAACAGATTAAGGTGACGTTTGTTTTTTAACTTAATGACTTAAAGTGACTTAACTTAATTAATTAAGTTAATTAGAGGTGTTTGTTTTTATAACTTAATAAGACTTTTTAGATAATTTTGACTTAATAAAATAAGCTATTTTTTTCTTTTTACTTAATGAAAAAATCTGAATTAAGTCAATTACTTACTAATGTCAAAAATATTTCTGTTTTATAATTTATTTTTCATGTCTATCCCAAAACTCACCCATAAATATTTACCCCACATAAAAATATCCATATTTTTTCTTTCTTATAATATATACGATAAAATTTGAAATTTATGGTATTTTATATATTAAAATTCCAAAATAATTATGTAGTCACTTGAATATAGTTTTATTTATAAATGTTAAAATATTATGGTATTTAATATATTATTTATTTGACATTCAAATTTAATAAGGATACAAATGTAAAAGTACATATTTTCAACTTTTTAAGTTGAAAAAAACAAACAACTTAATACTTATTTTTTGAGATTCAGACAAAAAAATAAACATATTATTTAGATTCAGACATTCAGACCTATTCAGAATTCCGACTAATTGAGGTCTTTTCAGATTTAAGATAAAAAAACAAACGTCACCTAACTTTTTTTAAGTTTCTTGTAGAGACTTGACTAGTTTTAGATGAGTGTCGTGAAAGTTACTTTATCACCCCCAAATTATTATTCCCCTTTTTACTATTTGTGACGTAGAAACTCCTTTAACATCAATTATTATACATCAATTTCTTAACAACGACCATCTCAAATCATTTGTTATTCGTTCATCGAATAATGAAATTCTAATATCTGTGTTATCTTTAGTTGAACAACTAACAATTCTTAAAATTATTTATTTAACTATTATTTTATTTAATAAATATCAACATCACCTTAATGTGAAACGAGATCTTTAATAACTTAAAAGAGATCAGATCAGATGATGAAGAAATGACCCCACTCTAATCCCTCAAATAGTATCTCTTAGAATTTTTAATCATTTAAAAAATAATAATTTATTTTTCCTACCTAGTGGGGTTTTTTTTTTTTTTTTTAGTTTTTTGGTTGAAAAGTTACCTACATAGTTGATAAACATAATTTATCTTAACGGGTCACCAATCGGATTAGAAACATGTATTGTGTGGAACCATTGATCTTTCAGAACGACATTATAATAATATCATATAGGGTTATTTTCTGCCAGCCCCCATGTGTTTCAACAAAAGTTGCCGTGCACTCTAAAGTTTCAACAACCATCACCAAACCCCTAAATCAGCACATTTAGCCGTTATCTTTGACAGATAGTCACTCCATTGAGTGAAAAGACTTGTCTGCCCTTGATGTGAAAATTAGGCATCCAAAATTTAGGAATATATCGGGTGGTGCTATTCACACACTTTATGGACTTAAACACCCTTTCAATGTTTACTTATTCGAGTGAACATCCTACACTCCTGAGATTCAAGGAATTGTATCACCTGGAAAAAGGTTACACGATCAGTGGAAATTTTGGGATATACAATACACAACACAAGCAGCAGAATAAGCAGGAAGATAATACATACCTTTGAAATAGCAATAGCTTCATCTAAACCAGGAGGAGGAGTGTCCAATAGTTCTCCTAGTTTTAATTCTCCTAACTTTGTCAACCATGTACAACCAATCAAGAGAAGAATAAATCAAGATAACGACATCAATTATTTATTTATTTATTTTATTATTATTATTATTATTATTATTATTTGTGTGTGTGTGTGTGTGTGTGTTTGCACTATACCCCCATACACATGGCAAAGACAACTGAATCCTGAGTTAACAAAGTTGCTAAGTTAAACCAACCAAAATGAAAATGAAGCAACTACTGAGACTATCCATGACAAATCAAAATACAAGTCCAATCCAGGTGTTGAATGTTAGAAAATGCATATTTATAAAGGAGAAAACCGTCATTTTACATTTCAAGTCTTACTAACAACCCTTACTTTTATGTATTTAACCTTCTTGTGATTTAATTACATGTGTTTTATTTTAATTAAGTATTTTATGTATTTTAGGGGCATTATAGTAATTTCAAATTAAAGGAGAGATCAGACGGCAAAACAGACATCACTTTTGAACTTAGGACGGTCGAAAACCTTAAGAGGAGCATAAAAGAAAAAATGGCACTATTCATATGTACGGTACTATTCACGTGTACGGTACTATCTACATTACTGTTCACAACACTGTTCACATAGACGGATCGATGACGTGGCATTGACCGATGATGTGGCATTGACTGATGAGGTGTCACGATCCTGTTGGGCTAAAATTCTTATGTATTGTTGATGGTGACGTGGCAGCATATCATTGGATGAAAAATCTCGCGTACGGTACATGCATCACACAAGATTATTTTCAACCAAACCGCGTTACTGTTCATCCGAGTCAAACCGCGTTACTGTTCATCCGCGTGGTCAAACCGCGTACTGTTGACTGATGATGTGGCGCAATCCTGAGCGTCCAAACTAGTTTTAATCCGATGACTATGATTTACTTGATGTATCTATAAAAAGGGGGCATCTCCCTCCTAATTTGATATCTCTGAATCCATTTTTGGGATCCATTTTCTGTAATTCTCTCTCCATCTTGTATTTTCTTCGTATTTTAATAAATTCCCATTTTACCCCTAGTTCAATTATGAGTAGCTAATTTTCTTTTAAGCTTGGGTTGAAGGTGAAGTCTCAACATGTGTCATGGGCTTAATTTGGTAAATTTATTTTCTCTTCCCCTCTAATTTTTGTGGATGTTTTGACTTCTCGTCGACAAATAATACTAATCTTGTCTAGTACCGCCTTGGTTTCACCAGCCCTCTAGTACAAGGTTATTATTATTTGGCACGATAAGCCCTTAGCACCATATTGATTAGAGCGTGGTTCATGAGGTGTGGATTCCCCCCTCATGATTTAATTGGCATTAATACAGATTATTTAGCCCATGATGCATGTTGATACGGATCCAGATACCCAAGTACGTTATTTCAATAGAATTTTCTTCAATTTATTCTCGCCATTTCAATTCCAAATTTAGAATTTATTCTCGCCATTTTAATTTAAGTTTTAGCATATTCCAAATCATTTCCACCATAAATCCAACAACCCATTTACAAAATTAATTCTATACACAATTAAAATCCACCTTCTCGTGGGATCGACACTCGTCACCATTAGTCTATACTACAATAGATTCGTGTGCTTGCGAGTACATTAAAATTTGCACAACAAGTTTTTGGCGCCGTTGCCGGGGAGGTAAGTAATTTTTATTCATAGAATTAATTTTTGTGAATAATTTCCTTTATTTGTTTTATTGTATTTTTTATTAAAAAAAAAGTGAATCCGCATTTAGAGGTTAGTAATTTCTTTTCTTTTTCTCTTCTTTAAATTCCTATAATTTAATTTTCAAGTTATTTTTTTTTCTTTGTAATTTTTGTTTATCTTACTAATTCTTTTCAGTTAATTTATTTCACGTATTTATTTTTGTATATTTTTATAGAAAGTTTGTAATAGCGCAATAAGGTTAGTATCGTAATTTCTCCCTCTTCTTTATTTTTATTTATTTTGTTCCCATCTTTATTTTTTATTATATTTCTTAAAGTGGCATATGTTCTTGATCCGAAATTGGAACCATTTCCAGAACCAAGAGAAGATGATACCGAAGTTGTTAAGGCTGCAAGGAAACGTCGTGAAGATGATGAATTGATGTGCCGGGGTCACATACTCAATACGCTTTCTGACAGGTTATATGATCTCTACAATTCTATGACTTCTCCGGTGGAAATTTGGAATGCTCTTGAGTACAAATACAAAACGGAGAAAGAAGGTACCGACAAATTTCTTGTATCTAAATATTTTGATTTTATTATGGTAGATACAAAATCCATTCTTGATCAAATACATGAGTTACAAATTATTGTTGCTAAGCTTCAAGAGTTAAAAGTTGAAATTTCTGAATCATTTCAAGTTGGGGCTATTATTGCTAAATTGCCTCAAAGTTGGAATGATTATAGAAAGAAACTCCTTCATAGTAAAGAGAACATAACTTTAGAAGAATTGCAAAAACACTTGGTAATTGAAGAAGAGACTAGGTCTCGCGAATCCAATGATAAGCATGATTCTACTAAAGTTAATGTTGTTGAAGCTAGTAAATTCTCAAAGAATTTTAAAGTCAAGAATGACAAGAAATTCAAAAAGTCCAGCACACAAAATTTTTCTAGAAATTGTTTCTTTTGTGGTAAGAAAGGCCATCACCAAAGTAATTGCAGATTCAAGAAGAAAAATGAAGAAGTGAATTCCCATAAAGCTAATGTGATTGAAAACAAATCTGAAGAGATTTGTGCTATGGTTTCTGAAATGCAAATTGGCATGATTACCGAAACAAATATGGCTGAAACTAAGTCCTATGATTGGTGTCTCGATTCGGGTGCAACAATTCATGTTTGTAATGATAAGAAATTTTTCTTATCATACAAAGAAGAAACAGAAGGACAAATGGTTCTTATGGGGAACAATAATGTAGCCATAGAAGCAGGGAAAGGAGTAGTTGAGATCAACTTCACTTCTGGAAAGAAAGTCACATTGTATAATGTCTTTCATGTACCTTTCGTTAGGAAGAATCTTATTTCTGCTAGTTGTATGTGTAAGCATGGGCTTAAGATTGTGCTTGAGGGTAATACTTGTATTGTGTCAAAGAATGGATTATTTGTTGGGAAAGGGTATTCTTGTGATGGAATGTACAAACTCAGCATTAATAATAATAATATCAACTTAGCTTATATTGTTGAGTCTTGTGATGTTTGGCATGCTAGATTAACACATTTGAACTTTAGATCTTTGAAATACATGTCTAAGCATGGTTTGATTAATTGCAATGATGGTAAAGGTCATAAGTGTGAAATCTGCATCCAAGCTAAATTAACTAAGAAACCTTTTCCTAAAGCTGAACGAAATACTCAAATATTGGATTTAATACATACCGATATTTGTGAGTATAATGGCATGTTAACAAGAGGAGGTAAGAGGTACTTTATCACTTTTATTGATGATTGTTCTAGATACACTTATGTTTATTTACTTAGAACAAAAAATGAAGCTTTTGATAAATTTAAAATTTTCAAAGCTGAAGTTGAGAACCAAAAAGATAAGAAAATCAAAATGATTCGTAGTGATAGAGGTGGTGAATATTTCTCAATTGAATTTAATAATTATTGTGAAGAAGTTGGAATTATTCACCAAAGATCAGCTCCATTTACTCCTCAACAAAATGGTTTGGCTGAAAGGAAGAATAGGATCTTCACGAATATGATAAATTCCATGATCCTTAATGCAAAACTACCAAAGAATTTGTGGGGGGAAGTATTACTCACTGCATGTCATATTCATAACAGAATTACATCTTTGAAAACACATATATCTCCTTATGAAATTTGGAAAGGAAGAAAACCAAACTTGATGTATTTAAGGGTCTGGGGTTGTTTAGCTTTTTATAAAATACATGAACCTAAGTCATCAAAGTTGAGTGCTAGAGGTATAAAAAGTGTTTTCGTAGGATATGCTGAAAATTCCAAGGCTTATAGGTTGTTAGATTTAGATTCTAATGTGATTGTGGAATCTAGAGATGTTAAATTTATAGAGAATAAATTTCAACATGATTATAATATTGAATTAGAATCAAGTATTGATCAACCATGTGTTAAGACTCCTAGTACCTCCACTAATAATAATAAAAGGAAAGAGTCTATGACATCTTTCGAACCAAGGAGGAGTCAACGTGAAAAGAAAGAAAAGAGTTTAGCTCCGGATTTTATTTCATCACAAGCACTACTCTTCTTGGTTGAATGGGATAGAAAGAATGTACTTAACAAAGTACCATTGTTGTTAAATATTGAAAAAGATCCAAAGACATTTAGCGAGGCTATGTCTTCTAGAGACGCTTCTTTTTGGAGAGAGGCGGTAAATGATGAAATGGATTCAATTATGTTAAATCAAACATGGGTCTTGGTTTATCTTTCTCCAGGATCTAAACCAATTAGCAGCAAATGGGTATTTAGAAGAAAGTACAATAGTGATTGGTTCTTTGCAAACTTTTAAAGCTAGATTAGTAGCCAAAGGGTTTAAGCAAAGAAATGGTATTGATTATTTCGATACATATGCCCCGGTAGCTAGGTTAACTTCTATAAAAGTGCTATTTGCAATTGCTTCATTGAACAATTTGTATGTGCATCAAATGGATGTTAAAACAGCTTTTCTTAATGGTGATCTTGATGAAGAAATCTATATGGAACAACCTGAGGGATTTATTTTGCCTGAAAATGAGAAAAAGGTATGCAAGTTAGTCAAATATCTTTATGGCTTAAAGCAAGCACCAAAACAATGGCATGAGAAGTTTGATTCGGTAATTTTATCACATGGTTTTAAGCATAATAATGCTGATAAATGTGTATATTTTAAATTTACGAATGATATTGGTATGATTATATGCTTGTATGTTGATGACTTGCTTATCTTTGGAACTAATATGCAAGGAGTAGATGATACAAAGAAGTATTTAACTTCACAATTTAAGATGAAAAATCTTGGTGAAGTAGATACTATCTTAGGTATCAAAGTGAATAAACATAGTGGGGGTTACTCATTGTGTCAATCTCATTATATAGAGAAAGTGCTTCTTAAATTCAATTATTTGAAATTTAAAGAAGCTAATACCCCATATGATTCTAGTATTAAATTACTAGAGAATTCAGGCTGAGTAGTAGCATAACTAGAATATGCTAGTGCTATTGGTAGCTTGATGTATGCTATGCATTGTACGAGGCCTGATATAGCATTTGCAGTTTGCAAAATGTCAAGATTCACGAGTAACCCTAGCGTTGAACACTGGAAAGCAATTGGTAGGATACTTGGTTATCTTAAAAAGACCATTAATTTGGGTTTGTTTTATAATGATTATCCTGAAGTACTGGAAGGATATTCAGATGCTAGTTGGGTAACCAATACAAGAGATAATAAATCCACTTCTTGTTGGATTTTTACAATTGCTGGAGGAGCGATTTCTTGGGCTTCAAAGAAACAAACGTGCATAACTCATTCAACAATGGAAAGTGAGTTTATAGCACTTGCGGCTGCAAGCAAAGAAGCAGAATGGCTGAGAAATTTATTGTTTGATATAATGTTGTGGCCACAGCCGATGCCATCTATTTCTTTGTACTGCGACAGTAAAGCTACATTGTCTAGAGCTTATAATAAAGTATATAATGGAAAGTCTAGACATATTAGCTTGAGACATGAATATGTGAAACAATTAATAGCAGATGGTGTTATTAATATTGTTTATGTTAGGACTAATAAGAACCTAGCAGATCCTTTAACAAAATGTCTTTCAAGAGACTTAGTTAAGGATACATATTTTGGAATGGGATTGAAACATTTACATAATAAAGTCACCAACGACGGTAACCCAACTATGTAGTAGTTATACCACTACTCCATAGTTAAATGGGTAATAACAAGTTGTTGTTATGTGACTGGTTTGGCACCGAGTAATAAATAATCTCATTCGAGAGTTTCGGTGTAAATAGCTACGAGGTTGAGATTGAGTATTTACTCTTAATGAAGTTCAAGTCTTATAGTAGCTAAAGACATGATTTGAAACTTCACCTAAGTGAACATAAGAAATGGTGCCGTTTCTAACAAGGTCATGGTTTAATCTTGTAAATGTTCATGAATCCAAGATAGAGCACAAGGCCGGAATAATGCTAACTATTGGAACACAACTTTGAAATCTAGGATAGCTTATATGTGATGTATCTCCGGTATTTACTTAAGAGACAAAGTTTAATGCTTAGCACACTATTGTCTTGTAAATACTTTGAAATACACTCACTAATTAAAGGTTAAAATCGAAAGATACCTTTTTGTATGTATAAGTTGATCATTAATAAATCTGAAAAATATTTCAATCTAGTGGGGATTATAAGAGAGATTGTAACATTTTTAATCTTTGGTTTGATATTCTGGACAAAAACGGTTTGCCGTTTATGGAGAAAACGGCTAACCGTTTAACTTCAGAGAGCATGTTTTATGGTCTAGAGAAAACGGCTCACCGTTTATGGAGAAAACGGCTAACCGTTTAACTCCAGAGAGCATGTTTTATGGTCTAGAGAAAACGGCTCACCGTTTATGGAGAAAACGGCTCACCGTTTATGGAGAAAACGGCTAACCGTTTAACTCCAGAGAGCATGTTTTATGGTCTAGAGAAAACGGCTCATCGGTTATTGAGAAAACGGTTAACCATTTATGTACAGAGAGCAACGTATTTGACATTCTGGAATAAAACGGCTCACCGTTTATTAAGAAAACAGTTAACCGTTTATTTCCAGAAAGGCATCAACTAGAAACGGTTGACAAGCTTGAAAATTTCAAGTGTTAATCGTTGCAAATTCAAACCAAAAGAGTTTTTTGAAGAAGTATCATTTCGAATGGTTGCATTCTTTTGAATTAACATCTTCTTCATAAAAGAAATATACATATTTTGGAAATTATCATCAGATTTTGCAGGTTTCATATATGTTCTAGAAATACAATCTTATTTGTTAGAGATTGTATTCATGATTTGATATATCTTGGGGGTAATTTACCATTAATACTCTATAGCAAACCAAGATTGGAGAGGGCAAATAAGACCTTAAAGGAAAGTGTGCAAACACGTCTCAAATCCTAAGAAATTTTCTTTGTTCTTTGCCTCCATATTCTTATTATTTTTTAACACTAAAGTGGGGTGCCCATTATTTACAAATTTTACAGCAAGTGAAGCCGCACAACTTGTGTTGCCTACTCCCCCCCTTCCCACCTAACATGTAATATTTCCGTTGGGTCCCAGCCACCATCTTATCAAATCCAGATACAGCTTCCGAAAGAGCGGCCACTGATCTTACTGCCATGAAATAGTAAATGCAACATAGTTATTGCACACTCAAAGAAATAAAACAGATAATCTCAAATACTATTCTATGAAGGAATTTCTTAAACAGCCGAGTATTATACAATTTTAAATAATTAGACCGGAAAATTCCCAATTAAACTCTCAGCAGAACAATAATATTCATTTGCATGGAACTAAGAATTAGGATAATAATACATAAAATAAAAGATCAAGTTTCATATAAGCAAAAAGGCTTAAATAAATTCACTTTGTTTTTCTCCTCTGTCTTTCGTAACACTACACCACAATTTCACTTGACTATACGGTCCATCAATTATATTTATACATATACATTCAGCTCACAACTACCAAGTCTCAATTGCCATTAAGACTACATGAAGAAACCAATATATTTTTTCTTTTTTACCCACTATCAAATTCTGCAACTGAGTTTTGTCGGTTTCTTTTTCTTTTTCCAGTCGTTTGTATCAAATCTCACTTTTGCCCTTCTACCATCAAAGATAACGGCTGAATGTGCTGATTTGGGGGTCTGGTGATGGTTGTTGAAACTTTAGGGTGCACGACAACTTTTGTTGAAACATGTGGGGGCTGGCGGAAAATAACCCTATCTCATATATAGATTGTAAAAAGAAGAATTTCTTTTAAAAAAAAAAATTGTACGAATCACGTGACTAATTTTAAGAGGGCCTCCGTGAGGTGAGCACGGCTACATCACCATGCTTTTGAATTGATCCGATCCGTTTTCAACTGAAATGGGTATGTGGTCGTAGCAGACTAGTAGTCACTAAAAATATCTCTTCGGCTAAAACCCTAAACCCTTGCGCCGGTTCACTCTTTAATTCCCACATTTAGACTCCCTCGTCTGTTTCCTCAGTTAAAATTAAATAATGGCATCTTCTTGTCATAGATTCATCCGCAGATCATCCCTGTCGTCCATCAAATCCGCCTTCAGATCCAACGCCCCAAAATCCCCCACCGCCGCCTCCGCTCCATTCCGTCTCCCCACAAAATCATCTCCCTCTCCTCTTCGCCGCTTCTCCCTCTCCAGGTACTCGTCCGTCAACATCTTCATTTCTTTAAATTTTTGTCTTAATAATATTTAATTTAATTTTGTTTCCTCTTTTTTTGATAGATCTCCATCGGAATTGGGATGCGCGCAGTCGCTGTTGCCGCTGCACAGCGTGGTGGCCGCGGCGAGGATGACGTCATGCCTGAGCGCAGCATCAAAGAGCTGCAGAGCGCTTTCACAGGGTACTCTCTGCTGCACCTCTCCCGGCCTCTAGTACTTGCTTTTTCTCTCTCTCTTTTTTATTGTGAGTACCTATAGACTATAGTAGTTTTATTAAAATAATTAATCATTTTTTTTCTCCAGTGCTCAATCCTGTGATTTAGTTATTGGTGCTTTGGGTGATTGATTGTATTTTGATTTGTTTTTGTTCGTCTCTTTGAAACTACCGAAGTACTACCTAATGAAAATTTGCATGTAACCCTTTAGGTTTTATTCTTTGGCTAGTCATTGTACACGAAGCTGTGACTACTAATTTCACTTACAAGTGACTAGATAGTTAGGCGAAATTTAAAACTCTCACATCAAGCAACACTTGTCAGAAAGTGTTTCTTTGTTAAAACTGGTGTGTTTGGAAACTATTTAGTGAAATTGCACATATATGTAGAGGGGTCCCTCTATCTTACATGCATGTAAGATACATTCCCCTCACATGAATAGTATATGGATCCCACACATACACTATTCATGTGAGAGGAGTGTATCTTACATGCATGTAAGATAGAGATTGCCATATGTAGAGGGAAACATATTGAGCTCATGAATT